>NC_138773.1:97638890-98238890 GCF_965119305.1 Pelophylax lessonae
CCCTTGAATTGTGTTGTATTATGTAGTTTTGTTATGGGAACTTTTTATGCTTGTTCTCAAGTCATTTTATGCTGTCAAATTTGTTGTAATTAGCAAAACAAGTTAAAGGTGATAATTTCCATTAAACTTTCCCTTTTGAACAGCTGCACTATTGAAAGGGAAACTCCTTACTTAATAGAATTAAGTGTGGCAACTTTCATTGATTGTCATGTAGAGAAAATGGTTTGGTTCCAAGATGGGTCACTGTGTGCCAGAGACTGTTATTCTGGTGCCTCTAGAATTTCCCAGGAACAAGCTCGCATGAAATATAGCTGTCAGATATTTCAGTGAGGCAGTGTACTATGTCAGAGAAAACAGATGGACCTATTTATCAAATTATTTGGAAAAGAAAATGTCTTATACAGTATATATTGCCTCACAGCAACCAATCATGTTTAAGCTTCTATTCTCTACCCTTTTACAACACACTGGTTTGGCCCCCATCTTGAATATACAGTTCAATTTTGGTCACAAATCCTCAGGAAAGTTGTTGTTGAATTAGAAAGAGTTCAGTGAAGGGCAACAAAATGAAGGGGAATGGAAGACCTCAGCTATGAGGATCGATTATGTTTAGTACAGTTATTTACTCTGGAGGAGAGGTGCTTAAGAGGGGATATGATAAGAATGGACTCAAGGGGGCACTCAATTGTGGGCCCCCCGACATGGGCTTGTGGCTGCAGCTCACATTTACTGGTGTGCTTAATTATTTCTTAATTTGTAGTTCAGGTGTGGGAAGCTATTCCACCTTTAAAAAAATTTACCTCACCTGCATAGGTAACCTTGATTGGAGGGATCCCATCACATGCTATTTGGATCCTGGTATTAAAGACAGCCTTTTGGGATATGCAGTGTGGCAGCCTCTGGTCAGCAAGCAACCACCCTCCCTTGTCGTAGGCACTTCTATGTAGTTTGTCACCCTTGATTTAAGGGGGGGGGACTGTTTTTGAGATTTATATAACATTTGGCTTGAGTCCTTTGACTAGGCTCTAGTTGTGATACATTTTCTGGTATTTGTCTAATAAGTTAATCCGTAAGTAATGTGTTTTGTTTTAAACCAATAAAGTGCGGCTATCAATTTTCCTGCCATATCTGTGTCTGTGTGTATTTCAATGTAATCTTTATTTTGGAGGTGGGGAGCATGCAGCCTGCAATGCCACGAATATATCAAAGGTGATTTCACTAACTGATAAACTGTTTTTTCTGAGGTCCCTAAAAAGGACAAGTGGCCATGATTTGAGGTTGGAAGAAAGGAGGTTGAACCTTAGGTTGTGGAAAGGGTTCTTTACTGTTAGAGCAGTAAAAATGTTGGAACTCCCTTCCCGAGGAAGTGATACTAGCTGAGAGTGTCGACCGCTTCAAAGTTTTTGATGTCTTCCTCAGGAAGCAGAATATACAGGGCTATGGGAATTGTTAGAGAATAAAAATCACACACGCATACACACAAAGGTTGAACTGGATTGGCCTGTGTCTTTTTTTTAAACCTTATAAACTATGAATTGTGATATTTCTCATTGTTAGTTTAAATTTGAGACTCCTTGATAAATAAGTCTGAAAGTGTTCATTTTTAGCTGTCAATTTTTGAACCAGTTCAACAGTTAACTTGCAATAACTGAGTATGGTAAATGTTATTAGAAAGGCAAGAACAGGGATGTGTAAGTGACAATCACTTAGGTTACAATGATGCTGAGAATTTAAGAAATGTCCATTCACAAAAACAGTCATGACTAGAAATGGCTGCTTTGGTGAGTGTCATGAATTTTTTTGGATCTACAGCTAAAGAAATATTTGCTTTTCTGTGGCTGGCAAATCTCCTACTACTCTTCAGCTCAATTCACTGTATAGCTGAGCTTTAGTGATACTTTAAAATACTCTCAAAGTATCACACTGTGAGGAAATAGTATGCACTAAAGCAAGAAAGCAGGGAAAGTAGGTGTTTCGTCACAGGATTTTAGATTTCTAAACAATAGGTGCTCTTTAATTATCGCATTTGTGCAATATATGGCCAGGATAATATATGTATGTCATCATTAGAAAACATTGGCAGAAATTACTGCAAGCAAGAAAAGACAATTTGATGGTAATTGAGCCCCTTGGTTTACCTACAGAAGCATATTTTCTTTTTGTTTGTATCCTAAGTAAACTGTGGTTATGTACTAAATTTCTTAGATCTTAACATAAATGGATTGGTGTACAGTATCTTCACCCATTGTTTAATTTTTTTATTGGTTAAAAATGTAAAATGTTATGATAAAGAGTTACACAAATGCCCATTATTCCAATGGCAGTACGAAACAGTGAACACTTATTTGTTGAAGTGTATGATCTATGTGATTGTGTAGCAGAAGTTGTATCCCATTTTCTGCACCTTTTATGGGCAAATGTCTTATCCCATTACTGTACCTTTGCAGAGGTGTCTTCTGCATCGCTAAGAACAGATCTTCTGTATGGTTAAATTTTGTAATGTAAATTTATTTATTTATTTACAGAATCCCTGGACAAATGGGAGCGCCTTACCGTGGCAGATGCTTTAGAACCTGTCCAGTTTGAAGACGGAGAAAAAATAGTTGTTCAGGGAGAACCTGGTGATGACTTCTTCATCATTACTGAGGTAAGGACGTGTGTTTCATGTTATGTAGATTTCATCCTGTTTCTGCATTGTGGAACCACTGAAAACAAAATTCACATGATTCATTACTTATACTTATTGTACCCTATTGTACAGATGCTAGTCTTGTTTTCACTTTGATCAGAAGTTTGGGCTGCCTATCTGATTCATATATCAGCTTTGCTCCTGAGTAAATAGAGCCATTAGTCTGCAATACAGAGAGCTTGTCAGCATGGAATTGTGAGAGGTGTTATGGCTGAATTTTAAACTTGCAACCTTAGTAAGACACAGCCTTTAGAACAAGCATGTTAGTCAGGTGTCCTCACACTTCTCTGGCTTTCTGATAGTTTCCAGAAAGCATTGGCTTAGTGCTCTGGCTAATTGTTACACATGTTGAGAGCTTAAGCCTAGTACACAGGGCTGAACACAAAAACTGACAGCTCAGGAGGAGCCGCTGTACTAACTATCTGACGTTAGTACAGCAATCTCTTCTGCTGTTCTATTATGTTCTGACAGGGGTACTGCCCCCCCCCCCCCCCCAGAACACTCCAGTTAGTGCTCTCAGACATTGTCTACAGTCAACAGAAGCCGGCTGAAATCCAGTACACACGGGCTGAATGTCGTCAGGTTTTTATTTAATTGGCCAATGCCACCCGACATTCGGCCCATGTGTAAAAGGCTTAAGCCTGAACTTTTCATGATGTTCTGAATAGATGTCCATGGGCTACATGTGATGTTTGTTCAAAGAGATTGTCCATTTTGGCATTTTAGGCAATATTTGGTTGACAACCCATATGGTAATTCCACTTGTAACTAAACCACTGTTACAAATAGGATCAGCATCCCCTTCTAAAGATGGCCATAAAAACAATCAATTTGATTGTCTGGTAAAATTTTGGGGAAATATTCAGGTCATTTAGGGCTATCCCAAAAGACAAAATTGTGTGGTTCTGACTAGTAGGAGCCCTCTTTAGCAAGCACAAATTTTTTGAAATTAGCTGGAAAAATCTTTATGCGAACAATAAAATGTAATTTAGGTCTCCTTCACACCATGTCAGTTGATCAACACAAGCTCAATGCAAGGACAGATAGAAAACAATAATTGTATATGTGCTCTGTTAAGACCATTAGGTTGTGTAGAGATTCATTGCATAAAAGTCCAGAGTGTCTTCATTTTTACACAGTGCAACATATCTCACCACTTCTGAACGCATGAATGAAGCATAATTTTGTGACACTTAACGGTTAAAGTAACAATGTATTGTAGCAACCCTACCCAAAGTACACAAGTGCCCATGTGTTATGCGGAGCACAACAAGTGTGAAATGGTATGAACAAGCACTAGGAATAAAAAAAAGAAAGATTCCACTGCCTCTGTTTGTTAAAGGGTTAGTTCACTTTTTCTCAAGAAAATGAACGCTCTACACCCTCCCCAGTCCCCACTGCACTTATCTCCTTCCTTGGCCCAGGAATCTGAAAAGCACAGAAAACAGCTTGGAGGCTATGTAGCACCATATTGTTCAAAATGGTAAGTGGACATTGGTCATCACCAGGATGTGACCACGCTGACCAATGAGAATCACTCTGAGCCATCCTGGTGTCTCAGAGAAAAGACTATGCACTCCGGATCTGGAACACAAGCCGCACATACATATGCAAATAAACAGAAAAGCATAACTTTTAAATTCCTAGAACGCGGATGATCCTCAAATGACATAAGTCCAGCAGGGATCGGGGGTGTGGGAAGAGTGTTATGAGTTCACATGTGCATGTTTTGTGAACGAAAACCTTTAAGTTGCTTTGAATATTATAATGCTTTTGAGAAATATCAGAGGTCACTCCGGCTGTCATTCTTTGGAAGATGTCTGGTTTGCTGTGGTGAAGGCAATTCTACGGTGACAAAAGTTTTTCCCGCTCTGTCCCTCTGCTGTGGCTTTAAAATACCTTTAACATTTTAATAAGAGATAGTTATATAATTTCTGCTAAATCTTTCATAGGAAATTGAGGTTACAGCAAAACAACAGGGGCAGTAGTCTACAATTTCTTATTAAAATACTGGGCACATTCACAGGAATTACAGTATTTTCATTATTAAGAATGGGGTAGCTGGGATCTCCTAGCTTAGATGTCCTTACCAGGGAGCAATCAAGTCTGAGTGGACTTATGTGTTGGATTCTGTATTTTCACAGAATTACATGGAAATGTGCCCTTTTATCCCATAATCCTACTTATTCAATTGAAATATAACAACTCATTATATAGTATAGACTACTGGAATGTTTAGTGTTATTTTCATATTTTTGGTTTACTTCTTGTTCACTATTATAACATAACATGTTATATATTTTCAATCAAATGAATATGAAATATTACATATTTCATATTTACGTTTTGCAGCTAGGTAAGCTTGGAAGAAGAGTGCCAGGAAAATACTGGGGAAACTGCTGTATCAATTTTACACATGACTAGATGACTCAGAGGAAGAACACAATCTTAATTAACATTTTTTCCTTGGGCCCCCTGCAGTGTTTCTCATAATACCACATTAGGGAAGACTTACCTTTAAAGCAGAGATATTTCAACTGCTGCCAGTGCTACCATCTTTGCCTAGTCTTTCTTCCAGGTTCGTGCTCTCTGACCATTTGAATGGACAGCAACGACGCATGTGCACAGGAGTCATAATTTATTAACACTGTTGATTTTAATGGTACACAGCTTTCGATCTTAAAAAAATGTAGGTTTTTATCATCAATAAAAATTCATACCCCATAAAAAACATGTAACAATATTACAAGGCTAGGAATATTTATCACAACTAGGTGTCTTGCACATAATCCACCACATATTTGAGTTAATAGCATATTTGAATATTACATACTGCATAACTCTTTCCTACAATTGTAGTAACGCTATACGCTCTTCATGAACAACGTTCACTTCTTAAAAGAGAAGTATAGGTTTGGGGTATTTTTTAGATTAATACTTACCTAGGTGGATGCAGCATCTGTCCTGAAGTGATCGAACACCGCCGATGTCGGTTCTCACAGCTCCCCGAGCAGAGAGCGGCTGACTGTCAGTCAGCCGCTCTCTGCTCTATTCCCTCTTGGCTCATTGGAGCGCTGAGCTGTGGAGGGGCGGGGAGCGGCTGCCTCAGGCCCTCAGGGGCTCGCTAAGAAAGCTGAGCCGGGTCTTGATCCAGGCACCTGGCAGATCCAGACTCCATTGTCATGATGACGCGGTGCCTGGATGGACTTCTGTAAAGTCAGCAGAGAGCGAACTTCAGCCCGCTCTCTGCTGAAAACGGGTCACAGGAGTGCAAAATGAATTGCACTCATATGATCCATAGGAGATTTACAGCCAAACAAGCTTTGGCTATACTTCTCCTTTAAGGAGAGTATCTGTTTTTAATAAGTAAAAACCAGTCTAAACATTAAAACAATGCATTCCAGGTTGCTCTGTGAGTGCCAGCTTAAACAGTTGAATGGAAGCCACAGAGGATATTATCCAATGTCTCTACTAGATAATCTAATTAATCTTAATCGGTTTAATTTAATAGCACCATGGTATCTTTACTCATCTCCTGTATGTTAGTTTCTTATACATAGATCTGTAACTAAGATGTTTCTAATGAGATCTCTCCTCAGTGGTTGTCAGGATGTGGCAGAGCAAGGTAACAAATCCACCCTTGCAGTGCCTCCCTCCCCTACTTCAAGGGTAAATGCTAATTGTGTTTAGGGTATACAGGAAAAGGTATTTTTACTTACCCTATTCCCCACTCTGGCCAGGTCTGGTAAGCCTTCAAAGGCATCACATACAATTCAGGACTTTGTGCATGGAGAGGGCGAACGTGCAACTGTGGCTGACAGCACCTTAGAGATTAGGCTGTGAGATATTTTGCCTTATTTTGGCACCTCTAGACGTAACAATTATTTAACCCACTGGAGGAGAATTTTTTGGTTGTGCCTGGAAATGGGCTTTAATTATTGTAACAATGAACACAAGGAAAACCATATCACTCAGAGTTATGTTGTGCTCTCTCTGTTTTTTGGTGCTAAAATCAAAAGGGTAAATAAATGCTCCCTTGCAAAGGAAACATGAAATACTCAACTATTCTGCTGCCCACACCACTGATCGCTCCTGTAGTCATGAGAAAATGCATGAGAAAGATATTGCAGGATTTGACACTCTAAGTGGTTTTATTTCCTGGTTCCCCACCACATGCTGTGGTTCCTCCTGTCAGCCCTTACGTAATCTACAAGAAACAATACTGATGTAGAAGCTGCCAGATCAAACCACTAAGTGTAACAGGGGGCCAGAAATCCAACACTTCCAGAAATGTTGGATTTTAAAAGATCTTCATTGGATGCTTTCTCATTACTACAGTCGCGATCATTGGCATGGTCAGTGGAGGGGATGTTTATTTTAATTATTGACTTTATTGATAGTGTTGCTTTAACTAACACAGAATAGTGATTATGCTTTAGGGCTCTTTCACACGGTCCGCCTCAGTCGGCGGACTCCGTGCTGCTCAGCTGGGGATCGATCCACTGGTAGGTGACAGCTCCCTCTCCGCTCTGTGTGCGGAGAGGGAGGTGTCAGAGCCCCGCTGCTCTCTATGGAGGAATCGGATGAGAGCGGACCGCCTGTGGATGGCAGCGGGTGTTAGCGGACATGTCACCACTGACATCCGCTGCCCCATAGGGATGCATAGAGGATCTGATCAGGTCCGCCTAAAAAACTGACAGGCAGATTTGATTGGATCACTCGTGTGAAAGGGACCATAGGTTTGGTTCACATATATGCAAATTCGATGCATTTTTAACTGCATCTGATTCGCAAAACGTGTGACTCGGACCAGATTTCAATAAAGCCGGTCGCACATGTCCGGGTTGGCCACAGTCCGTTTCTGAAAAGGTTCCTGTGCGAAAATTTAAGTAAAAATTTGCACCTGAACCAGTGAACAAAACTGCACCAGACTCTGGACTGCAAACCGCAGCCAGACATGTGTGAACGCAGCCTTACTGTTTCTTTTCTAGAAGTCTATGAACAGGGCTATATCAGTGGACAGTTGATGGGAACAATGTTTTCTGTGTGGTTTTTCCTCTTGGTAGTCCTTCATCCAATATAGCCATTGCACTGACTGACTATCAATATAGATAGCTGCTAGAGTGTGAACTACTGGATTTTGAGCCCTGAAAATATGGGAATCTAAAAATATGGCACCGCAAGAACATTATTTGTGAAGATGGTGTCAAATGGTGATTTCATATAAAGTCAACATTGACTGAAAATAAACACACATTATAAACATATAATATGCTTTTAGCAGCAGTAGGCACATTGTTAAAATGTATAACATTTGGAAAGCCTATTTATCTTAATAGTAACAGGCTTAAAGACTTAGCCAAAATTGTAATAATGCAAAAATCTACAGAAACATTGTCACGTACGGTATGTGCGCTGTCTTTGTTTCTTTTTAGTTATGATTGGCAATACCCATTTAAAAATAAACCACAACAAGATTTAGGGTTTATAGATGATAGACAAACCTCACTAGACAAAAACCACAAAAGCAGAGTTGATGTGTGCACTAACTGATGTGTACGTGATTAAGCATTACAGAGTCAAGTGATGATATTGTTCACAGAGTAAATAAGCATTTTAATCACCTGTCCTACTTTTTGTTCAATAAATCCACGGTCAGAATAAAAGTAAACGCTGATGTTATGTATCATCAAGTGGATGAGTTAACCACAGAAATTGTGATAGGCTTTAACTGGTGGGTGAGATGATTGATAATGATTGAATATCTTTATGCTCTTTGAGACCTCTGCAGACACCCCTTATCTGAATGTTGGTACTGTTCTATCAACCTTGGGCAGATGTGAAGAGACAGGCAAGTGTCACCTCTGTAAAACCAGCAACAGGAGGGCTATACAAAGATAAATAGGGTAGAAAAATACTCATGAGTTTCCATGTGTCGTTTCCTCACTGGCTGGATGAGTGAGATGTCGCTCTCTCACTGGCAACTTACATTCTATAGCATCTCTGCCCAATATGTGAGTTGTCATCAGAGCAAAACACGTGGGTAAATCATACAATTACTTGAAAGTGATTTTAATAACTAACTACTATATCGAAAATAAAAAAAAAAAAAACATTTTAGCTATACTTCTTGCAGAAAAATATCTAAACCATAAACAAAATGGTCAGAGCATTTTTTCCATGCTTTTTCACATCATAAAGTGTATTGGCATAAAGAATAATTTTAATTGAACCTATACTCAAAAGGTCACTATTTTCTTTCTGATGAGGATTTTATAGCAAGGTTAGGTTTACTCAAGAAGTGGCCTGAATATACCTCTTTACTTGAATTCCTCCTAAAAATAGCTGTGCATGTTTTGACTTTCTATAGTTATATGTCTGCAGTGTAAGATTATCTAAGGCACTGCTGTCTCTGACTGATAGTACTGAGATTTGATGTTGCTATTGAGTTGCTCAATGTTCATCTTGCTAGAGACGCACCATTACCCAATGACCTGCAGGGCAAGGACACTCCTGCTTCTGCTTTATTCATTCTCTAGTTCTGTGCTTCCTTCATTTCTCCTGTTGCTTCTTGGTCATTTCCCCACCTGTCATGAGATCAGCGTCATCAGGTGGGAAGCTCTTATATGGGGAAGCACAGCCCTGCTCCTCTACCAAGATAACTTTGTCCACACAGAGACACAGTGTGGAACAAATCATTTTAATTTAGTAATAGGGAAAAAAATCAACCGGAGGTAACCGGCAGGCAATACTTGTGACTAGTCCTTACCTTTCACTTGCCTTTTTTGGACATAACTTCCACTCTACTATCAACCAGTGATAATATGTAGATTTGGCTATGAGTGAGAATAATTATATTAGGATAGTGTTGCTTGCAACAAGTTGATGTCAGTCTAAGTGTTGATATCTTGTGTCCTCTACCTTTGGTTGGATCAGATCCATCATCGCAAAGAGCAACTTGTTAGTCTTCCATATAGTGGATGATTTTTTTTTATGTTGTTTTTATTACTTAATCCCCTAAATTGGAAACATATACAATATATGCATGCTTCGTAGTATGACTACACCCAGAAATGCCACATCTGATGAGGCCCTGATGACTTTCTAAATCCATGACTTAGATTAGTGGCTCCCAATTTAAGTCTTCAAGTACCCTCAACAGGTCATGTTTTTAAGACATCCTTCAAAGTGCACAAGTGCTTTAAATTAATGTCAATGGCTTGGTATTTATGACACCTATTTTATCTTAACCACTTCCCACCAAGCCTATAACAAAATGACGGCTGGGCAGGACTCCCCATGATCCGGTGGACGCCCTATGACATCCTGCTGGATTGCTCCTTGTGCGCACCTGCAGGGCCGTGTTGCAGCACAATTTGTCACCAGCTGTGTCCACTGGACACAGCCAATGACTTATCACTGTACTGGCCTGCTGCTGGTACCACGTGACCACTGTAACCAATCACAGCAGGCCACATGAAAGTTGTAAACAATGGATGGCTTCCTTTCAAGCCATCCATTGTGTACAATTGTGTTTCTAGTTGTGATTGGTCACAGTGATCACATGGTACAGACTGGGCCACTCACACCCTGATCACCGCCACACCAGTTGTATGATGACGCTGTACTGCAAAAAAAAAAAAAAAATATATATATATATATATATATATATATATATATATACAGTATGATATATATTTTTTAATTTTCAGAAAATTAGCCATGCCCCTTACTAAATACCTTGGACTGTCATTTGGTGGGATATCTGTAGTGTCCTGACATTTTTTGGGCCTCAAGAAATTAGATTGTCAGTACATCAGAATTAGATACATTTTCATATATATATATATATATATATATATATATATATATATATACCATAGTTTGTGTACTCGATTATTGTGAAATGTAGCAGAATACATTTTGACCTAAACTTTTGAAGAGCAATTAATTATTTGCTAAATTTTATAAAAGAAACAAGGAAAAAAAGGGGGTAAAAGTGGGTAAAAAAGGGGGTAAAAGTGACCAGCATTGAAGTGGTTAAATACCTAAAATATGGTCTGTTGGGGGTACTTGAGAACTGAGGTTGAGAACCATTGTTCTAGATCAGAGTTTCTCAACCAAGATTCCATGGAGCCCTAGGGTTCCTCCCGAGGTTGCTAGGGGTGATGCAATTTCTACCTCTCAGATAAGTTCCCACTGACACCATTGATTTTTTTAGCTATATGTAAGCGAGTAATTCTTCCCAATGACCACAAGTGTAAGGAGCATTCTTCCCACTGACCATCACACTAATGTATCATGAGTTGTAAAGTAATTTTTAGCAGGGGTTCCCTGAGACCAGAAAATTATTTCAAGGATTCTTC
Organism: Pelophylax lessonae; assembly: GCF_965119305.1. NCBI lineage: Eukaryota > Metazoa > Chordata > Amphibia > Anura > Ranidae > Pelophylax > Pelophylax lessonae. Next base: position 97,649,946 of record NC_138773.1, read on the forward strand.
TGAGAATCTGGTCTAGGTTAATCCAAAGACCTAACTCTGTATTACAAGAAGTTATTGCAAGTCTTATTTGGATACCTGTACCCCCTTCCTCTAGTGATGCCATTAAGTATCAAACTGGTGAATGTCTGTAAGGGATGTTCAGTTTTATTGAACATAGTTGTGTTTTAAATCTGCTAGGGTTATAAGTTGTTTTGGGTTCACATGTGAGCTTTCATGTCTCAGGTTTTATTGGAAAGCTTCCTCCTTTTTAATGCTCTGATTTGTTTGATTTATATAGGGCTTATGAATACTTCATATTTTATTTCAGAACCTTGTAGGGAAGAGACATAATTATGATCTAAATCCTGCTATTGAAGTTAGCTAGCCATTGCACACCATCATAAATATACTAGAACTCTGTGTGCACATAGCCTTAGGTAGCTCTTTCTTCTCAGTGTGTTCCAAGGAATGAATTGTCTAGGGGTTAGTCTCTTGAACAAACGGCACACTATATATGAATGATTATGATGTGATTTGGCAGCTAGCACCACGTTTTAGGAAAACTGTTCCCTCACCAACTATAGAGACTCCTGAGATCCACCCTATTTCCATGGATATTTAAGCAACACAACCTGGCAAGACAAATACTGATGTGGCACAGCTCCAAATCTCAACAGCTGTTCCGTTAAAAAAAAAAAAAAAAAAATGAAGGCTGGTAACTATTTATGCATGCTGCCAATTTTCCACGCTGCTTTATCTCTTTACGAGGTGCCTACATTTAACATGGGGAAAGCAATCTGCAAACAGTTGTATGTCTTCAACAGAGTTGTGATCTCAGTGATCCATGTAGGCTGGAGCAGAGCTTGATCTAGAAAATGACCTGAGTACCTGATAATAGTGATCTCATAACAGTTGCTTTGGTAATAAGAAACATGTTGGAGCTTGGGGGAAATATGTTGATACAAGAACATTCTTAGAGTCTTTCATAAGCTAATCACTTGCAGACTTCTATATTCAAAGGAACGGGTGTCTCTGAGGTCCATTGTTGGTGGAATCCTGTGTTTGAACATAGATTAAAACATCTCGGGTGCCAGTCATGTGCGGGGCATCATGGGAAGAAGCTTTGACAGTAAGAGAAGAGTTCCGCAGCTTACCTTTGTGCGAGCAGAGTTGGCAGGAACATCAGTCACATGTAAATTGGAATATTTGTTTTATGTGGAGATTATTTATTTAAACAAGAACTATATAGATATTTTGGGACTCAAAGAAAGGTTTCAGTAGGTGGTAAATACATCATGGTCTGACAACACTCAGCTCATAGAACGCTGTTTCTTGTCAGTTCACTGAAGAAATTATTCTTGTTCTCTGTTCTATGTGTAGTGAGAGAGGAATGTCGACTTTGTCTCGGATATTAACCACTGCAGTTTCTACTGTTATCACTGTGTTAAAAATAATACATTTTGCTAAAATTAATTGAATAGTGACTAATATTGTGACTTTTAAGTAATAAGTAGGTGCACCTTGCAGTATACGTACAGCTGTGGTCCAAATTAGCACTTAGCTGAGCTATGGTCTTAGAACAGTTCCTAGAGAATACAGGCATTGTTCTACATAGAATCATCCTAGCATCCTATGGCAGGCACAAAAAAACTGCTGCATATTTTGGCTCACCTAGGTCCAAATACAACATTGTGAATGGGAGCCACTTACATTAACATGAGTTGGAAGTGTCACTTCAAGTGCCATCACAAGACAAGCAAACCTTAGTACATTAGTCCAGCGTTTCTCAACTCCGGTCCTCGGGGCACACTAACAGGCCAGATTTTAAGTATTACCTTGGGGAGATGCAGACTAGAATACTGCAATCACTGAGCAGCAAATGATATCACCTGTGATGTATTTCAGTTTTCTTGCAAACCTGGCCTGTTAGTGTGCCCCGAGGACCGGAGTTGAGAAACACTGCATTAGTCAATGCATAGAACTAACACTAAAAAGTGTTAAACTCCTCTGAGAAGAAAGGGGGGATTTTTAAGGCAATAATACATGAAAAAAACAATATGAATAAAATGTATGAAATTTATTGATTAAAAACAACATATCATATCATGAATACATAGATATACAAATTCCCTGGCCGAATGTGGAAAACCACAGCAGGCCATGGATCACAAAAACATGTGACATATATCTTAATGTGCAGAAATGGAAATCAAAATTATGAAGACATGTAAGAAAGCAAGGGATATAGTACCCCTCCCGCACCAGGGTGCAACCCTAGGTGAAGGAGAGCGTTAATCCAACGCGTTTCGAGTGATTAAACAAACTTTTAGTTCCAGTCTTCGTCAGGGATATATGTACTAGTCCCTTTATTTTCTTACCTAAAGAAAAAATATCAACAAACAAGAAAACAATGTAAGACTACATTTGAGGCATGAATACGTTACCCACCCAACACCTGAAATCCAAGATCATGGATGTAATGGGTGGACAGAGATATAACAATATGCATATATGGATATAAATACCCACCATTGCCTCCTCATGGCAACGAATGTTGTAGTTGCTAAAATGATCCGAGCTTCAGCAAAAAAGTATATCACTGTTGATCCACAGAAAGACCAAAGTGGCTCACAAATTGTCCTGGATGTAGGGTCTGGCACCCCTCATTTGCCCTTCCAGTAGACTCACGGAGTATATAACAAAAAAGGGATACCCCTTAACATATGGTGCCTGAAAACAGTAAAGAGTATATACATTATTGGGAGCAAAAACAAACCAAAAAAGGACCAAAAAATGATGGTAAAAAATGGAATAGTGCCTATAGCCCAATTAACCCAAATGAGAAGGTTCCAGTAAAAGGCAAATGGGGGAGAGAAGGAGAAAGGGGCAAGGACACAGCTGGGGACATGTGCCTATAAGTTCAGCCGATAAATCATGCTATCTGGCCGGAAATAAAGCAGATCCCCCAAGAAAAGGTCACCAAATTATTACTTACAGGCATCCAGAAATAGCAATGCTGAACGGATACAGGTTCAGCCCCGACAAATCCCAGAGAGGCCAACAAATGATAAGTATAAAACAGCTCCCAGATCCCTGGCTACCTCCTACAACATGGAGGGGCAGGGAGGTAAGGCACCGCGGTGAGCCTTGGCGTCCTCTATTTCAAGGAGAGACGTGGTCACGCCCTCCTTACATTGCCGCGGGTTCGCGCTACCCGGAAGTAGCTGCGTTCCCGCGTCTGGACCGGAAATGACGCACCCGGCGCACCGGAAGTGACGCGATCGTCAACATCCGGTTACAGAGGAAGATGGAAACAAAGGACTCAATCACCACCGACACAGGTTAGAGCGCCGCTCAAGGTGGCAGAGGAAACCTCAACCTCACCAGGCAGCGTACACAGGCCCCCTACTGGAATCAATCCAAGTATGGGGGCCCACATGTGCCGGACCAGAAGAGCACAGGAAGGGAGGCCAGACCTTTTTTGTTACACTGTACATCCTATAAAGGCATAACAGTGTATTGAGGGCAAAAAATATATTCAAAAAAAGGGGAAGAATAAAAATATGAAGCAAATGCATATAAAGCTCAGATCCCACCAAAAAGGAGGATATAAAGAGGAAGCAAGAGGGATAAAGACCCCCCCCCCCCCTATAAAGTAGTAATGTACCTTAGTACATTAGTGTACTTAGTCCTTAAAGTGTATATAAAGAAAACAGTGAAATGTATTTTTCCACTAGTCACTATCTCCCTTTGTTCTGTGCAATTTAGTAAAGCCTAATTGGCTTGCAGTGATACCCATACCTCTCCTAGTCTGAATCCCACTGTGCAGGGAACTACAAGAGATAAATATAAAGACAGATTCAGTTACTATATAGAAATGTATTAGGGCTGAGTTCACACTGCAGACGGATGCCGCTGACAGCAGGGGTCCGGTGCGTCCCCGTTCTCCATTTCAGAGAGGAATCCGGCCCGAATTTTTGGCTGTATTAGGACCTGAAACAGGGCCAAGGAGGCACAGGACCCCTGTGCCAATTGCTTCGCAGCCGCTCCGGAGATGTGTGAACTGGCTCCATTGGGAGCCAGTCACAATCTCCTATCATGCAAATTGGATGCGGGGAAACCCCCATCCAATTTGCACTAGTGTGAACCCACCCTTAAGAATATTTTTAATGAATGCATAACCAAATAGGCGCCAGCAGTCACAGTGTTAGCTTACATTTAGCTATTGGGCAAGATTTTCTTCTTTTTTTTTTTTAAAGTGACATTGTATTTTTTAAAGATAATTTTTTTTAGTACAAATAAAGACATATATACAAATGACAAAAAAGATACTACCTAAATTTTAAATGAGAACCCATGCCATTCTATCACAGCACAAAGCCATATAAAAAAAAATAAGAACAAGCTATAAATAATACATACAGTATCAGTTATAGGGTTTCTAAATGAAAAAAATCTAACCAGCATTTCCATGTATGGTCAAATTTAAAGTGATACTAAACCCAGAACCCTGCATTCCCTATATCTGGTCTCCCACAGTACTCCAAACATGGAAATGCAATTTTTTTAGTAAATATAAACTGCTAAATACCTTTTCTCAACAAGAGGGAAAAGAGAGCAGCGCCATCTAAGTGCAGTGTAAAAGATGCGTTTAATAACAACAGACAAATGCAAACTCACAAGATGGGCATTATAAACCCGGCATGTAAAGGGTTCATCCACTCCAGTGGGAGGACGAGAATCGGGGATTGTTGCTTGTGCTAAATACCTTTTCTCATCAGCAGTATACAGCAGTCTTGTGACTTCTATCAGTGTCTGGTTAAAGCTTGTAGAAGGAGTTTTCTTTCTACTGACCTGTCCTATGAGGCTGCAGGACACCTGAACCTCTGTCTGGACAGTGCTGATTGGCCCTATGCTGATCACATGTACCCTTCCAAGAAAAAAAAAAATTCTCTAGCAATACACACCAAACTCAGCATGTGCAGAATGAACCCAAAGGCTCTGTTTTATAAGGAGTTGGATTGGGGACAGTGGAAGAAGGGAAGGATCATAGAAGATAGGATTAAACAGCCTTTTTATACAATGTGCAGAATTAACCCCTTAGGTTCCACATTGAGTATAACACACATGCTTTACTGCGTATACAGACTTATTTTACTGTTGTGGGTTTAGTAACACTTTAAACATGGCATTGCGTAGAAAGTATATTTGCTTCTCGTATGCAAGATTTTCTAAGCAGTCCAATTGCTTTGTCTTCTAAAAATACTCATTTGGGGTTGTCAGGTGCTTTCCTGTAGATATAAGATTGTTGATTGACCCAGTAATTATTGGAAAGCGTTTTATTGGGAGACTATAATCTAAAGGGTGTAGTCATCTTAAAGAGCTTTTGATTGCTCAGGAATAAGGACAAGGATACATGATGGCACCTACTTTCTGCTTTTACAGTATACTCCCAAAACTGGTTCATAATAAAAAGATACCTATACTTAAAAATATAGTAACTTTTGGGTTTTCAGCTTTTCTATGTATTAAAAAATACATTGCAATGTGATTTGGATCGGTTGAGATGCAAAAAGAGTTACACTGTGAGTACCCATAAGAGTTTGATGAGGATTTATTGATTCTGATAAATCTTGCAGGATGATGTTACAGTCATGATGTTTATGATCAACTATAGACATCTTTAGATGCCCTCAAAGTCTATGTCCTCCTCAAATCTCCCTCTCAGGGACACAGACCACAATATAATCATGGGAGGGGGGTCCAACCCTTCCCTACTCTATTCTAAACTAAAAAAAAAAAAAAAAATTGCCTATACCCATGCTTTTTTTAGTTTTGGATATAGTAGGGAAGGGTTTTAAACCTTTGTCCTTTTTTTTTCTCTGCCTTTTCCCTTTAATTCTTGTTCCAGAGACGCAACAAGAAGAGAAAAGAAAATCCTTACAATGGGATTAGAACTATGTAAGATTTACTCTTAGCTCTTGTTCTGGTGACAACTCTAAAACTTTGGATTTTCCATCACTTTCTGTCTTGGTGACAATGGTCACCAGGACTAATAGGGTAAATCTACCTATCAGGGAAACAGACAGCAATACAAAATTATTTGAACAATTATTACAATCACTGTGTGATCTATAAACAATATAAATAATCAAAAATTGTTGCTAGCTGTGACACCTCACTGGGATATCACCTCACATACGTAGACCGATATAAATAATAAAAGTGCAGCACGACAAATCAAATTCTATAAGTGTCCATAAACAATACAAAAGAAGACAAATAGTGCTCTCTGTATATTTAAAGTAAAAAGTAGTTAGTAGCATCAAACCACTAACATATAAAGATGTAATTAGCACATAAGAACCACAAGCTTGGACAACTCACCGACCCTTCAACCTCCAGTATGTAATGTAAGTGAGATCCTGTTCCCAAATACCATCAACAAGTATGCAGACACCACGTGCTAAAGAATGGATATTCACCTTTTCTTATGACCCAACTGTTAGACTGAGGTTAAAATGGAACTTAAAGCCCCGTACCCACGAGTCGAAATTCGGCCGGGAATTTTCGTCCGACGACCGATCTGCCGATTTTCGGCTTGTTAGTATGATGCTTCTGACAACCGACTCCGACTTTTCGGCCGAAAAAATTCTGGTGTGCAGGCTATAAAATTTTTGTCCTCCGTTAAAACACGTCCCATTTTCGTGCAGTCAGTACAGATTTCGACAGGGAAAAATCCTATGAGCAAGACTGGGCATGTTCAGATAAGAAAGAACACAAAGAAAGCAAACCAACACATGACATCACTTCTGAAGTAGAATTCTGTCGGTCGACAAAATTTGTGTGCAGTCTAGAGCACATTCCAACCAACAAAAGACCACTCTGGACAAAAGATGGACGACCAGTCGGCGGAAATTCGTTGCGTGTGTACTAGGCTTTAGGGTGGCTCATGGTACATGGGACGACTATCCTCAGATTACTCTTGGCTGTCTCCTCTTGACCTATAGTGGCATATGCAAAGCATAAAAAGGAGGACAAATAGTGCTCTCTGTATACTTCAAATTTTAATAAAAATGTAGCATAAAACCATTCACTTGAAAAATATACTGTATATAATCATCGCATAAATACATAGCTCTGAACACCTCACCAATCCATCAGGAATGATATTCAAAAGCCAATGTGTGTGGCTTTTGAATCCTATATGCGTTATGCCCAATGTTTTTCATTTTAGATATAGTAGGGAAGGGTTAAAACCTGTGTCTGGTATTGTTTTACTGCCTTTGTCCCATTGTGAAGATTTCCTTTTTATTCTTGTCTTAGAGACGCAACAAGAAGAGAAAATCTAGAGAAAATCTGTACAAAGCGATTGAAATTACCCTCTGTAAGATTAATCTTAGCTTTTGTTCTGGTGAAAACTCTAAAACTTTGGGTTTTACATAACTTTCTGTCTTGGTGAGAGTGGTCACCAGGACAAATAAGATAAATCTACCTAGCAGGGAAACAGATAGCAATACAAATTTGGCAGGGTTTAAAATGCTTCCCTACACCTGAAAAAAAAAAACAGTTTAGGCTACTCATACACTTTACTGTACCTACAGACATAGATGGACTTGGATGCTTGAGCAATCTGTATATGTCTGTGGGGCTGGCCTGTCTTTGGGGGGAAAATGGTCTTGAATACCTGGAAAAAAATCAAACTCATGCCTCCTGAAAGGGTTCCAACAGAAGATGGTTGCCAGGGATGGAGAAGGCATTCATGTCATCAATTTATTTTCAAACCACTGAATTAAGTGAACAATTGGCACCAACTGCAAGATCAGAAAGTTTAGAAAAGTTGGGGTTCCCTCATAAAGAGAAATGGGACTTTAAAGGCTGAAAGAGTGAACATATCATTCTGGTAAAAAGTTATAATTTTATTTACTAACCATTTTCCGACCGTCATATAGAAAAATGACGGCCGGAAAGGGGTTGCACTATCCTGACTGGTCGTCATATGACTTCCAGCAGGATAGACCCGGGGGGCGCGCAGAGCGGCGATCGGGGGTGCGGTGTGTCACTCTGACTCACCGCATCTCCGATCCCATTAAAGAGCCTAATGACGTAGGCTTTTTACCATGTGACCAGCTTTGTCCAATCACAGATGGTCATATAATAAATAGGAAGTGCCGTTGATCGGCTTTTCTCAGTTTGTGCCTGACAGGCATGAGTAGAGGAGAGCCGATCGATGGCTCGCCTGATGGGGGGGGGGGTCTGTGCTGGTAAACCGAGCATTGATTACCAGTGCAGACCCTTGGGGGATGCCACTAGAGCCACCAGGGATTGCCCACCCATGGCCACCAGGCATGCCCACCCATGGCCACCAGGGATGCCAATCAGGGCTCAGGGACCCTTTCAGTGCCCTCCTCATCAGTGCTTCTCATCATTGCCATCTATCAGTGCCGCTCACCAGTGCCCATCATTGGCATCTATCAGTGCCGCCCACCAGTGCCCATTATTGCCCATCAGTGCTGCCTCTCAGTGCCCATGAGTGCCACCTATAAGTGCCCATCAGTGCCGCCTATCAGTGCCCATCAATGCCCCCTATCAGTTCCCAACAATGCTGGATATTAGTGCTACCTATCAGTGCCGCCTATCAGTGCTGCATATTAGTGCCTCATCATCAGTGCCACCCCATCAGTGCCTCCTCATCAGTGCCTGTCAGTGCGGCCTCATCATTGCTCATTAGTGCAACTCCTCCTACTTCTGACGGAGACAGGAAGTGTCTGTGGAAGCCTATTGGAAGTCTCTGTGGAAGCCTATTGAGGAGAAATGCCGCGTCAGAAGTAGGAAGTCGCGCCGCCACTCTACACACCGCTGGTATTGTGCTGCAGACAATCCGCTGTATCGATCGTTACAGGCACCATTAACAACAGATTTTTGTAAGTGTATTCCAATTTTAAATAAATTTACTCTGGGAATAATGCACTATCTGTGGCCTTCCTTGCTTTTCTTTCATATGGGGAAATGCTGTGGATGGTAAATCGATGACAAGTGCCAGGAGAAACTTCCCATCATTCCAGTTCAGGAAGAAAAGGGTCATTTTGATATGCTCTTCAACTCTTTACATCTGGTAAGGAGCTGTCTGAAATTTTGGTGAAGGGATATTGATTCACCCTAAGTTGTTTGGAGGTGTTATCAGAAGTTTCTGGATAGCGATCACTTATATGCCCTTTATTATCTTTATCTGGTAAGAAGCACATCTAGAAGGTGGTGGGAAACTGTCACCAACTTGGTACATGACTTCATCACCAGTTTATTCTTCGTTTTTACTTCACCACTTGTTGAAGACTGAGTTTGTTCAGCAGATATATTGAACATCGGAGTTGTCGGGCTGTAGACTCAGCACATCTTCATTTTCATTGTATATGTGGCATTTCACTTGGTGGACAATATATTTGAGTTTTGGACTATTTTCTTTGGATTTTTGTGGGGTCACTGTGTTGATCTAACATATTTGTACCTTCACTCATCATTGTCATCACGTGGTGTATATATATATATTGCATTTGTTTATGTTTATATGTTTATATTTATATGAACTCTTATCACATTGTAGCGCACCAATTATTTTTCACAAAAAAATACATACATAGCAGAACCGCATAGTGGTACTGTTACAATGATCATGCAGAGGTTGCATAAGCAAAACTGACGGGTTTCGAGTTCTGAGACTCCTTCCTCAGGGACATGTCTGCATGTAATATTGATTTATAATTTTGATTTTGTATACTGTATAACAATATTATTGTTTAATAAATATAATTGGGGTCTTTTCACACAGGCTTTCCGCCCTGCGGACTCCGTTTTTCTTAGTGGGGATCGATCCGCTGATCCCTGCTGAGCAGGCGGATGACAGGTCCGTCTCCACTTACTTTGCAGAGACGGAGCTGTCAGATCCCCACTCTCCTCTATGGGAGATCGAATGTAAATGGACTGCCTGTCCGTTTTCATCCAAACCTATCCGATCCGATCCTCCAGACGGATGGAAAATAGGGATCGGATCGGATAGGTTCGGATGAAAACGGACAGGCAGTCCATTTACATTCGATCTCCCATAGAGGAGAGTGGGGATCTGACAGCTCCGTCTCTGCAAATCCGATAGCAGCGGGTGTCAGCATGCATGTCACCGCTGACATCCACTGCTCCATAGGGGTGCATGGAGCATTCGATCAGGTCCACCTGAAAAAACTGACCGGCAGACCTGATCGGAAAGCCCCTGTCAAAGGGGCCTTATAACTTTTTAACAGAATCATATGTTCACACTTTGAGCCTTTAAAGTCCCATTTCTCTTTATGAGGGAACCCCAACTTTTCTAAATTAATTTCGAGATGTGGCCGTATATCGCAGAATAGATCTCCCTGACTTATTTTTTGATTTTAGGATTGGAAAGTTTGACCTTTTTATGCATAAATCTGGTATATAGGTACTTTCATTGTAAGTTGTTTGACCTGGCCTATTTGTTTAAATCTGTCTCAGTTACTTTTGAGACAGAACATGTAGTTATATCAGCTTTGATGTGGCATTTTGTAAGACAGAAGAACTTTTAAAGATGAATTCCAGGTATGGTATAATTTTACAATGTACCAATACTTGGACCAGTGTAACTATGCATGTACCATACCTGGCTGATGTCCCTCGAAACTGGAAATCACTAAAGCAAACATTGCAACTCCATTGATTTCTACTTGCTTCCGGGTCCAGTGCTGAGCAGCCGGCCTGATGCATTGTGAGCACAGGATTTCAGCACGGGTGCCATTCAAAGAAAGCTTTTCATTTTGCTGTTGGACATTTGAAGAAAACTCTGTCTTCTTGGGTAAGGGGCAAGTAGGTATGCCTTCCCCAAAGGTGACAGACAGCATCTGTGCTTGAGAGACCTGCCACCTAGCCACAGCAGTGTCATATGGGGGACTGCCAAAGCCGATGTAAATATTGACCTTCAGAAAGTCAGTGTTTGCAGTGGAACTACTCTAGGGTCACTTCGTTCCCTGTAGAGGTTCACAGTATACAGAAAAGTTCTGTCTGTCACCTTCTGATGCCTGTTATCCATGAGGAGCCTAGTTTACCATGTTTACCTAGACTATGTTTGCTCTAAGCAGTATTTGATCAGTATTCATGTTATATCATAATCCTTTCTTGACTAAATATTATTTGAGAGACAATTATTTGAGGTTCATTATCTCAGTCATAAAGGAGAACTTGGGCCAGAAAACAGAAAATAAAAATGAATAGCCCATTAAAAGATTGAATTAACAAGCAGATTTTATTGTAGTATTCACTTTCAATCCAGAGCTCCCCTGTAGTTTTTCTTCCCCGTATTATTTTCCGCCACAAGATTTAGTCTGATGGCAAGCATCAGTCAACCCACTTCTTCTGAGTCCAGATCCAGACTGTCCTGGAAAATGAACAAAAGAGGGTGCACCAGCCTAGTGCATTATCCTACATACATTTATTAGAATATAGAATCATAGAAACTACTCACAAACATGAGAATAAAAGATCAGTCTTGTATTGTCATGCTTGTGAGTAGTTCTTATGATTTTATATTTTAATAAATGTATGTGGGTTAATGCACTAGACTGGTACGCCCTCTTTTATTAATTTTCTAGAGGCTCAAGGACACCCCCAGTCTTATAGAGCAGTAGGGCTTGAAACCATATCCCTTGAGATGTGGAGTACCTTTATCTTTGCCAGACTATTACACTTATGCGCAAGAGATTTTTGTAGTTTGTGTTTCCAGACTGTCCTCGGCCTGTCTCTGCCCATGATTAGAGAGGAAAAGCCATGGTAATGAGCTCATCTCTCTGTGATGAATAACTCCGCTTTTTCCTCCTATCAGCATGCTGCTTGTTGGCGCATGAACTGTTCAACTTCTTTATAAATACATGATCCTACATCAGAACCCATAACATTTAGTGCCACATCAACAATCAGTGAAACATGTGAGTCATTAAAGTTTTAGTAAATGTGTTTTTTGTTGATTTATATCATCTATAGCCTTACCTGTATGTACAGTAAATATCTCCTAAATGTGTACGGTTTAGGAGATATTTTCTTAAGCAGCGCTGGTGATGTCACCGGTGCATGCACATGGTGCTCTCAATGGACGGTGTGCCGTCTGTTGAGAGAGCTCTCCTGCGTGTGTGTGCATGGGAGTGACGACATTGCAGCTCAGCCAATCAGATGGCCACAGCCCGCAAACCCAGAAGGAAGACCGGGTAAAGATGGAAGCCCTGTCAGCGGTGACACTTTGCCACTGGAGGGCTTAATTTTTAGGTAAGCCTTTCAGAATGTGCTAGAATGCGATGCATGCTAGCACATTATGACATTAACTTGCAGGCAGAAGATGTTTTTTTTTTTTTTTTTTAACGCTTAAATGTAAACTGGGAAAGTGGTGGGAGTTTTTGGGCACTCAATGTTAATACCAAGTTTTTTGATAAAAAGTTAGAAAGCCTTTATTTACCTCATAAAGTTTAAAAAATCGCCCACCGAAAAAACTACATAGACAAAGATAAAATAAAAATTGGTAGAGAACAACCACTTAAACCATATCCATGATACTCATGAGGGAGTGCCAGATGAACGTAATAAATCCCGACGCATTTCAACTTTCCAATAGCATATGTCTTCATCAGGGGGTTGGTGTTACTAACCGTTTCTGTAATAGAGGTATAGGTTAGTGCCCATGGAAAATACAGAACAAATAATTTTCAAAAGCTTAATACAGCGTAACTCACATGAAACAATTGTACATCAAAGAACATGAAATAGGTAGAGTTATTTAATCAAATAGCCTCCTGAGTTATATCCAAGACTGCACAAAGGATAAAAATAGCTTGCGCAATGAAATTCGACCTAACGCCTGGGCTCCCACAGCAATAGATGGAATATAAATGTTCCAAGAAAGGGTAACCATTGGAATCCACTGGATGGATGAAGGTCCCAGAAAGCCAAGGGTAAGAGGCAAACCAGTCACAAGTACTGTCCCCAGCTTCTTTTGCTACTTTTTTCTCTGACACTCCAACCCTCTGTACACTGGGACTGTAGGAGGCTGATACTAGGTCAAACTCAGCTACTTACACTGTTTGCGCTTAAAATACACATTTATTGATTCGTTATGATTACAGAGCCGCGTTAATTTCGGTCTTATATTTGCCTAGACTTCCGCTTTAACACATGTTTTAATAAACCCTATGTTTAGGTATACTATCTTTAGTTGTTTTGTCAGGACTTTGTATATTCGGAAGCATGTGACTGCATGAAGTGGATGTAGAGATGTTTTGTTGATGCATTCCTCAACACAAGAGTAGACATATGTGTTCAAGGGAGTTTACACCCGATACCCTATATCCAGCTAAATCTATCAGCATTCCCTTCTAATTCTAGTCATCTCAGCTCTCTTACTACTTAGTGTTTAAACTACGAGTGTGGAGCAGAGAAAAGACATTTCAGACAGATCTGCTAGATCTGGTTTCTTAGTTGAGTTCACACAACCTTCTTCTTTCCCAGACTGGACAGATGTGGAATGTATCCGAGTCCAGGGTCACGGTATTATCCCATATGAGCTTCCTGGCACAAGCAGGAAAAACTTTTAAGAGCCATGCAATGCTTATTGTCATAAAGAATTACATTCTGGCAAGCTACAGCCCCAACAGATGTACTGTATAGTCCCCAACAAACTGCTTTTGTTTTTATTTTTGTTCTTATTAACGGTGACCATACATGGGCAAGTCTTCAATGAAAACCAAAAATTTGATAATTACCCATTTTACAAACAATGGAGAACATCAGTAGCAGTTGCTTCTTCCCAGACAGAATGTTCTATATTTTATGTTTTAGTGAATACACTGTTGGCTGAGCATTTTCTTTTGTTTCATCAGTATATATTGTGCAAAAGTCCAGTAAAGGAACCATTTTTCTTCAAGGTGAACAGCTTAAATCAAATAGCATAGAGGTCATGGTAGATACATTTTTGTTAAAGCGTATAAAAACCCAAAAACATACCTAAAACCAAAGACATACCTTCCAATATTTTTGCTATGGGAAAGCGGGACAACTTTTAGAACAAAGTATATAATCAAAGGATAAAGGATAAACGCCTGTTACAAAAGCCTTTAGGAAAATAATATGCAAATAATGATTAGTTGAACCCCCAATGCTTTTTTACCACTCTTGGCCTTTATCTTGGCTATTCAAAATAGCAATTGCAATAATGTAGAGATTGGATAAAGTAAAGAGTTCAGTGCATTCTAATACCTAATACATCTTTTTTATAGAAGTCTATACTTCAGACTTTAAAGAGGGACAATTGAGGGGGGAAGAGGGATGGTGACATTTGGTTTCATAAGACAGGCTATTCCTTAGATGTGGTGGCTGCATTAGATTTATTTTCACCTAGTAATTCTGACAGTAACACACGTCCAGTCCTAGGATAAAAATGCTCACCTACTGTACCTTACTGTATCAAAACAACAGTAACAGAACAGGACTAGAGGACTTTGCCCCTCTCCTCTTCACCATTACGTGGAGGGACATGGTTCTGTAGTGCACAAACATAGTTGAGAACAATACAACCAATTACAGTCAGCACAGACAGAGAGCACAGAAAGTTATCAGCTCATGAGATTTCTGGCAAGACCAACAGGTTTTTTTGCACATATGCACTTTAGTGGGTTTTAGAGGAACTCTGTGCTGCTTAAATTGCAGTTCTTTGCGATTTGTCACTTACAAAGACCAACGGGTATTTTATTTTTTACATTGTTCATTGACAGACACGGCTCATTGACAGACACAGTGGCAGCATTCCTCCTGGCCGACAGCCCCCCATTTCAATGGAAAGGAGGTTCTGTCTCGAGCGTTGCCCACCCTGTTCCTAGTATGGTAAGTAGCTGTCCCCCCTTTCCCCCTAGAGTGTTGGTCAGACCCCCGGGTTCTCCTCCTTCCCATGCAGCGTCCCCCTCTCTTGATGGTCCATGCGGACACTTTTACCCTCATCTGCCTACCCCCCCCCCCCCATGGGGTGGCTATACCACCTTTTCAGGTTGGTCTGGGGTGCTGAGCTGGCGATGGGGGTGGGGGGGCTCGGCTTTTGGGAGGGGGCTATATCTAGTGGGGGCTCCTTCCAGGGCCCCCCTTCCTGCTGGTGTTATTTTCAGGACTCCTTGACCCCCGGAAACCGTGTGGGGCCGCCATTTTCTTGTAGCCTGTGTGCTGTAGATTCGGGGGCCATGTTTGTGTAGCCTCAGTGGCCATTTTGTAGTGGTTTCTCATTGCTAATAGCAGCGGTCATGACTGTGAAGCATATATGGGCAGTGATTTAGACGGTGGGAGCACCTCCTTATCCCCTGGTGCTGACTCCTGGATCTTTCTCTTTCTGATCCCTGCATGTGTGTGCAAATAGCCTGGTGCTGCGGTGCCTGATCGGTGGGTGGTGGGTCTGGTGGGGTCTCTCCCTCTCTGCTATAGGATCGGTTGGTGCTCTGTGCCTGGCGACCGGTAGGGCTGCCAGCGCGGTTGGGGTGTCCCTAGCAGTGTTTTTACATCTTTTTTGTGGGTCCCCCTTTTTCACTCATGGAGTCCCTGGAGCACATTTCCCCACCTGATCCCCCCTCAGATGCTGCCGGGTCCCAACAATCCCTTACTGCACTGAAGGCGGTCCTGGAGTCTTTGGTGTTCAAGGTGTATTTGGTCCTGGGGAAACAGGCTAGCAAAAAGCATCCCCCGCCTTCACTTGCTTCATCTGTCTCATCGGATCCTAAATCTGATTCGGCCCCAATGGACGCGAGTCACCCAGTTTGGTCTGTGTCTGATTTCACAGATAGGGAGGATGGTTCCTCTGCTCCTGTAGCATGAAAAGCATGAAAAGGCGCTGGTGGATGCACTAATTGTATCTGTGTGTGAGACTTTAAAAATGGAGGATGTGGCTAATGCCACATCAGAGGCGTTGGTTCCTTTTGGCACCCACAAGCCTTCCAGAGCGGCAATGGTGTTCCCCTTTCCCGCTTACTTTGACAAAATTGTCGCTAAACAGTGGGGTTGTCCAAAACGCCCCCATGCTGTATCCTTATGAGGACTTCCTGCTTAAAAAGTGGGTTGTCCCACCTGTGGTGGACTCTCCCTGGTTTCTAGGTTAAACAAAGCAACCTTGATTCAGGAGTCCCTGGCCTTTAAGGACCCGGCTGACAGAAAAGCAGATGCCATGGCCTGCCATATGTACACTGTGGCTGGATCGGCACTTAGGTCGGTTTTTACTACTGTTGCCTCGGTGTCGCAAACACTGACCGGGTTGCCCAACCTTTTACGCCGGGACCTGGAGGGGGAGCAGCTTTCCCCTGCCTTTGCTGAGCTGGCAGACCAGTTGGTCCAGGGGCTGCAGTTTGTCTGTGATGTCTCTTTGGATGTAGCTCCTCTGATTGCGAGGCTGTCTGTCTTAAATGCTGGTCTGTGGACCAGACTTCTAAGGCCTTATCTGAGCTCCCCTTTCTAGGGGATTGTGTGTTTGGAGCTTCCCTGGATGACATTAAGGGTCTCACAGGGGGGAAGAGTACCTTTCTTCTGCAGGCTAGTAAGGGCAAGAAGCGCCGTTGTAGACGTGTTCCATCCTTCTCGGCTCATAAGAAGTTTTTTCGTCCCTCAGGGTCTCAAGACAAGGGATCAAATCCCTTCAGGGCCTCCTCCAGAGGATCCAAATGAACCTGGTCTGGCAAGCCAAGAGCGGGCTTCTCCAAACCTACAGACAAGGCTCCCTCAGCATGAAGGGGTGCCCTCACCCGTATGTGGAATGGGGGGATATCGTTGCCAGTTTCTGGACCCGTGGGCCTCCCTGGTACAGGACAAGTGGGTCCATGAAGTCATAGGTCTGGCTACAAGATCGAGTTTTGTTCTTACCCTCCGGAAAGGTTTTTTCCCTCCAAATTGCTCCTGTCCCCAGAACACTTTGGGGCAGTGCAAGACTTGCTGAGACAAGGGGTGATTGTCCTGGTTCCGACTTCGGAGCGTTTTTAGGGGTTTTATTCAAACCTGTTTACAGTCCCCAGAAAGGAGGGCAAGGTGCATCCAATTCTGGACCTCAAGGCGCTAAACTGCTTTGTGCAGGTGCAGAAGTTCCAAATGGAGTTCATTCGCACGGTAGTGGCATCCCTGCATCAGGGGGATCTTCTTGCTTCTATCGACATCAAGGACGCTTACCTTCACATTCCATGTGTTGGTCACCAGCGCTTCCTCGGCTTTGCCGTGGGAGAGGAGCATTATCAGTTTGTGGTGTTACCCTTTGGTCTCGCCTCCTCTCCTCGGGTCTTCACAAAAGTGTTGGCCCCGATGCTGGCATTGTTGTATCAGCGGTGGGTTTGCGGTACTTGGATATGTAAATGATCTTCTGCTACGAGCGGAGTCTCCGACTGCTCTGGCGGACAACTTGGAGATTACTCTGCGAACTCTGAGGGAGTTTGGTTGGATTCTGAACCTTCAGAAGTCTGCTCTGGTTCCCTTCACAAATCTGGACTATCTGTGTCTGACTCCGGACCCGGCCTTTGCCAGAGTGTTCCTTCCTCTGGAAAAACTCCAGAAACTGCAGGAAGCAATTCAACCTCTTTTGTCTAGCAGACGGTCATCCCTCAGACTTGCATGTGAGTACTGGGCCTGATGGTGTCTGCCTTTGAGGCGGTTCCGTTTGCACAGTTCCACTTGAGATCTCTACAAAGAGAGATTCTGGTCAAATGGTACAAGAATCCACAGTCTCTAGACAATCTGATCCGGCTGAGCCAGGGTACGAGAATCTGAGCCAGGGTCCTTGATCTGGTGGCTTTGTTCTCCAGCTCTACGCCAGGGAAAATCTTTCTCCCCCTGTACTGGACAGTGTTCACCACAGAGGCCAGCCTGTCGGGGTGGGGAGGCGTCCTTGGAAAATATTCTCCTCAGGGGGTCTGGATACTGGAAGAGTCTGGACTGCTGATCAATGTACTGGAGCTCGAATGATCAGACTTTGTCTGGATCATTGGATGGATCATCTTTAGGGGTGTCTGGTGAGAATTCAGTCAGACAATGCCATGACTGTGGCCTATGTCAATTACCAAGGAGGAACAAGAAATGTCCGGGCGCGTCGGGAAGTAGTCGGCATTCTAAGGTGGGCAGAACGTTTCGTTCCAGCCGTCTCTGCTGTACCCATTCCGGGGCTGGAAAATTGGCAAGTGGATTACCTCAGTCGACAGGCGTTGGACAGGGGGAATGGTCACCTCATCTGGAGGTGTTTCATCAGTTGTGCCTCCAGTGGGGTACTCCCGAGGTGGACCTGTCTGCCTCTTGTCTCAACAGGAAGGTGCAGAGGTTTGTCGCACGGTCTCGGGACCCTCTGGCGGACGCCACAGATGCGCTGGTGGGCCCGTGGGGTCAGTATCGTCTGATTGCGCTTTTCCCTCTCTCAAGCTTCTGCCAAGACTTCTTCACAGGATCGAGGCAGAAGGGATTCTGGTCATCTTAGTGGCTCCAGACTGGCCTCGCTGGTCTTGGTACCCCGATCTGGTATGGCTGGTGGCCGATGTTCTTTGGAGACTTCTTCTCAGGAAAGATCTGCTGTCCCAAGGGCCAATCTTTCATCCTGCTTTACAGTCGCTGGCTTTAACGGCTTGGCTGTTGAAAGCCAGGTGCTGAAAGATAGAGGTTTGTCTGATTTAGTGATTCCTATGCTGTTAAAAGCTAGAAAATCTACCTCTAGGAAGATCTACCATCGTACATGGAAGTCGTATATTGCGTGGTATAAGTCTCTTGGATTTCATCCTCGCTCCTCTTCGGTGCCTCGGATCTTGACCTTCCTGCAACGGGGAGTTGAACAGTGCCTGGCCTTGAGTACTATCAAGGGCCAGGTCTCGGCCTTGGCAGTCTTCTTTCAATGACCATTGGCCACACTTTCCTTGGTGCATACTTTTATCCAGGGAGTTCAACACTTGGCTCCTCCAGTGCGGTCTCCATTGCCACCTTGGGACCTCAATTTGGTGCTTTCTGTCCTCCAGAAATCTCCTTTTGAAAATCTTAGGGAAGTTCCCCTGCTTACGTGATCCCAGAAGGTGGCCTTTTTGGTGGCAATCACTTCTGTGCGCAGGGTGTCAGAGCTGGCAGCGTTGTCTTGTCGTTCACCTTGCAGGTTTGCAAGGCAGCTACCTGGTCATCTGTGCACACCTTTACAAAATTTTATAAAGTGAATGTGTTGGCATCTGCGGATGCTTCCTTTGGCCACAACGTTTTGCAGGCTGCTGTTTAGAAGACCTGATCTTCTTTGAGGGTGTATTGTTTTTATTTCAGAGGAACTCTAGTTGTTCTTGATTGCGCTCCATGATACCTGGTTGGCTATAGTTTAGCCTTGGGAAAGTTTTTTTTTTGCTGTTCCCACCCCTCATGTTTACCACTGCTTTGGGACGTCCCAATGGTAAGAATATCAGGAGCTGTATCCGTCAATGAACGATAGAGAAAAAATGGATTTTTGTAAAATCTTACCGTAAAATCCTTTTCTCTTAGCTCATTGACAGACGTAGTCCTCGGTGATACAGCACCTTCGGGTTATGTTGCCTCCACAGGAGCAGGACTAGACAGGAAATAAAAAATGCTCTGGCCACACCCCAGGGGCAGTCCCCGAGGGTCCTCTCTCTCTCCGCCACAGCAAATCAGTTATGTCACAAAAGCAGTGCTTAGAGAATTTAACCCAACCCAACTCAAAAACAGAGGGGCGGGGACTACGTCTGTCAATGAGCTAAGAGAAAAGGATTTTACGGTAAGATTTTACAAAAATCCATTTTTCTCTATCGCTCATTGACAGACGTAGTCCTCGGTGATACAGCACCTTCGGGAAGTCCCAGAGCAGTATCACAAATGAGGGGTGGGAAAATGGAAATCAAATCCCAATCTGGAAGGCCCAACCGGTGCCAACTAGAAGTTTACAATGCTCATCCTTAATGATGAGACTTAACAAAAAGAAATTTTTCAAACAGAAAAAAACCCTCGAGGTAGACCACCGGTCTCCTCAAATTGCGGCCTGCAAAACCTTGCGGCCAAATGAGGCATCCGCCGATGCCATCACATCAATTTTATAGAATTTTGTAAAGGTATGTACCGACGACCAGGTGGCCGCCTTACATACCTGGACCACTGACGCCTGATGGCGAAAGGCCCAGGAAGTACTGAGCGCTCGAGTGGAGTGCGCCTTAACAGGGAACGGAGGACTCTGACCCTTAATAGAATAAGCCTGTACCACCGTCTGTCTAATCCATTTGGCAATGGTCGCGGCAGATGCAGGCAACCCCTTTCTGGGGCCATCCGTGATCACAAAAAGTGAATCCGTCTTACGGAATGATTCCGTAGCTTTCAGGTATACCCTGATTGCCCGAACCACATCCAAGGAATGCAACGCATGTTCCCGATGATGATTGGGCTGAGGACACAAGGAAGGTAGTACAATATCTTCATTCAGATGAAAATCTGAAACCACCTTAGGAAGAAAGGATGGCTTAGGATGAAGTACTACCTTATCCCTATGAATCACTAGGTATGGGGACTGGCATGATAATGCAGCCAGTTCTGACACCCTGCGAGCAGAAGTGATAGCCACCAAGAAGGCCACCTTCTGGGATAAAGTAAGCAAGGGAATCTCCCTGATGTTTTCAAAGGGAGGTTTCTGTAGAACCGACAAAACTAAATTAAGATCCCAGGGCGGTAAGGGCGCGCGGACTGGTGGAGCCAGGTGCCGCACCCCCTGGATGAAATTCCGCACCAAGGACTTGGTAGCTAAAGGTTTCTGAAAGAAGATTGCTAATGCTGAAACTTGACCCTTGATGGTGCTCAAGGCTAGCTTCTGCTCAACCCCTTTTTGCAAAAAGGCCAATATTCGAGTCACCGAATAGGTACGTGGAGGAAATCCTAAAGATTCGCACCACGCGATATAAGTCTTCCATGTGTGATAATAGACCTTGCTGGAAGTCGCTTTCCTTGCTTTAATAAGGCTGACTGAAGCTGACAACCCTCTGTCCTTCAGTACTTGGGTCTCAATGGCCAGGCCATTAAAACCAGCGACTGTAAAGCACGATGGTAAATTGGTCCTTGAGACCACAGACATTCCCTGAGACGAAGTTCCCACGGAACGTCTGCGACTAGCATGTCCAAGTCGGCCAGGCCGGCTTGACGAGGCCAGCCTAGAATTTCTAGGACCACTGGCGCTGACTGGATCTGAACCAGGCGTCCCTAGAGCTATCTGGCCCCGACCATCCGAGAAAGTCTGGTCGTTTTCTGTTCCCACACATTTATCAGATACCTGATTCCTATCAGGAAGGGTGATCTTTTCTGGTTGAACCTCAGGGACCGAAGTCACCCGGCTAGAGGCTTCTTGGTCTGTCTGGTCAACCAGATCCGATTCCTGTGGGGAATAGAGACTAATCTTAGGAAAAGGTAAAGGAAAAGATCTATTCAGGGAACGGTGACTACCGCTCCCTGTAGTACTTAAATGTTGGAAGGGAAGAATCGCACCGGTAGTAGTAGTCGATGCTCGATCTAATGTCCTGAATACCGGTGAAAACGTCCCCCCACCCTCAACCCGGGTGGGGGCGCACCTTCAGGCTGTGTAATCCTTTGCTTCGGGTTTGGCTGAGTCGGTCCTCTGTTTGTCCGACCAGCCTTTCTTGAACCCTCCTGGAGGAGTCTTGTCTTTCCCGCTTGTTCCAGCCGGGCGTACGAACCCTTTATGGGCGGTAAAGAAAGGTCCTCGCTTGTTGCGAGGTCCCTTAGCTTTAGCAGCCTGTGGCAAGAAAGTGCTCTTGCCCCCAGTGGCATCCTTAATAATTTCATCTAGGGTGGCCCCAAATAGACGATTCCCCTGAAAGGGGAGATTCGTCAATGTCTTTTTGGAACCTAGGTCAGCTGACCAGCATTTTAACCACAGCACACGTCTGAGGATTACCGCTGACATAGATGCATGCCCTAATAGGGGAGTAGTGTCCAAGGCTGCGTCACAGATAAACTGTAGCCCTTGTATAATCTGTTCCATCAAATCAGATGTTTCCTGGGGAATATCTTTTCCCCTAAGGTCTTGGCGTACCAATCTCGCCCATTCCGTAAGTGTCTGGGAAACTAGACCAATAACAATTACTGGTCTAAATGCTGACCCTATCAGAGAGAAGATAGTGCGGGACTCTGCTTCCATCTTCCGATCCACCGGATCCTTAAAGGACGAAGTGTCCTCCACTGGGATAACCGTGGCTTTATTCAGCCTGGAAATAGGTGGATCCACCACTGGTGGTACCGTCCATTTCTTAATGAAGGATTCCTCAAATGGATAGCGTCTAGCAATACGCTTGGAAATCGTAAAGGTACGCTTAGAATGCTCACATTCTCCTTTAATTTTATTACCAAAACACTTGGGTACAGGAAAAACCTTCACCGTTTTGATGGGCTTGTTAGTACCAAAGGGAATCTCTGTTTCAGTTGCCTCTGCCGGTAAAACCTCAAGTCTTAAGGTTTCCCGCACTGCCACAACCAGTGCGTCCACCAATGCTTCTTCCTGAATTATAGCGGGAGAAGGAACGTCCTCCTCACTGTCTGAGGGAGCTTTACCTGAGGTAACAGCCCTTGCAGAGGGACCTGCAGCTGCAGTGACCATCTCTGAATCTGAGTCAGAGGTGTCAGATAATATAGGGGTAGGCGGGGGTCGCTTCCTTGACCCCCGTCCCTGACAGGCTGCCTCCACCTGAGCCACCAAAGACTCCAAAACTGCTGTAAATGCATCCATACTCTGTGCACCGGCGGGTCCCGTGGCCCCCTCGAGGGAAACAGGTGGGGGAATTTGTGTGGCAGGGTCCATGATTATTCCAGTAACTTCCCGGATAATACAATTCAATTAAATAAAAAAACTTTTTTTTTTTTTTTTTTCAGACCCCCAGCGCCACAAAAAGCCCCTTAGTGTTACCTGCTAGGGATCCCTATCGATCGAGAGAGAGAGAGAGATAGACCCCCAGGCTCACCACTTGATGCTCAGAGTTTAACTGCAACAGGTTACAGCGCTGTCTTCACAAACAGGAAGTCTTTTGGCTGGCTGCCCAGGAAGAAAGGAGGCGGCTCCGCCCCTCTGCACGCCTTCCGGCGCCTCCCCTAGCTCCACGAGGTGTTTGGATCACCTCAAACATGGCCGCCCCCATGCTGGAGACACGAGGCTACGCCAAAATGGCGGCTCGTGCGATCCAGCAAAAAAAATGGCGGCGGCCTGTACCGAATAGCGGTGTGCTGCAGAGCACACAACACCTTCTCTGCATGGGGATTTGGCGTGGTTGGCGGTACCGGCCCTGGCGGACCGCATGGCCGTTCGGAAGGCCTGCTATAGCTGGAGATTTGACTAGGAAGGCAGTCTACATGTCCGTGGCTTCTGACTGGTAGGTACTTTATTATTATCACAGTAAGATTCCCAGACTGCCACTGATTACAATCTTTTTAACATGTATACAATTAGATTGTTAGCTCCCAAACCAAGCCTCCTGGCTTTTTGCACATAAAATCACACTCAAAGTAGGGGGATCTGTGCCATGTTATAGGATAGAGGGGGACTCTATCTTACCATACAGAGAGGGGCCCGCGTTCACCACAAGACCCGTCAGGGGAAAAGGGGGAACATACTACTCACCATACCGGAACCAGGCGGGCACCAACTCCTGACAGTACCCCTCTCCACCGGGGCGGGAGGGCTGTCGACCAATACGGACGCCGTGACTCATGGTCCTTGGCGTTTCAGCAAGACGTTTAACTCGCGGGGTCCCCAGTGGGACTATGTCGCGGCCGACCCAGCGCGGAGCTATGGCCTGCACGCGCTCGTAGGCTGAACTGGGGTGACCACCGGATCTCAACATCCAGCCCGTCGCCCAGTTCAGCTTTCTTGCTTGAAGATCTCACAGGAACACTGGAGAAAAAAGCTGTCTAAAAAATCTTTTTAAGAAAAAAATCTTGCCAGAACCGAAGATCCCAGCAAGGTATCTAGGTCCTTACTCCTGACTAGACAGAAAAAAACTGATTTGCTGTGGCGGAGAGAGAGAGGATATACCCTCGGGGACTGCCCCTGGGGTGTGGCCAGAGCATTTTTTATTTCCTGTCTAGTCCTGCTCCTGTGGAGGCAACATAACCCGAAGGTGCTGTATCACCGAGGACTACGTCTGTCAATGAGCGATAGAGAAATGGGATTTTTGTCTTTTCGTAAAATCCATTTCTCTGATGTTCATTGACGAACACAGCACTAAACCTCTGTGGAGTTGGATTTCTTCTGACACTGCTTTTAACAAAACTGAGTGCCTATAGCTGAGAGTGGGAGTATACTACCTGGGACTGCCCAAAGGCATAGTCAAGTTTTTTTTCTGCCTAGTGTCCTACTCCTGTAGCGGGCAGTTCAACCCAGTGGTTACAAAGATCAGGAGCTGTGTCTGTCAGTGAACTTCAGAGAAATGAATTTTTACGGTAAGACAAAAAATCCAATTTTTTATTTTTGTTCTTAAACTGCTATAACAAAACATTTTAAGTGGTGACTTTAACAGACCAAAGGGGATCAAATAAGTGAAGTACTTTGCTAGGGTCTACATACCCTTTAAAGACCATTTAATTGTTCTTTTTTTTCTGTCAAAAAACTATTACACAAACCACATATATAACTATTTACATTCATTACACTAAAGTTTCAGTAGCATCTGTCCCTTGCCAAATGCTTCTAAGGAAAGGGGAGGTTTCTTAGTCACAAGATCTGTCCAAGTATGGCTGATGTATTTTTAAAACCAGTAAACGTCTACACTTTATACACAGTTATACCAAAAAAGCCACGAACATAAATAGGATGATATAGTCAAGTTTACATTATTATTCCAAATATGCATTGTTTCTATTTCAATCATTTCCACTGAAGTTTATCCAGAACCCTATGACTTCCACCATAGTGTCAAAATGTTGTAGAAGTGGGTTCAAAATGAAAACCAAAAAACTATAGCTATCGCACACCAGATTCACTGACCATACAAGAAATAAGTACTGTACATGCTTCTCCTGCATATCCTAAGCAGATCATCATTTATACCCAGTACCCACTACAGGATGAAATCACCACTCCTCCTCTGTATGCAGAAATTGGCAGTCGCTGGATCTTATAGAGATGGTATGATTCATGGTATTAATACTGTATATTGCGATACCATAGTAAAAAGAAGCTCAACAATGCAAATAATGTCTAAGCTTTATTAACATTCATAAAATATGCTCCATGAAAACACCACGTCTGGCTTTGCACAAAGAAGTAAAACCAAATACACAACTTCCAGCTGTACTATACTTGCAAACAACTCAGATGCAACATTAAGCATCAAACCTCTAAGATTCATCTGACATATTTCATCTTAACAGACATCCCCTGAAATTCATAATAACTGCTGCAGACAGATTTTGCCTAAGTGTCTTGCATCCATTCTAAAAGTGCTGCAGCATGCACCAAATTCATATACAGTACCCGTCTAGAACTTGTGCTTAAATTTGGTTCATGCAACTTTCAGAACACGTCCGCCTTTGTATGGGAAAATAAAGTTGGTCTTAATTAGCTCCACTTTCGTAAGATACAAAGTGTCGGTGTGTTGGTGAAGGCGCTGTGCCACATTGTAAAAATGGAGCAAATTAGAACTACCCAAATTTGATGCAGAAGTTGCTGTCAGAACCAAAACTGTCACAGTTGTTTTTTTTAATTAGAAGCAGCACATTAACTAGCTCAAATAACACCAGAAAAATGGCACAGCAGCTTTATTGAATCCCCCCCCCCTCCCCCATCACCAGGGCCTAGAAGGTCTAGCCCAAAGCACTCAATAAATCCAATGGGGAGCCACTTCCATTTGTTCTCCTTCTATGGCAAAGCTTACATTTTGAGCTTACATTTTGATTATACAGTATAATCATTACATCTAAACCAGGGATGTCAAACTCAATTTCATCGTGGACCGCATTAGCATTATGGTTGCCCTCAAAGGGCCTGTAAGACTATAAAATGTATCTACTGTAGAGAGGAGGGGTCCCCAGTGCCGCACTTCCAAACATGTAAGGTGAAAGTGAAGTGAGACAACCTCACCCTGGGCTCCTGCCAGGCCACGCCCCCTATGGGTTTCTCTCCGCCCCTCAGAGCTTAGTCATTGGGATAAAAAAATGTATCTACTCTTGATCATATTAAATAATTGCTTATGCATTTGATTATTACTGGTTTTAATAACAATTTAAGAATTAAGCTGTAAAGGGTAGGTACAGACAAGCACTGAATCCACTCCCACTCCTGTAGCAGATGATACAAGTCTAAAAAGGAGGCTCGCACATTGCTGGTATCACCCACAAGCAATTTTCATGGAGACTGCTCAGACAGAATATTGTTCTGCCATGGTGTCCTATCTTAGCAGCCTCCAAAAAAGTTTCTTGTGGATGATTCCAGCAGTGTTAGACCCTCCTTTTCAACTAGTATAGAATTGTATTATTCTTATAATATTTACAATCAGATGTCCAGAGCATCCCACTCCCTCTGTATCAGATGGTTAGGACCCCCTACCATCAGAAATCAAGAGTCCTCCACCATCCCTTACATCACAGTGTACCCTCCTTACCTTGTGTTGCTACCAGGAAGAAGATTGGGGTGGAGCTGCACGAGACATGCGAGGACTACTTGAAATGGTCTTGAGATTGTAAAAAAAGTTTTCTTATGACATATTGTCCTACTTGTCTTCCAAATAACACATGCCTTACAAGAATCAACGCCTTTTAATTTTAAAATAGCTGTTCTTTCTGTCTGTTGCACATTACATACCAAACATTTCCTAAATTAGGTACTTCCTTAGATATGACAGAAGGGTATTCTTCTGGAACCTTGGAGACAACCTGGCCCATTGACGATATCGGCCAGTACTTGCTTGACATAATAATGTTAGGAAGAGACTGGTGATAAATACATAATCAATATTTCTATGTTCCTCAGTGTTCTGTTTATTGGACAATAGATCATCTCTATCTCTATCTAGATCTCCTACATGCAATTCTCCCCAGGATAACCATTTTTTAAAAACCTTATTTTTAGTACATTAACTTGTTCAAAATAGATTGTTAGTTTATTGCAACTGCCTCGCATCCTAATAAGCTGTACTTTAGGAATCCCATTCACCCAATTAGAATGATAATTTGTTTTTGGTATATAAGCATTACAATCGGAATTATTTACGAGATGTTTTTTGCACTGTCCAGCTTCTTGTTTCCATGGCATTGCAATATCTTCTTCCACCAGAGTCAGTCGTCATACCATGGGTGTTTATGTGCATCTTGGAGGACCAGTAGTCCCAATGACCATCTAATCTCTATAAGGGTTTCAGTTCCATCGACTGCCTGTTTCTGTATATAAGAGGAGTGTAAGTTTCATAAAGGGGGTAACATCTTCACCTGTAGTGGGTACTGGGTGTACAAGATGATCTGATTTATTGTAAGGTCAGTGGATGTGGTAAGGGATATCTACAGCTTTTCGGTTGAAGTCTTGCTGTCTTAAGCACATTTTTACAACATTACAACACTGTGGTGGAAGTCAGGGTGTTGCAATTTCTAAATAAACTTTAGTGGAAACATTTGAAACAGAAGTGCTACATATTTGGATATATTGGGCTGGTGTAAGGCCACAAACAAACAGGCATTGAAATACAGATTAGCTAAGCATTTGTTTCGCTGTGTAGCTCTTGTTCTGCTCTTTTTCTTTTGAATACTTTCCCTATGCAGGGCCCACCCTCAGCTTCCTGGAATTAAATCAAGTTTAGTACCTGATACTCTGAAGTATCTGAAATAAACTATGCTATACCATCACTTCTGAATAATCAATCTCCTTTTATTTATTTTTTAATTATTTATGACTGAGATGATTCAGAGAGGTCACACTTGTAGTTTTAGTTGGCCACTTTGATCATTCCACCTGATGGCTAAATGTTTGAATATATGTATATGAATTACCAAATCAGCAGAAATTTTTGCTAATTAAAGGTAAAGCCTTCTTAAGATCAGGTCTCCCTGCTTTAATACCAACATTTCTGAGTTGGGTTTCTTCTATGAAAACTCATTTTTCTTGGTCCACCTGTGGTCCATTAGAACAGATTCACCTTCCTGGTATTCAATCAAAGATTGTTAGTTTAGTTGAGATACCGAGACAGGAGTTAAAAAATGTCTTATCTGAGGACAGGCAAAGGTCAGGGCAAGTCTCCGGAAGGATGTGGGTGCAAACAATAATTTATCAGGTTTACAAAAGTTTCAGCAGTACTTTGGTTAAGAGATCCAATGGCAGATTGGTAAGGTTACTGCTTATGAGCTGATAGACCTTGGTTAACGTGACCTTAGGTCACAGGTAGACAAATTAATGTAGAAAGCAGAAGCTAGTCAGTTTAATTTAACAGTCAGACTGCTCCTTGAAGGAACCCGGGAATATGTGTTGACATTTATAGCCAAGACTGAAAATTTCAGGAGCCAGCTGTCGTTGTTTAGTCACAATGGTTAAATGATCCCTTAATTTTGTCCTAGTTTACTTATATTTGCCCCTTTATAAACATAGTATTTAACATAAAAGCAAGAGAAGATCTTAATGCTGGTGAATGTTTTTGAAGGGGTGTATATGTCAGTGAATAATGATAGTAAATGTGCTTGGGAAATCAGGCACATGAATGTGTGGAAAATTCTTTGCAAAACCCTTATAAGTAGACCCTAAATACCTTTGGGGTGGATGGTAGGTTTACTTTATTATGTTTCAGTTTCTGACTATCACCTAAGTGATGTTTTTGTGTATTTGTTTTTCTGCCTGGCAAGCAGAGCAAGTTGGTTTAATCTTCCGAATCTTCATGTTCATGACATTAATTCAGCATATGCTGTCTTACTGTGGGTCTTTTCCAATAAGGATTCCCCCACTGGCCTTTCCCCTGGAGGGCAACTGTTGAATAAAGCCTGTTTGTTAGAAAAGCGAGCACTTGGCAGATCAGCTGTCTGAATCTCACGGCAGAATTCTCCCATAAAAGTTTACAGCTTTACGAACAGTTACATTGTGTGATTGTTTACTGGATCCCCACTCTACAACACTGTCATGCAGGGAGGCATGGGTCTTGCCAGCTAGGATACATGCACAGCAAAGTTTTTCTCTCTGTCCTGATTAATGAAGGCATGGCCTGAGGCACATTAGGCTATCATTGTGATAATCTCTTCAAAACACACACAATGGTTAAATATTAATTAGCTAGATAAATGGTATTAAGAAGAAAGCTCCTAAATAATGAGCTCTGTGTTTTGAAGGCAGTCATAAACATAAGAACGCAGACTGATATTTATGGAACGTCTTGATTGTCCAGTTGGCCATTCCATAAAGCCAAATGCTCCCCAACTTTCAGAAATGGAAAGAGGTGTACAGTGGTGCAGGCACCTTTTGCGGGTGCTGGATTATCTTGGGAGTTACATAACAACCATGTTAGGTTTACTTACCATCAATGGGCATCTGCCTGACCTAAAAACATGAGTCAGATTAGGTGTCTATTGCTTTCCCATGTCAGCCTCCATCAAGGATAAAAGTGACTAACACAGAAGTGACATCACCAGATCTCACTCAGTATCTCCAGAGAATAGCAGTCAGAAGAAGCCATACCTTAGATTCACACTGCAGATATAAGGCTGTCAACACAGGAATGCCTAGGTACCCATACTTAGGAATGCCTAGGTACCCCTACATATTAGGAAGTGCATGCTATTTTTTATGAGAAATTCAAAGCAAAAAATGAATTTTTCATGGCGCTGCTTGGGCACAATTAGCACTTTTAGATGTTTCCTATAACACAGGAATTCTTTACTTTTCAGCTCAGGTCTATCTCAAGTCAATATCCGGCATTTCTGATTTTTGAATGCTTGTTATCTAATCACTTCATCCAAAAATGATATTTAGCAATTAAGTAGGTGTAGGCTGGTGGGGCGAAACACTTTATGACTATCTTTCACATAGTCAAAAGGTGAATTCTCTTCTCTGGGGGATGGAAGCTGTCCTGCCAGGAGAAGACAGTGATTATAGCTAGAGGCTGCTATAGTTAATCGCAAGAGAATCTGGCAGACTGGTTGTACCCAAGTTGATCGATTGATCAATTTGGTACATACAGCCTGTCCATTAAGTGTTCGAACCTTGGCCGGTTCGAACCATGGGCCAAGTATAATTATTCTTAAAAATATTCCCTCCTCCCTCCTCCTACCTATCTATCCTAACCTGTATAAAAAAAAGATCTGTATACGTACCTATTTTTAATCCACTCTAGTCCAGTCATATGGTCCTGCAGCTCCAGCTCATGGAGCGCTCGACACCAGCTGGGAATTCTGGAAGCAATGACGTCATCCACAGGCCTCCGTGGCTCAGCCATTGTCTGTGCCCCCTGCTCTTCCCTGCAGCAGAGGCTCACTGACACAAGGGAGCCGGACCTGCAGGATTATGTGACTGGATCAGAGCAGAGTGAAAATAAGTAAGTACACACATATTTTTTCATACGGGTTAAGAAGAATAGGCAAGAGGGTGGGGGGAGGTAACATTTTTAAGAATGGATAGTGTTAGGCTTTTCCTCCACTTTAAAGGGAACATAAACCCAAAAACAAAACAAAAAAGTAATATTTTCCAACTTACCAGACCTTGACCACTTGTGTACCGGAAGGTTTTACCCCATTAATGACCAGGCCATTTTTTGCGATACTGCACTGCGTTATTTTAACTAACAATTGCATAGCCATGCGACGCTGTACCCAAATAAAATTTGTGTCCTTTATTTCTCACAAATAGAGCTTTCTTTTGGTGGTATTTGATCACCTCTGCCGTTTTTATTTTTTGTGCTATAAACAAGAAAAGAATGATAATTTTGAAAAAAAATTTTTTTTTCTTTTCTGCTATGAAACACAGACAATTAAAAAAAATGAAAAACTCAATTTTCTCTTACGTCCTCCGACAGTCGCCGCCTCTTCATATTCGTCACATATGGGGTATTAGACTTTGCTCCGAAGGAGTAGCTAGGCAACAGAATATGTTAACATTAAAGCTTTTAACATATCCCACCCTCAAGGGGTGGTCCCCTCAGTCAATACCCTCCTACTTCCTGCAACCATATCTCAGTTTTAATGTCTAGCTTGTCAGGAGTGGCTGGCTCTCTCTGTGCTGGGGCTTTGTGCCCCAGACTCTTTCTTCTTTTTTGATTTTTTGTTTGAGTTTTCTCTCTACCTTTACTTAGCTGTTCTTTTTGTCAGCTTTAGTTAGTTCTTCGGATGAAGAGAATCATGCGGGCTGGGTCTCGGGCTGATCCCCCTGGTCGCAGGTCGTGGGTCAGTGGCTTCCCAGCCTGCCATCGAGCGTTCAGCCAGGTAACGCTCCTGGCACAGTGAACGACCCATCCCTGTTCGGTGCAGGGATGATTGGTGAGGTGGCTACCTCACTGGACGCTGTGCGGTTTCTTAACCCCCATTCTGTGCGTCTTGTATGCGACTCTCCCTGCCTCATGTGCAGCGGCTTGTTCGCCTGTGCGGGTCCCCCACGCCACTGTGAGGTAAGTGTATTTATGTGGGGACCTGTCTGTCTGGGGGGGTGTCAGTCTGGGACTGTGTAACCTGCCTCTATTCACACTGTTTGTCTCCCTATCTCTCGGCTGCATGCTGTGGGCTGCAAGGGGGGGGGGGAGCTGTGTGACACTGTGTGTGTCAGCCTTGTCAGTGTGAGAAGCTGTGTGCTGTGGGGCATGTTTTGTGGCATGTTTGGGCATTATACAGCGATCGCTGCGGCGATCTGACATGTTTTTTTATATACAGACATGTGTGCATTACTGTACTGTGGAGCGGCGGTTTCGGCGCCAAACGGCGCCATTTTGCCTACACTCGCTCCGGCCGCATGTTCTACATGCATGGCGGCCATTTTCTTGTAGCCTCCCATAGGCTTTCATAGAGCGCCCTGGCAGCATCACTTCCTCTTCTCCAGGAACACCGATCGAGGCAGCAGCAGCGGCGAGGGTCTCCTCAGGTTATATCCTTCCTATCCATTGCCTGTGTCAGTTTTATTGTCCCTGTGGGGGTCTCATTGTGCTTGTGTGTGGTGCGGTGGGCTGCGCTCGCCGCGCGTGTTAAAGGGGCAGTTAACCCTTTATTATCCGGCATTTGTTATAGGGGCAATGGATTCTCAGGAGGGCAAATTTCCTACCGCCTTGGTGGAAAGCCAGGGGACCGCTGTTTCCCCCCCAGGGGGGGATTTAGCCACTATTGTGGCTGGCCTTGCTGCTCAGGTGCAGATGCTGGTGGCTGCTCAATCTACTAAAAGACCCAGAGTTGCTCTTTCCTCTGATTCTGAGGGTGAAGGTGATGGGGTTGTTATGGCGGGGGCCTCCTTATCGGGGTCCCGCTCCTCCCTGGATCTAGTGGGGTCCGAGGTGGAGGCTGAAGTTGAAGGGGTTGATAATTCTCCCCCTGGCTCGCCTGAAGAGCTTGCAATCATGGATGAATTGATTGCTTCCATAAAACAAACGCTGCGTTTGCAGGATGAGGTGTGTCCCCCCGCTGCCTTGGCGGCTTATGGGACGCAGAGAAAACGCAGGGCGCCGCAGGTTTTTCCCTGCAATGATGATTTTCAGCGCGCTGTTAAGGAACAATGGCGCAATCTGCGCAAACCTTTTGCTGTACCAAGTAGGTTCAAGCTGCGTTATCCTTTCTCGCCTTCCACTGATGAAAGGTGGTGTGTGCCACCCCCAGTGGATCACGCAATTGCGGTTTTAAACAAATCCACTGCGATTCCTGCAGAGGATTCCCCTGTGTTCCGTGATGCCACGGATAGGAGATTGGAGTCTCTTGCCCGTCATACTTATTCTGTTATGGGTTCTATGCTTAAGGCTCTGTTTGCCTCTCTCATGGCGGCCCAGGCGGTCGCAAGTTGGACGCAGATGCTTAGGCGCGTCCTAGTGGCCGATTCGGCCTCGCCGGCGACCCTGGATATGGTGGATCAAATCCACCAGGGTGTCATGTATCTGTGTGATGCGGACTTGGACCTAGTTCCGTTGGCTGCACGTGTGCACAGCGTGGCGGTGTTGTCTCGCCGCCTGGTTTGGTTGAAATGTTGGTCGGTGGACCAGTCTTCACGTAAGACCTTAGCCAATCTGCCTTATGATGGGTCTCGCCTTTTTGGGGAGTCCTTGGATGTGTTGATTAAGGGGATCACCGGCGGTAAGAGCACTCTCTTGCCCCATTTCCCCAAGGCTAAGGGGGCTTCTGGGAAGAAGCATGCTAATTTTCGGCCCCCTCAGGGGTCCTTTCGTGCTTTTCGGTCGCACTACAAGGGCAAACCGTTCAAAGGTCAAGGCTCTCAGAAGAAGCCCTGGTCTGGAAAACAGAAGTCCGGTCAATCCGGATCCGCAGCCCAGTTTTGGGGTGGGGGGACGCTTGCTCGGTTTTCTTCAGCCCTGGTTGGCCCGCGTGCGGGACAGATGGGTTCAGGAGATCGTTCGATCTGGTTACAAGATCGAGTTTCTCTCTCGGCCGGAGAGCAGATTTTTTCCCTCAAATCTTCAACTGTCTCCAGAGCGTTTGCGGGACCTGCACCTGGCGGTGCGGGACCTGAGGGCTCAGGGAGTGGTAGTTCCGGTGCCTCATCGGGACAGATTTCGGGGGTTTTATTACAATCTGTTCACCGTGCCCAGAAAGGAGGGCAAGGTTCGTCCAATTCTGGACTTGAAGGCTCTGAACCGCTCTGTGCGGGTTCGCAAGGAATCCCTGCGGTCGGTGGTGGCTGCCCTGGTTCCGGGGGAATTCATGGCCTCCATCGATTTGAAGGATGCGTATCTTCACATCCCCATTTTCGAGGGTCACCAGAGGTACCTTCGATTTGCCATTGCGGAGGATCACTACCAGTTCGTGGCGTTGCCTTTTGGTCTCGCCTCGGCTCCGCGGGTCTTCACCAAGGTGCTTGCACCGGTTCTGGCATTATTGAGGGCCCAGGGCATTTCTGTCCTGGGGTATCTGGACGACATTCTGGTTCGGTCTGCGACCAGCCAGGGTCTGGAGAAGGACCTGTCTGTCACGATGCAAACTCTGCAGGAGTTTGGTTGGACGATAAATTTTCCAAAGTCGACACTGAGTCCGTCGGTTCGTCTTCCCTACCTGGGAATGATTCTGGACTCGGTGCAGGCGAAGGTCTTCCTGCCGGAAGACAAATTCGGAACTCTTCAGGAGGAAGTCAGGTCCCTCAGGGACGTTCCGCACTCATCTCTGCGGACGTGCATGAGATGTCTGGGATTGATGCTCTCGGCCTTCGAGGCGATTCCCTTCGCCCAGTTTCACACGCGGGGGTCTCCAAGCGGAGATCCTGTCCATGTGGGACGGGCGACCTCAATCTCTGGATCTTCAAATCTCGTTGAGTCATCGCACCAGAAGAGACCTTCTGTGGTGGCTCCAGTCCCCGATGGTGTCCGGGGGCAAGTCGTTTCGTCCTGTCTCGTGGACGGTGATCACCACGGATGCCAGCCTGTCGGGCTGGGGTGGTGTTCTGGGCGTTCTGTCCGCCCAGGGAACTTGGTCGGAGGGGGAGTCTCCTCTTCCGATCAACATTCTGGAATTGCGTGCGATAAGTCTCTGTCTTCATCGCTGGACGGACCGGCTGCAGGGCTGCCCGGTTCGGGTGCAGACGGACAATGCCACGGCGGTGGCCTACATCAACCACCAAGGGGGCACCAGGAGTGCCCGAGCGGCTCGAGAAGTGGCCGACATCCTGTCTTGGGCCGAGACTCATGTCCCGGCGATAACGGCGGTTCACATTCCGGGGGTGGAGAACTGGCAGGCGGACTATCTGAGTCGCCAGACCCTGGATCAGGGGCAATGGTCTCTCCACCCGGCTGTCTTCCAGATGTTGTGCGCGAAATGGGGTCTTCCAGATGTGGACCTATTCGCGTCTCGTCTCAACAACAAGGTGAGAAGGTTCGTGGCAAGGACGCGCGACCCTCGGGCAGACGCGTCGGACGCGTTAGTGGCCCCGTGGCATCAGTACAGGCTGATGTACGCGTTTCCACCGATTCAGTTGCTGTCCAGGTTCCTTCGCAGGTTACACTCGGAACGCAGCACGGTGATTCTTGTGGCACCGGACTGGCCTCGCCGGTCCTGGTACGCAGACCTCGTGAATCTGGCGGTCGACGCCTCGTGGCGTCTGCCTCTTCGAGACGATCTCCTGTCTCAAGGACCGATATACCATCCTGCTTTACAGTCGCTGGCTTTGACGGCCTGGCTGTTGAGACCGAGGTCCTGAAGGAGAAGGGTCTCTCCCCAGAGGTCGTTCATACTTTGATCAACGCGAGGAAGTCTTCCTCGGGGAAGGTTTATTACCGTACTTGGAAGGCCTATTTTGCCTGGTGTGAGTCCAGGGGGTTTTCGCCCCGCACGTACTTGGTTTCCCGAGTGCTGTCCTTCCTTCAAACGGGTGTCGATCAGCGTTTGGCGCTGGCTACGATAAAGGGTCAGGTGTCTGCTCTGGCCGTTCTGTTTCAACGTCCCGTGGCTTCCAACTCCTTGGTTGGCACTTTTGTTCAGGGTGTGCGGCATCTGGTTCCTCCTAGGAGGGATCCTTTGCCCCCTTGGGACTTGAATCTCGTTCTGTCTGTGTTGCAACGTGCTCCTTTTGAACAGATCAGGGAGATCTCGTTGTCCATGTTGTCCAAAAAGGTCGCCTTTTTGGTGGCGATCACTTCGGCTCGCAGAGTGTCGGAGCTGGCAGCTTTGTCCTGCAAGTCTCTGTATCTGGTTGTTCATTTGGATAAGGTGGTCTTGCGACCTAATCCTTCTTTTCTTCCGAAACGAGTTTCGGAATTCCATCTTAATGAGGATATTGTCTTGCCTTCGCTGTGCGCGAAGCCTAAACATCCAAAGGAGGTGAGATTACATTCTCTGGATGTTGTTCGGGCGGTAAGGGTTTACCTTAAATCGACTGAGTCTTTTCGAAAGACGGATTCCTTGTTTGTTCTTCCAGAGGGTCCTCGGAAGGGCATGGCGGCGTCGGGCTCTACCATCGCAAAATGGATCAGGCAGACCATTGAACAGGCCTATGCTTTGCAGGGAAAGGCGCACTCTACTAGATCTCGGAGTACGTCTTTGGCCTGTCGTCATGGGGCTTCTGTAGCCCAGGTGTGTAAGGCGGCGACTTGGTCGACCGTGCACACTTTCAGAAAATTCTACAAAGTAGATGTTCAGGCATCTGCGGATGCTTCCTTTGGCCGCAAGGTTCTTAGTGCGGCGATTCCCTAGGGTCCCTTGTGGGGACCTCTGGCTGTTGGGATAAGTTTTTTATCCCCTGGTTATTTGTCTTTTCCTGGGTTGTTGCTCCTGTTGAGCACCTGTTTTTTCCTGTTGCCCAGCTGGGTACCTTCCTTTGGTAAGGTGCCTTTCTTTGATGCGGAGACTGCGTTGCCTTTTCGGCGCGGATGCGTTTCCTACCCCTCATGTTTGCACTGCTTTTGGACGTCCCCATATGTGACGAATATGAAGAGGCGGCGACTGTCGGAGGACGTAAGAGAAAACGTAATTTTTGTAAAATCTTACCTGTAAAATTCCTTTCTCTGAGTCCTCCGACAGTCGCCGCCCCCGCCCCTCTTTTGGGGTTTGGTTGTATACTCTACTGCTATTCCACTAAAACTGAGATATGGTTGCAGGAAGTAGGAGGGTATTGACTGAGGGGACCACCCCTTGAGGGTGGGATATGTTAAAAGCTTTAATGTTAACATATTCTGTTGCCTAGCTACTCCTTCGGAGCAAAGTCTAATACCCCATATGTGACGAATATGAAGAGGCGGCGACTGTCGGAGGACTCAGAGAAAGGAATTTTACAGGTAAGATTTTACAAAAATTCTGTTTTTTTCATCACTTATCATATCAATATGTATTCTGTTACATATTTTTGGTAAAGAAAAATTCCAATAAGTGTATATTGACTGGTTTGCGCAAAATTTATAGCGTCTACAAATGATGCAATATTTTTTATAGCATTTTTATTCATTTATTTATTTTGACTAGCAATGGCGGCAATCAGCGATTTTTAGCAAGACTGCAAATGCGGACAAATCGGACATCTAACTGACACTTTTGACACTTTTTGGGGATCAGTGACATTATTATAGTGATCGTTGCTAAAAAAAATGCACGCTCACTGCACTAATGACACTGGCAGGGAAGGGGTTAACATCAGGGGCAATCAAAGACATAAGTGTGTCCCTAGGGGGTGCTTGCTAACTGTGTGGGGGATGGACTCAGTGGATGAACACAGAGATCCATGTTCCTGCTTAGCAGGAGTACAAGATCCCTGTGTTCATCCCAGACAGAACAGCGATCTGCCTTGTTTACATAGGAAGATAGCTGTTTTGCCTCAACTGGGGATGATCGCCGGTGGGAGGCGGACATCGGGTCCGCCGGACCAATTGATTGACATCCCCACTAGCCAATCACAGCCGGAGGTGCGATCGCGCTATATATTGGCTATTGAACAAAACGATGTACAGGTGGATCGATACGGCCAATAGAGCCACAGTAACGATTGGCAAGTGGTTCAAGTGTAACTAAATGCAAACTTTTTTTTTCATTTTGGATAAAGTAAAAGAGGGTTCAGTGTCCCATAGGAGAGGTTTCCCTTCACTTCCTGTCCCATAGCCAAGCACAGTAAGTGAGAAATAATCCCTCCAAAGCTAGGGAATCCCTGGGTGTCACCAGAACTAGTACCCCCATTAGAAGATGTCCCCTCTAGTCCTGTTCTAGCATTAACCCAAAATTAGTGATTTTCTTTTATTTTCATTTTCGATGATAACGGTCAACAGAACAAAAAGAAAGTGTCAATCTCCCTAACGAGGGCACAGACAGCGATAAAAACTGAGAGGTGTTCTAATCTCTCTTCACTCTATTCACAACTATAAAAAAAAACATTTTGCCTTTAGTTACACATACAATATGATGGGGTTATTACTGTTCTTATTCAGGCTCATTTCCCTCCATGTTTACCTGGTAATCCTACGAATAATACACTCCCTGTCCTCTAGTGGCTACGCTCACTCTTCCACTTTATCTGTGGAGGAAGCATTGGTTACCACTCAGGTTGGACTTGAGTAATGTCTGCCTTTGTTCATTCTCCATTACATGGGGAACATTAAGATTAGTAGCTTAGAGAAGAATGATAACATTGTTTTTCCTCGAAGTTTGTCCTCTAGTGGCTACGCTCACTCTTCCACGATATCTGTGGAGGAAGCATTGGTTACCACTCAGGTTGGACTTCAGGAATGTCTACCTTTGTTCATTCCCCATTACATGGGGAACGTTAAGATTAGTAGTTTAGAGAAGAATGAGAACATTGTTTTTCCTCTAAGTTTGTCCTCTAGTGGCTACGCTCACTCTTCCACTTTATCTGTGGAGGAAGCATTGGTTACCATTCAGGTTGGACTTCAGGAATGTTTGCCTTGGTTCATTCTCCATTACATGGGGAACGTAAGGATTAGTAGTTTAGAGAAGAATGATAACATTGTTTTTCCTCTAAGTTTATCCTCTAGTGGCTACGCTCACTCTTCCATTTTATCTGTGGAGGAAGCATTGGTTACCATTCAGGTTGGACTTCAGGAATGTTTGCCTTGGTTCATTCTCCATTACATGGGGAACGTAAGGATTAGTAGTTTAGAGAAGAATGATAACATTGTTTTGCCTCGAAGTTTGTCCTCTAGTGGCTACGCTCACACTTCCATTTTATCTGTGGAGGAAGCATTGGTTACCATTCAGGTTGGACTTCAGGAATGTTTGCCTTGGTTCATTCTCCATTACATGGGGAACGTAAGGATTAGTAGTTTAGAGAAGAATGATAACATTGTTTTTCCTCGAAGTTTATCCTCTAGTGGCTATGCTCACTCTTCCACCATATCTGTGGAGAAAGCATTGGTTACCACTCAGGTTGGACTTCAGGAATGTCTGCCTTTGTTCATTCCCCATTACATGGGAAACGTAAGGATTAGTAGTTTAGAGAAGAATGATAACATTGTTTTTCCTCAAAGTTTATCCTCTAGTGGCTATGCTCACTCTTCCACCATATCTGTGGAGAAAGCATTGGTTACCACTCAGGTTGGACTTCAGGAATGTCTGCCTTTGTTCATTCCCCATTACATGGGGAACGTTAAGATTAGTAGCTTAGAGAAGAATGATAACATTGTTTTTCCTTGAAGTTTGCCCTCTAGTGGCTACGCTCACTCTTCCACGATATCTGTGGAGGAAGCATTGGTTACCACTCAGGTTGGACTTCAAGAATGTCTGCCTTTGTTCATTCTCCATTACATGGGAAACGTAAAGATTAGTAGTTTAGAGAAGAATGATAACATTGTTTTTCCTTGAAGTTTGTCCTCTAGTGGCTACGCTCACTCTTCCACTTTATCTGTGGAGGAAGCATTGGTTACCACTCAGGTTGGACTTCAGGAATGTCTGCCTTTGTTCATTCTCCATTACATGGGAAACGTAAAGATTAGTAGTTTAGAGAAGAATGATAACATTGTTTTTCCTCGAAGTTTGTCCTCTAGTGGCTACACTCACTCTTCCACTTTATCTGTGGAGGAAGCATTGGTTACCACTCAGGTTGGACTTCAGGAATGTCTGCCTTTGTTCATTCCCCATTACATGGGGAACGTTAAGATTAGTAGCTTAGAGAAGAATGATAACATTGTTTTTCCTTGAAGTTTGCCCTCTAGTGGCTACGCTCACTCTTCCACGATATCTGTGGAGGAAGCATTGGTTACCACTCAGGTTGGACTTCAGGAATGTCTGCCTTTGTTCATTCCCCATTACATGGGAAACGTAAAGATTAGTAGTTTAGAGAAGAATGATAACATTGTTTTTCCTTGAAGTTTGTCCTCTAGTGGCTACGCTCACTCTTCCACTTTATCTGTGGAGGAAGCATTGGTTACCACTCAGGTTGGACTTCAGGAATGTCTGCCTTTGTTCATTCCCCATTACATGGGGAACGTTAGGATTAGTAGTTTACAAAAGAATGATAACATTAATTTTCCTTAAAGTTTAGCTCATAGGAAGCGACAAGGACAATGCATTTCTGGCAAGATCAACAGGTATTTTCTGTACATGCGAAAAATATTCTCAGGCTGCATGAAATAAAACGAATGCAGCCACCACATCTAAGGACCGATAAGCTGCAATATATTACTTTTTTTTTCTTGGGTTTGGTTATTCTTTAACAGAACTCGAGAAATTCAATTTGGTTTCGAAGGAGAAAAATTGCCAATTTCATCTAAAGGTCAGCCCTGTTCAATATTTTATAAATCTAATTTCAGAAGCATAGTCAATCATTCCAGCATTTCACTACAGTACTGTTGTTTGGCAGTTAGCTAATGAGTCAATTTTGTTGCTAATTTCTGCTTTAATCGCTCCCTCTTAATCTTTGACATCTTCTCGAGCAGCCCTTATAGTGGAGGTTATGTTTATTTTCTCTAGTGATTATTCCCTTGGTGACACTATTTTGTACATCTTTTCAGCCTAATCACAGATACGGCCATTTCGGGAATAATAATCCATTATATTCGCCTTTGTGTTGACTCAGAAGACATTTTTTGGCTGGTGAGAAGAGAAAGATAATGACGCCTTTGTGTAGGGAAGGAATGCTTAAAATGTATTTTTTTTAACTTCTGGCTTTTTCCTGGCTTGCATATATAGATATGTCTGAAGGAGGAATAAGAGGGCAGGGCTGGCACTGCGCCCTAGGGCTCTGGAGTTGGCACACAGACTGTAAAACCTGGCCTAGGAGTGGATGCTAATTTCATTGTTTTCCCACAGAAGTCCACAGTTCATTCTTTGATGAATTCCAGCAAAACGTGAAATTATTCTTTATAATTAAACACCTGCAGTCAGTCTTTTGCCATAACTTTACCTTAAAGGAGTACACCACTTACATTTCAGAAGATATATAATTGCTACACAAATAGTTTTAAAAAATGTATATTTATATACATATAATGGTATAAATAATTTTTCTATTTCAATCTGCAGCCAGCTACAATTTTTTTTATGAGTCCCCCTCCACTTCCCAAAACATATCAGAATTTGCTTCTTTGCAACCATGGCAAATGTATTCTTTCATTGTAAAGGACTTCCCAAATTCTTATCCATCGGAATACACACACACACAGCATCTGAGAACACCCAGCACACTAGGCATGCACAGTCTGAGAACATGAACAGTACACACAGGGCATGCACATTCTGAGAACACACACACAGCACACTAGGCATGCACAGTCTGAGAACATGAACAGTACACACAGGGCATGCACAATCTGAGTACACACACAGCACATTAAGCATGCACAATCTGAGTACACACACAGCACACAAAGCATGCACATTCTGAGTACACACACAGCACACTAGGCATGCACAATCTGAGTACACACACAGCACACTAAGCATGCACATTCTGAGTACACACACAGCACACTAGGCATGCACAATCTGAGTACACACACAGCACACTAGGCATGCACAGTCTGAGAACATGAACAGTACACACAGGGCATGCACATTCTGAGTACACACACAGCACACTAG
The DNA here is from genome assembly GCF_965119305.1 of Pelophylax lessonae. Taxonomy (NCBI): domain Eukaryota; kingdom Metazoa; phylum Chordata; class Amphibia; order Anura; family Ranidae; genus Pelophylax; species Pelophylax lessonae. The sequence continues at coordinate 97,691,604 of NC_138773.1, forward strand.
GCATGCACAATCTGAGTACACACACACAGTACACTAGGCATGAACAATATGAGAACACAAACAGCACACTAGGCATGCACAATATGACAAGACACACAGCACACTAGGCATGCACAGTCTGAGAACATGAACAGTACACACAGGGCATGCACATTCTGAGTACACACATAGCACACTAGGCATGCACAATCTGAGTACACACACAGCACACTAAGCATGCACAATATGACAACACACACAGCACACTAAGCATGCACAATATGACAACACACACAGCACATTAGGGATGCACAATCTGAGAAAACGAACAGTACGTAGGGCGTGCACAATCTGAGTACACACACAGCACACTAGGCATGCACAATCTGAGTACACATACAGCACACTAAGCATGCACAATATGACAACACACACAGCACACTAAGCATGCACAATATGACAACACACACAGCACACTAGGCATGCACAGTCTGAGAACATGAACAGTACACACAGGGCATGCACAATCTGAGTACACACACAGCACACTAGGCATGCACAATCTGAGTACACATACAGCACACTAAGCATGCACAATATGACAACACACACAGCACACTAAGCATGCACAATATGACAACACACACAGCACACTAGGCATGCACAGTCTAAGAAAACGAACAGTACGTAGGGCGTGCACAATCTGAGTACACACACAGCCACACTAGGCATGCACAATATGAGAACACACACAGCACATTAGGGATGCACAATATGACAACACACAAAGCGCACTAGGCATGCACAGTCTGAGAACACAAACAGTACATAAGACATGCAGAATCTGAGTACACACACTGCACACTAGGCATGCACAGTATGAGAACGCACACACCACACTAGGAATGCACAATCTGAGAACACACACCGCACACTAGGAATGCACAATATGAGAACACACAGCACTCTAGGCATGCACTATATGAGAACACACACAGCACACTAGGGATGCACAATATGAGAACACACAGCACACTAGGCATGTACAATATGAGAACACACACAGCACACTAGAGATGCACAGTCTGAGAACACGAACAGTACATAAGACATGCAGAATCTGAGTACACATACTGCACACTAGGCATGCACAGTATGAGAACGCACACAGCACACTAGGAATGCACAATATGAGAACACACACCGCACACTAGGAATGCACAATATGAGAACACACAGCACTCTAGGCATGCACAATATGAGAACACACACAGCACACTAGGGATGCACAATATGAGAACACACAACACACTAGGCATGTACAGTACAGTATAAGAACACACACAGCACACTAGAGATGCACAGTTTGAGAACACAAACCGTACATAAGGCATGAACAATATGAGAACACACACAGCACACTAGGTATGCACAAGCTGAGAACATAAACCGTACATAGGGTTTGCACAATCTGAAAACATACACAGCACACTAGGCATGCACAGTCTGAGAACACAAACCCTACATAGGGCATGCACAATTTGAGAACACACACTGAACACTAGGAATGCACAGTCTGAGAACACATACCGCACACTAGGCATGCACAATCTGAGAACACACACCGCACACTAGGCACACACAGTCTGAGAGCACGAACCGTACATAGGACATGCACAATCTGAGAACCCACACTGCACACTAGGCACGCACAGTCTGACAGCACAAACCATACATAGGGCATGCACAGTCTGAGAACACAAACAGCGCTCTAGGCATGCACAGTCTGAGAGCACGAACCATACATAAGGTATGCACAGTCTGAGAACACACACCGCCCATTAGGCATGCACAGCCTGAGAACACAAACCCTACATAGGGCATGCACAGTTTGAGAACATAGCACACTAGGCATGCACAGTCTGAGAACAAAAATAGCACACAGGGCAATTGCCCAGAATTGCATGACAATGAAAATCACATTGTTTTCAATGGTGCCTGTTCACATCAATGCAGTGCAGCATGATCTTGGAAAAGGGTACTGTGCTATTCCAGCAAGATTTTGGCCCCATAGATAATACAAACCAGATCCAAGGTGCATCCAAGTTGCATCACATATTTGCACTAAAAGTCAGATCAAAATCTGATTGCAGCATTGTGCATCTAGCATTATATTATCCATTTCTTAATGCTTTGGTTATTAGAACAGCATGGGAGAACAAATGTTTCTGTTTGTAGTTCAGCACTGATGTTCTTCCATGTAGGGAAGTAATAAGTTGTTGCATGACTGCGCTATGGTAGGCTTTGCAATTAACGGGTTGCGGGTGAAAAGACTCCAAAAAAGATAACTGTGAAATCATAAATAGTTATTTAGCATGAGGCCAAAGACAAATCGTTTTTACCAGTTTGGCCGGCAAACAGTTTTAAGCTATGCTGTAGGTGTACAGGGCAGTATGTTATTGTCCGATTCTTGGCATTGGGGTATCTTATAGAAGAGAACTCCAGTCAAGAGATTTCCCTTTTGTATTTTTGGCCAGTTTATATAGTAAGGTGTTCTTACCCACCATTGCAGTTTACACATCTGCCTTTGCATTTTCCATAATATATTTTATAAAAAGTAGAATAGAAGGCAAAACTTAAAAAGAAAAAAATCATGAGTAGGGAGGGGTGGTAGAGTTTTTTTTGCCATCTGTTTCCAATAGGGGAGATTTCCCTTCACTTAGCCAAAACAAGAAGTGAGAGGAAATCCCCCCCAAAGTGAAGAAAACATGGTTGTCACCAGAACTGGTGTCCGTTTCATGATAACTCCAAAATTAGGGATTTTCATTCACTTTTCCTTCTGGAGATAACAGTAAACAGGACAAATGGGGCAAATCTCCTAACAGGAGCATAGATATCAATAAAAAAAAAAAAAAAGTGTTCTAATCCCTCTGAACTATATTCAAAGCTAAAAAAAACTGACTCTAGTTATACTGTAAATAAAAGAAGAAAGAAAGAAAAGAAGAATGAGACCCCCTTCACGATGGGCACTGTAGTTGTGTATATCCATGACCTCACCAGCTACATTATGTCAGAACACCTTTATTTTATAATGACTTCCCATCCTTATTGCCCCATACTGACAGTTGAGGAAGTCCAGGAGCTGCTGTACATATGGATCCTTGTATGGAGCAGTTCATCTCAGTAAACACTTTGCACATACTTACTGAAAGAAATATGTCAACATTTACTAGCAGAGCCTCCTGATTGTGTGAGCTGATGTGTGTTTGACTGCCAAAACTGTGTCAGAATGAAATAGCAGAAGGTTTTGAGGAGTGCATTATCAGCCCAGTAGGAGCCACACTCTTCTTGGCAGTTGTCCAGTCCTTGATCCTCCTTACACCGGGGGTTCTCAACTCCTGTCCTCAGGACCCACTAACAGGCCAGGTTTGCAAGATAACTGAAATACATCACAGGTGATATCATTTCCTGCTCAGTGATTGCAGTATTCTAGTCTGCATCTCCCCAAGGTAATACTTAAAATCTGGTCTATTAAGCCCCTTTCACACTTTTGCAAATTGTCCTGCAACTTGGGACTGCAAACTTGCATGACAAGTTGTACTCCATGATTTCCAATGAGTACCGTATCTATGCGACTTCAAGTCGCAACAACTTCAAAGTAGTTCCTGTTCTACTTTGGTCTGACTTTGATATGTTTAGAGGTCCATAGAAGCATTGCTTCAAGTCCAGTCAAAATTGTGGCAAAGAAATTGCGGTAAAATCGCACGACTTTTAAGTCGCACAAGTGTGAAAGGGGCTTAGTGGGTCCTGAGGATAGCAGTTGAGAACCACTGCCTTACATTATGCAGAAAGAAGATGGGACACATTTTTTTGGAGAGTGAGGAAGATTTAGAAGCTCTGTCTGGTTTTCATTGGAGAAACCCCCCCTCTCTTTACAAGAAACCAGCATTTAAATCAGGACAGAGGTTCTAACTGTTCCCCATGCTATCCAAAACGAAAACAAAAAAATAACTAAAGTTTAGCTTTATTATAGGATTCAGGGTCTACTCAGTCCAATCAGGAGTCACTTGGCATTACTAAAGTAAATCTTTCACCCTAATTATGTGATCTTACTAACATCAGGAGTGTTTTGCAGGCAACCTACAGGTCAGATCCAAAGACCAAAACTCAGAAAACCCAGAGCATTTAAATAGGCAAATACATGCACAAAATTAACTGCACTTCCCTTAGAGCACATGCGTCAAACACAATCCGGCCCGCCAAGCCATTTTATGTGGCCCCTGCACCAAGGGCTTTATTTCAGCTGGAACATGGCAGATGTGTGTTCCGTCACCTCTTGCTTTCGCCCTCTGTTTTCTGCTCACCACTGCCACTAAACACAGAAGCTTTCCTCTCCTCACCTGTCACATATCTCTGCCTGCCCTGCACTCATGGCAGGGTCAAGGGAGATGCAGATGCAGGCACAGTGTGGTCATAGGTTGGATGGGGCATCACAGTGATCCCCATCTGTGCCCGGGTGCACAGATGCTGACCAATGATCTCACTGCAAGTGAGAGAGACAGGCAGAGCCACCTACACTGTCCTACACTGTGGGGAGGTGCAAGAGCTGGGCCAGGTATTTTTTGAAGAGGTGAGATGAAAGGAAGCTTTGGGGAGAGGAGATGAGGGCTGTGGAATGAGGTGTGTGCAGAGGTGGTGGATGGGGGAGAGTGGTGCAGAGGTAAGAACTGAAGAGGGGTGGAAGTGAAGTGAGATATGGACGGCCTGTGAAAGAGAGATTAACCCTGCACCCTGAGCATAGCACAACCCTAAACCCTGCACTCTGTACATAGCGCACAGCTTAACCCTGAACTCTGTATGTAGCACACCCCTGAACTCTGCACATAGTGCACCCCTGTACGTAATGCATCCCTGAACTCTGCAATCTGTGCATAGGGTACCCCTGAAACTGCACTCGATACATAGCGCACCCCTGAACTCTACACTGTGTACGTAGCTCACCCCTGAACTCCGCACATAACACATTCCTACTATTTTTTTTTTTTTTTGGCCCTTTAAGATCTTCCCAGTGCAATCCGCTGTTTGGTGGGGAAGCGTGGTTGAGTTCCTGCATCTATTATCTGAGAAAAAAAGCCCTGGATACATTTATATATTCTTGCAGATACAGCTGGCCCTTTGAGGGCTAACATAATGCTGATACAACCTGCGATGAAATTGAGTTTGACACCCCTGCCTTAGAGTTATGGACCAAAGTTAGTATTTGCATTAGAGTTGCTCAGGTTTCAGGGCTTTTGGTGTACTCAAGCAGCTGGCTGAAGATCTGAGGTGGGGTGGTGGCAGCCAAGTTAAAGGTGACAACCTTTAAAGCTGGCCACCATTTGCTTGATAGAGTTCTTTAGTAGATATGCAGGCACCTGGAGGTGCTTGCTGTATTTCTTATGCCCAGATGTTGTTCTTACAAGTCAGAGAAAATGGTCACATGTGGATGATGGCACTGTAAATATTAAAAAAATACCTTCTTTCCTAATCGATATACAGCTGTCAAATGACCCAGCTCTTTTCCAACCTGTCTGCAGGGAAACAGTGGCAGGAGGAGCTTTTGGTCCTCTGCTGCTGGTCAAATGGTAAATAAAAAACAGCCTTTGGAAACCAAGATAAAAATAAATATTTAATATCAATTAACTGTTTTAAATTAACACATAAATATATATTTGCAATCAAATCTTTATTATTTTTTGGCAACAACATGGTGTGGGCGGATATCTGCCAATCACAGGTTGTGTCACGCCCCTCCAGCCTGTGTCTTAGAATAACAGGGAGGTGAAGCCTTCATCAATCAAGATGTAATATCCCACCCCATTGTGTTTAGCAGGTAAGTGGGCATGGAGGAGGAGGGAGAGAGTGGGCTGTCATTTACCACTGTGTATACACCCACATGTGGGCTGCTCAGATGTGATAGGGAGGTACAAAATACACTGAAAATTGAGCATGTGCACTAGCTGCCAACACTTCTCTGCAAAATACCCAGCTGCAGTGGGGACATGAACATGAGGGGAGACAGAGAACAGCAGAATCAACTAGGTTTTTTTCCCCAATACAGAAAACAAATCCCATAGTGACTCAGTGAGTATGAAAAGCATGTAATACAGCATTTAGTGATAGTTTTTAAATATGTGGGTTTAATGACACTTTAATGGTGACATATAAAATGGGTTTTAAATGTAATTCTTAGTTCGTAGAAGTTAAAGCTGAAGTTTTGTTAAGAAATAAAATGTGTCTCACCTACTGCTGACTGCTCTTTGCTGTAGAAATAATCCCTCCAGTAATGCTGGGCCCTATTTGCAACGTTAAACTGCAATGGATCTAACATTGAAGGAGTCCCAATGGCCGCCCTCCCATTACCTATCCTCTCCTCCCTTCACAACACTTCTTGTATTTCCACATAATGCAGCACATTCTCTGAATGGAGGATAAGCAGATAAAGGATGGGATCCTCTCCTCCATTCAGAGACTGCTGCATTCTGAGAAAACAACACAAGTATTATGAATGGAGAAGACAACAAGAAGAGAAAAGAAGAGCAGCCCTTGGGAGTCATTTAATGTCAGACCAGAGGCAGCTAACCCATGCAGCAGTGGAAGATCTAAAATCAAAGATCAAACACAAGGGCACACCGGCCTAGTGCATTATCCTCTTTAAAGGTTTTATTGGATAAAAGGTATAAAAATACCCACAAACAGAGTCTTGGTAAAAGCATATCAAATGGATACAGTGCCATCCTCATCAGTACCACAAGGTATAGCGTCCTCTGAATCTAGGCTTATGCGTTTCGAGGCATCGCCTCTTCCTCAGAGCAGTGGAAGATCAGTGCTGTGAAGAGGACCTGTCATTACTGGAGGTAACATTTCTACAGTAAGGAGCAGTCAACAGGACATGGGATACACTTTGTTACAGTTAAGTTATGTGACAGAAGCTGTACCCAAGAAAATGTGAACTCAACTTTTTCAGCAGTGAATACTTCCAGCAGCATCATGACCTGTCCACAGTTCAGTGTTAGCACCTTAAGAACTGACAGTTAAATATTTATAATGATAAATAGATCATTGTGAACACTGTACACACTGCATTCCACTTGCAGTAAATGCAGCATAGAACAATGTACTGCTGGAAACACTACAAACATAAGAATGGACTAAAGGTTGGTGGATTATAGATATTCACCGGCTTCACAAAAGGAGGTTTATTTAGTGATTAGCTGTGTGATTGCTGAGTACTACATGTCTTGGGTGACATCCATTACAAAGCTGTTCATAGGTGCGTTTACCTTTTCTTTTCTCCTTATAAAAGAATTGTGCATATATAAATTTCCAAAAGTAATGTTTACATTTTATCTGCTATGTTCACAATAGACAGCCAGAAACATGATGTAATCATTCCATAAGCCAGTTTAAAGGACACATGCTAATATAAAATGAAATAGCACACATGTATAGTAAGAGAGGGAGAACTTAGACTTAAAATAAGAATATATAATTACACATCTGGCTTTGCAAGTACAGCTGTCTAATGTCCCATTCACACTTAGCTGATTTTGGATTTTTTTTATGGGCATTGTGGCCTCTACAGCATGAATTGGCAGTGCATGTATGTGGCTTGAGTTACAGGGTACTCTTATCGAATGAAGATCTTACAAACAGAACGCTGCCACTGACATGTTCCAAGGCTCAACCTCTTCCTTGGCCAAAGCATGACAGGGGTTCTAACCCTTCCCAGTATGTGGCTGGACATACACTATAAGGCCCCTTTCACACAGGCGGACCGTTTAGATCCGCCTGTTCGTTTTTTTGGCGGATCTGAATGGTCCCCCCATGCATTCCTATGGGGCATCGGATGTCAGCAGAGACATGTCCGCTTACATCCGACCCAATCCGATCCATCAAATGTGGACGGATGGAAACCCTATTTTCCATCTGTCCAGCGGAACGGATGAGAACGGACCGACGGTCCGTTCCCATCCGATTTCCCCCATAGAGATTCATGGGGAACTGACACACAGTGCGGAGACACAGCTGTCATTGTCCTGCTCAGCGGGGTATCGGCGGATCGATCCCCCGCTGAGAAAAGCGGAATCCGTTTGACGGACTACAAGTGTGAAAGAGCCCTTAAAATTCAAGCTCAGAATATACACACAGTTGGATGAATCAGATGAGTAATACTCCCCACCCCAACCCTATTTTCACTGATCAGCAGCTTCTTTAGACTTTTACATAGAGAACACCTCAAACATAAGCTCAAAAAATCCTTTAAAGTTTTCTTTAAAAACATTTTCTTGAAATTGTATAGTGTCAGAAACAATAGGTGGCTGCACAGCAAAATAAAAAAAGCAGAACTCTACAGGTACACCAAAACGACCAGTCTTTTTGGTACACATGTAGATTTCTTTTTTTTCTGTGCAGCCACTAAAATGTAATTAAAAAATAATCATAACTTCAGAATTATTACAGAAAGTGTTCCTAAATATTTTGTAGCATTTGACATGGGATTGATAACCTTCCCTGATATTATTTATTTGGTTAGGCTTGTTATTTATGACTTCATGTATCCTTCTAGTTGCAGATTTCTGCTCCTTAGTTTATACAAGTTACCAGCGATCTAATATGTACCAGGCGTACCTCCATCTTGTAACCATTCAGTAAGATTCATGTGTTAAACATGACAAGTTCCTGGTAAACAGTGATGAGCCTCTTTGTGCTCATCCAGGGCTCTGTAAAATGTTAGATTCCAGCTAACTGTACAGGACAGAAAACACATGGAGGGGTTGAGTTATTTCCATCCATTTACCTGCTACATCATCTTACATTTGATAAGCTTTCTTTAGGATTGGTGGTGGACAGGTCGCTATTGTTGTCTGTGGTTAGCATTTTATATTGTTGCTATTGTTTAGGACAACTTTATTTTATGATCTTAAGGGACATTTCTTTTTCCTCCATAAGGCTACATTCAGACCTATGCAGTTTGCAGTTGGTGCGTTTTCCATATGCATTTTGTGGTCCGTGTTGCGTTTTTCATGCGTTTTGCATTTTTGTGTTGGCCAATGGAATAATTTTGCAGGACAGCATGGGAACTCTGTTTTAATTGGGAGGTGTTTGCAGTAAAGCATGGTAAAAAAAACATGGCAGAAATGCCGGCAAAATGCAGGATACACACAGCATTTTCGTTTTGGATGTGGACCCATTGAGGTCTATTGAACCGAAAACGCAAAATGCTGTGGGGGAAGTTAAACCCAGACCCTTTCTAAAAAACGCACCCTCAGGAACCGCATAGATGTGAACATTACCCATTGTAAATCATGTTAAATGGCTTGCATTGCAATTCTGCAAAACGCAAGCCGCAACTAGAAAACGCAGTAGTTTGAACCTAGCTAACAGAAGATCTAAGTACCACTGATACCTGAGTAAGAGCCCATTCAGACTAGCGTGACACGACTTTGGGGGGCGACCTGTGAAGTCGCATGCACCGCTGTGCACTGCGACTTCAGCGCGACTTGCAGAGACTTCACATAATGGAAGTCAATGCAAGTCGCCTCCAGGTCGCCCCAAAGTAGTACAGGACCCTTTTTCTAAGTCGGGGCGACTTGTGTCGCTCCTATTAGAACGGGTCCTGTGCTAATCAATGGACCGCGACCGAGCGCGACTTGTCAGGCTGACAAGTTGCCTGACAAGTCGCGCTAATGTGAATGGGCTCTAATACGTGTTGGCCCCTTAAAGCTCTGTTTGGTGCGTTTATTAGTATCCAGCTAATTAGAAACCAGCTAATAATGGCCTTTCCAACAAATGTCTTCGCAGTGGGCGGCAATGCCACAGATTTGTGGCACTTTGTGGTTAACTGGTGGACCCTTTCATGTAAAGGTATTGTTTTTTCACCAGTGCAATTCCCTTCTCTATGCAGCTAGATGCCAAAAGTTCAATTTTCTATAAAGAAATGTGTTCACCATATGTCCATGACATCTATGCTGTGATCATGTCTTAGAGAAGATTGCAGCAGGTTCTTTGATTTAACATACAGAGCCAATCACCATTCTCAGCGCTCACTGCTTTCAGTGGGACATACTGTATATAGTGTAGGTCTCACAGATTTTGAAAGAACAGTATTAGGACAGATGGTAAAGTTAGTAGAATCGAGAAGAAGGGCAAACTATCTATATTTGTCCAAAACTGTAGATGAAATGGCTGATATCATTCCCCCGTTTCTCTGAAACCCCAAGTTTTAATGTGCCATGGCTCTAAAACCTCAATTTTCAGTGTGCCATTGTTCCAGAACCACAGGTATCATTGTTGCATCATTCTGGAACTCCAAATGGGGGATTTATTAAAACTGGTGCACTCAGAATCTAGTGCAGCTGTGCATTATAACCAATCAGCTTCTAACTGCGGCTTGTTCATTAAAATATTGACAATAAAACCTGGAAGCTGGTTTCTATGCGCTGCACCAGATGTTGCTTGCTTCAGTTTTAGTAAATTCCCCCAAGTATCCCTGTGTTTTTACTCTAGTATCTCTATGCCATTGTTCATGAATCCCAAGTATCTTTGCGGCATTGCTGTGGGACCTTGAGTATTACTGTGACACTATTCTAGATGGAGTGCCATTTTTTCAAACCTCACCTATTGACTTGTAACCTGAAATATCAGTGTCATTTTTCTAGAACCTCACATGTTAATCTGGCATTGCTCTGGAACCCCATGTTTCAGTGTGCCATTGCTCTGGAACCTCATGTACAAGTCCACATGTGTCTGTATATTTTAATGGTAGAACCATTACAAATATTTTTCTTGTTTATTACAGGGTACCGCATCTGTTCTGCAGCGCAGATCTGACAATGAGGAATACGTGGAAGTGGGCCGATTAGGACCCTCAGACTACTTTGGTAAGACAGTTTCTGTTCTGGAAGGACCTAAAGATAGTGACAAGCAGGCTCAGTCCATCCAAAGCTGATCATTTATTAGTAGTGTCTGGTAAATGTTGGAGCATTAAAGGTTTCTCATGTCTATGCTACCTGTTGGGGCCAGAATAAGGCGTTTTAATTTTTAATTAATTTTACATTATGAACAGGATAAGGCAAAACACCAGTATTATAGCAGTTGGAGTGTGACTCCAAGATGGGCATTTATTGGTAACTGTGAGGCAGGAAACTTTCTGCTGAAATCCAAGTTGTGGGTTAATTCATACAAATGCACTTGCACTGCAACATCTTCTTGAGGGGAATTTTTGACACACTTCATGATAGGTTGACATGCCCATCCTATCCAAACATCATATAATGTGCAACAGATCAAAAACAGACACCTTTTGTTCAGCCAATGCATGTATATACAGTACACTCTTCACATTTTTGTAAATATTTTATTATATCTTTTCATGTGACAAACTGAAGAAATTACACTTTGCTACAATGTAAAGTAGTGAGTGTACAGCTTGTATAACAGTGTAAATTTCCTGGCCCCTCAAAATAACTCAACACACAGCCATTAATATCTAAACCGCTGGCAACAAAAGTGAGTAGACCCCTAAGTGACAGTGTCCAAATTTGGCCCAATTAGCCATTTTCCCTCCCCGGTGTCATGTTAGTGTTACTCGTTAGTGTTACAAAGTCTCAGGTGTGAATCGGGAGCAGGTGTGGTAAATTTGGTGTTATCGCTCTCATACTGGTCACTGGAAGTTCCACATGGCATCTGATGGCAAAGAACTCTCTGAGGATTTGAAAAAAAAAAAAACTGTTGCTGTACATAAAGATGGCCTATGCTATAAGAAGATTGCCAAGATCCTGAAACTGAGCTGCAGCACGGTGGCAAAGATCATACAGCGGTTTAACAGGACAGGTTCCACTCAGAACAGGCCTCACCATGGTCGACCAAAGAAGTTGAGTGCACATGCTCAGCGTCATATCCAGAGGTTGTATTTGGGAAATAGATTTATGAGTGCTGCCAGCATTGCTGCAGAGGTTGAAGGGGTTGGGGGTCAGCCTGTCACTGCTTAGACCATATGCCGCACACTGCATCAATTTGGTCTGCATGGCTGTCTTCCCAGAAGGAAGCATCTTCTAAAGATGATGTCCAAGAAAGCCCCGCAAACAGTTTGTTGAAGACAAGCAGACTAAGGACTGGAACCATGTCCTGTGGTCTGATGAGACCAAGATAAACTTATTTGGTTCCAATGGCGTCGAGCGTGTGTGGCGGCAACCAGGTTAGGAGTACAAAGACAAGTGTGTGTTGCCTAAAGTCAAGCATGGTGGTGGGAGTGTCATGGTCTGGGGCTGCATGAGTGCAGCACTGGGGAGCTACAGTTTATTGAAGGAACCATGAATGCCAACATGTACTGTAACATAATGAAGCAGAGCATGATCTCCTCCCTTCGGAGACTGGGCTGCAGGGCAGTATTCCAACATGATAACGACCCCAAACACACCTCCAAGACGACCACTGCCTTGCTAAAGAAGCTGAGGGTAAAGATGATGGACTGGCCAAGCATGTCTCCAGCCCTAAATCCTATTGAGCATCTGTGGGGCATCCTCAAATGGAAGGTGGAGGAGCGCAAGGTCTCTAACATCCACCAGCCCTGTGATGTCATCATGGAGGAGTGGAAGAGGACTCCAGTGGCAACTTGTGAAGCTCTGGTGAACTCCATGCTCAAGAGGGTAAAGGCAGTGCTGGAAAATATTGGTGACCACACAAAATATTGACACTTTGAGTCCAATTTGGACATTTTCACTTAGGGTTGTACTCCCTTTTGTTGCCAGCAGTTTAGACATTAACCACTTTACCACCGGAGGATTTTGCTGTCTTACGTCCAGGCCACTTTTTGCGATTCGGCACTGTGCGATTTTAACTGACAATTGCGCGGTAATACAACGCCGTACCCAAACAAAATTTACGTCCTTTTTTTCCCACAAACAGAGCTTTCTTTTGGTGGTATTTGATCACCTCTGCGCTTTTTATTTTTTTGCGATATTAATAAAAATTTGAAAATTTTGAAAAAATAACAATATTTTTCTACTTTGACAGTAAAAATATCCAATATATTCAATTTTTGTCATATATTTAGGCCAAAATGTATTTAGCTACATGTCTTTGACAAAAAAATTCTCAATGAGCGTATTTTTAACCGCTTTATGACCGGAAGGTTTTACCCCATTCCTGACCAGGCCATATTTTGCGATTCGGCACTGTGTTACTTTAATGGACAATTGCGCAGTCGTGCAATGCTGTACCCAAATTTAATTTATGTCCTTTATTCCCCACAAATAGAGCTTTCTTTTGGTGGTATTTGATCACCTGTGCGACTTTTACTTTTTGCGCTATAAACAAAAAAAGAGAGACAATTTTGAAAAAAACAACAATATTTTTCACATTTTTTTATATGAAATTTCCCCCCCCCCCCCCAAATGTAAAAATCTAAATTTTTTATCATTTTAGGCCAATTTGTTTCCTGCTACATATTTTTGGTAAAAAAAAATTGCAATAAGCGTATTTTGATTGGTTTGCGCAAAAGTTATTGCGTTTACTAACTAAGGGAAAGATTTCTGTCATTTTTGGTGTTTTTTTTTTTTAACGAGTAATGGCGGCGATCTGCGATTTTTTTTGCGGGACTGCGACATTGCGGCGGACAGATCGGACCCTTGACTGACATTTTTGACACTTTTGGGGGTACCAGTGACATTACTACAGTAATCAGTGCTATACATATGCACTGTTACTGTAAAAATGACACTGGCAGGGAAGGGGTTAATTTTTATTGGAAAGGGAGGGGTTAATGTATGCCTGGTGCTTACTAACGTGTGTGGGGGAAGGTGACTGAGTGACACAGGGACAGATCCCAGGTTCAGCTATGCTGAACCCTTCAATCTGACCCTGCCTGTCACTTAGGAGATCCGCCCGCTTTGTTTACACAAGCGGGCGGATCTCCACACTCGATTCCCCGACGATCGGGGAAGAGCAGCAGTGATCACTGCCACTCCTCCCCTGGCCCGACTCCCGCTGTAATTGAATACAGCGGGAACGAGCCTCCTTCCCGCCGAGAGAGGGGAATGGTAGGTCTACGTCGCCGGACGATAATGAGCCACTTTGCCGCAGTACAGTCAACGTGACTGGTCGGCAAGTGGTTAATGACTGTGTGTTGAGTTATTTTGAGGAGACAGCAAATTTACACTGTTATACAAGCTGTACACCCACTACTTTACATCTTTACATTGTAGCAAAATGAATTAACACTATTAAAAACAGAAGCAAACTCTTGCACATGCATTGATGCTCACTAAAGAGCATAGGTGAAAATTGACCCTAAATGTAAAAAAGCAGCAAAAGATTCCAAGGCAAGGTTTACTAAAGGATAGTATTCAACAGGCTACAGCAAACATATGTCCATATGTGTCAAATTTACCAACAGGCGTCGTTTGCTATGAAATGTACGCTCCTAAATTAGCAGTTTTATTTCAAAGCAACTCTGCTATCCAAAAATGTTTGAACCAAGCCACATGTATAAAAGAAGACAAACTGCTCTCTGATGTTGAGAAATCTTCTGCTAAAGTTGCACTTTCAGGAGTGTCAATCTTGATGGTCCTCCACATCTGTCACTGGTTCCTCTCTTTGACCTCCACCCATTACAGCATAAAACAGTGTCTTGGAGGTCAACAGGAAGATCCAGTGTGAACATCACATGTCTGGAGAAGGGTTCGTGCTTGGCACCAGAACATTGCACCTACACTGTGGTGTGATTGTGTTAACGATATGGATTATATTATATGGATCCCGGATGTGCTGGTGATATATAGTCACACTTTTCTAGTGTGATCTGTGGAGGACCACAGAAATCTAATGTGAACTGTGGGGGACCACAGAGATCGACACTTCTAAAAGTGTTGGTTTGCCTACAGACTTCAGCAAAAGATTTTTCAGGATTGAAACAACGTTCAGTAGACTGGGCAGCAGGAAAGGTAAGTATGTACAAGCTTCTGTTTTGGGCATACGTTGGCCTAATCTATTTGGTAGAGCAACAGGGTATAATCATCTTGCACAGTACTTCACTTCACTTGAGAAATCAGGGCAGTACATGTGATAATTCACAACTTAGGAAAAAAACTGGGAGCGTTTTCAACTGGTTCTCAAAAAAGAGAAGTTGTAGGCAAAGTTTGAACTTACAGTCACAGTAAACAGACAGCTTTTACTGGATCAATATTATAGCTCTCTCCAAAATACAAGAATGCTTTTCTTTAACATATTCTTCTAGCAGCTCATAGCCTGTTTAATTTTTTATTTCTAGGTGAGATAGCCTTGTTGTTGAACCGGCCCAGGGCAGCCACAGTAATTGCACGGGGTCCACTGAAGTGCGTGAAACTGGACCGCCCACGCTTTGAACGAGTCCTTGGACCGTGCTCAGAAATCTTAAAGAGGAACATTCAGAGATACAACAGCTTCATCAGTCTGACCGTTTAATATACTCCACCAGGAAAATACCATCCATGTGTTAACGTGTGCACTCTAAATCTGACCTGTGCAGTTCCATAGCTTTATAAAGAAAGGAAATTGTGCATTTCAATGTGAATTTTATATGGTCATATCTGCTGCATCAGACTTCAACTTTAAGTTAAGTTGTATTATGATACAACATGATGGCACTTTGATGGGGGTGTGTATTGTCCCAAAAGATTTGTGTGACTTATGGATTATTACATTTGTAATTTTACCAAAATTATTACAAAAATAAATGCAGGGAAATAATAGTTTGCATCCAAACCTATACTGAAGCAGTTCCATGGGGTTTTGCAAAAATTTGTTTCATAAGGTATAGGGATATTCAGTATATGTATATAGTATATCCCGCAGCTATTAAAGTAGAACTATAGGCAAAACATTTTTTTTATGTTGGATAGAGTAAGGAAGGGTTAAACCTCTGTCAGATTTCTTTCCGCTATCTGTGTCCCATTGCAGAGATTTCCCTTCATTTCCTGTCCCATAGCCAAAGAGGAAGTGAGAGGAAATCCCTGCAAATTAACAAAATTTTTTGGAGACCCCCAGGTCACCAGAACTAGTGTCCCCATTGGAAGATTTCCCATCTGTTACTTTTCTGGGGACAACTCAAAATTTGGGATTTTCTTTTACTTTCAATAATAATGGCAAACAGGACAAACAGAGAGGGTGAATCTCCTTAATGGGGGCACAGACAGCAATAAAAACTGACAAACATTCTAATACTTCTGCACTCTATCCAAAACTAATAAAAACCGTTTTGCTTTTAGTTATACTTATTTTAAGTGAATACAATCCTGCCAGCAATTATACCCACTGTACCTTTATATCTATAGAAATAATAATAAGGCCACTGTGTTTTTTTTTATGCATCACCTAAATAACTATTTTGTTTCGTTGTTGCAGAGCATAATGGGAACATTTTTTGGGCTCTCATGTATATAGGACAGTGGTGATTAACCAGCTGCTCTGAAGGCTGCAGATTATAATATTTCTGTCATTAGCAATAAAGCTGGTTGAAAAAAATGCTGCATCGGCAGTGTCATGCATGGCAGCAGTAATGTATACATATATGGCAAAAGTCTATTTTTTTTTGTCTATTCACACTGATTTAGAAAAAACACTTTTAAAGTAGAACTATAGGCAAAACTTTTTTTTTTTTTATGGTATATAGGAGGGTTATAACCCCTACCAGTTTTTTTTGCCATCTTTGAAGGGAGATTTCCCTTCTCTTCCTGTCCCATATCCAAAATAGGAAGTGAGAAGAAATCCCTGCAAATTAAAGGAAATCTCTTACCACCAAGTCACCAAAACTAGTGTCTACATTGGATGATTTCCCTCAATTACTGTTCTGGGGGCAACCCAAAATTTGGGATTTTCTTCTACTTTCACTTTTAATGATAATGGTAAACAGGACACATAGGGTGAATCTCTCTAACAGGGGCAGATGTAGCAATAAAAAGCTGACAGGTCTTCTAGTCTATTTCCACTCTGTCCAAGGCTAAAGCAAAAGTTTTGCCCTTAGTTATACATTAAGTAATGTAGCAAAGGTATACCAGTTGGACCTCACAGCTATAGATCAGCCCCTTCACTATTTTGTTTACTATGTATTTTCTGTTTAAGAGAATGCACAGCATTTGTCTAAGTGGGACCACAGTTATATGAATGTATGGTAGGTTTAGTTTGCGTTTCATGTTCTCTACTTTTTATGCTTCTGTTCAAGGCATAGATGCAGTTTTCATTCACTTCACATTGAAAACCCATCCAATTGGCACCTGCCAGTGTAAGGTGGATCTGCATTAAAGCGGAGTTCCACCCAGTGAACGTTTTTTTTAATAAAAATACCCCCGGGATAGTCAGGGCTAGTGCATTCCACAATGGATAGCCTCTGATCTGTCCCGGGTTGCACTTACCTGAAAGAAGAAATACTTACCTTGAAAATGTATTCTCCAGCGCTGCCATCTCAGGTGTGGGCAGCTTGAAGCCAGCGCGATCCTCTTTTGTGTCCTCTTCTGTCTTCTTCGGTCCCACGATGCACTGCACCGGCCCCGCCGTCACTTCCGGTGCGGCAGAGTCATCCCTGCACAGCTTCTGGGCATGCCCAGAAGCTGTTTAGCAAGGTATGACGGCGCCCGCACCGGAACTGACGTCGGGGACGGTGCAGGCGCATTGATTCCTGGGAGCGATGACGTTCAGCTCCTAGGAATCATTGCAAAGCCAGGAAGTGACGAATCGCCGTGGCCGCCGAGGGGAGGAAGTAAGGTAAGTATATTTTCTTCTAAACCAGGTAAGTAAAAAAAAAAAAAAATTGCGATTATCCATTTGTTTTTCAGATGACCATCATTTTAGGGTGGAACTCCACTTTAAGGTCGTCATTTACAGGTAGAGTCACAGAGATACTTGGCTACAGTTGAAAACATTTCCCTTCCAGGGCTTCATCTATAGAGTAGTCTATATAAGTAGAAAAGGAAAGGATTGAGCCCAGCATTGGAAAATATAAATGAACACATTTGACTACTATGTCCATTTGTGTTCTTTTGTTAACAAAATGCTGTTTATGGGCCCTGAAAGTTTTTAGATTGGAGCTTACTTGGGCATAAAAAAATCTGGAACCAAACATTGCATTATGTAGAGTAGTATGTTGAGGATCTGGAAAGCGCTACTCAATGCTGTTTAGATTATATTATTTGAAGCTATAAGCAGGAACTTTTTTGCAGTTCTGATACCTAGCGCGTGTGTTGACGGGCTATTGTTTGTATCATAACTGCGTCTCTATCTATACACATCTATGGGAATGCAAAAGCAGCCCGTAGAAAGTCAAATGCACCTGCACTAAATTCTGATCTCAAATTTCAAATCTCAGATATGATTTTAAAAGCAAATGGCCTTTGCCCATTGACTAAAGCCTAAACACTGTTGATACAAGCCCTTAAGGACCTTGACCAGACAAGAGCCAAGTAAATCTAAAGATAAATCCAGTTCTCGTATGAAAGGTTCTAGTCCAGTTAAGACTGTTTTCATTTTGCCAAATGTAAGCGGGCTCATTTACCTGTTGTGTCTTGGCACTGGATACCCCAGTGTGAAAATCTGCCTTTGTATGTCACTGATTCATAAAAACAAATAGAGATTACACCAGGGTTTGTAGGACACACTTGCCAGGTAGAGAAGTTTTTGGGTTCATACATCTTCCCACCAAGGTCCTCAAGAATGTGGTGAGTTGCAGAACCACCTTATATGCACTTAAAATTGAAAAATGAATCATTATCATGGATGTCTACATGAAAACAATATAAAGAAAATCAAGAAATATACAATTTAGGTAATTGAATACATAAATATGTATAATACCAATCAGCTTACCCCTCATGTTATCATTACTGATGACAAAACTTTTTTTCTAATATGGACAAGCTCCATAATGACAAAGAGTTTGGCGCACTGCCGTCAGTGCTCCACATTTTATGATGTGCTCTTTGTTTATTTAAGTGTACAGGCTGCTTTAAAACCAGGTTTTGTAACTGAAAACTTCTAGGTGTGGTCCTTTGTGTATTTAAGTGTCAAAAGTAGGTGGCCCTTTGCAGACCCATCAAGTAGTGCTTTTGTATACGTTTTATAATGTCTGTACTCTATAATCAGCTGTCACAGCTTTTTGTACATCGGCTTGGCTGAAATCAAACGTGCTGGTC
Source organism: Pelophylax lessonae (assembly GCF_965119305.1). Classification (NCBI taxonomy): domain Eukaryota; kingdom Metazoa; phylum Chordata; class Amphibia; order Anura; family Ranidae; genus Pelophylax; species Pelophylax lessonae. Next base: position 97,710,785 of record NC_138773.1, read on the forward strand.
AAATTTTGCTGTCAGTTTGTGAAGCAAAACCCCCAGTGGGCAACATTTATACATTCCTTACTTAGTTCATATAATGGCACATCAGGATTACTTCAGATTTCATGTTTAACTTTTAGCCTTGTGTTTGTTCTGGTAACCAGAGGAAAACATAAAGGTTGATTTACTAAAACTGGAGAGTGAAAAACCTGGTACAGTTCTGCATAGAATCCAATCAGCCTCCAATTTTTTTGTCAAAGCTTAATTGAACAAGCTGAAGTTAGAAGCTGATTGGCTACCATGCACAACTGCACCAGATTTTGAGTTATAGCAAATCAACCCCATAATCTTATTGAAAAAAAGATTTCCTATTTTTACATACTAATTCTCAAGTTCAGTAACAACCAGTTAGGATCCACTCTATTGAATGCAGACCAATACAATTTGTAATATTTACTAAATTCTGATTCATAGTATTGATTAACTTAGAAGTTAGAATTCATTATTGAATAAGGCCAAGATTAAACCTGTGGATTTCCACACAGTACCTGTTAAGCTGGCCATATACAACATACTAGTAGAATTTTGTTCAAAATTTTTAATTTTAATATTGTTCGCTTGATTTTTTTTTTAAATTAGTGGGGTCAAATCAAAATCAAATCGTTTATGACTGCACTAATGAGAAAAAGGCATAGGATCAAATTTTTTTCTCAAACTAATTTCTAACAGCAAATGCAGTTTTTATTTGGGAAAGTCCATCCATTTCAAAATTGAATACATTTTAAAATTAGCAAACAAGCTTTTTAAATCAAGTTAGTAAATGTACTGATAATTTTTGTATAAATGTTTGTACAAACAATCGTACAAAATCCATTTGAAAATCTACTAGTGTATGACTGGCTAAAACAAATAATACCTGTCCCATTGCCCACATGCCTGATGTTTGCTCTCTGAAAGAGCTAAACCTACTGAAGAATCATCAGTAACTGACACATTTAGGCAGGCCATAGATGGTGCAAATTTATTCGCAAGATTCCTTCATCAGCACAAGCAGTAGCAGTTGCTAGCGATCATCGCAAGTAAATCCCGCAGGCTGGTTGTACCCAAGTTGATTGATTATTCAACTTGGTACATTCAGCCTGCCCACACACACACACACAGTTTGAAGCTTGGCTGGTTCCTGCTGAAATGAGCTTCGAACCATCTATGTTCAGCCATACAGATGTGTCAGATAACTGGTCCCCTGCTGCATGCTGTGGTTCCTTCTGCCAGCCCCTCTGTGTGTCTTGTAGTTATGTAAGGACCAGCAGATGGAACTATAGGGCCCATAGGTGGACCAGACTTTTAACAATCCCATATGTTTCAGATGCTTTTCAGCAAGCTTAACTCTTAAAAGGAGTCTAGATTGGCAAGGACGGGCAAGGATTTAATTATTTTCTTTGCCTGCAATATTAAAATAATGTCACTTAAAGCTGGACATAGACAGTAAAATGTGTCAGGACAGCCAATATTACCATAAAACATCCTATTGTATTTACCTACCTCATTCTTTCTGTGTAAAGGAGGGATTATTATCCCAGTAGTCAAAAATAATGCAATTTAATGTATGCATACTGCAATGGTTCTTTCCTTCTGCTTCCCAGGAACACAACTTCACATTAAGGATGCTGTAGGAGGCTTACCCTAATGTTTTCACAGAATTACATTAGATTGTCTAAACTGGGTTACAAAAAAAAAGTTGAAGGATTAAATAAACAAAGAATTTACTGTTAGGGTCTGTGCCAATGGGCTTTTTTACATTGGACCGGTTTTGCACACCCATACATGTCTATAGGCATGCAAAACCAACAGGTTTCATGCAGGTCAGAAGGATGTCAACTGCAGGTCAAAAAATTCTGAAAGATCTCAAACTGATGCTATTGACACAAGCCCAAAGTTCATTGACACACAAGTATAGTTTCTCCTCCTCTCTATACAGTTCAAGTATACTATAAATACTATAAATGAGACCATAATAAAGTAAATTATAATTGGAATCAGTTTTTATTGATAGGGCTAAAATTGCTGACCAAATAATATAAATAGTATATGAATACTTCAAATTTGTATTTCTATTACATAGTTTTATAAGTTGAACAATGCATTTGATAAATAATTTCATTTTAATACTGTCCCATCTAAAACTGTTGGTAAGTCTTGTAAAACAATCCATCAAAAACTAACTGTGTAAAGCCGGTTTAGCTTGAACCGGTACAATGAAGGAGTAAGGAGGGTGCCTTAAATAAATTCATCGATTATACTGGGACATAGGGGTTTTGTCAGACAAACTGCCTGGAAATGGGATTACCCAAAACACACTAGGTTTGCAAACTGTATTGCCTTTTTGCTTTTGCTCAAGACAGTTCTATATTTGACAATAAACATTTACTCTGCAATGTAAGTTGAGTTTTTGTCCTTTCTTTGTCCTACATGTACATTTCTCCTTCAGGTCACATGAATAATTTTCACTGTCACTAAAGCTGGCCATACATGGTACACTGGCTGAACGAAAAATACTGAATCAAATCCTCTGGCCAAACACTCCAGTTGGATGGGGGAATCCTCCTCGCTGCACTATTGTACTCTAAATACTCTGCTGTCAGAAAACAAAGATCAGTGCTGCAGCCATTGGCTGCAGCTGCTGATCAAATGTTTTTTTTCCAACAGGACCATTTAACAGAAGAAGATCAGTAGATCGACTTCTACTAAGCAGCACTGTGGATTGAAATTTCTCTGCTTCCTGCTGAACCGGTTGAAACTCAATCCATATTTGGCCACCTTACCCTGCTTTTTAATTGAAAATCATAAACCTCTCTAAGATGATAGCTGCACCATCTTACATGCTGATGTTAGTGTAAAGTGCCCTGATCTTGCCACATATAAGTATCAGGATTTTGGAGGGGCAGATCCTTTCATCTCACTGCAGACATAAAAGTGGATCTCTTTAATTGGTTTCTCTTGATTGCTTTGACACAGGGGCGGAGCCCTGAAATGCGTAACCATACCCCCTTGGACGTGCTGATGTGATCCCTTCCACCTCTGAATGCAGCCGATCCAAGCCGAGCCAGCCGAAGACCTCATGAATCTGGAAGCACTGTGTGACAGGTTGCACTCCAAGCACAGCAGCGATCCTTTCCATCTACCATCCAGCTGCTTCTTACACGAGCTCTGCTGATACCAGCCGTTTATCTGCCAAACTCTGCATCCACCAGCTGCCTGTCTGCCAATCTCTGCATATCTCAGAGGGCTACATTCACGCGCTGATCCTGACCTAAAGAATAATACAGGTTATATTTAGATGGTGTGCCCCCTTTCCTTTATTTTCTTTGCATCTGTGTATTAGGCTATCTCAGGACCTATCCAAGGGAGTCATGGGACTCAGTTGAATTATTATTTCCTATTTCATACAGTATAGCCAGAAATGTTTGATTATTTTTGGCATTTGAATATCACACAAGTAACATGGATGAATATATAGAATAAATGCTATAAACTGCTTTTATAACCACCAAGTTCAGGCTCCCACTGGCAACAGGCATTAGTCATTTGACTTATTTTCAATAGAATTACAAAGTAAAGTTCATACCAAGCTGGCCAGTTATCTGAACAGAAAGCCTTCCCTTCAGTAGAGATCACCTAAGCCATGCTCTTTAATCCAACCAATGTTATATGTTACTTAAAGCAGTAGTAAACCGCGGCTGCATCCAGTGTGAATATCTCCTAAACACTGCAAGTTTAGGAGATATGGACTGTGCCTACCGGTAAGCCTTCTTGTAGGCTTACCCGTAGGTACAAGTTCAAAAGCTGAGTTTTCTACCACTTCAAGGGCTGTATAATCGTTATCATAATATAGATCTTAAAATATGTATATACAAGGTATATTCCTCGCGCCAATGGGAGAGCACTAAGAATAATAGGGTAAAATTATATAAATATAGGTGGGTATTTTATTAAGAGAAGAACCTAAAATCAATAATTAGCAGCTGCTGTATAAAGGTAGTAAGTGAAGTATCTAAGGTCTTGATTAAGACCAAAGTACAGCACTTGCTTGTAGCTATGAATACCAGTATAGGTTGCCTGAATTTCAGTATTGGGTATGATACCAGCACATATATTCTAAAATTGCTGTGAACAAATATTTTAAATAATGTGCAAATATTGAGTGATAAAAAAATATATATATATACCAATAGTGTTAGAAATTGTGAATATTACTTCGCTAAATATATTGCTACAATAAATACATAAAAGTGTATCTGCATATATAAATATTAAAATTGTAAGATACAGGTGACTTTGTGCTCAAAAAATATATAATATGAATATTAAGGAGAATTCGTGTCCTTAATAAATATGCAGTCCAAAAATTATATAGAAAATAACTTCTGTGTTCCAAAGTTAAAAAAATGTCCTTGATAATAAAAATAGGTGAATATTCAATTCAAAAAGTGCATGTGCTTGATCAGAAAAACTGTGACATCAAATTCTTGCTGAATAAAAGGGCTGGATCACTTACCAGACACAGTGGGTTCTATATACCGTACGGTATTAGAACCTATCAGGCTTGAGAAGCCCCCTGGGCTCAATAGGTAACCTCTTTAGGGTGGTCTCCAATAACAGGTAATTTTGTCCAAGATATTTGTGATGATATATGAAAAGAAAAAGGCTCCAAATAGTGCAATTCAATAGGATTAAATCTTTATTTCCCATATAGTGGGTAAAGTAGTTTAAAAAGATCGTATCACATCCCTGGTGGTCTAGCGGTACGGGCTGCTTGTCCTCCTCGCGGTGAAACAAGCTACTTCCGGCTTGCGCTCCACTCGGTACGACGTGATGATGTATGTGCGGTCCAAGTTTACGCGTTTCGTCACTTCCGGTGACGTCTTCAGAGCATAATATAGATCTGCTTTAAAGTATAATTAACCACTTGCCTACAGTGCACTTTCACCCCCTTCCTGCCCAGACTGATTTTCAGCTTTCAGCGCTCTCACAATTTGAATGACAATTACTCAGTCATGCAACACTGTACCCATAAAAAATTTGTGTTCTTTTTTACACACAAATAGAGCTTTCTTTTGATGGTATTTAATCACTACTGGGTTTTTTTTTTTTTTGTGCTATAAATAAAAAAAGACTGAAAATATTGTGAAAAAACGCATTTTTCGTTGTTTCTGTCATAAAATTTAGCTAATGAGTAATTTTTCTTCACAAATTTTGGCCAAAATTTATACTGCTACTTATCTTTGGTAAAAATAACCCAAATAAGTGTATATTAATTGGTCTTTGTGAAAGTTATAGAGTCCACAAGCTATGGTGCTATTCATTGAAAATTGATCACACTTGATCACACCTGATGTACTGAAGGCCTATCTCATTTCTTGAGACACTAAAAAGTCAGGAAAGTACAAATACCCCCCAAATGACCCCTTTTTGGAAAGTAGACATTCCAAGGTATTTAATAAGGGGCATGGTGAGTTTTTTGAAGTTGTAATTTTTTCCCACAACTCTTTGCAAAATTAAGATTTTTTTTTTTTTTTTTACAAATTGACGTATTAACAGGTTATTTCTCTCACACAGCATATGTATACTTGCAACTACACCCCAAAACACATTCTACTACTCCTCCTGAGTATGGCGATACCACATGTGTGAGACTTTTTCACAGCCTGGCCACATACAGAGGCCTAACATCCAAGTAGCACCGTCCGGCATTCTAGGAGCACAAATTACACATATTTCCTGACAACCTATCGCACTTTTGAAGGCCCTGGAGCACCAGGACAATGGAAACCCCCATAAAATGACCCCATTTTGGAAAGCAAACAGCCCAATGTATAATTTTTGAGGCATAATGAGTCTTTTAAATATGTCATTTTTTTCCACAAGTTTTTGGAAACTGGAAAGAAAATGAAAACACATTTTTTTTACCCAAAGCTGTCCATTTATGCAATATTTCTAACACATAGCATGTACATAGCAAAAATTGCACCCCAAAATACATTCTGCTTTTCCTCCTGAGTATGGCGATACCACATGTGTAACACTTTTACACAGCCTAGCCACATACATAGGCCTAACATCCAAGTAGCCCTTTTCACAAAGTTGTCCATTTATCCACTTTAAGACTGGGCCTATTTTTGACACTTGGTGTTTACAAGCTAAAATCATTTTTTTGCTAGAAAACTACTTAGAACCCCCAAACATTATATATTTTTTTTTAGCAGAGACCCTAGAGAATAAAATGGAGATCGTTGCAATATTTTTTATCACACCATATTTGCGCAGCAGTCTTCCAAATGCAATTTTTTTGAAAAAAAAAATCACTTTTTTGAACTAAAAAATAAGAAAACAGTAAATTTAGCCCAATTTTTTTCCATAATGTGAAAGATAATGTTACGCCGAGTAATTAGATACCCAACATGTCATGCTTCAAAATTGCGCATGCTCACAGAATGGCGCCAAACATTGGTACTTAAAAATCCCCATAGGCAACATTTTAAAAATTTCTGCAGGTTACCAGCTTAGAGTTACAGAGGAGATCTAGGGCTCAAATTATTGCTCTCGCTCTAACGATCGCAGAGATACCTCACATGTATGGTTTGAACACCGTTTGTGGGCGGGACTTGCGTATGCGTTTGCTTCTGCGCGTGAGCTAACGGGGACAGGGCGCTTTCATTTTTTTTTTTTCCTATTTATTTTATTTACTATTTTTTTATTTTTACACAGTTTAAAAAAAAATATGTTTTGATAATTTTTATTCCTATTACAAGGAATGTAAACATCCCTTGTAATAGAAATAGGCATGACAGGTCCTCTTTATTGTGAGATCTGGGGTCAAAAAGACCTCACACCTCACAACTACACTAAAAAAAAAAAAAAAATTGTTGAAAAAAGAAAGAAAAAAAAAACGGCCCTTTAAACCGGTTGCTAGGCAACGACTTGTGACGTAGCTCCGGTCCTCCAAGACCATAGAGTCGAGTGAGCTGGGAAAATGTCTGGGACGCGGCGGGAGGGGGGGGGCACCTCTTCCCCTGCACCGTAAGGGTAAATCGAATCCGCCACTGGAACCACCCTTATCTGAAAGCCGACCGCCCGCCGTTTAAAAAAATACCGGGGTTATGGCAGCTTTCTGCTGCCATAACCCCAGTATTTAGCTTTTAATGGCCGACGCATATAGTCGTTAGGCGGTCGGTAAGTGGTTGCATGTATATGGCAAACAGGTGACGATGACTGATGGGGTGACAGGTGATGATGACTGATGGGGTGACAGGTGACAATGACTGATGGGGTGACAGGTGACAATGACTGATGGGGTGACAGGTGACGATGATTGATGAGGTGACAGATGACGATTGATGAGGTGACAAGTGACCATGATTGATGTGGTGACAGATGACAATCAATGACGGGGTGACAAGTGACGATGATTGATGGGGTGACAAGTGACGATCACTGATGGGGTGACAAGTGACGATGATTGATAGGGTGACAGATGATGATGACTGATGGGGTGACAGGTGACGATGATTGATGGGGTGACAGGTGACGGGGATTGTCAACGATGGGTGACAGGTGACGGGCGATGGTGCACAGCGATACTGATGGCAGTCTCTGGTGACCGGTGAACTTTAGGCTACGTTCACATGTGAGCGTAGCGATCGCGGGCAGAATCACTGCCATTCTGCCCGCGATCCAGAAATCATTGCAAATCGCGGGACGCCTGTGCGTTGCCCCTGATTTGCAGTAACATCACGTAAACAACGCATGACGCCCCAAAGAAGCTCTTGTACCTTTTTTGGGCGTCATGCGATGTTTGCGCGATGTTACCGCGATTCGGAAGGCGGAAATGGTGGCAACATCGCACAGCGTTTGGGGTGCTATTACAAATCAGGGGCAACGCACAGGCGTCCCGCGATTTGCAATGATTTCCGGATCGCGGGCAGAATCGCGGTGATTCTGCCAGCGATCGCTACGCTCACATGTGAACGTTATGGGTGTCAATTTCTGGGCACTGATGAGGTGACTGTTGGGTGACAGGTGACATTGGGGGGGGGGGGGCTGAGGACTGTGTGGGGACCTTTATTTTTGTGATTTTACATTTTACAGGTGTACAGAGCAGTAACTCACTGTTTCTAGCTCTGCTCTCCTCATACTGGAAGCTGTATGAGGGGAGAAGAACTAGTAACAGTGAGTTACTGCTCTTTGTTTAAATTTTGTGATCGGCTGTGAATGGATTCACAGCCGATCACATAGTAAACAGTCACTGTCAGTGACTGTTTACTACCGCCGGTGACAGCTGTGTTCCTACGGAACACAGTGCCACCGGCATGCGCGGTCATCTTGCGGGCGCCTCCATTGTGATCGGCTGTGTCATTGGAACACAGCCGTTCACGTGGGAAACAGCCACGCCCATTGGCTGTTTCCCCCCTGCCGGTGACGGGGGGTGTCCCGGGGACACCCCGACACCGGCAGTGCAGGGCGGCGCGCACGCGATCACGCGCCTGCCCTGCTTAAAGTGCCGCCGTCATATGACGGCGGCCCAGGATAATGGTCGCACCTCTCTGCCGTAATATGACGGCGGGCGGGCGGTATGTAGTTAAAGACATTTTTTGTGGTTTCGGATAGAGTGTGATGAATTAGAACACCTGTCAGATTTTTTTTTATTGCTGTCTGTGCCCCAGTTACAGAGATTCACCCTTTCTATTTCTCCTGTTAACCATTATTATCTTGAGTAAAAGTGAAATAAAATCCCCAATTTTGGGTTATCATCTGAACAGAAATAGGAGATCTTCCAGGAGAGACAACCATGGACTCCCTTACTTTGGAGAGATTTCCTCTCACTTCTTGTTTTGGCTGTGGGACGGGAAGTAAATGAAAATCTCCCCAATGGGACACAGATGGCACAAAAGAAACTGACACCCTCACTTACTATATCCAAAATAAAGTGAAGCGCTTGATCTTTTTGCAAGAAAAATGGCTTGTGTATTCACCAGATGTGGTCATGCAAATATCAAGGCAGTTTCATTAGGCTGCACTGCTCAACAGCGTATGTGATCTACTGGATTCTTCATGCTTCTGTAAGGGCTCGCTCACACTAGTGGTTCAGGGTCAAACCCTGCAGGTGAGCCACATTTATACCACCCCCCCCCCCAGCCGCTCCCCCTTTAGCTGCAGAGGCAATGGCTGAGGGAGTGCACACGCAACGGCAGTGCACCCAGTTGGGGGGCACTAGTGTTAATGGGTTGAAGCAGGTGGTTTGGAGGCGATACAGTGCCTCCTCACTGCCTGTCAAATGCTGTCTAAGAAAACAATCCATACACAGATCGTTTTTTGGAGACCAAATCAAGTGCATCCTATTGGAGACCATGTGTAGGCGTTCTACATAGACACTGAATAACTCATGGCATGCTTCTGTGTATGTTAGTACTAGTAGTAGGAGAAAGCTTATTATAGATTTCCACTGGATCAGCAACTGGCTGAAAAAAATTAAACAAGATTGATCAACTAGCCACCTCAGTATTATTATCTGGGTTCACTTCTTCTTCTTGTGTTTGAATGCACCTAAGGCAGTCAAGAATACGTCATGTAGCAATGATGGCTCAACAGGTTTTATCGCCTTGAAAATAGTTATAGTTGTAATTGTGAAGTTTATGGGCCACTGCCCGATCGCTATCTTCTGTTTGTACAATGACTATACACAGATGTATACCCAAGAACATGTAGTAGAAAGGGAGGCCCTCTGTTCCTCAACTCTAACCATCTACTGTTCTTTAGTAGTTATCTACTATGGTAAAGAAACGTGTCAATTATATTTTTATCAAATGGAAAAAAAATCTGCCTATGACAGACTCTTCGGTTGTTTATATCTTTCTGATTTGTCAGGTGCTCTTGAGTATAGCAGATTGAGATAAATGAGTGCATATTTGGCAGGTACATTGTGCTGAACTTTGTTTATAATATGATAAGTGGTCTGGTGTGTTCCAGATACAGGTTTAACCTGGGTGGTCTATAACCAAGTGAGCGCGCCTTGACTTTCACTGGTAGTGCAGCGGGCCATATATAAACAAACTAAATGCTATGGGACCAGACGCACTGAAAAGTCAAAATATGTAGAAGAAGGGAATATTACAGAAAGTCATCTAATACAACACACTCTACATATTTAGAGTAACGCTGCAAGAACTTTGCTCTGTGTTTAGGTGTCTGTATGCTACTGTACAACGTGACCCAAGATCCTCCCCAGACATTTCAAGTTGAAGTAAAACTAGTAGTTGTGATATGTAAATTATTATAGTTTAACTGTAGTCTTTCCATTTTTTTTTTAGATTTACAGACAATTTTATTGTATCAAAGTGAATTTATGTTTTAACCACTTCCCTACCAGCGCAATGGAAAATTACGCCAGCAAGAACATCTCCTCCCTCCGGGCGGGCATCATATGACGTCCACCCGTTCTCGCCGCTTGTGCGCGCCATGGGGGACACAGCCCATCCCCAAACAGGGTAAAGAGCCAATAAAATTGGCTCTTCAGTATGTGACTGGCTGTGTCCAATCACAGCCCGTCACATGTGTTGTCCTCGTTCTCACTGCTCGTGCGTGCCCCCTGGGGATGTGCAGCGATCAGGGGTAAAGCATGTCGTCTGACGCAGTCCATCCCCAGTCAGGGTGAAGAGCCAATATAATTGGCTCTTTGCCACATGAAAGTCCATATACCGTGACAAAAATATTAAAATTCATATGAAATAAAGTGCATGCTAATCACCGTGAACCGCACGCCGGCAGCGGACACGGAAGTAAAGGGACATGTTATGCTGATCAATGCCAATACAAACGCTACCTTTGTGAGTACCCTTTTTTTATCTTGAATACAATAAAAACCTTATGGGCTTCACGATGTTTGGATTCTTCCCTTCCTTTTAACACGATATTGGGGAGAGAATGGAGAGGAACCAATAAGGAGCCATATGCTAGAGATTGCAGTTATCCATCCATCCGGTCAAGGGAGATCCTATGTACCCGTGAGGCTGCATTTACCCCTTCATCTGACCAAGAAACATCTTACTTGCCTAAGGCTCAATTACATCCTTAATCTGGTGAGTGCATCCCCATAAGGGGTCTTTTCCTGAAGAGCACTTGGGCACCTTTTTGGATTTTGAGCACCTTTTCGGCACTTTAGCTTCCACGGAAGAATTTTTTGGACTGCACCTTCATATTTTGCACTTTATATATGGTTATATTTTGGACACTTGATTTAACCTATTGTTGCACTTTACCTACCTATTATCCAATGATTTTGCATGCACTTTATTTCATATGAATTTTAATATTTTTGTCACGGTATATGGACTTTTATATTAGCACCTATTATAGTTTTAACCTGTTAGCGCCGCCTATATGTTTTTAGTTTTTTCTGGTATTTTACCTAGCGAGCAGCAGCTTCAGGACTCATTAACTTGTTTTTTATATATTTCTATATATTTCTTGTCACACATTTACACATCACAGCGCGGGTAATAATTTACTGTTTTACACATCTTTGCCACATGACCAACTGTGTCCAATCACAGCCGGTCACAAATGCCAGCAAACGGCTGTAACTTGTCGTTACTGGTTCTCTTCCTCACACACTGATTCACTGCGAGGAGGAGATCTGGTAACAGTGAGCTACCAATTACAGTAGTAAAACACAGTGACCCAAAATAAAGAGGACCTGTCTCCAAGCCCAAGAGTACCTGAGTACTTATTTGCAGCCCAGAGTACCAGAATACCTATTTGCAGCCCAGAGTACTCGAATACCTGTCTCCAGTCAATCAGAATACCTGTCTCAAACCCATCTAAGTACCCGAGTACTTATCTGCAGCCCATCAGAGTACCCAAGTACCTGTCTCAAGCCCATCAGAGTACCCGAGTACCTGTCTCAAGCCCATTAGAGTACTTGAGTACCAGTCTCCAGCCCTCAGAGTACCTATCTCTAGCCTATCAGAGTACCCAATCACCTATCTGCAACCCATTAGAGTACCCGATTACCTGTCACCAACCTATCAGATTTCCCGAGTACCTATCTGCAGCCCATCAGAGTACCTGAGTACCTGTCCTCACCCCGTCAGAGTACCTGAGTACATGCCTCCAGCCCCTGAGGAACCGAGTACCTATCTGCAGCCCATCAGAGGGGGTTGTGGGGTCATTTTGTGGGCGTTTTACATTGTCCTGGTGGTCAGGAATTTATATGTGTAATTTACAGTGCCTTGAAAAAGTATTTATACCCCTTGAAATTTTCCTCATTTTTTTTAATGTTACAACCAAAAAAAGTAAATTTATTTTTTGGGGATTTTATATGATAGACCAACACAAAGTGGCACATAATTGTGAAGTGGAAGGAAAATAATAAATGTTTTTCAACATTTTTTACAAATAAACGTGAAAAGTGTGGTATGCATTTGTATTCAGCTCCCCTGAGTCAATACTTTGTAGAACCACATTTCGCTGCAATTACAGCTGCAAGTCTTTTTGGGTATGTCTTTACCAGCTTTGCACATCTAGAGAGTGAAATTTGTGCCTATTCTTCTTTGCAAAATAGCTCAAGCTCTGTCAGATTGGACGGAGAGCGTCTGTGAACAGCAATTTTCAAGTCTTGCCACAGATTCTCAATTGGATTTAGGTCTGGACTTTGACTGGGCCACTCTAACATGAATATATTTTGTTCTAAACCATTCCATTGTAGCTCTGGCTGTATGTTTGGGGTCGTTGTCCTGCTGGAAGGTGAACCTCCGCTCCAGTCTCAAGCCTTTTGCAGACTCTAACAGGTTTCTTCTAAGATTGCCCTGTGTTTGGCCCTATCCATCTTTCCATCAACTCTGACCAGCTTTCCTGTCACTACTAAAGAAAGGCATCCCCACAACATGATGCTGCCACAACCATGTTTCACGGTGGGGATGGTGTGTTCGGGGTGATGTGCAGTGTTAGTTTTCTGCCACATATAGCATTTTGCTTTTAGGCTAAACATTTTAATTTTGGTCTCATTTTACCAGAGCACCTTCTTCCACACGTCTGCTGTGTTACCCACATGCCTTCTCACACACAAAGGTGTATTCTTTGGCCTTCATGATGCTGTTTGTTCACGAAGGTTCTCTAACAAACTTATGAGGACTTCATAGAACAGCTGAGATTAAATTACACACAGGTGGACCCTATTTACTAATTAGGTGACTTCTAAAGGCAATTGGTTCCACTGGATTTTAGTTAGGGGTGGCATAGTAAAGGGGGCTGAATACAAATGCACGCCACACTTTTCACATATTTATTTGTAAAAAACTTGAAAACCATTTATCATTTTCCTTCCACTTCACAATTATGTGCCACTTTGTGTTGGTCTATCACATAAAATCACAATAAAAAATATATATATTTTTGATTGTAACATGTCAAAATGTGGAAAATTTCAAGGGGTATGAATACTTTTTCAAGACACTGTAAATGACATATATACACAAATTCCTGACTACTGTATGCTCCTAGAACGCCCAAAGGTGCTACTTGAATGTTGGGCCTCTGTATGTGGCTAGGCTGTGTAATAGTCTCACACATGTGGTATCGCCATACTTAGGACTAGTAGAAGATTGTATTTTGGGGGGTTATTTTTGCTATGTGCATGCTATGTATTAGAAATATCTTATAGATTGAAAACTTTGTGTAAAAGAAAAAAACATTTTCATTTTCTTTCCATATTTTCCAGAAACTTGTGGAAAAAAATTACACGCTCAAAGTACTCATTATGCCTCATAGAATACATTGGGGTGTTTGCTTTCCATTGTCCTGGTGCTCCAGGGCCTTCAAAAGTGTGATAGGTAGTCAGGAAATTATATGTGTAATTTATGCTCCTAGAACACCTGACGGTGCTCAAGGCATGTTAAGCCTCTGTATGTATCCAGGCTGTTTAAAAGTCTCACACATTGCCATACTCAGGATGAGTAGCAGAATGTAGTTTAGGGTTTTATTGCAAGTATGCCTATGCCGTGTGTGAGAAATAAAAAAAAAATATATTAATAATTTCTTCATTTGTGGGAAAAAAATTACAACTTCAAAAAACTCACAATGCCTCTTACTAAATACCTTGAACTGTCTACTTTCTAAAAGGGGGTAATTATAGGGGTTATTTGTACTGTCCGGACATTTCAGGGCCTCAAGAATTTAGATCAGTCATTACATCAGTACATCAGGTGTAATTAATTTTCAATGATTGGTACCATAGCTTGTAGACTCTATAACTTTCACACAGACTAAACAATATACACTAATTTGGGTTATATTTACCAAAGATATGTAGCTGTATAAATTTTGGCCCACATTTTTGAACAAAAATTACTTTCACACAGGCACCTTCCGTTTGTATCAGCAGGGAATCTGTGAGCTGATCCCCTGCTGATCAGAGCAGAACGGGGTGGATAACAGGTCCATGTCTGCTCAGTTTATTCAGAGTGGACATACCCTGCACTGCTTCTTGGGCAGATGGGTATAAATGAATGGAATCCATTTATAACCGACTGTCTCCGATCCAGTCTGCCAAAATGGAAGTGGACATAGGCCTGATCGGACCTGGAGGTATGTGGGTGTAAACGGGCGCAAGTTTGTTTACACCCGCTGATCTGTAGGATTGCATGGGCCTTCTGATTAGGTCTGCCTGAAAAACTGATAGATGGAGCTGATCAGATTGCCCTTGAGAAAGGGCCCCTAGTGTAGCTGATCATTTTACAGTACATTCTGGGCAGCCATATTTGCTTATTAAATATACTGAATCTAATTTCTGCTGATCCTTATGTCCCACTGCAAATCTTCAAGACAAGGGAGTTTGTTTACTATGGGAGTAGAGAAAGTTCACTTTGCAAAATGAGTATTCCCATGTTTGGTTAACCTTTCCACTACCACCGTACGTTTTAGGCCTGATTCACATAGGTGTACCCATCTGGACATATACCCGCATTGCTGTCATATTGAAGCCAGCGGCTGTGTCAGTGCATGAATGGGACTGCCTATATGCGTATGCAGGTAACATCTGTGCAACCTGTGCAGGTAAAGACAACATCATCAGCAGTAATCAGCACGGGTTAACAAATGGGAGTTCTTGTCAAACCAATCTGTTAACATTCTACGAGGAGGTAAGCTGAGAGCTAGATAGGGGGAGACCAGAGGATGTGGTGTGCCTGGATTTTGCTAAGGCGTTTGATACAGTTCCCCACAAGCACGTAATTTATAAAACAAGGTCTGCAGGCATCGACCACAAGGTTTGCTCTTGGATACGTAACTGGTTAAAAGGGCATGTTCAAAGGGTGGTAATAAATAACGCATACTTAGACTGGTCTGGGGTGGTAAGTGGGGTCCCCGAATGCTCAGTCCTGGGACCAACCTTGTTCAATTTATTCATAAACAGCATTGAGGACGAAATCATTAGCTCGATATCAGTTTTTGCAGATGACACAAAATTGGGCAGGGCAATAACTTCACAACATGAGGCAGATATCTTACAGAATGACCTGAGCAAAATAACAGAGTGGGCAACTACATGGCAAATGAGGTTTAATGTGGAGAAGTGTAAGGTGTTGCACTTGGGGACTAAAAAAAAAAAGCACAATACACTTTAGGGGGCGAAACTTTGGGGGAATCAAAAATGGAGAAAGATCTGGGAGTCTTAGTAGATTATAGACTATGCAATAGCATGTAATGTCAAGCTGCAGTTGCCAAAGCCGGCAGAATATTAGCATGCATAAAGAAGGGGATGTATTCCAGAGATAAAACTATAATCCTGCCACTTTATAAAACACTGGTCCGACCGCATCTGGAGTATTCTGTCCAGTTCTGGTCGCCAGTCCTCAGGAGGGATGTGTTGGAGCTGGAAAGAGTCCAGAGAAGGGCAACTAAACTAATTAGGAAATTGGAGGACCTTAATTATGAAGAGCGTTTAAAATCGCTTGATTTATTCTCCCTGGAGAAGAGACGCCTGAGAGGGGACATGATAGCAATTTACAAATACCTCAATGGTGATCTCAGCATAGAAAAAAAAACTATATACAATGCGATTAGAGGAGAAGCGTTTTAACCTCAGGCAACGCAGGTGGGTCTTTACTGTTAGGGCTACAAGATTGTGGAATTCTCTACCACAAGAGGTGGTTTCTGCGGGAAGTATGGTTGCTTTCAAAAGACTCTTGAACATACATCTCAAGGATCAGAACATTCAGGGGTATGAGAAATGATTACGGCCACACACACCTACACAGGTTGAACTGGATAGACTATTGTCTTTATTCAACCTCAACTACTATGTAACTATGTATGTAAAGACGGCCCTTTTCATGAGTGTAGGGATAGGTATGCCCATGTGATTGAGACCTAAGAATGGAGGAGTGGTGGGCATGTATTTCTGAAGTGTTGTTTATGAATGTCACTCTCAGAAAACACACAGGCGGCCAGTGCACTCATCATTTACTCTACATGATCGGAGATGTCATTAAAACGCAGTCAAAGGCACAAAGTACAGAGCCCATGAGAGCAGATCTGTTCCATGTGATTGCTGTGATGACCAATCCCTCTATGGACACAAATGTAAGCACTCCTTGTGTTTACACCTGAGAACCCTCCCCTTCCCCTCACTATGGAGGAAGAGGAGGAAGTGAGGATTTGTGAATTAACATTTGTGATTGAAGGGATCAGGAGCAGCAAATTCATGGTGAGGGGTTGTAATTGATGGTGGGCAGTCAAATTGGGCTTGAGACGTACTCTGATGGGCTGGAGACAGGTACTCGGGTACTCTGGGCTACAGACAGGTATTCGAGTAAGTGTGTATTGATCTAATTTTACTAAACTTGTTAGTTGCTATGAATTTCTGATGCTTGAACATCATCTTTCTTTGGCTTGTTTTACTAATGCCATGTAGGTATAATTTGGTTTTTCAAATTAAATAGATCTTTTGCTTCAGCTGTTATATAAGCTAAGCAAGGGGGCTAAATCCAATCAGTGTAATCGAATCATATTCTTCTTTGCTCTCCATTTAATAAAGGCTGCTTATTAAACGGTGCACATTTCTGCATTTCCTAGAACTGGATTGGGAGTGGATTACTCTTTAAATGGATGTTCAGGTATTAACGGCCTTTTTAATTCTAGTGCTAGAACTATAAAGAAGCAACCCTGTAGTATACTATTAGCAGCCTGTTAAAACCATCTACAGCCCAATTTCTGCAAGCAAAGCCCCAGGATAGAAGTTTGCTTGTGGCAGTCGTGCAGGAACCCAGTCACATACTGTAGACCTTTCATAGGGACAATAATAATTTACAACTGACATAAGCTGTACAGGACTGATCATTCTCTTTTTCTACGGAGAAAATATAAATACAAAATGCGGTTGCTTTCAGGTCTCGGTTATTTATACAGTTTATTAATTCTTGTAAGTATTTTTCCTCAGAACATATTTGTGTCAGATTATCATAAATGTATACAATCTCCTCCATACATCTCTCCCAGTTGGTTTAGGGAAGCATTCCTATACATATTTAATATATCTATATGTATTATGTATTCGCTTCCAGTGACCTGGAGACATCCATCTTAACCAAGCTTGAGATAACACATCATCATGAGGACATGTGTGGTCTATGGCTTTCATTAGAGATGCAAGTGTCAATCTATAAATCAGAAATATTTCCATTGGATAATCTACAGCTTGTCTCGAAATATACTGAATTCCTCTTGGCCTACCCAACAGAAATGATGTATGCAGACTAAAAAGAGATGTCAACCTCATGTTTTAGAAGACCATTTGAAAGTTTAAAACGTTCTGAGAAAGCGTCAAGTCTCAGACACCAACACCTGGGGTGACTGTCATGAAATTCATCAGACATAGCCTCCTTTTACTGGGAGGAAAACACTACATTTACATTATAGATGTGATTCCTCGAGGCAAAAGAGCTGGAACATTGACAGCATCTGTGCTTTCTGGAATCCAGCCATAGAGAGCTGCACTTTATAGCCAATAGTGTGGTGTTAAAGGGCCACAAAACCTGAAAAGCAAGTTGATGCAACGTTAAACTGTATCCTGCAATCATACACATCTATACATAGAAATTCCTGTATCACAACAATATTTAAAGGGGGCCAGAGCAAGTTTATTGTAATGCAATTAAACTTTAAGCCAAACTGAACTTTCAGCTTATCTCAACTAAATACATTCCAGAGGCATCAAAAGAAAAGATGATCAAATTTTGCAGCGGGGAGCTACAGCCAGAGTAAAAATCCTATCCCCTGCCAGGATTGCTCTCTGTGTGAATGCAGCAGTCTCTCTAAAGAAGCCAGACATGCCCTCAGAGGAAGTAGATGCCCCCTCGCTGCCACATATGTGTGTTATGCCGTTGGGAAGTGATTAAGGAGGAAGCGTGGTTGAGGTAGACGATGTATATATTTCTTCCAATAATGAAGACTCAGTGGAAGTGCCATGCCTAAAGGTTAAGTTAATTGAAAATGAAAAGGGGAACTGACTCTGGGCACCCCTCTGGACCCCACTGCACATAGCAGCCATGGTACCCCGTGCTGCTGGTGTAGTGGTCTTTACACTATACACCATAATACATAGCCCCAGAGTGATTATCTATCATAATGTTTGAAATGACAAGTGCTCATTGGTCATATGACCATGCTGACCAGTGAGAAGCCCACCTGATGTTTCTTCCACCAGGAAGGCGGCCCAAAATAAAGAATCGCTTTTCATTAGTCAGCACGGCCATGTGGTCATGATGACCACAGAGTACTTGCCAATGCGAGCATTATGATGGATACTTACCCTGGTGCTGTGTATGGCGGTGCATGGCATATGGGGCACTACACTAGCAGCATAGGGCATTGTGATTTAATATGAAGCGGGGTCCAGAGGGGTTGCCAGGGTATTTAAAGTTAGTTCACCTTTTTTATTTTCTTATAAAAAGTTGAACTTACTCTTTAAGGTTGGCTGTAACCTAGTGTGCCTCGGCTGCCATATGTTAGAGTAGGGCAGTACTAGGAAGTTAAAATGCAGTGTGTTAAGTTTAATTGTTATTTATTTAGCAATTCATAATGCTGAGAAAAGTAAATCTATATTCTCACACAACCTAATTTACTTAAATCAGCCAGTTTCCATGCTATGTAAGTATCAGTCAAGTAAATAATTCTCATTTGGAGGGACTGTTTTTTTTGGAACCACATTTCTCTGTCCATATTTACTCATCAGATCTCCTCCATTTTGGTCTGATGTATATAAATTAAATAATAAAAAAAAAAAAAACACCATTTAACTACCCAAAGTGTTATAGCAAACTAAACTGTTCAATCAACCCCTATTTTAGGTTATAAAGCCAATATATAGAAAATGAGTTCTGTATAACTGGTTTGGGAAGGGGGGGGGGGGGAGAGAGAGAGGTGTCAGAGGGTGTCCTTTGCCCACATACTTTGTGCTCAGAAGCGTCCCTCTTTCTCATCTCATGAACTTGGATGGTATGACCATGCACATAGGAACGGACTAGCCTAAAAAAGGAGCTTTGGGCTCCCATTAAAAAATATGTGCTGTATCACTTAAGCATATGGGCATTGGCACAGTTTTCTCCTAATCCCCTGCAAAATCCCACAAATACCTATTGATCCTGTCAGGGGAGTCCATTGAAGCTTCCTGGGATAATGAAGAAACAATGCTGCACTGCTCCTGAATCTAGAGCAGAGTTGTTACTTCAATGCAGCCTGTGTCTGCTTGCACTACATTAAGTGGCAAATAAACTGCTAGAAAAACCCCCATGTACTCCCTCCTACTCTCAGCTAGCCTCACTTTCTTTAGTGTCCTTAGTTGATGGACCTTTTTCCACTACTAAG
Source organism: Pelophylax lessonae (assembly GCF_965119305.1). Taxonomy (NCBI): domain Eukaryota; kingdom Metazoa; phylum Chordata; class Amphibia; order Anura; family Ranidae; genus Pelophylax; species Pelophylax lessonae. The sequence goes on from NC_138773.1 coordinate 97,730,675, forward strand.
AGAAGCTTACCTTCTTCCTTTGGAGGTTTTCTCCCTGAGGATTCCCTATGTCCTGTTCCTACACACCAAGAGGAAATTTCTCTTCACTGTAAAGATGCTGTACATGCTGTTAGAGTATACCTCTTGGCCCCTGTCCCTTTTAAGGCAATCCAATTCCCTCTTTTCTTCCAAAAGGCTCTCGGGGGGGGGGGGGGCTCCCTGCTTCTTACTCCACCATTGCTAGGATGGTTAGACAAGTCAGTTTTTGAGACTGTATTCTGAAAGATAGGGTTCCTCCCTTGCCTGTTAAGGTTCACTCTACCAAATACATTAGTGCTTCATAGGCTTTTCCACATCTGTTTCTCAGATTTGCAAGGCTGCTAGATTCACAACTTTAACCACTTGCTGACCGCAATATGTATGTGTTGCAGTTTGCAAGTGCTTTATCGGGATTATGGCTGAAGATATCAGCCATAACCCCGGGATCGTTTTCTCTTGAAAGCTCATGAGCTGCTAAAACTCTTTTTGAAATGGCTGGAGGGGGGGGGGGGGGATGCCCAATGCCTAAGAAACAATCCAGCGGTGCGGTCGGCTGCTCCCATAGGCGATCAAAGAGAAGATCCACCTTGATCACCTCTATGGCCTTGGAGGACCAGAGTGACGTCATGACATCTCTTTAAATCCAGGCTAGAGGTAAGTCATTTTTTTTCCTAAAGAAAAAGATAAAAAGAAAAACTTTTTGATCTTTTACTTTTTAAGGTAAAGAAGAGATTTGGGGTCTTTTTGACACCAGGTCTCTCCATAAGAAGGACCTGTCAATCTTATTTCTATTACAAGGGATTATTAAATTCCTTGTCCAGTAATAGGAAAAAAAGTGATAAAAAAAAAATTAGAGAGACTGTAAAAAAAAGAAATAAAAAAAAAGAAAAAAAAAGAGCGCCCTTATCCCTCTGTGCTCATGCGGAGAAATGAACGCATACGTAAGTCACCCACGTATATGTAAATGGTGTTCACACTACACATGTGAGGTATTGCTGCGAATGTTAGAGCAAGAGCAGTAATTCTAACACTAGACCTTCTCTGTAACTCTAAACAGGTAACCTGTAAAGGCTTTTAAAATGTCTCCTATGGAGATTTATAAGTTTTACCAGGTAGATAATCAGGCCTCTTCTGATTCCATTTTTAGGTGTAAGGAACTACAATTTGCTCTCTAAGTTCTGCCCAGTCTTTCTTGACCCATTTACTTGACCCTGTTGCCTTTGTTCTCTTTGTTGCCCTCCCCTCAGCTGGGCTGCTTTTGGACATCCCATGATAAAGACTAAAGATGCTATATTGTATTAAAATAGGATTTTTGACTTACTGGTAAATTCCATTTCTTAGAGTACAGTATTGGGCACAGGTTCCTTCCCTCTGTCCTAATGATTTTTCTATTGCTTGCTATAAAACTGAGGCTAGCTGGGAGTGAGAAGGATTAGGTAGTTGTATATAACCCATAGTAAAGGTTGAATATTCTGTATCCCATACAGTACCCCAAGAAACATATTTTACTGTTTCAAAGTAAAGAATCAAAATTCTTATTTTATTTCACATTACAGAGTGTGCAAAAGTGGGAATTACGTGTTTTCAGGCTGCCTGGGAGATATACTGTATATGTCTATGTAACATTGGCAACACAATCACTAAAACAGCTTATCTGCTTGTATGGTGTCCCTCCCTGGCAGCCCGTACCAGGGAGGTGTAGCTCCATTTCTGCCTCCTTATTAGTGATTGTGATTCTGCAACATTTTGACCAGCAGAAGAGCAGCATCCTTTAGGGCAGGGGTCTCCAAACTTTCTAATCAAACAGCCAGTTTATTATCCTTCAGGCTTTAGAGGGGCTGGACTGTGACCAATAGGAACAGAAAGTCCTGACATCGGTAATCAGGGCCGCTGATAGGGGGGAGACCACCGGTCCTCTTATAGGGGGTCCAGGAGGGCTCACACAGGGAAGGGGATTAGTGATGAATGACACTTACAGAACTCTTCCTCCAGCAGCTGAAAGCTGATCTCTCCCCCTCTCCCTGGTGCCAGATTTTATCTGCTGAGAAAGAGACAGTTGTCCCTCACTAATCCCCCTCCCTGTGTGGGCCGCCCTTCCAGCCCTGGCTCTAATGTTAGCTCTGTTCCTGAGTTTGTTATCTATGTAACTTTGTTTCTCTCCCTGCAGTTCCTCCTTTACTCATTGTCCCTGCCTGTATTTTTTTTTCATCTCTCTCCCCCATTGCTTTGTCTTCCTGACACAGTCACAGCTGATCAGCTGCATTCCCGTGGGGTGTAGAATTTACTGATACCCCGATTCCATAGCTGCCTGTTATTTTGTCCCAATGCAGTTTAGTGTGCTTTATGTAGCTGGGCTTCCCACTCCTCTCTCCCAGACTGGTTCCTGATCTATGCAACTTTGCTTCTTCTTCACTGTCAGTTCCCTCTGCAAATCCATGTTTCAACTTCTTCTTTTTAACCATTTACTAACTGATCTGGCAGTAGTAAACTTAATTTTTTATCTTGTATTTACAGGTAGGACTTACATGTAGGTACAATGAATATCTCCTAAACGTAGCAGTCGTTGATAGCACCAGTGCATGTGCACTGTGCTCTCTCGATGGATGACATACCATCCATTGAGAGAGCTGTGCTGTGACCATGACACCTGCACGCATGCGTGTGAGTTACATCATCACAGTTTGGCCAAACGACTGGAGCCCAAGAAACCAGAGAGAAGACCAGATGAAGATGGAATCTCTCTTAGTGGTGACAGCACACTGCTGGAGAGATCTGTTTTTTAGGTTAGAAAAATATAATTAGGTACTACCAGTACCTACACATGTACTCTGGCTGTGTGAAGGCGGGGTTTGGGCTGGAGCCATCTGTCATTCTATTGGGATGCAGTGCCTATACGAACACAGCTGCAGGCCCTGATTGGACAGGTGTGCAGGTGAGCGGTTCCCAAATGCACACTGTCTGATTTCGGGCTGTACACCTGCACCCCCACACCTGTCAAATTAGGATCTGCAGCTGTGTTCATACAACTCCAGGTGGCTCAAGCTACATAAATGAACCACTGATTCACACTGTACAGACCACAGCACCCATGTGCATGAGCCCCAACACCTCATTTACACACAGAGACTTATTTATCAACTCAGTTTAATCTTTTAGATTTAGCAGGAATTCTGTGAGTTATGTTGTATTTGTGTCTGATAATAATCATTTTATTGTATTTTTATCGAAATATAGCTTTAATATTTTCTTGGGGGGGGGGGGGGCCCTGTCAGGTAGTCTGTACGGAGTCCTGCAATTTCTATCAGCAGCTCTATCGGTAACAATGCAAGAGTAAGCAGAATAATGCCCCATCATTGGTGTTAGTGGGAGGAATAGTGTCCCATCACTGGCATTAGTGAGAGGAATAGTGCCCCATCATTCGTGTTAGTGGGAGTAATACTGTCCCATCACTGGCATTAGTGAGAGGAATAGTGCCCCTTCATTGGTGTCAGTGGGAGGAATATTGCCCCATCATTGGTGTTAGTGGGAGGAATAGTGTCCCATCACTGCCCTTAGTGAGAGGAATAGTGCCCCATCATTGGTGTTAGTGGGAGTAATACTGTCCCATCACTGGCATTGGTGAGAGGACGAGTGCCCCATCATTGGTGTCAGTGGGAGGAATATTGCCCCATCATTGGTGTCATTGGGAAAAATAGTGTCCCATCATTGGTGCCAGAGGCAGGAATTATGCCTCACTGTTAATGTCAGTGGGAGGTATAGTGCCCCAAGGGCCAGGTAAAGACAAGCAAAGGGCTGCACTTGGCCCCTGGGCCACATTTTGGAGACCACTGCTTTAGGGAAAGTGGCAGTTGCATTTTGGTGATTCTGCAATCCCATCATTGGTGTCAGTGAGAGAAATTGTGCCCAACCATTGATGTCAGTGGGACGAATAGTGTCCTATCATTGGTGTCAGTGGGAAGATTAGTGTCCCATCATTGGTGTCAGAGGCAGGAATTATGCACCACTGTTAATGTCAATGGGAGGAATAGTGCCCCAAGGGCCATGTAAAGGCAAGCAAAGGGCTGACTTGGCCCCTGGGCTGCATTTTGGAGACCACTGCTTTAGGAAAAGTGGCAGTTGCATTTTGGTGATTCTGCCATCCCATCATTGGTGTCAGTGAGAGAAATTGTGCTCAATCATTGGTGTCAGTGGGAAGAATAGTGTCCCATCATTGGTGTCAGTGGGTAGAATAGTGTCCCATCATTGGTGTCAGTGGGAAGATTAGTGTCCCATCATTGGTGTCAGAGGCAGAAAATATGCCCCACTGTTAATGTCAATTGGAGGAATAATGCTCCAAGGGCCAGATAAAAGCAAGCAAAGGGAAAGTGGCAGTTGCATTTTGGTGATTCTGCCATTGGCAATGTGTCACCAGCGGCAGAATCAACATGAAACATGGGCCAAACATGCAGCACCCATCTATAAGCCTTACATCAGCTGTGAAGTTACCCTTCAAACAATAGATGTTAGTGTAACCAAGTAAATAAAATATTGTTTATGATACAAAGGGAGACAGCAAAACTCCTGTACTAGGACTGGTTACCAGACCAATTCGGCCCTCTCTGTGACTGAAATTAGTTGTGACAATAGTGGCGGCTTCCAGGCCCTGAAGACTTTTATTTGCACAAACCAAATGAATCACTAATAAAAGAACCCCAGGGATCTTGTTGTTTTATCTTGTTTTCATTAGTGTTCACTTTATCCCTAATTTTTAAATTGACTGTAACATATTGCCTTGGAAGATGTTTGTTTGCTTTAGGTTGCCATGGTGATCTTTTCCACCATTTTTAATCTATTTCATGCAGAAAGAGATTATGTAAAGATTAATTGCTGCCCAAGTATGCGGTTTAAGCTCTGACTTTGAACGGTTCAGATGTTAATACATACTTCTTCCAATAATTGTTTATAAATTATACCTTTGATGTTGAGATTGCTGCATTTTATGTTACATCGACAGGTGCCATATGTTTGACTATTCTGATTGGCCAGAACAGCTGTAAAGGAGAAAGTGAACTTTTCACTTTAGCCAAACCAGCTGTCTGCAAGGCTCCCTAAACATAACTAAATATTTACAAGCCTAAGTAATACTATATCTGTAAGATATGGGTTCAAAACTTTTTCTGACCACTATAAGCATAGGACTGTAGGGTGGGTTATGACATTAAAGGGAACCCGGGGACCCATCTTATCTGGTAAAATGGCCCTGTGTCCTTAGTGAGGCACCTGCATGGGACTGTAGTCACCTGCAGATTATTTCCTCCAATACAGGTTGCCCTAATATGCCAACAGCAGCCGAAGCTGGAATAGTTGTGCTATGGCCCATCTCTTTCTATGCCCTCCTAATGATTATAAGGCTGTCTGTTTCTTTAATGACTTGCCCTCTGTAAGATTTACCCCCCTTCATGACCAGGCAACTTTTTGCCATAAGGCACTGCATTAATTTAACTGACAATTATGCGGTCATGCAACGCTGTACCCAAATAAACTTTTTGTAATTCTTTTCCCACAAATAGAGCTCTCTTTTGGTGGTATTTGATCACCACTGGGTTTTTTATTTTTTGCTATATAAACAAAATAAGACAGACAATTAAAAAAAAAAAAAAAAATAAAAAATATTTTTTGCTTTCTGTTTTAAAAAACATCTATTAAAAAATTGAAAAAAATGTATTTCTTCATAAATTTAGCCCAATGTGTATTGTTTTTTTTTAAATCAGAAAAGATTTTATTTAGAAAATAAAACAGGAAATATAACAGTAGTGTAGGCACAAAGTTTCCAAGACAGCATCCACAATTACCATGAAAATCAACAAATTACATCAAATAAGTCATGTACAGAAAACAGTAATGCATGTAAATAAAGAAGAACAGTATCTCTGCTGTCCCCTTAAAAGCAAAGGCTTAAGTAGTAAAAATCCTACTTCTAGAAGTGTTAGATAGGGGAGTTAGCCTCAGCCTATTAGTAAACTTTCCAACACCAACTCCAATGGGCTCATATCTGGTGTGTCCATATGGCTAATGCGTTTCGAGGGAGAACCCTCTGGGGTTCTCCCTCAAAACGCGTTAGCCATATGGACACCTTCAAGTTTGCCCGTCACAACTAGGCATCACGGTCCTGTGGTCTCTGGACAGCTGAAGGGACTCTCTCTTTTTCGCTTGTACATAGCATACTCTTGTGAGTAGAATGCATGTTGTTTTAATTAGTCAATTAGTCAATTGCAATTAGTCAATATATATCTTATGGTATTGCACTAGGTCGGTGCGCCCTTCTCTTGTCTTTTTGCTTTCAGTTTGAGTGTATACCCATCATCCCGAGAGGGCAGCAAGACCTTTGATGCTTACGGTACAGCCAATGCCTCTCTGGCCTGCATGCACTATTTGAGCGCAGGGGACATTTACTTGTCTTAGTTCCATCCAGTGGCAATTCCCTGAAATTCCATAATCAGGAAAACATTATGGCCACTGGATGGAGCTGATGATCATAGGAAATATTCATGTTAGACACATCAAGGAGAATATTCAGGACAGCTGTGTGACTGCTAAGGCATTTTTTTTCTCTTAAATAGACAATTAGGGTTTAGGGAATGAAGTGGAGCATTCGAAAAGTGGCCTTATAAAAGTTAATGTAGCTCTTAAATCAGTACTAAAGTCTAAAAATAAAAAATACATACAAAGTCTCTTCTGCCAAAAAACTTCTTCCTCTTGCCCCTGGTGGTTTTATTTTTGTTCACACTGCCCACAGTGCAGTGTACACTTCTGGCTAATTACCAACAGCTTTAAAATGATTCCTGGCATCTCTCACCAGTGACCAGACCGTCATACCTAAAGCTGAACTTCACACTCTCAATCAACATTGGTTATTTGTAATCCTCATGGTGCTAGCATTAGGAAATACAAATAAAAGTATATTATATTTACTTATTTTAAACTTTTTTTTTTAACATTTTTTTCAGTTACGTTTTGATTTCCAAGCCTAGGCAAGTGATGTCACTCATCCCAGGAGTCTTCAGGAGGGGAGGAGGGGCTTTTTCAGATATGCCTGAACTGAGGGCAAATGGACTTCAGGAAGAAAATGGGTGGGGGGTTGTTTTGAATATAAAAAAAGAATTAAATAGTGGTTTTGGTTTGTGGAGTGTAGTTCCGCTTTAAAAGTGGTTTTAAAGCCCTAAGGTTTTTCACCTTATTGCACTCTATGTATTAAGGTGAAATCCTTCTTTGTCGCAGAATCCCCCCCAGCACCCCCTTATCCTTACCTTATGTCAATCTGATCCAGTGATGTGCATGAGGGCAGCAGCTCTCGCTGCTGTCACCCTCCTCCCTGGGCAGATTGATAGCAGTGGGAGCCATTGGCCAAATGAGCGGGGGCGGGGCTGAGCTGCCCGCTTTGTGTCAATAGACGCAGACAGGGTGACCCAGGAGTGAGCATACATGGGTGCCTCCATGGAAAGTGGCTTTGCATGGAGGCACCTGCTAAAGAGGAGGAGCCTGGAGTGCCAACGATGGTCCCCAGAATAAGAGGATCAGGACTACTCTGTGTAAAACCATTGCACAGAGCAGGTAAGTATAACATGTTTGTTATTTTAAATTACAAAAAAAATGGAGCACTTCCTGCCCATGCTACAGTCGGAAGACAGCTACAGCACGGGCTTCCAGTGTTGGGAGGGCGTCTAGAGATGTCCTACCATGATCCCTTCAGTGCGCGGGCGGCAAACTCTGTGATCATCAAGTCCTTTAGGCTGATCACAGAGCAGGGTAAAGGGCCAATCACAGCGGCCCTTTACCACACAATCAGCTGTCAGCCAATGACAGCTGATCAAGGAAGTAAACAGAAGCTGGTGATCAGCATGAGGAGAATAGAAGAAAGCTGGTAACCAGCTTCTGTTACAGGGACATTGGTCCCAGTTTGTGCCCACCAGTGCCGCTAATCAGTGCTCACCAGTGCCACCTATCAGTGCCCACCAGTGCCACTTATTAATGCCCACAAGTGCTGCTAATCAGTGCCACTAATCAGTGCCCACCAGTGCTGCCAATCAGTACCCACCAGTGCCACCTATCAGTGCCCATCAGTGCTGCCAATCAGTTCGCAAGATTGCGCTGACAGGACATTCTCTACCCGGCGAGTGTGTATCCCTGTATCTAGATGCAATGTGAAGTGTACCAAACCCACCTGCATACTATATAGATAGGCACATGTTAAAATTGCAGAGCACCACTACCCCATAGTGTCCATAACCTGTTAATGGCTATTCCAGCTAATTTGGCATGACTGTCCCAATATTTATGGATGGCCCACTGCTTGTAGCTACACCAAAGAGGGACAGGGGGACTTTGTTCCAAATCAGGGACAGTCTCTCAAAATCAGAGACAGTTGTGTTTTTTGTACCGTTGTGTTTCATTAAACAGGACCTGTACTGTGGAAGTTGTGCCCAAAAAAAAGCAAGCAGAGGGCAAATGGCTAGTCACCAGTATTGCCTGTAGGCCCTTTGCTGAAGGAGGGGGATCCTAGCACTACAGGTCCTCAGGTACAGTTTTCTTTCCAGCAAGAGCAGTGAGCAGTATAGTAGTGACCTTCACCAAATTTCACCCCAAATCTTATGAGATTAGCAACCACAGCCAGGCAAATACCTGTAATTTTCTCACACTACAGGTATACAGCTATGGGGCTACAGAACAGGAGTGCTTAAGAATGAAAGGAAAAGGGGAACAGTAATAAGCCCCCTTTTCCTCATGGGAGAGTGGCTGGGGAAATAGGTAGAATAGTTCATAAGGTAATTTTCCCTCCTTTTCTCCTCAGGTAAAGAGGGAGGGACTCCTAAGGTATCCTGAGGGAATAGAAATAGTGGGCGTGGTATTGCAGGGGTCAGAGCACCTATAGGAATAGGTATAGGGTAGAAGTTTCTAGAGCCCTCTGAGCCCCTATATAAGGTGGAGCTCTCCTCAGAGGGGCTCATTCGCCTCAGAAGATTTAGCAGTGTGAATTCAGGAGCTGCCAATTTTGGAGTATAGGAGACTTCTGAGGCGAGAGGATGAGCCTATTGAGACAAATTATAGAAAGAGCAGGGGAGGACGGTGGTGAAGAGTGGTTACGAATGTGCTTAAGCTTACCAAGGAATGCGAGACAAGCAGCCGGTGGGAATTCTGCTGCGGACGTGCGGGCTGAGGTGATTCCAGCTTTGAATGCCCCGCCGACGGAAGAAGATACGGCTGAGATGGAAGAAGGTCCGGGTCAAGTGAGAAGAAGCACCGTCATTTCGGAGGGACGGACGAAGAGGAAGAGAACGCCTGCCAGGCGGCACTCACAGTCACCAGCGAGACCTCCCGCGAGAAGGCCCGGGACCGGGACACAGCGCAGGCGCGGTGACCGGGAGTCAGCGTCATCAAGCGGCGCCGGGAGCGGAAGAAATGAGGAAGGCTCCGGTCGTGGAAGACAAGCTCCGGTGCCGGAAGAGTCTCCGCGGCAAGAGATACAGGGCGGGAGCGGAAGGAGAGCTGAAGAGCCGGCGGTGGAAGGTCAAGCAATCCCGGTGGTCGGGGAGGAGCTGGAGGAGAGACTACAAACACAGCAGGATAATGAGAATGGTGAGTGGACAACGCTGCCAATTCTCTCCAATATATCTGAAATGTTATTTAAATTGTCTAGAGATGTTAGGGAGCTGCAGCAAAACAGTAGATTGGTTCAGAGTAGCCAGGTTGCAGAGCCAGCTTTGTCAGCAGCAGAAGTATGGGCGCCACCTTGTGGGGGCTTAGCTAAAGACAGGAGTATGCAGGAGAGTATGGTGGATTTAGTTGAATTAGATGGTAGACAGGTGGCAAGGTCACAAAATATTCCTGAAACATGTCTTAAGGAAGCTATACCTTGTGAGGTGTCACCGCTGGGCTTCCATCTATCACCAGGAATAAAAGAAAAGATTTGGAGAGGTGAGTTTATGGATATACTATCTCTTCTGCCATCAGCTAGAGAATTTATTAATAAGAGTGACAAAAAAGATGATAAGTCAGAAGAGGATAGGAAAAGGCCTGTTGCTAAGAATTTTAACAATTGGCTGCAATCCTTTTTTATTTTTGCTGCAGTTCTTTGTGAGAAGTCACCTGAAAAGAGTGTTGGACTTTTCCAACACTTGGATATTATTTTAGAAGCGTACAAGAGCTTTAGTGGTTTTGGATGGTATAGTTACGATGAGGCTTTTAGACAGAAACTGTCAGTGCATAGGAATTTAAGATGGGGGATTAAGGACGTAGGATTGTGGCTTAACCTTTTTCTACCCCAGAAATCAGGTTATGTCAAGCAGCCTGGTCCCTCCTCGCAGCAGTCCACCACTACATATAGAAAAGGGATCTGCTTTAACTATAATGATGGACAGTGTAAATGGCCCCATACATGCCGATATAGGCATGAATGTGCATTTTGCGGGGGAAGTCACCCGGTGTCAAAATGTTTTAAGAAACTGTCCGCTAACAACCAACAGAACCTTCAAAAAGGCAACCTCCCCAGTGAAATTACAAAAAATGTTGCCCTACCTGTTAGTTTTCCCAGACAAGGTGAGGGCTCAACTACTGTTTGAGGGCTTTGAGGAGGGCTTCTTGTTGCCCTCCTTTTCAGGTTTAGGTTGTAGGCAGTTTAACAATTTAAAATCAGTTGATCAGTTCCCTAGTGTGGTCCAAGAAAAATTAGATAGAGAAATTTTGGAAGGAAGGATGGAAGGTCCTTTTGTTTCACCTCCTTTTAAAAATTTTAGAGTTTCCCCATTAGGTATTGTCCCAAAGAAGGAGAAAGGTTCTTTCAGATTTATTCACCACCTTTCATTTCCCAAAGGGGAATCCTTAAATGACCAGATAGACCCAAACTTAATATCAGTATCATATGCTTCATTTGAGGATGCTCTTGAAAAGCTTAGGGCTTTAGGTGCAGGGACTTTAATGGCTAAAGCGGACATAAAATCCGCTTTCCGTCTACTCCCCATTAACCCGGTTTGTTTTAACTCTTTGGGAATTTTCTTTAAGGACAAATTCTACTTCGACAAATGTCTCCCGATGGGGTGTTCAGTTTCATGTAAATATTTTGAAGATTTTGCTTGTTTTTTGGAATGGGTAGTGATGAAAGACGCAGGTTCTAACTTTATGATTCACTACTTAGATGACTTCTTGTTCATGGGTAAAGCAGAATCGTTAGAATGTCTTCAATTATTAAATACGTTTTTCAATATTTGTAGTAAGTTTGGAGTCCCATTGGCGGTTGAAAAGACGGTGTATCCCACAACATGTCTGGAGTTCCTAGGAATTACAATAGACACGGCGGCGCTGGAGTTCAGATTGCCGGAAGAAAAAATTCAAAGGATTAAAGGTATGTTAATTAATCTGGTTAGGAGAAAGAAAGTGTGTTTGAAAGAGATTCAATCTCTTTTGGGCCTACTGGCTTTCGCCTCAAGAATCATGCCGGTAGGAAAGGCATTCTCCAGGAGAATGTACTTGGCAATCTCTGGGCTAAAATCCCCTTTTTCTCATATTAGGGTGACCAGCGATATTAGGGAAGACATGTTAGTTTGGCTTCAGTTTTTAGAACATTTCAATGGGAGGAGTTTATGGCAGAAGGAATTCATTATTGATGAAGAATTTTTATTATTTACTGACTCTGCTGGTTCGGTAGGCTTTGCAGCGATCTGGCGAAACCATTGGTGCGCAGATCGCTGGAGCCAAAGCTGGAGAGGAAAAGGTCTATTGAAAAATATAGTTCTTCTGGAGCTTTTTCCCATAATAGTCGCTCTGGAAGTATGGGGAAAAGAATTTAGTAATGGAAGGATATTGCTTAGTACGGATAACAAAGGAGTAATTTACGCTATCAATTGTTTAACATCCAAGTCTCCACCAGTCATTGCTCTTTTGAGATATATGATTTATTTATGTCTGAAATATAATATATGGCTTAAGGCTCGACATGTGCCTGGTAAGAGCAATGACATGGCAGATGCGCTATCTCGCCAACAGATGAGCAGATTTTTCCAACTATTACCAGAGGCGGATCCAGTGGGTACCAAATTCCCAAGGAAGTTATGGGAGTTGATATAAGTCTGGTTACAGAGAATATCAAACACTCCATAGCCCCTTCGACCATGGCAGGTTACCAGTCAGCTTGGCTGATGTGGATTTCTTTTCTGAAGGATCTAAAAGAAGATGAACATAATTTTTCTGAAGGACTTGTAATGTTGTTCTTAAATAGTTTATTCAAGAAAAATTACTCCTGGGCACACGTGAATAAAATCTTGGCCGGAGTTTCGTTTTTTCAAAAAATGAGAAATTTACCATCTTGTGTGTCGTTTTTTACAGTTAAGCAGGCGCTTAAAGGATATAGGAGGAGGAGTTATAGCAGTGATAAGCGCAGTCCAATTACACCAAAAATTCTTTTGGACCTATGTATGGCCACAGGTGAGGTTTGTTTTTCTGTTTTCGAAGCTGCCCTGTTCAAAGCAGCCTTTTCTCTAGCATTTTTTGGAGCTTTGCGGATTTCAGAGTTATTAAATATTTTAAGAAAAGAGGTAAGTCTGGAGGGTAACTTAGTGAGGATTAAGATAAGAAGGTCAAAAACAGACCAGGTAGGTAAAGGATGTGTTATTTGTTTACATGCTCTCAGTGGTTCTCTCATATGCCCAGTTAAGTCATTGCAACAGTATCTTGAGTTAAGACCAAGTTTTGGTGAAAAGGCTCTTTTTATTCATGCATCAGGTGCAAACTTATCTAAATATCAATTTAATAGCGTTTTCAAGAAATGTGTGGTCAAGTTAAATTTACCAGGAATGCATTTGACATCACACTCTTTTCGGATAGGGGCAGCCACTGAGGCATCTAGATTAGGATTGGAAGATTCAATAATAAAAAAGGTTGGAAGGTGGAAGTCAGATTGCTATCAATCATACATCCGACCTAATTCATTTGTTTGATTCTTTTCAGATGGAAAAAGGATCATTTGGATTGTCGGGCATTCGTATATCTTTTGGGCGTTCAAGAGGGCAAGACAGAGGGTTTACTCGGAAAATTTGGGACTGGATCCAGAGAAATTCAAAGTATACTGGTATGGTAGGAGGGGCATGGTTTGGGCTGACCTACTATTTGAGTTAAACAGGTTACAATCATTGTTTCCTTCTCCGGATGCACTTATCGTGCATTTAGGAGGAAACGATATTGGTCAGGAAAAAACTTTGGAATTGATCTTCAGAATCAGGGATGATCTTTTTAGTTTTGGGTTGTCGTCACCAAATACTGTTATTATCTTTTCTGAAATCGTTCAAAGGCTGAGGTGGTTATTTTCACCTTATTTGAAGAGTTTGGAAAAGATAAGAAGAAGGATTAATAGGTCATTGGCTAAACTTTTGCCTAGGATAGGTGTTATGTCTTTCAGACATAGGGAATTGGAAGGGGGTACGGAAGGATTGTACAGGGATGATGGGGTACATCTTTCCGAGATAGGATTGGATGTTTTTAACGCAGACCTGTCGGATTGTGTTGATATGGCCGCGGTGCGGGGTCGTTGGTGACAGAAGGGGTTAGTTTTCCCCCTTCTGTCTTTTGGAAGTTGATGCTTGAAATGTGATGTTATTTATCCGGCCTGAGCTGTGGTGGCTAGGCTGTTGAGTGTGTTTAAATTTTTAATTATATATTTATTTATTGAAGTTATTTTAAAATAAATAATAAACGGCCGCGGCCTATATATTTTCCAAATAATACAGGTGTCTGCTTCTTATTTTATTTACTTAAGTAAAAATGCTAAGTTGTTATTGAATCCTGCCTACTGTCCCATGAAAGGAAAAGGGGAACAGTAATAAGCCCCCTTTTCCTCATGGGAGAGTGGCTGGGGAAATAGGTAGAATAGTTCATAAGGTAATTTTCCCTCCTTTTCTCCTCAGGTAAAGAGGGAGGGACTCCTAAGGTATCCTGAGGGAATAGAAATAGTGGGCGTGGTATTGCAGGGGTCAGAGCACCTATAGGAATAGGTATAGGGTAGAAGTTTCTAGAGCCCTCTGAGCCCCTATATAAGGTGGAGCTCTCCTCAGAGGGGCTCATTCGCCTCAGAAGATTTAGCAGTGTGAATTCCCCATCCCCCCCCCCTTTTTTTTGTCGCGGCTGTTAAAAATAAAAAAAAAAAAAAAAAAAATAATAAAAATATAAATAAATATATATATGGATATATAATAAGTAAGTGGTGTCGTTTTTGCTATAGCAAAAGGGCAATTTTATATGTTTATGAGTGGAAGTTGATGCTTGAAATGTGATGTTATTTATCCGGCCTGAGCTGTGGTGGCTAGGCTGTTGAGTGTGTTTAAATTTTTAATTATATATTTATTTATTGAAGTTATTTTAAAATAAATAATAAACGGCCGCGGCCTATATATTTTCCAAATAATACAGGTGTCTGCTTCTTATTTTATTTACTTAAGTAAAAATGCTAAGTTGTTATTGAATCCTGCCTACTGTCCCATATACCAGGAAGTGCACTGCTATTTTATTAGGAGACTTTCAAGGTAAAAAGTAGATTTTTCAGGATACTACTTGGACACAGCTAACATTTCTAGACATCCCCTATAAGATAGTACATCTTTACTTTTTGATTTCAGGTCCACTTTAAGTAGTAATGGTAATAAAACCTCTTATTCCTTTCTTAGAAATAAACCTCAGCTGCAGATATTGGCTAACTGGGGAATTTAATAAGAAAAACCATTTAAAGCCACGGAGAAATTCAGCAGGAAGTGGTAAGTTGGGAAACAGGTTGAAATGGGTTTGTTTCATAAACTAAAATATAACTGCTGATTTTCTGTCCTTTTTTTTGTAGTTACCGAAAATCCTAAGTTTCTCCAAAGCACCTGTTTTTCCTTTTTTTTTTCCAGGCCAGTGGTAAATTACATTCCATTGTTCCCGTAATCTTTTTTTAAACTTAACTCACTGTGCATCCTGTAATAGCTGCTTTTATATAGATAGTGATTACTGAGATCTCACAACTATAACAAGCAAGTTTATTCAGAGTTTAAATGTATTTAATTATTTTATATTTCCTAAAACCATCAGTGATGAAATGTGTGCTGTGCTTAGTAATTGGCACAGCAGAGTGAGGGAAGGGGGGAGGCACAGCACCGGAACTGGTGCCATTTATAGACACCATTCCGGGGTTATGGTGAGCCGGTTTTGCTGTGTCCCACTGTGCATAACAGTAGTTCTTGGCATGTACTAACAAAATGAGAGTGGTAATGTAAGAAATAAAGAGGAATAATATTAATAATATTATTAGCTGTGTCTGGAGTTGGACTTTAAAAATGCAATTTAAAACCACCATAACATCTGTCCAGGTAACATGGCACCTCTTGAAATGGCAAGTCAATGACTGTTCAAAAAGTCTATGGACAACACATTGAACTCCACAGTACGAGGCTGAATTTGTATTGCAGGATATTTTTTTTTTTTTTCATTTACATTTTTGTACATTGAACCACCCATCCAGAACAATTATTTTAAAATATATTGTATATTTTTAGCAATATAGTCAATGTTTTTATGGCATAACTTCCGTACATTTTTTTTTTTTTTTAGTATGGATAGAGTCAAGAAAAGTAAGAACTAAGTATGTGTCTTTCATTGGTCTCTGTGTCATCACTGGGGAAATTACCTCTCACTTCCTGTACTGGAGACACAGCGGTAAGTAAACGGAAATGTCACTAGAGTGATGGGAAATACGTACACAGTTGTCACTGGGACAGGTGTCTCTATTGGGAGATTTTCCCCTGCTCTATTCTGGTGATAATGGTAAACTTCAAAGTGTATATAAACCCGAAAAACAAATATTTTGAAGCTTACCAATCCTTAGATTTGGTGGCTGTACTTGTTTCCTTGCTTTTTCAGGTCAAAAACATTTTAAAAGAGAAGTATGGGTTGTTTTTTTTTTAGAAACCATACTTACCTAGGTGGATGCAGCGTTGGTTCAATGCAGCATCTGTCCCCCACTGGCTCTGAGGCTGGGAACTGAGTGATCAAACACTGCTGATCGCTCAGTTCTCAGTGCTCCGTGAGCAGAGAGCTGGTAACTGTCAGTCAGCGGCTCTCTGCTCTGCTCTCCCCTGGGCTAGGCTGTGTAGAGGCAGGGAGTGGCTGATTTAGGCTCTCAGCAGCTTGCTGAGAGGCTGAGCCAGATGCTGGTCCAGGTTCCTGGGTTCACGATCTGTGACATCAGAACGCTGAATACGGGTGACCCTGAAAATGGGTCGGAGGAGTGCAGAACGAACAGCACTGCTGTGATCCACAGGAGAAGTAGACCCAAACAAGCTTTGGCTGTACTTCTCCTTGTAGCAGGTATAGGCAATTCCAGGTGCTCTTCCCAGAAATGCAGTGTCCCTTTCACTTTCTCTGAGATGAAACAACAGCAAAAATGGATGTTTCTTTGAGAATAACTAATCCCATCGACTACCATATAATGAAAATGAACAAAAGCAAACATACTTGAAGTCCAGCCTTTGTGACACCCAAGGCTCTCTCCATAGCTACAGTGGAAAGGTGATTGTTATCAAAAAGGGATAGGAAATACACTATATTGCCAAAAGTATTGGAACGCCTGCCTTTACACCTGCATGAACTTTAGTGGCATCCTAGTCATAGTCTGTAGGGTTCAATAAGGAGTTGACACACTATTTGCAGCTATAACTGCTTCAACTCTTCTGGGAAGGCTGTCTACAAGGTTTAGGAGTGTGTCTATGGGAATGTTTGACAATGTTTCCAGAAGCGCATTTATGACGTCAGGCACTGATGTAGAGGAGAAAGGAATAAATAAGTGAGGGGTTGGGGTGAAAGAATGAGAGGGAAGAGGGAAGGAAGGGGGGTGAACAATAATAGAGGAGGGAATATGCAGGGTCTGCTGCACCACCCAAGAGGGGGCAAGGTAGGGATCAAATGGTTAAAATGAGTTGAGTTGAATTTAGCAAACCTGGTCAGACAGCATGGACAGGTATTCAGATGTGAAAGTTTCCCTGAATTATCTTCCCCTAATTGCAGTGAGAAGGTTGATTCTGATTATTTTGGTCAGCCTTAGGGATAGCGGGGGGGGGGGGGCTTGATTGTTTTTGGGAGTGGAATACAGGTTTTTGCCACATTAAGATGAATTAATAATGTATTCCTGCAACTGTGTTTGAGGATTCCCTGGAGATGTAGTAGGAATTTGGCCAGACCTGGGCCTGAGGCCGGCCATAGACAATGCAAATTTTTTTCAACAACGGGTTGCAGGAAAGAAATTTGCACGATTCCCACATCAACACAGACAGTGCTGACTGTCAGGAATGCTCCCTGTGCACACTAAAGTGCTGTCATGAATCTGCCACCTAAGGGTTAACCTAGCTCAGACTAATTTCATTAATTGGCAATAGGCTGCCTTATTTAAGCACCTCAGAAGCACAGTGTCTTTGCTGTCTGATCTGAAGCTTCTCCTGTGTTCCTGAACCTGAAACCTGTTGTATCCAGTTTGATTCCTGTTTGACCTCCTGGCTTGTCCCTCACCTCGCTTGTCTGCTGCCCGCCCTAACCTCGGCTTGTTTGTGACCACTCTTTTGCCTTATCCTTGTCTGTTTATCTGCCACCAGATCCGGACCTGTTCACCTCCTGGTGCTATACACGCAGCAAAATCCAACCTCACCATCTGAGGCTCTGGTGAAGACCGGTTGGCACTTAGATTCCGCACCTCGGGTTAGCCTGCGTTTACTGCCTGGGTGACTCGTCTGTGCTCCATCCCTCGGTGAGCTAGAGGCTACCCTCTGCATGTCAGGCTCGCCTCCAGAGTCCTGAGAGTATCAGACAGCCATGTCGCAGCCTGCAAGAGGGGCCTCACCATTGGATGAGATCTGCCAGCATCTCACAACTTTATCTCAAGCCATAAAGACACTTCAGGAGGGCTACATTCATCTGGAGGAACGGATGCGTTCTGCACCTGGGAACCCCCCTTTGATGACAGATTCTTCTTCCTCGGTACCAGCAGAACCTACTCCAGGTCCCACAGTAGTGATGTTGCCACCTGAACCCCGGGTCCCTACACCCGAAAAGTTCTCAGGGGACAGAGGCAAGTTCAGGGCGTTTCGCAACGCATGTGAATTATATTTCTCTCTGCAACCTCAGACTTTTTCCTTGGATGCTACCAAAGTGGGCTTTGTCATCTCCCTGCTCCTGGATGAACCACAGTCTTGGGCTCATCGGCTTATTGAAGAGCGCAGTCCTCTTTTAAATTACTTATTATCTTTCTTCAGTGCCATGGCTCAGCTGTATGACGACCCTCAGCGAACCTCCACCGCTGAAGCTGCTCTGCATGCGCTTCAGCAGGGTCAAAGAGATGTGGAAGACTATGTAACAGACTTTAGGCGTTGGAGTTCCGACACCCAGTGGAATGACGCTGCATTACGGTATCAGTTTTGTTTAGGTCTCTCTGAAGGGCTGAAGGATGAGCTAGCGCGGGTTGGGGTTCCTGACACCCTAGAGACTCTAATAAATCTGGCTATCCAGATAGACCGCCGGCTCAGGGAACGCCGTGCAGAACGTTCCACCCAGCAGCCTCGTCCAGCCTGGATGATTCTGCGGTTCGCGGCCCCGGTAAACGTCCCTTCCTTTAATCCGATTCCTACCAGCTCTGCTCCTGCAAACCTTGCTACGGATGTCCCGGAACCCATGCAGCTTGGGGTTAAGAGACCTGCCCTGTCTACTGAAGAAAGGCATCGCCGGCGACAGAACAATCTCTGCCTGTACTGTGGAGAAGCCGGTCACTACGTGCGCTCCTGCCCTGCGAAGCTACGCAAGTGCCTTTCCATCTCCCCATCCAGTGGTCCAGCATCCGCTTCCAGTGCTTCTCACCTAGCCTTCCCTGTCTCGTTTCAGCTTCCAGGAGGTAGCATATCAGTAACCGCGATTATTGACTCCGGAGCATGTAGTTGCTTTATCGACCTGTCATTCTCTGTTCAACGGGGTATTCCACTTCAACCCAAGACCCAAGGACTTACCATCTTCCTGGCTGATGGTTCCCACATCAGTTCCGGACCTGTAACCCAGGAGACTCCTCCTCTCCTCATGATCTCCTCTTGTGACCATAAGGAACTAATAAGCCTAGACGCTATTGCGTCCCCCTTGTTTCCAGTTATCTTGGGGCTACCTTGGTTGAAGGCACACAACCCCCAAATCGACTGGACCTCTGGAGTCCTCAAGTTCCCGTCAACCTACTGCTTGAATTCCTGCCTGCCTGACTCTCTCAGCTCCTCCAGAACCTTGCTGTGCCTAGAATCTGATCCAGATTTATGCTCTGTTGTGCCTGAGGCTTATCATAATTTTCTGGACGTTTTCAGCAAACGTGGGGCTGAGACCCTTCCCCCTCATCGTCCTTATGACTGCCCTATAGAGCTGCTTCCAGGGGCCGAGATTCTGTTTGGTCGTATCTACCCACTATCCGAACGGGAGTTGGAGGTTCTTAAGGAATACGTGGACGAAAGCTTAAAGAAGGGTTTCATCCGTCCATCTACTTCACCAGCAGGAGCAGGAATCTTTTTTGTAGAAAAAAAGGATCACTCTCTCCGTCCTTGTGTGGATTACCGAAAGTTGAATAAAGTCACGGTTAAAAACCGATATCCTCTCCCCTTGGTTCCAGAACTCTTTCAGAGATTAGGGTCTGCTGTCTTGTTTACCAAATTAGACTTACGTGGGGCCTACAATTTGGTTCGTATCCGCGAAGGGGACGAGTGGAAAACGGCGTTCCGTACCAGGTTTGGGCATTTCGAGTACCTGGTGATGCCCTTCGGTCCCTGCAACTCCCCGGCTACATTCCAGCATTTTGTAAACGACATCTTCAGAGACTGGCTTGACACCTTCGTAATTGTCTATTTAGACGATATTTTAATCTTTTCTGCATCTCTGGACCAGCATCGGGAGCACGTCAGGAACGTTCTCGGCCGCCTCCGCCAACATGGACTCTATGCTAAGGCTGAGAAATGTGATCTTGAACAGCAAAGCATACAGTTCTTGGGCCTGATCATATCCACCGAAGGAGTTAGGATGGATCCTCAAAAAGTTTCAGCTATCCTGGATTGGCCGGCTCCATCTGACAAAAAGGGGGTGCAGCGCTTTGTTGGATTTGCAAATTTTTACAGGAGATTCATTAAGGGGTTCTCTACCATCATCTTCCCTATCACACAGCTTACCAAGCAGAACATTCGCTTCCATTGGTCCCCTGAAGCCCAGACCGCCTTCTCAGTCCTGAAAAAGCTGTTTACTACTGCTCCCATCCTGAGACACCCTGATCCCACCTTACCTTACCTCCTTGAGGTAGATGCCTCAGACGTGGCTGTAGGGGCTGTTATCTCCCAAAGACAGGGAGTTAAAGACTTGGTACACCCTGTAGCCTTCTTTTCCCGCAAACTCTCTCCAGCGGAGAGAAACTATGATGTGGGCGATCGTGAACTTTTGGCCATCAAGGTGGCACTCGAGGAGTGGCGATATTTACTCGAAGGGGCAGCACATCCCATCCTTATCTTCACCGACCACAAGAACCTTGAATACTTGAGATCTGCTAAACGGCTGAGACCACGCCAGGCACGGTGGGCTCTGTTCTTTTCAAGGTTCGCATTTCATATTACTTACCGACCTGGTTCCAAGAACGTCAAACCGGACGTACTCTCCCGCATGTTCGATGACCCAAAGGAAATTCCTGTACCTGACACCATCCTGTCTGAAGGTAACTTTCTTCTTCCATTAACTAATCTGATGGCTCATATTAAACAGGCTTCTGTGAGTATTCCCTGTCTTCCTGGTACCTAAGGACGGTTTGCTATGGTTTGGGGACAAGATCTTCGTTCCAGAAGATGTCCGAATGTCGGTTCTGGGTTCTTGTCATGACCATCCCTTGGCAGGTCACTTTGGAGTCCGTAAGACCCTTGACTCTCTGCAGCATACATTCTGGTGGCCTGACCTGGAAAAAAGTTGTAGGGACTACGTGTCTTCCTGTGCTGTGTGTTCCCGAAGCAAGCCCGCGAGAAGTAAGTCATGGGGTCTCCTTAGACCACTTCCAGTTCCTGATAGACCGTGGAGGATGATCGCCATGGATTTTATTGTGGAACTTCCTCCTTCTAAGGGATGCTCTGCCATTTTTGTTGTTGTGGATCGATTGTCTAAAATGGCCCATTTTTTGCCCCTCAGGGGTACTCCCTCTGCCAAGGAAACCGCAGAAGTCTTCATAAAAGAGATTGTTAGGCTTCACGGGGTACCTGCAAATATTGTCTCTGACAGAGGGGTGCAGTTCACCTCACGCTTCTGGAAAGCATTATGCAGTCTGTTGAAGATTGAGTTATCCTTGTCTTCTGCTTACCACCCACAGACTAATGGGCAGACCGAGAGGACCAACCAGACCTTGGAACAGTACATTCGGTGTTTTACCACCTTTGTTCAAGACGATTGGGTGGCCTTGCTGCCATTCGCAGAGTTTGCCTATAATAATGCTAAACATTCTGTTACTGGACAATCTCCATTCTTCTCAAACTACGGCTTCCACCCATCCTTCTTGCCCGATATCCCGTCTGACTCTGGAGTCCCTGCAGTACAGGACACTATTAATTTCTTTGCTCGGAACAGCAAATTACTGCAAGAAGCCATACTTAAGGCACAAACGGCATCTAAGAAGATCTTTGATAGAAGAAGAAGGGGAGAATTAATTCTTCAACCAGGTGACCAGGTTTGGTTGTCCACAACTAACCTCCGTTTAGCCTGTCCATCTAAAAAATTGGCTCCCAGGTTTATTGGACCCTTTCCGGTCAAGAGGAAACTTAATGAAGTTTCCTATGAGTTATCTTTACCCAATTCACTCCGCATTCACCCAGTATTTCACGTCTCCTTGTTAAAGCCTGCAGTTCCCAATACCTTCCCTGGTAGGAGTTCAGAGCCACCCGAACCTGTAATCGTTGATGGAGATGTGGAATATGAAGTAGAAGCTATTGTGGACTGCCGGAAGAGAGGAAACCTGTTAAAGTACCTTGTCAAGTGGAAGGGTTATGGTCCAGAAGAAAACTCTTGGGAGCCTGAACGAAACATCCATGCTATGGAACTTATCCAGGCTTTCTTTCGCAGTCACCCACAAAAGAGAAACCTATTGGGCACCCGGAGGTTGCCCTTAAGGGGGGCGCAATGTCAGGAACGCTCCCTGTGCACACTAAAGTGCTGTCATGAATCTGCCACCTAAGGGTTAACCTAGCTCAGACTAATTTCATTAATTGGCAATAGGCTGCCTTATTTAAGCACCTCAGAAGCACAGTGTCTTTGCTGTCTGATCTGAAGCTTCTCCTGTGTTCCTGAACCTGAAACCTGTTGTATCCAGTTTGACCTCCTGGCTTGTCCCTCACCTCGCTTGTCTGCTGCCCGCCCTGACCTCGGCTTGTTTGTGACCACTCTTTTGCCTTATCCTTGTCTGTTTATCTGCCACCAGATCCAGACCTGTTCACCTCCTGGTGGGGCAACCCCGAGGCCCGCGACCTGGTGCTATACACGCAGCAAAATCCAACCTCACCATCTGAGGCTCTGGTGAAGACCGGTTGGCACTTAGATTCCACACCTCGGGTTAGCCTGCGTCTACTGCCTGGGTGACTCGTCTGTGCTCCATCCCTCGCTGAGCTAGAGGCTACCCTCTGCATGTCAGGCTCGCCTCCAGAGTCCTGACACTGACAGAGGAATCCACCCTGCTGAGACATTGTACTCCTGTCAGGGGCGGGGGAAGCTGTTCCTGCTGGGAGAAGACAGTGATTATTGCTAGCAGCTATAGCAGCCGCTAGCCATACAAGTAAATCTGGCAGGCTGGTTGTACCCAAGTTGATCGTTACATTAATCCTGCCCATATACGGTTTGAATGTTGGCTGGTTCCTGCTGAACCAGCTGAGATTCAAACAATCTATGGCCGGCCTAAGTCTATATCTATTCGCTTAAGAATGATATCATGGAATTTATCCTAGGAAGGGTAGAGGATAGGGCAATCCCAAACATTGTGTGACACAATGCCATCATCCTGATAGCATCGCCAACATGTGGGGTAGCAATTTATGTGTAACCAAGTACCACCTAGTAAACAACTTGTTTACCCTTCACTTCTTTTTCTTGATTTCAACAGTCTAGCACAGTGTTTCTCAACCAGGGTGCCACAGCGTCCCGGGCTGCAATTTGGGTTCCCCCGTGGTGCCACCAGCCCAGTTAGCTCTGGATCAGAGGTGAAGGAAAGTACTCCTGTGTTGATAGGGGATTCTGATAGGATGGCAAGTCTCTGAAATAATGGGGGGGACACTGTTAGAGGGGTACTTTGATGTGATGGGGCCTCTCAAGTACAGGGTGGACTCTGATGTGATGGGGAGATTAATATGATAGGGGAAAACTAGCATATGGGGGTACTCTGATGTGATGGGTGGGGGGGGGGCTCTGTAGTATAGTGAACGCTCTAAAGCTTAGAGGGCAGTTTGATGTGATGGGCAAGGGATGACTGGGCCAGGGGGCAGGGGGGAAATTGCACCCCGGGCCACTCTGATGCCCCATGAAAAGGCTGCAGTGCTTCTGCCCCAGACATGCCTAAACAATTCCTTGTGAAGAGAAATAAAAAGCCCCCACTGTTGACCTACTTAGTGCGGGATAAAGACAAGGACAGAGTGCAGCCCTCCCCCCAGCATGGATGGTGTAAGCTGTGTCTGATCAGAGGCCGGTGTCATGCCCCACTGGAGACATTCCTCCTCCAGCCAGCCCCGACTGCCCCTGCTGGCCAGGTCGGGCGACCAGATTCGGCCGGTAAACAGAGAGTACCTGGAGAGGAGCTTCAACCTGGAATGGGGGTCAGGAGGAGGCCGGAAAGAGTGAGTGGCAGAGTGTGGGAGTGGGGCAGAGCGGCTGCACCATGGGCCTATGATTTGTACTTGCCCCCTGTGCTGAAAGTTGCCAGTCAGCCCCTGGTGATGGGGGAACTCTAACATGAAGGGGGGAACCCTGACATTATGGGGGCCTTTGACATGAAGGGAAACACTGATGTGAGGAGGGGACCTCTGATGTGAAGGGGGGATTCTGATGTGAACTTAATTTCATCAAGACGGTTGTGTGTATCATCCCAGACACAGGTTTCCTAATAATAAATACACTTTTTTTTTACATATTAGACTGGGATGCCCTGGGATTTTGCATATTTTTAAAGGGTGCCACAACTGACAAAAAGTAGCATCTGACAATAAGTAGCAGCCATGCCCCAGGATCTACCCTGGAGATCCATTTTATTACCAATTGTCTCCTTGTGTATATGGTCAGTGTAAGGAAAATGTAACTGGTCTGTAATAAGTAAAGAGTGTTGTTTAGAAGCCAAGTTGAGGCAGCACAGTATAATTCAGCTATGATATTCAGTAACCAAAATATCTGTGTGGGCTAGTATGTCCTTGACTGGGTCATTTGAACTTGGAAGGGGGAAGAAAGGGGAATCCACAAGTAATGCAATGGACAATAATATTTTCCTTCTCAAATATCTATTTATGAAAGGGAAAAATCTGTACACATCCAGCAGACCTTGAAGTTATTTTCTGTGGTTTCGGGTGTGCTACACTGCTTTTATGTAGTGCTGCCGGTTTTATCTGCCAGAGTGATAGATGGTGTTCTTGGTGAATAGCTAATGATTTATTAGATGAGGATGCACTCTATTCATCTGAGTCACAATGCAGACTTCCTCAGCCATTTTTCTGATAAATTTCAGCGGATCCCAAAACACCTATGAAATTGTGCAATCTTTAAATAATACAGTTAGAAATAACATTATGCTTGATGATGTCTTTACCTTGTGTGAAGAAATGATCCAGTGACTGAGTGGTGCATGTTTATAAAAGTCATCCGTGTTGAGACCCAGACAGATTTTGACCATATTTTTTATTAATAAAAACTTTATAATACCAAAATGTGCTCCCAACGTAAGCAAAAACCATTCCTGCTTTCTTAACCACTTGACATCCGGAAGGTTTACCCCCCTTCCTGACCAGGACATTTTTTGCAATACGCCACTGTGTTACTTTCACTGACAATTGCGCTTTAGTGCGGTGTTTTACCCAAATAAAATATTTATGTCTTTTTTTTCCCACTTTTTCCGACAGCCACTCAGGAAAATATGCATGAAAAAATGGAAAAAAATCCCCAATAGGAATATGCAGATAGCTTCCGGATTTCATGATGCCATCATCATGAGTGTGGGCTCTGCCTTACATGCTTCGTCAAAAAGTTTATCTTCTGAGGCATTTAATTTTTTGCAATTGTTAAGATACAATATTAAATACACTATCACGTGCAGTACTACTATTTTTTTTTTATGTACTGGAATGCCCATGTAGTTTGCAATATGTAGGACATACAACAAGAAGTTTAGGCCAAGAATAGGCTAACATGTCCATAATATTAAAGTAGAACTGAAGGAAAACATTTTTTGTTTGATTTTGGATAGGGTACAGAAGGGTTATAACCCCTGTCAGAAGTTTAAACCTACAAAGAGAAATCTCTTAAATCAGTGAATGAATGTAAATGGGAGTAGAATAGTTTTAAAATACGGTAGTTCTAAAGGCTAAAGGTTTTTTTCCTAAAAAACCCTCTGTGTGCAGCTCCTCATTCCCCAGCCACCACTTACCTTACCTACTTGAGTCAGATCCCGATCCAGCAATGTGCTCAATGGAAAAGCTTCTCTCTCTTCATTGAACTGTTGGCTCCCACTGCTGTCAATTACATCCAGTGAGAAGGGTGAGGAGGCGAGGCTGAGCCCTGTTCTGTGTGTCTTATAGACACACAAAGCAGGACTCGGGAATGAGCATGTATGAGTGCCTCCATAGCAAACTGCTTGCTATGGGGGCAATCAGCAGGGGAGAGGACCTGAGAAGAGGAGGCAAATACCATTTAACAATGTGGGCAATAGATATAAAGTATAGAGTGGAAACATTATGCTAATTGTCATGTTTTTTTTTTTTAATATGTGTTTTTTTTTCCATTGCGTTTAATGTAATGGATTTATCATGGGGATTATATCCGAGGTACTGTTTTTATTTGTGGTTAGTGATTGGCTGCTTAATGCAGTTGACAGAAGGCTAAATAGAAGGGAGGAGCACAAGTACATTGGTTGTGTATATATGATTGCCAGTGAAGCATCATAGCTGTTGTTCCTGAGGAAGTCCTCAAAGGAAATGCATTGGGTGGGGCTAGCCCCATGATTATGCTTATGCATGTTTCGGGGAATGGGAGGCATCATTCAGATCCAAGCCATACATATTAGTGCTGGCATAACACTTTCTAACGTAGGTGGTTATTATTTGTTTTAACAAGAACACAAGGTTTTTAAGTTATTTATTTTTCCCTTCTTGTTTTGAAACATGAGACTTGGCTAGTGAAATGTCTAGTGTTTCTACTGTCTAGAAAAAAGTTTTTCTTATTTTCTGCGAGTAAATTTTGAAAATAAATACATTTTTCTCCTTCACTGATGTGCGCTGATGAGGCGGCACTGATGGGAACTGATAGGCTGCACTGATGGGCACTGATAGGCTGCACTGATGGGCACTGATGAGGTGGCACTTATGGGCACTGATGAGGTGGCACTGATGAGGAGGTACTAATATGCCGCACTGATGAGCACTGATAGGCGGCACTGATGAGCACTGATAGGCGGCACTGATGAGCACTGATAGGTGGCACTGCTGGGCACTGAGAGGTGGCACTACTGGGCACTGAGAGGTGGCACTGCTGGGCACTGAGAGGCGGCACTGCTGGACACTGATGGGTGGCACTGATGGACACTGACGGGTGGCACTGATGAGCACTGATGGGCAGTACTGATGAGCACTGATGGGCAGCACCATCAGTGCCCACACTCAGTGCCCATAGTGCTGCTAGTCAGTGCCCATCAGTGCCTAGATAAGCAGGCACTGATGGGCACTGACTGGCAGCACTACGGGCACTGATTGTGGGCACTGATGGCGGGCACTGTGGGCACTGATGGTGGGCAGTTATGGCATTTATTTCCTCTTGTGTAATCAGGGCACTGGTGATCAGTGCCCTGATTACATCTCTCTGTGTCGCTGAGCAGCTCACCTCTTCCTCACACGTAGTCTCTGTGTGAGGAAGGAAAGCTGGCGATGAGAGATGATCTCATATGTTTACATATGAGATCATCTCTCATTGCATGGTCCAATCACGTGGTAAATGGCCGCTGTGATTGGCCATTTACCACGATCTGTGATTGGCGGGGTCCAAGGGACACGGCCGACACAGATTTCCCCCGATGCGCGCTCGCGGGAGCGCGCGGGGAGCCTGTCACTGGGAGGTTGTTTAAAGACGGCCTCCCGGAAATTAGAGCCCGCTCTGTAGCCGTCTTTCGGCTATAGCGTGGACGGCAAGAAGTTAAAGGGCAACTTCAACTATTTTTTTTACAAAGCGTAATGCTTATTGGGACAGGAGGTAATAATCTTTAAGCTAGGACACAAATAGCAGCAACATTTTTTACGATAGTGAGAAAGGGTTTTTACTGCTAGCTGTGCCCACAGTGGAGAGATTCCCATACTTACAGTAAGCTGCCCATAGATTAATCTTTTTTTTTTTTTAATCATCCAGCGTGCCAAATGAAATAAACATAATGGAATCCTCCCCACTGAGCCATTGTATTCTGACAGCGGGGCTCCTCTGCTGTCAGAATACACTGATCAGAAGCTGCAGCCGCTGACTGACAAAAGTTCTCAAACATTCCTGTTTGATAGAATTTGATTTTTAGATTGACTTTTATTAATTGGAAACTGTCATAGATGGATCAATATTTGGACTGTCCCTACTGAATCAGATGAATTTTGATTCCTGTATGGCCAGCCTTACTGTTTGCTCAATAGAATGGTAAGCGAGGGGAAATCTACACAGTGAGGGCAAATACAGCAATTAAAACTTGGGAGGCATTTTAACACTATCCTAAAAATAAACAAAATATATAAACTGTCTAGAAAGAAATTAATGTAGAAATGTTCAAGATAAAATAACCAGGAAGTCTTTATAAACTGCAGGAATTATCTGCAAAACACGCTGGAATTTACCTGAGACAAATATGGCAAAAACAAGTAGAGAAATTGCCCAGATCAACTATGTAAACAGATAAATCTGTTAGAAAGGAGACATCCCTGAAAAAGACAAAATAGCAATGCTCTTCTTTAATATAGGCTTTGCATTGTCAAATCAGTAATACACCTGAAATTGGAGTTCCATTGATTATTCAGGGATGATTAATTTTTGGGTTAAAAATAAGAGCACAAATGTATCCTTTTATAACAAATATCTTCACCCAAGATTTACACATTTTTCCAATTGGATGCAGCTGGATGTGTGACTTGTGAGTGAAAGTTATGTGAATCTTAGTGAAAACATTTATAAATAGACCCCAATTTTTATATCAGGTTTTGGATTGTCGTAACCACTAAAGCTTCTTGGCTAAAGGTTTTCAGCAATCCCAACAAGTTATGTATCAAATAAAGGTCATGTTATTTAAGACCTCTTACAGAATGTAATGGATCCCCATCCAAATGGATTTTTCCAAAACTTGATTCAGTCATACAAACCAGTGCATAAGTATAAAAAAAAAAATTCCTCTGTACTAATAGTCTCTGCCCCATTATATATTAACTCTTAGATTGTAAGCTCTAACGACCAGGGCCCTCTGATTCCTACTGTAGTAAAGTGTATTGTATTTGTACTGTCTACCCTCAAGTTGTAAAGCACTGCGTAAATTGTCGGCGCTATATAAATCCTATATAATTATAATAATAATAATTAAGTGATATATAATACAATAAAGAAGTATAGTATACCCAGTGGTGTATTTTGGTTTTGTGCTGCCCTAGGCAAGACTAAAATTGGGCGCCCCCCCTCCTGTGTAAATATGCCCCACTCCTTTTTTAACGGATGTTGTTACCTCCAAAATTGAAGGACTGCAAGTCCCAGCATTAACTCCTGAGATCTCATGAAAGAGGGGGGTGGGGGTGAGAGGGGGGTGGGAGAGAGAGAAGGGTGAGGGAGAGAGAGAGCGGGGTGGGTGAGGGAGGGAGAGAGAGGGGGGATGAAAGAGAGGGGGTGAAAGAGAGAGGGGGAATCGAAGAGTGAGAGGGGGGATGAGAGAGAGAGAGAGGGGATGATAGAGAGGGGGTGAGAGAGGCGGCTCTAGCAATCAGTGGCCAATAGAGTCTCAGGTGGGGGGGGGGGCTTTTTTTGCTGCCATCTGAAAAGTGCCACCCTAGGCCTGGGCCTTGTTGGCCTAGGCCAAAATACAGCACTGAGTATACCCTGAAACATCAAACAATGTAATACATAATATCCAAATAAGTCTGTGACAATACATAAAGCACAGACTGACATTGCTAAAAACATTTAAAACCTCATGAAGGGGAGGGGCTACATGACGTCATCATGCCTGGCTATTACGGTTGATGTCTGTCCTTAAGGGGGCAATGCATGGTTGATTTTAAAAGATTTTTAAATGTATTTAGTGCACTGGATTTTGAGTGCACTACATTAGTGACAAGTTTTCTATTCATATAGGTTAATAAAGCTGAGCAGTTTGTTTATACCATATTTTTTCTTTACTGCTGAATGGGCTGGATCCTGAGTTACATAGTGAATGTTGAGCCAGGCATAGACTTTTTTGACAAATTGCAGCAGTGTATTGACCAAGATTGCTGGGAATGTGCATGGTGACCTTACCTGAGTGTAGGTCATATTCTGGAGATAAGCGGCAGCAGTGAAAAGTGGTGGTGCACTGTGGTAGAGCATATTTAAATGTTATATTGGAGAACGCATGAGAAAATTTGCACTGGTGTCTTCAGGAAAGCACATTATTAAGAAAATTGAAGGTTTGATATGTTAAAGGGCTTGTATTGATTTTTCATAGTCATTGGTCACGTTTATATGATATTTATTATTCTTGAATTTTATTGATTCACAGTTTTTTCACATTGTTGCGCTGTACTTTTGGGACATAGTAGCATTTTTGGTGTGGAATCACACAACAATAATTAGCAGCAACATATATATTTTTTTGTGTTCTTTACAATTTGTGGTTAGTGTGGGGATTTTTTTTTTGGGGGTTTCACTAATAGTCTCTGTGCCATTATATATTAAGTGATATATAATATATCAAAAAAAGTATAATACACCTTATTGAAACATCAAACAATACAATATATATCCCAAGAAGTATGTGACAATACATTAAGTACACAATGCCATTCCTGAAAACATTTAAAACCTCATGACCCATCCACCTGTAAATAAATAAGCCAACTACTGGGAGACCTATTCTGAGTCCCATGCTGGTAGTGACCCAGGTCACAATGCAAAGAGAATTCTAAGAGCCCTGAATTTATACTTAATAACCTATGTAAAAGGAGAAAAGTGGTGCCTTGCTAGGTCCACACAAACTCCACACGTATTGCAGTCTAAGCTGCTTAGTCAGGAGTAATGTGACTGTGGGCTTTATGTAATAAAGAAAAAAAGGGAAAAGCGCTAACACTCATATATATTAAAATAAATAAAAGTGAAACCTAATGTCCTTTTGTATAAAGTGATAATAAAAAGTCCATAAAAATTAATGAAAACCTCCACCATGCTTATTAAAGCCTTAGTGTGCTCTTATGAAATCTTGCAGCTGTGCCACCAAAAATCACCAAACTCTGTGTGAAATGCTCACTCACCATCAAACCTGCGGCCTTTAAATTATTAAAAGTCCATGAGCAAATTGGGTTATCTCCTCCAAATCAATGACACCATACATCTACAGATCGTCCTACTCCTCTGGGTTCTTCAGTTTATACTCCAGAAACACCATAACATGAAACAATAAAAGTACTCATAGTGTAGTATTTTATTGCTCCAAGGTGTATAAAGGCATAAAACCATAAGGTATTCCACTCACTTGTAAATGTGCCCAAGCTTGGTACCAATGTAAACAGCCTGCTATGTTCCAGCACCACCACACCATTTGGTGACTGGTGTGCTTTCAAAAAAATGGAGGTTCGGGCTGGACATGACGTCTGACCGGAACAGACAATGACAATGTCAGTAAAGCCTTAAGAAAGCTAGGTGGCTTCCTGAAGACACGATTTGTTAAACTAGTGGAGGCTCAGCAGACGTCATCATTTCCTGTTCCGGTGTGGTGGCTTCCTGAAGATGCAATTTGCGAAACTAGTCATGACTTTGCAGACCTCGTAATTTCCTGTTCAGGTGTGATGTCACGTCCAGCCCAAACTTCCTGTTTTTGGAACGGATGCCAAGTGGTGCGGTGGTGCTGGAACATACAGTCAGGTCCATAAATATTGGGACATCCACACAATTCTAATCTTTTTGGCTCTTTACACCACCACAATGGATTTGAAATTAAACAAACAATATGTGCTTTAACTGCAGATTTTCAGCTTTAATTTGAGGGTATTTACATCCAAATCAGGTGAACGATGTAGGAATTACAACAGTTTGTATATGTGCCTCCCACTTTTTAAGGGACCAAAAGTAATGGGACAGATTAACAATCATAAATCAAACTTTCACTTTTTAATACTTGGTTGCAAATCCTTTGCAGTCAATTAAAGCCTGAAGTCTGGAATGCATAGACATCACCAGACGCTGGGTTTCATCCCTGATGATGCTCTGCCAGACCTCTACTGCAACTGTCTTCAGTTCCTGCTTGTTTTTGGGGCATTTTCCCTTCAGTTTTGTCTTCAGCAAGTGAAATGCATGCTCAATCGGATTCAGGTCAGGTGATTGACTTGGCCATTGCATAACATTCCACTTCTTTCCCTTAAAAAACTCTTTGGTTGCTTTCGTAGTATGCTTCGGGTCATTGTCCATCTGCACTGTGAAGCGCCGTCCAATGAGTTCTGAAGCATTTGGCTGAATATGAGCAAATAATATTCCCCGAAACACTTCAGAATTCATCCTGCTGCTTTTGTATTTATTGACTCATCAATAAATGAAAGAGAACCAGTTCCATTGGCAGCCATTCATGCCCACGCCATGACAATACCACCACCATGCTTCAGTAATGAGGTGGTATGTTTTGGATCATGAGCAGTTCCTTTCCTTCTCCATACTCTTCTCTTCCCAAGTTGATCTTGGTCTCATCTGTCCATAGGATGTTGTTCCAGAACTGTGAAGGCTTTTTTAGATGTTGTTTGGTAAACTCTAATCTGGCCTTCCTGTTTTTGAGGCTTACCAATGGTTTATATCTTGTAGTGAACCCTCTGTATTCACTCTGGTGAAGTCGTCTCTTGATTGTTGACTTTGACACACATACACCTACCTCCTGGAGAGTGTTCTTGATCTGACCAACTGTTGTGAAGGGTGTTTTCTTCACCAGGCAAAGAATTCTTCGGTGATCTTCGGTGATCCACCACAGTTGTTTTCCGTGGTCTTCCGGGTCTTTTGGTGTTGCTTGAGCTCACCGGTGCGTTCTTTCTTTTTAAGGATGTTCCAAGCAGTTGATTTGGCCACAACTAATGTTTTTGCTATCTTTCTGATGGGTTTGTTTTGTTTTTTCAGCCTAATGATGGCTTGCTTCACTGATAATGACAGCTCTTTGGATCTCATATTGAGAGTTGACAGCAACAGATTCCAAATGCAAATAGCACACTTGAAATGAACTCTGGACCTTTTATCTGCTCCTTGTAAATGGGATAATGAGGGAATAACACACACCTGGCCATGGAACAGCTGAGC
The DNA here is from genome assembly GCF_965119305.1 of Pelophylax lessonae. NCBI lineage: Eukaryota > Metazoa > Chordata > Amphibia > Anura > Ranidae > Pelophylax > Pelophylax lessonae. The sequence goes on from NC_138773.1 coordinate 97,763,486, forward strand.
AGCCAATTGTCCCATTACTTTTGGTCCCTTAAAAGGTGGGAGGCACATATACAAACTTGTAATTCCTACACCGTTCACCTGATTTGGATGTAAATACCCTTGTTCCATGTCCAATCCATTGTGGTGGTGTATAGAGCCAAAAAGATTAGAATTGTGATGATGTCCCAATATTTATGAACCGGACTGTAACAGGCTGTTAACAGTGGTGCTAAGCTTGGCAACATTTACAAGTGAGTGGAATACCTTCCTTATGTTTTTATGTTTTTATATACCTTGGAGCAATAAGATACAATGAGAACTTTTTTAGTTTGATGTTATGGTGTTTCTGGAGTATAAACTGAAGAACCCAGAGAAGTAGGAAGATCTGTAGATGTATGGTGTGATTGATTTGATGGAGATAACCCAATGTGCTCATAGACCTTTAGTAATATAAAGGTCGCAGGATCTCAATAGAGCACACTGAGGATTCAATATACATGGTGGTCAATGGTGCATTGATGTTTATGGACTTTTTATTATCACTTTATCCAAAAAGACATTAAGTTTCACTTTTTTTTTATTTTTCTTTATTGTTTTGGAGTGACACGCATCAATTTCATTCTAAAGATGGAAGCTTCATGATTTTTAATTTTTAATTTAAATTTAAAACAGACCTCCACCCAAAAGGGGAAGCTCTGCTTGTTCACACCCTCCTCCCCTCCACTGCCACATTTGACACTTTTTTTTTTTTTGGGGGGGGGGTACCTGGTATTGACAACAGAGGTCCCAGAAGACAGTGGGATCATTCAGAAAGTGTAGCGTGACTCATGCATGCGCAGTAGGAAACATGCTGTAAAGCTGCAAGGCCTTTACTACAGATGCCGGCGCCCGCACCTGGAGCTATTTGACGAATCCGCTAGGGGTGCCGACATTGCGGGATCCCTGGACAGGAAAGTGTCCATTTATTAAAAGTCAGCAGCTACAGTATTTGTAGCTGCTGACTTTTGTTTTATATATATTTTTTTTATTTAAATTTTTTAGAACTCTTTTTTAAGCAGGCGCCTTTAATTATGCCATTCTGTGCTTTATGTAATGTTACATGCTTCTTGAGATAATTTGAATTATATTATGTGTGGTTTTAACCGGTTGCCGACCGCCGCACGACTATATACTGCGGCGGTCAGCCCCGGCCAGGCAGAGTGACGTATGGTATACGTCGGTCGCGCGCAGGCAGCTAGGGGGCAAGCGCGCGCCGCCGCCGAGCTCCTGCCCCCGCTCGTCAGTGGGCAAGCCGATGCAGTGGGCAGGCGGCTCCAATTTCCGCCTGGCACCCGCGATCGTTCCCAGCTGAGAGAGAAGAACAGTCAGCTGTTGTAAACACAGCTGACCGTTCTTCTCCCTGGAATGATCACGGAGCCCCTGTGATCCTTCTATATAGGAGCACAGGTCTCTATGGTCATTTCACAAGCCACGCCCCCCCACAGTTAGAAACACACCATTAGGTACACATTTAGCACATGTGCTCAAATACCACCAAAAGAAAGCATTATTTGTGAGATAAAAATTTTTTTTATTTAGGTACAGCGTCGCACGACCGTGCTGTTGTCAGTTAAAGTAACGCAGTGCCAAATCGCAAAATATGGCCTGTTTATTAAGGGGCAAATCCTTCAGACAAACATTTTTTTTTTTACATTTTGTATAGAGCAAGGGAGGGTGGTAACCCCTTCCATATTTTTTTTTTGCCATCTGTGTCCCATTGGAGAGATTTTTCCTTCACTTCCTGTCCCATAGCCAAACAGGAAGTGAGAGGAAATCCCTGCAAGTTAAGAGAATTTGTTAAGGACCCCCAGGGGGCACACTAGTTCTTCAGAACTAGTGTCTCCATTGGAACATTTCTCCTCTATTACTTTTCTGGGGACAGCCCAAAATTTTGGGATTTTCTTTTACTTTCACTTTTAATAATATTGGTAAATAGGATGAATGGAGAGGGCGAATCTCCCTAATAGATGGCACAGGCAGCAATAAAACCTGACAGGTGTTCTAATCTATCTCTACTCTATCCAAAACAAAAAAAAAAAGTTTTGCCTTTAATTATACTTTAACCACTTTAGCCACCTCCTCAGTGCCGCCTCATCAGTGCCCATCAGTGCCACCTCATCAATGCCCTTCAATGCAGCCTCATCAGTGCTCGTCAGTGCAGGAGAAAACTTACTTATTTACACAATGTTAAAACATAAATGAAAATAAACTTTTTTCTTCAAAAACCACCAAAAGAAAGCTCTATTGGTGGGAAAAAAATGATAAAAATTTTCTTAAGGTACAGTGTTGCATGACCGCACAATTGTCATTCAAAATGACAGTGCTAAAAGATGAAAATTGTCCTGGGCAAGAAGGGGGTGAAAGTGCCCGGTATTGAGGTGGTTAGGCTTTGACAATAAAACCTTTTGCTTCTGTACTTCACAGTTAGGCCTAGTACACCCTGTGAGAAAATTGGAAAATAAATACCATTTTCAAAGCGATCATACGATAATCTGATCAGTAGTAGACAGCGCAAACATTGCATTTTTTCTCGCACGATACCAAATTATAAAGTTTTTGTTTAATCAGTACAGTATTCGTCCGAAAAAAATTGGAAGACCACGCATGCTCGTAAATGAAAGAGAACATTACAATGCAATACAATACATCACTTCCAAAGTTGTATTCTGCTGTACAAGAATTTTCATAACTTCGAACGTCTTCATTTACGATATTAGAATAGCATGCAAAAAAAACGGGCGACCATATGTCCAATATTCTCATCATGTGTTCGAGGCTTAAAGCGGTGTTCCGGCCTCCCCCGCCAAAAATGTTAAGTCAGCAGCTAAACATACTGTAGCTGCTGACTTTTACTATTTGGACACTTACCTGTCCTGGAATCCAGCGATGTCAGCACCGCAGCCGGTGTTTCCATCAGCTGTCAGATGCTGCCACCGTCATTGCCGGTGAGGGAACCTGGCAGTGAAGCTTTATGGCCGGGTCCCTACTGCGCATACGCGAAGCGCACTGCACTCGGTTACTGGCCTGGAAGCAGAGGAAGGAGTAGGAAGGAGGAGGTGGTTGAACTTCTGACGTACCGCGCCGTGGCGAGGTCTAACGGAAGTGGGGACAGGGTACCTGTCAAAAAAAACAGGTACCTGCTCCCCCCCGAAAGGTGCCCAATGTGGCCTACTGGCCTGGAAGCAGAGGAAGGAGGAGGGAGAAGGAGGGGGCCAAACATCTGACATACCTCGCCATGGCAAGGTCTGACGGAAGTGGGGACAGGGTACCTGTCAAAAACAGGTATCTGCTCCCCCCGAATGGTGGCAAATGTGGGGGAGGGGGAGGAGACAGACAAGCAGAAGTTCCACATTTGAGTGGAACTCCGCTTTAATGCATGAGCTCAGATCAGTAGTTCAGAAATCCTTTTCTTTCTTGAGCTTTGTACTTGTATTGGGTCAGTTACCTGGGAAGTATCAAAGCCAGTGGGATATCATAACAGCTGGGTAACTAGTTCTAAAAGGAGTTGAGCATTGGAAAACACTATTGTGTTATCTCTGTCTCATGGCAAATGTCACTAAGGTAAGCTTGATATCTCCCTGGCTGCCAGGCAGGGGCATGCTTATTGAAACCATATGTGGGAAATATTTACTTCCATGGGCTCTGTCTGCAAAGCAGCTTCACGACACAAGTATTGTAGGTCAAAACCAAAAAAATATCCTAAGATATCCATGCCATCAAGATTTAATTGTTTCTACAGATCTAACACATATCAGGCTTATGCCATTATTAATCGTTTAGGTCTAACGGAATCCTTTATAAAATTAATTTATGGGGGGAATGCCCCCCTTACAGAGAACTAAAAAAATCATTGGTGTAATGCTGCTTGATTAGATGGAGAATTACGCAGGCACTATCAGATGGAAGGTCAATTAGTCACAGCCAAAGGAACTCTTAACAACCTCAGGATGATCCCTAGTGTTCCATTGAATCCTGGTCGAAAATCGCTGGTGTAGAGTACCTGTGGAGGTTATATTGAAGCAGAAGCACCATCCAACAGCTTTCATTTCATATACCACCTAGTGGGGCATCAGTGGTGCAGCAGGTCTTCTTGCTTTCAGCTCCAGGATAATCTTTTATGAGGAAGCTCCTTGTTATGGCTCCCTTCTTGAAGCTTCCACTTATGGCGCTTTTCCACTGCATGGAACCGAACGGTTCGGCTCGCTTTTGTGCTTTTCCACTGCTGGTACCAACTGGTATGGTGTAGGAACGGTTCGGTACAGTATGGTACAGCGGCGCTTTTCCACTGCATGGAACTGAACGGTACAGCTCTAAAAAAACAGTACCTACTCGATTGTGGTTCCAAGAGGTACCATAACCGGTACCATATCCCACAATCCTTTGCATGCAGTCACTACTAGCCACTGATTGGTCAGAGAATCCCACCCACCCCGTTGTTATCCCACCCACTTAACTTTAGTACTACTTTAGTGGAAAAGCAAACCATACCGTACCGTACCGAACCGTTCCAACACCGTACCATGCGGTACCAGCAGTGGAAAAGCAAACCGGGTCAAGCAGGGCCGAGTAGAGCCGAGCCGGTACTTGCAGTGGAAAAGTGCCATTAGTACTGAAAGGCATGCTGAATGGTACACCTAATATTTGGATAACAACCAAATCTCAAGAACATATTTGAATGTTGGAATCAGATAAAGATTAGCTTGAAATTGTTAAAAGCAGTAAATTGAAATGAATTGTATTCACCCATGGGATCTTAGGAAGCATGGTAAACAGTGGGGCATGTCCTCATACTGTTATACAGCTAGTTATCATTCATTCCAGTAATCAAATGAGCAGAGCAGCTATGAATTATGGCTGGTAAACTTAACCTCAACTTGTTAAATTTACCTAAAGGCACCATTAATCTGCCGGGCAACACTGCAAAGTCTTATAGGCATCTTTGGAAGTGGCACTATGGAGTGTAGACTCAGCAAGCTATTCTGGTTGCTATCACCATGAAAATTCTATTATATTATGCGAGGTTTAATGACAATCCCAAAACAAAAATTATGCTGATGCCATTAAGCTGCTGATGGTTGTTTCTGTTTGCAGTGTAGTTCTAAAATCATTTTGGACTGAATTTTTTATACTCATCGATAATATGTGGAAGAATAAAAATGGTTGCAGAACAATCTAATTGGCTGTCACAGTCATTGAATTAGATTGCATAATTCAGTGTATGGGGGCTTATTTCCTTTATAATGATTTGCATGATTGCATTACAGCTGAAAACACCAATTAAAGTGTATGATGTACATTGTACTTGTGTTAAAAAGTATCTTTTTTCCCTTTGCATTATTTCCCTTGTGTGAAATACCCGGTCATCCTGCCAATCCCCTTGCTTTCCTATATCAAACTGATCGCACTTGGTATAGAAGCATATCCAGCCCAATGTGGTCAGTTTTCTGGCTGTGCTGGGAGAATAGCCTGCCTGACAACTAAAGGCCAAAACTTCCATTGACACGCCCCCCCCGCAAAGCCATTCACTGGGAAGTTCAGTGTACTGCTGTTTCTTCATCTCTACTTCTCTAAGCCCCTTATGCATCTGAGGACAGAGATTATGGGATGAGGTATAAAAAAAAAAGAGACAAAAAAGGTATTGACAACATTTTCTTATTTTACAGTATGTATATATTTGTTTTGACTTTAATTTCTGTTTTAAACTGAATGAGCTGCTTTACAAAGTAAGGGTTCACATATACGTTAATGCTGCAATGCATTCTTTTTAAAGATAATTATATATATTCATTACAACTAGTGGAAGTAACTGAATTTGTATCGATAAAAGCTTCCTGTAATACCTTGTACAGCAGGAATGGGAAAGGGAAGGCCAGCACTGTAACCAATCAGACTCTGCTGATGAGCTCATGTGCTGAGTGTAAACATGCCAACTGGATGAGAATGACATCATTACTGTGCTGTCATTTCTTCATTCTCCAATCAAAAGTCTAGGATGGATTTCTTGACCAAGCTGTGCTGTTCCTTTAGTGGAGATTGAGATCCTGGCTATGCTGTTTAGCAGGGTGCCGACTTTAGGATCGCTCGACAATGTGCTAATACCTACATTGGTTGTAGTTTGCACAGTGTGTGCTTTTGTATCATTGGTGTCCTTTATCTAATCTTTTTCATTTCTTTGAATAATATTTATATGTATATTTTGTACCATCTTTTGTGCAACTATGATGATTGATTCATGGATGGGTATATGGGTCTATTTTATACAAGGGATGAGATGTGGATACTTTTTAGGTACGTTTTTTTACTTGTATGCCCATATCCTATTGATGAATTCACCAAGGTTCATGTACTTTGTATATTTATATGTTGTTTTTAAAAAACAAACGATTATTTGTCATTCTGTTACAAGGTCTGTTCCTGTTTGCACATAGGATCTGTCGAATATACTAAAAAGCGTAATTCTGCACCTATTGTGTTCAGCTGTTTTCCACTATTTAAGTGATACACCTAGAGGTGCAGATTGAGATATGATTAAGCAAATCTAATTTGTGAAATGCATCAACTTACCCTGTGGCTTGTCTGTATTGGTATTGTCAATATTCATTTACAATAGGAATAAATAGAAATGTGTTAGAGCCCTTTCACACATGCTGTCCGTTTGTCCGTTTTTCATCCATCCGTTGACGGATGAAAAACGGACATCAATGCATCTCTATGTAAAAATGGATGACAACTGATTATCATCAGTTAACATCCGTTTTCATCCACTTCCGTCAATGTCCGTTTTTTTGAACGGATGAATGCCCTATTTTTCATCCCTCAAAAAAACGGATCGGACGAAAAACTGATGACAACGGATGAAAAACGGATGTCAACTGATGACAACGGATGACAACGGATGAAAAACGGATGTCAACTGATGACAACGGATGACAACGGATGACAACGGATGAAAAACGGATGTCAACTGATGGCAACGGATGACATTGGATTAAAAACGGACGACAACGGATGAAAAACTGATGAAAAACGGATAACAACTGATGAAAAATGGACGAAAAACGGATGACAACTGACGAAAAACGGATGAAAAAACGGATGAAAAACTGATACATTTGACGTGACTGAACTGATGAACTGAAAAACTAAAGAGCAGTCTAAATTTCTTTCATGCCTCACCACAAGACTGTCTGCACAGAACTAAAAATCTTTTGGCAGTTAAAAAGCGACATGCTTTTTAATTTTGTAATTTGCGGCATGCCGGAAGCCCAGCTTTGAGTGTTGGATTTGGACAAATTGGAGCTTTTGAAAAATGGATTTGATTTCTTGCTATATCATTTATTATTATTTATTATTGATTATTATATTTTAGAATACAAGAGCATTTCCTGGAGTTATTTAACCACTTCTGGACTGGAAGGTTTTACCCCCTTAATGACCAGGTAATTTTTTGCACTGCGTTACTTTAACTGACAATTGCGCAGTCATGCGATGCTGTACCCTAAATAAATTGATGTCCTTTTTTTCCACAAACAGAGCTTTCTTTTGGTGGTATTTGATCACCTGTGCAATTTTTATTTTTTGCGCTATTAACAAAAAAAGAGCAACAATTCTGAAAAAAAAAACAAAAAACAATATTTGTTACTTTCTGCTATATAATATTCCCAATAAAAGTTTTTTTTAAAAATCAAATGTTTTCAGCATTTTAGGCCAATTTGTATTCTGTTACATATTTTTGGTAAAAAAAAAATCCCAATAAGTGTATATTGATTGGTTTGCGCAAAAGATATCGCATCTACATACTAGGGGAAAGATTTATGTCACTTTTTTTTTATTTTTTATTTTTTTACTAGTAATGGCGGTGATCAGCGGTGATTTTAGTGGGACTGTGACATTGCGGTGGACAAATCGGACACCTAACTGACATTTTTGACACTTTTGGGGGGACCAGTGACATTACTACAGTAACCAGTGCTAAAAATATGCACTGTTACTGTAATAATGGCACTGGCAGGGAAGAGGTTAACACCAGGGGGCGATCAAGGGTTAAATGTATACTTAGGGCAGTGATGGCGAACCTTGGCACCCCAGATGTTTTGGAACTACATTTCCCATGATGCTTATGCACTCTGCGGTGTAGTTGAGCATCATGGGAAATGTGGTTCCAAAACATCTGGGGTGCCAAGGTTCGCCATTACTGCCCTAGGGGGTGCTTTCTAGCTGTGCGGGGGATGGGCTTGCTGCATGAACACAGAGACCTGTGTTCCTAAATAAGAGGAACACAGGATCCTTGTGTTCATTACTGACAGAACAGCGGTCTGCCGTGTTTACAACGGCAGACCACCGCTCTGTCTCCACGGGGAGTGATCGCAGGTGCCCGGCAGCAATCACGGCCGCTGGACCCGCTAATCAGCTTCCTCTGCAACGAATGGGCACCTGCGCTCCCCTGCTAGCAGTCCCGTGAAGCCGTGTACAGGTACGTCGTTTCGCGGGACAGAGCCGACCCGCCGCAGTAAAACTACGGCGGCTGGTGGGCAAGCAGTTAAACTGTGATGGACAGTTATTTAAATATTGATATGTTAGTAGACTTTATCTTTATCCTAACATACTGTATACCAATGTAATGTGACTAATGTTAATATTACACCCCTCTGCATTCTTCTAGCAGTGTACAGAAAATCATTGTAGCCCTAGAATGTATGATATAATCTTTCCCTTCTAATTCACATGTCAGAAGTGGCACTGAAAAGCTTTTAACGTTCTTTGTGCATAGCTTGGTGCATTCATACGTCATGGCGGGATGACACTGTTTATACAGAAAGGGGATTCCAGCAAGCTTATTTCTTCAGTCTGGATATGGAGGATGACATTACTGTATTTGTTCTGTTGAATGGTAAGTAAAACATGCTGGATGTCATTATCTTTTCTCTGTAAGAACAATGATTATCCTGGACCTGCAGATCTGATGATACATATTAGAAAGCAGTCAGTAAGACATACAGGCCCAATTTTATATCTGAACAATTATAACAGAAGTGATCATCTAAAAAAATAAATAAAAAAATCCAACACCGTGGGGACACTTGTTCCCCTGAAAATGGCTGGCTGAGACTGTCAACGGAAAATCGATGGAATGGGCAAAGTATGTCCGAGCACCAAAGCCTGCTTTTAAATACAGGATGGGCCAGTAAACCCCAAATAGTTATTGTAGTTATAGGTGGGCTGAATGGGCTGAGTCATCTGGCTCCTATCACTTTGGGGCTCCAACCATTAGATCTCTCTTTGGTAGGTCCAGGCTTTTTTCTGCTCACTTTAGAGTCCACAACTTTGTAAGTTCCCTCTCCTCCAGTTACTTTTTCTATAACATATTAAAAAAAAAATGCAGCAGACACAGTGGAAACTTTTTGTAATGACCACAGCTGGTATGCAAAGCTAAAAACTGAGGAACATATATCTCACCACCTGACAGATATAAGCAGGGCTTTTTTTTCTCAAAGATTAGGTGCAAGGAATTATTGGATTAGGAACTCCTCCCTTCCATGTCACCCCTTGGCTCTGCCCCCTACCAACCTCTGAGCACCATTCCTCTGGCCCAACCCTTACTCACCTCCCAGTACAGGGGAGGACTGTGCCAGGGGGGCAATTGCCCCCCGGCCGCTCTGATGCCCCGTAAAAAGGCTGCACTGCTTCTGCCACAGACATGCCTAAAGGATTCCTGGTGAAGAGAAGTAAAAATTCCCCCCTGCTAACCTACTGAGTGCGGGATGAAGACAGTCAGCCCCTGTCCCAGTACCACCTTTTTTAGAGAATAAGTATAATTTTGTGGTGCTAAGTATTTTGTATAGAACTGTTAATGATAACAAGAAAGGCAATAAAATAGATCCAGATACAATAGACACCCCAGCGAAAATAAATCCACTCCAGCAATAATGGATTGCCAACAGCCAGCATTAATAGACCCTTTGGCAGCCAAAAACATTAGACCCCTCCCTCAAGTAGATCTTTCCTAGCAACCATTGACCCCCTGCAACATTAGACTCACCCCCGCAACCATATATCCCCCACCAGCAACAATAGACCTCCCCAGCAACTATAGACCCCCTGCAAAAATAGATCCCATCCAGCAACAATAGATTCCCCAGCGGTCAGCATTAACAGACCCTCCAGCAGCCAGCAACAAAGACCCCCCCCCTTCAACAGTAGATCCCTCCCAGCAATGAATGACCCCCCAGCAACATAGGACTCACCCCCAGCAATAATAGATACCCTATGAGCAATATAAGATCTCCCCAGTAACAGTAGACTCCCTTCCTCCGTAGAAACAGATCCCCTCCGGCACACCCCAGCATCCCTTGCCATTCAGTTCTGGTGCCAGACAACGTTAATTGTTTGTGAAATTCAATGCAATATGGCAACCTAGAGACATTCTGTACACTGCTGGTGCATAGAACGCCTCCAAAAATGTAATTTCTTGCTTATGTGATTGGCTCACTGATTTTCCCAGAAATCTGTCCTAAGGTACAAGTCAGATTGGTGCCTGCAATAGGAGTTTTAATTTTGATTAAATTCTCCCTAAGGATTAAGTGCTTCTAAAGGGATGCAGAAACTGCACTTTTTCATCAGAAAACTGAGAGTGTACCAGGAGATTATGATAAACCAGACCCTGCCATTTAGAATCAGTTTTTTAAAAGACATGGTCAAACAGCTATTTTCTCAGTGCAGAGACTACGTGGGAACCTACAGCAAAGTTTGGTAAAATCCTGACAATGTACATTGATCACCCAGAGGGGTGTGTTTTTTTTCCAACAAAAAGTCAAGTTACTCTTTAAGAGATTATTCCACTCAAATAACACTAGTTATTGGGGTAGATAGTGGTAATCCATCAGATTTTCACATTTCTTAGGAAAGCAGAAGCAAGATCTACCTGTTGTAGTTTCTGCCTTTGGTCCCACTCTTCCCTCCAAAGGGTGTCACTCCGTCTGTGGCTCTTTGTAATGTAAAGTAAAATTAAAGTCTAACCTCTTAAAACAGGCAGAGTGATACCCCTCTGAGATGGCCTTCAGAAGTACCATTTTTTCCACACACTACACAAATACACTTTACAATGCATGTCAAATCTTTTGCTTAGTTTTTGATGTTTAGTGGTAATTTTTCACAGTTATATTACTGCATTGACACAGCTGAACTATGTAAGCCAGGTAATGTGACCGTATATGACAATAAAAAGTTTAGATAGGGAGGATAATTCTCCCTGTACAATAATTTATAAAGAATATCAGGGTGTCAACTCAGTGTAGCCCTGCCCCCTCGGGAGTGGCTAAGTATGCACACATCCTCCTCACTTCTGTTGCCCTGAGTGCTGTCCAACCCACTTGACACTATAGGTTCTGTCATTGTAAATGATTAGACACTACCAGTTTTGCAGTAAAGAATCAGATTTACTTATCTTTAACTTGCGTTTTGTAAAATGCACAAACAGTTTCAATAAAACAGTCAATACAAGAACACCAATGATAAGAAAGATCCTGAATACTCAATCTGGAACTGAATAAGATTCAGCACTCAGGATCTAAAAGGACAATCCCAACATATATATATTGATATATAATGTAGGATTAATATATATATATATACTGGTAATTCTTAAATACACTACTCCTTAAGTGTAATACGAGAGTGACCACAAATCAATGCTGTACAGTAAATAAAAGTAACTCCAACTATTACTGGTCTGTCTTATTAACTCGAAGGTCCAGAAGCTAAACTATCTATCAGAGTGCACTCTGGATTCTGTAGGGTGCCCACTTTACATTAAATTGCAAGAGTCTCCTGGATGAGCAAGGCCTTTCTAGTCTTCGCCGGCAAAGGTGTCCTTAACCAATCCAGGGAAAGTATTTGTAATCCACGGTAAAGGTGATTAATTAACTGTAATCCACCACAGGAATAACCATAAACTGTAATCCAAACAGAAAGGGAGGAGATAGGTTCCTGTACTCCACAGCTGGTAACCAATCTAGTACTGAAAAGAGGGGTAAGGCCTTCTGATCAGCCACGTACTATTCAATGCTGCAGTGTCCAGTGGCGACCGTTTGAACAAGTGTGGCCTTCTGCTAGAACTGCTCTGCAGATTTACCCTGGTTCAGTCTAGTAGTACAGTAAATACTTTAAATCGGATCTCTCTCACCCAATATGATGAGTTCTGTGTCCCACTCAGGGCGTCCCTCCACTCGGTCAACAACCAACTCTATGGGGAACTTTGGTTTATGTTTCTTTTTATAAGGTAGAACAGCCTTTTTCAACTACGGTGACCAGGCACCCTGGTGTGTCTTGAGGCTTCTTCAGGGGTGCCTTGGCAAAATGCCTAAAAATGTATCAAAATTTGTATACAAGCCAGCAGCTGGATGAAGCCTGCCTTTTAGTTACACAAAGCCACAGGTTTTTATTATGCACCATTACAACTTTCTAGACACTGACATCCTAACAACCAATGATGTCATTAGTTGAAAAGGAGGATGTCTGTCACCTCAACAGCATCCTTGTTTGACCCTTCTCTACCTCTTTCCCTTAGCACTGGGGTCACACTAGCTGACCGATGGAGGGAAATTGCTGGAGAAAAGAAACATTGGAATACTAGTCAGTACCAGTGTGCAAAAGTGTATTTGCTTTGGAAGAAAAAATCACCTCTAACTTTGGGTGTCCTACATCTGTGGATGTTGCTGTATTATGTAAAACTATTAGAATAGCTTTTTACATCTTAAAATGGGGTGCCTCGAGATTGTCCATACTTTTAAAGGGTGCCTTGAAATTGTCAATAATTTTAAAGGGTACCTTGACATTATCTATAATTTTAAAGGGTGCCTTGACCTAAAAAGGTTGAGAAAAATTGTGGTAGAGAACTGGGACCAAGGAGGAAAAAAGAAGACGATAGAGATCTTAAAACTCTGAGATAATATGTCAAAAATGTTTCTCAAACTTTTTTGTTTGCGGCACACCAAAAAGATCTAAAAATTTTCACAGCACACCACTACATTTCTTAGCTTGTTTATTTTGTTGAGCCACTACATTTTTGAAGTTTTCCTTTGGTTTGTCCTTTACAGCTGGATGTTTTCTTACCAAATGTCTCTTCAATTTGCTGGGAACAAGTGTCTCATTCGACAAAACTGCGTTGCAGATCAGACAGAATGGCCATTGAGCATTTTCAGACCCCGAAGCGATGAAACCATACGCTATGTAATCATCTTTGTACTTTCACTTGCTTCCTTGTTTTTCATTTAACAGTTTCTCTTTCAGAGTTCCAGACTTGATTAAGTATTTCTCCATCACTAAACAATGAACAAATTTTATTTATAAGCATCAAAGTTGGAATGGAATGGTCTCTATTATTATAATATAATTAGAGTGATAAGGTTCTACCAAGATCTCGCACAAGTCTTGCGTTACGAAAGGAACCAATGAATGACAGACTGACATAGATTGCGTTTTTATATATGTTACTTTTTTTGTAAATTTCTTTTTATTAAAGTTTTGAACAAGCAAAACATACAAAAACACAGTAAAAAAAAGACAGTAAACAGACTCCCCCCCAACATGAGGGAACCATATACACACAGTGAAACCCCCCCCCCCCCCAACCCAGACAACCCAACCCCAAGTAAACCGGATGTTTCCCAAATAGTCTAGAATTTTAGGACCCGGAACGACTGAACCCAGGCATACCAAACATCCAGTCGCCCCGGCTCCCAGTTCACACACAGAAGCATCACTCAATTAGGTGGACAGCATCAAGGCAAATTTCAGAAGACATTCACCGCACCGTATCAGAAAATTCCACCCATGCCCTCCACACCTTCTCAAACTTCTTGGGGCAGCCTCTGGACAGATAGGCCGCCTTATATAAAGGCAGGACAGCATTCACCAACCCCTTCCAGTACAATAGGGAAGGCGGGGCTACCTTCTTCCAATGCAACAATAAGGCCTTTTTGGTGTAAAACAATAGGATAGTCAAAAGGGTCCTATGTGCCACTGAAGGAACCACCTCCTCCACCAAACCCAATAGACAAACGCTCGGGGTCAACGGGACTGGGGCCATCAGCACTCCCCCCCCACCAAACAGGAGGTAACTTCCGACCAATATATATGTTACTTTTTTAACACTGATTTACCATTTCATTTTTCGATATGTTCAAGGTTTCAAAACGTTAGCAATTTTAAATATTTTTAAAAACCCCCACCGCACCCATGTGCCGCGGCACACAGTTTAAGAATCACTGTCATAATTGTATGTCAAAGTTTGGTGTTGTTTACTTAGAGAATTGTTAGTTTTCCTTTTATTTTTTTTCTTTGGCTTCAGTGTTCATTTATATCTTTGGGAATAATAATGTTCCATGTATTTTAAACACATAATATACTGTACATACGTGCCACTTCTCAGGAATCAATACTGAAATTTTTCTCCAGCAATGAAAGCCTACATTTACTGTAAATCCAAATGCAGCCAATTAATCATTGTTTAGGTGTCCTTAATAACACTGCTGGGAAGGTTCAGAAAATATGAAGAGATGCTTTTTGTTTCTGCAGCTTTGTGCATCTGGAGTTGCCAAGCTGAGCTGTTAATTTCTTAGAGGATTAGTTTGGTGAACCCGGAGAGGTATTACTCTTTGTTGACATTATTGTTTTATGGAGTAGACTAAACTATGATGTCATGTAAGATATGCCTGAGCTGCTCCAGCCTTCTGGGAATTCAACCTTGGTTGGAGCTGTGTATTATTTTTGAAGATTAGGATAAGATTTCACATTCATTCTGTGGTAGGAAACAACTATTTGTGTGTGGGGAGAAAGGCGAAATGCAAAGATAATGGCACTCATTCCAGAGGAGAAGTAAACTTGACAGTGTTGGAAAAGTGCAGGAACACAACTGTCAACAAGTTTTGTGTGCACCTCTTAGAAACAAGAGTATGGGATTAAGGAAGACTCATGACAGCTACTTATCTCCGCTGTACTGGAATGACTTTTATGTCAATTGGAGCACTTATTTCAGTGCACTACTGTTTTCCATTGCGGGGAATGTAGAAGAAATTACTGTACACCCTATTAATGGAGAAACCATTTTTTAAATAAACCTTCTCTTTATCTGTTGAGCCAATCCTTGACTGTATCAATGTCTCCAGGCTATGTGTAGGATACTTATTTGTCCACGTGCAGGACAGCACTGCTGCAGGTTGTTGGCTCCTTTATCCTTCTGAGCAGCAGGGGGAATCCTTGCTTGCTAAATTCGCCTGGCTTTTTTGGTCAGCAACAATGGAAGGTTCAATGCTACCAAGGATGTGGTGCAGGAGCGCCAAACATCATCAGCCCATTCAGAATTAAGAAACCCCTTGAGTTGGAGGTTGATTGTGGTGAGCAGCCTAAATAAAGCCTAAGCCAAAATAAAATCCCAAAAATTGAATTAACTCGTAATATCACCATACCCAACTTAGGCTTCATGCATACAGGATGTGGATACTCTCCTAAAAGCCTTTCAACCTGGCAGCAGCGTTTTGGCAGAAAAAACAATGGACGCTTGTAAAAGTATGTAATGCATTAAAGGGTGCTTAGGCACATTAACAAGTGTCAATTGCTTGGGCGATAATTCATTTAATTGGCCGAAATAATAATTTATTCTGGACATTGAAATTAATTAATGCTTAAGCGCTAAACATACCAATCAGTAACAAGCGTTTAGACGTGTTAACACACTTTTACAAGCATCAAGCGTTTTTTCTGCCAAAACACCGCTGCTCCTGGATGTACTGGCAATGGGTTTTTTCTGCCTCCAAAAGCCCCTGCAACTAAATGCTGCTAAAAGCCTATGTGTGTATGGACACATAGGCTAACATGCAATAGAGTTTAGAGGCAGGAAAAAAAAAAAAAAAACATCTGACAACTCTAAAAGCAGCTGCAAAAATGTTCAGTGTGCATGAGGCCTAAATCTAACCACCATGACATAGAGTTGAAAGCCTTTATTGTAGGGTGACCTGTCGTCCCCAGTTTCTGGGGACAGTCCCCGGACTGAGGACACTGTCCCCGGGCCAAGTCTGTCCCTGGTTTTGTCCCTGGATTCAGGGGCGGCGCCAGATAGGAGCTTGGGGGCGCTCAAGCACCCTCACAAGTTCTTTAAGCACCCCCACACAGCACCCCCAAAATTCACATACCAGTTCTGTGTATGTGTCACAGTTTTATTTTTTTTATTGTAAATCCTTTACTGATGCCAGGAAGCTGGGGACTCTTCTTTTTCTGTGGAGAGATACAGCGGCTCCTACTGTATAAGCCTATGATCCTTACCTAGACCCAGCAGGCAGACTTCAGAGGTGGATTGATATACTGCCTCTTTGCTGCCTTCTCAGCCAATAGGAAAAAGCTGAACCCGCCCCTTCTCCAGCCTTCTTTGAGTTCTGAGATGCACAGAGAAGAGGACATGTTGGCAGCTAATTTGAAGGGAGAGGAGAGAGCTCAGCTCAGCCCAGCCTGCAACACTACAGGGGATGGAATAGAACACAGAGATTCTCCAGCTCCTTTCTGCAGTGAGTGAGTTTTTCTTGCGTTTGGTCTAAAAAGAGAGAGGAACAGCTTCTGTCAGCATTAAAAACACATACTGGTTTCTGCAGCGTGGCATAGTGGAAGGTTTTAGGGCAGCTCCAGAGAGCAAGACCATCCAGGCTGTATTCTGACACCAGCAGGGAGTTTGATAAAGCTCCTCCGTAGGTAAGACAGAGCACGTACATCCTGCATTACTTTCTGCCAACACAAGGCTCATGGCTCTTACAGAGACTGACAAAGAGAAAAGAATGTTGGATCTCTGTGTGTTCTGTCTGTCCATCCATCCATGTGCTTCCCTTATCTTTGACATAAACATTGCTGGTATCACAATACAAGATACATAGACTGAAAAAAGGATTTTGTCCTCTGGTGTTAATCTAATGCTGTTTCCCACTCTTAAGAAACAAACCAGGTCTCTTGCAGATATGTGGCTGAGCCCATTCTGTGTAATTGCAGTTGAATTTCCTCCATCCAGGCAGTCCAAGTGCAACATACAGCCTGTTATTGACATTAATGATTGTATGCTGCTATATTCTTTTATACATAAGTACCATCATAAACATAAATACAGCAGCATACAACCATTCATGTCAATGACGGGCTGTTCACTGCACATGGGCTGCCTGGATGGAGGAAATTCAACTGCAGTTACACAGAATGGGCTTAGCCACCTGTGTGCAAGAGACACGAATCTCAATAAAAGTAACGTGAACTTTCCCTCTGTACTATCTCTCCCTCTTCATGTCATGCAATCTATTTTAGAGAATCAGCCAATTTGAAACTGTGCACTCCATGTAGCACACTCCTGTACTCTGCACTCTGTACATAGTACACTCCTGAGCCCTGCACTCTGTACGTAGTATACTCCTGAGCCCTGCACTCTGTACATAGTACACTCCTGAGCCATGCATCCTGTGCGTAGCATACTTCTGAGCCCTGCACTCTGTACATAGTACACTCCTTAGCCCTGCACTCTGTACATAGTACGCTCGTGAGCCCTGCACCCTATACATAGCACACTCCTGAGCCCTGCACTCTGTACATAGTACACTCCTGAGCCCTGCACTCTGTACATAGGACACTCCTGACCCCTGCACTCTGGGCGTAGCATCCTCCTGAGCCCTTTACTATGTACGTAGCATCCTCCTGAGACCTGCACTCTGTACTTGGCATCCTCCTGAGCCCTGCACTCTGTACGTAGCATCCTCTTGAACCCTGCACTCTGTACATAGCATCCTCCTGAACCCTGCACATAGTATTCTCCTGAACCCTGCATGTAGCATCCTACTGCACCCTACACATAGCATCCTCTTAAACCCTGCACCCTGCACGTAGCATCCTTCTGAACCCTGCATGTAGCATCCTCCTGAATCCTGCACCCTGCACATAGCATCTTCCTAAACTCCCTGCACCCTGCACATAGCATCCTTCTGAATCCTGCATCTAGTATCCTCCTGAACCCTGCACGTAGCATCCTCCTGCACCCTGCATGTAACATTCTCCTGCACGTAGCACCAGCATATAGGGGCACACTGACCACCAGCATGCAGGGGCACACACTGACCACCAATATGCAGGGCCAGTGGTTACCAGTATACAGAGGACCTAACAAATCAAGTAAAACAACTACCATGCAACTAAAAAAAAATCCCAAAAGCAATAAGAAAATCTTGTTAGCTGTTTCCTTCATCTAACACAAATCAAGAAAGAGCAAAAAAATTCAGCGCTGCCCTAAACTTCATCTATACAATTCTACAAATAAACATAAAAGTGCAATGGTAAATTCTATAAATGAATATCCAGTGCAAATCAACCAATGTATTGCAATATAGTAGTGATGGTGTCACCCCCCTCTGCAAACATATTTTGAGAAAATGCAGAGCTTTGTGCAAATAGGGAAACCCCCTACATACAATAATACAGTAATAACAGAGATGCAAATCAACCAGTGTGATAGAACATAGTAGTTATGGTATCACCCTCTCTGCAAAAGGTAAGAAATATTGCCGAGCTGCAATGTGCAAATAGTGGTGAAACCCCCTACATATAATCACAATAAAATGTAAAATATGTACATCAAATTTTCTCTATCTTATCTTCTTAACATTTGGTAGTCATATCCCAAAAACATTCTAATAAGTATCCTTTTTTTATCTCATGGAGGAAAAGTGAGAAATAACATATATCAGAAAATCATTCCATAAACAAATACCACATACACTGCATATAAAAAATTCCAGTGTCATTATTACAGTAAAAATGCATATTTATAGCACTGATTACTGTAGTAATGTCACTGGTATCCCCAAAAGTGTCAAAAATGTCAGTCAAGGGTCCGATCTGTCCGCCACAATGTCGCAGTCCCACAAAAAAAAATCGCAGATCGCCGCCATTACTAGTTTAAAAAAAAACAATAAAAATGACATAAATCTTTCCCGAAGTTAGTAAACACAAACTGTTGCGCAAACCAATCAAAATACGCTTATTGCGATTTTTTTTTACCAAAAATATGTAGCAGAAAACAAATTGGCCTAAAATGTTAAAACATTTAGATTTTTACTTTTTTTTTTTGAGCATTTCATATAAAAAATGTGAAAAATATTGTTATTTTTTCAAAAGTGTCGCATTTTTTTGTTTATAGCGCAAAAAGTAAAAATCGCAGAGGTGATCAAATACCACCAAAAGAAAGCTCTGTTTGTGGGAATAAAAGGACATCAATTTCATTTGGGTATAGTGTCGCACGACCACGCAATTGTCCGTTACAGTCACGCAGTGCCGAATCGCATAATAGGGCCTGGTCTTTGAGCAGCCAAATCCTCCGGGGCTTAAGTGGTTAAAGGGCAACCCTGATCCCCTCCCAATTCATTCATAGCAGCCTGATAAAAAAGAAAGATCATGCAGAGTGGCATAGCTACAGTATAGAAACAACAGGCAGCATAGCATCCTTAAACAGACATTGTCATTAGAGATTTAAAGATAACACAGGAAAGTACAGTTATAATACTGACCAGTACTGCCTCTGATGCAGCAGCAGTAGGAAGACACAGGCATCAAATGCAACCAAAGTGTTGAATGCTGAAAGATCTACCAGTGCTTCTATCTAAGCAAAATCGAAATCTTCCCATATAAAAAGTATGAGTTAGTTGACACTACACTCTCTATGTGGTTAATAACTGAGTTACTTAGCTCTCTTTCTGGCAGCCATATCTATAAGCCTCTATATTCGATATAATAAAAAAAGAACATGCTTGTAGAATTGTGAAAATCATAAAAAATTATTAGAAGGTACATACTGTAATAATAACTAAATATGTACTCACATGTAATGCACTATACTTTTAAGATATATTCTGTCTCTGAAAAAAAACTTCTGCTGGTAAAAAGTGCAATCCCCTAAATGAGTCTACATATACTTGCAGCAGCTTAAAAATTCGGCAGCTATGGTTGAGTATCAATTCACACTTGTGGATGGCACCCGATACATTGTACAGCAGAACAGAACACCATAGACTGGGCTGCCTTATCAGAACGCTTAAGTGTAAATGAGCCCCAAATCTAAACCATACTTACACAGCAGTTGTCTTAAAACAGAATCTATTTTCAGCCCTTTGACAAAGTCGGAAATGACGAAACGCGTCCAGAAGTACTGGGGGACACGAGCGGAGTGATCGGAGTTGCCTGACACCAACGTGGGGAGGGTGAGAGGTACCGTCACTGTTTGCGAATGGACCCTATGAAGTGAGAGCATACTATTTACTGCGCTGCATTTTAATTTGTTTGTGAGTGGATTTTCATTTGAGTTTGGGTTGAATAAATGTGAAGTTTAAAACGTTATCACACTAGTGCGTGCCTTTGTATCTCTTTTCCCTGTCGAGTCATCCTGTCTATGGAGGATCTGGTGAGAAGGAATTAAAGGAGCACGAGGATCATTGGGGTCATTAGCTGCCACAGGGAGAACACAGGATCTGAGCCAGTTTGGATGACAGCATTACCTATGAAAGTGGGTGGGCAATTTGTTCTGGTGAGTTGCCATTCTCACTGATTTTCACAACGGTGGATACAATTAGCTTTCTGAGGATTCTGGCTGCACTGTGTTTTCTCCTGTCTGGTGGATTGGCTTTCTTTAATGATCTTTACTACATGAACCTACCCTTGGAGCATCTACTCTATGAATATTGGATTGAACATTTTTTGTCTGCGCTACTAATACTTTTACTTTAGAATCCATATGGGATTCGAGTTGTGTATTTAATTTGATAGAATCTATTTTCAAGTTCAGCCCATCCTCCCTTGCCCCCTTTCCTAATTAGAACCTAATTGCTTACTTATGCCTTCATAACAGCAGTGGCCACCTATAGCCCAAAATCTTCTTTTACGTTGGCCTTGCCTGGTCTACTTACTATAGACTTGAATGGGCCCATCCTCCTACACTAGAGATGCTAGGAGTACAGTCCAATTGAGGTGTAGATGGGGCTACTGTGCAGACAAGGCCAACACCAGAGAAGAAAGTAATAGAAAATGGCATTAAAAGCGCATTAAAAGCACAACATGTTCATTTTAGGTGTATAAATGTGGCCATACACTATACTATCTGATTGTACAATCCCCTTTGGATTTACCAAAACTATATAATAGGAGGACACATCTATCTATCTAATTACTTCGTTTCCAATCAGGCAGGATCAAGCATTACATATTTGATAGTTGGTTTTCCCCGCATCCAATTCGTATGACAGGAGTGTGTGACCAGCTCTCAATAGAGCGGTTCACACAGCTCCAGGGCGGCCACGGTCCAGATTTAAAAAGGGTCCTGTGCGTCATTGGTCTCGATTCAGGTGCGAATTCAGGCAAAAATTGAGGCCTGGTTTGCACCTGAATTGGTGAACAGGGACCCACCGGACCACATGCTATGAACTACAGCCACAGAATGTGTGAACAGAGCCCTACAGACTTCCAGGGACATACCTCTCCTATTTGTAATACTACAGCTCTGCTCCACATAGGCTGTTATGGGATTGCTCAGCTCCTGCACACTCTGCCAAATGAAATATCTATGCAAGAAGAAGGTAAGATACAACACAATCGATCAGTAGAGGAAAACACTGGCTATGCATAGAGGGAGAACAGTGCTCACTGATAACACCTGCATTGGAGAAGCATGGAACTACAGAGGGAGCTGGCAGGAGCAACCTCCTGGAGGGGGGGCAGGGCAGGGTGTGTGTTAAAAAGGTCAGCTTCTGAACTACTTTCTTTTATTAACAGTCTTCCCATCCCAAATACCAAATACCAGGATGAATAACAGGAAGTAATGGCAGAGTTTTCTATAGGAGACAATGGAGGTTGAAGTTAGCCTTGCTCTAGGATAACAGCATTTTCTTTTCTGCAACAGAGGTACAATAATGGTAAATTGGTACATAGGAAAGCTGGAATTTAGGAAAAAAGGAGGTGAACTTAGCCTTTAATGGCCCTTTAATCCATAGATGCGTGCAGCCTATTACATTAGGGTGTGCACCCCAAAGCTCAAACACACATGCCTTTCTCTGCAGCCTCAGCTGCACTGGACAGTGAATGAATAGGAAGTGCTCTGTGCTGAGCAGCTTCCTGTTTATTTGCAAACTGAAGCATAATAAACAGCTTACTATGCTTCAGTTATGAATGAACACAGTACGTGAGTGTGTTCACTGTGATCATTTAGAAAAGGAAGTGGTCGGTAAGTGACATATTGACTAGCCCCCCCCCGCTCGCCATCCTGAAATATCCCCTGCAGCAGCCAAGGGGAGAAGAGAGGAAGGAAACAAGCAGCACTGCAGGGGGGTGGGGGAAAGCCAGGGTAGTAGTGAGAAATGGTACTACACAGAGTGATTAGGGTGTGCCCAGGCATACCTGGCACACCCCCTGCACATGCCTATGCTGTAATTTATTTTTTTAATGAAATTGTTACTTGCTGTGTTCTTCTGCCTTATTTGTAACAGCCTCCGAGGACTCCTGAATGTACCAGGCAGTGCACATTAATTGTGGACACATGCACTGCTTTATGCACACTACAAACCACATAGCCCATGGTCCAAAGACCATCTTGGGAGCGATCAAGAAAGGATGGCTATATTCCTTATGGTCCTACATACAGTGGGACCACGGAGGACCAACATAGTCACCCTCCAACAGGAAGTCGGGTCACAACAGCAAAAACAGGAATCTGTCAATTTGGAGGATGCTGAAAGCAACAGAAGGGACTTTTTTGAGTTTAGAATTTGTATTTAAATATAATTTCTTTCAAACCAGAGTTTAGTGCCACTTTATCCAGAATATCAAAAGGATCAGCAACCCTGACCTCTCCTGCACTCATCTTCAGAAGAAAGACTTTTCTTTCCATCCAGCCTTACATACTTTGTAAAACTGTTTAACCACATCTTGGCCTGTAAGCATCTTCGCTACTGAAATCTAAGGCTACAAATTATAGAGCGTTCTGTAAAGAGAGCTCCCAGAATCCCTTTCTAAGAAATCATATTGGAAAAAAAAACTAGCTTTCTCTAATTGCTGCTGGATTAGACTTGCCCCCGGGTCATGTGTTTGGGTTTTGGGAGCATGCTTCGGCTTGCTTGCCTGATTGCATTTATTTATTTTCCTCCTGCTATGTCTGGTGAGGGCATTTGAATGTGTTTGATGTTATGATCTGGTTCAAATCCCTCTTCCCATTCATATACATGTTCTGATTGTACCATTAACACACTTGTCTGCAATGCAAATGGTACTTTCATCGGCAAGGTAGACATTTATACCTTTAAGACATGCAGATTTTCAGATGCATATCCAAAACTACATAAAGGAGGAGTAGGGTCATACCATCATCATCATCATCCAGCTCAATTCTAATGACATCAAATAAATCTATTAGGACTGGTTCAGGGTACCTGAATTTTTGGTATTATTTTTTTATATTATACAGCATTTATATAGCGCCAGCAGTTTGCGCAGCACTTTACAACGTTAGTGATCACTTCTCACAATATATTTCATGTTAAAAAAAAATTTAAAAGTTATTTGTGTTGTCTATAGCAACTAACTAGATTCCAGCTGTCACCTTTAACCACTTGCCGACCAGCCGCCGTAGTTATACATCGGCAAGTCAGCCGGTTCCCGCAATTCGGCCTACCTGTACGGCGGTCTGCGGGTACGATCCTGGGGGCACATACATACGCCCAGTGTTGTATAAAGTACTCGAAACCCATACTTGAGTAAAAGTACAAGTGCTCGATCAAAAAGTGACTTGTGTAGAAGTACTAAAGTATTCAACATTTTTTGTACTTAAGTATTGCAAGTAGTTTTTTAAAAAATTTTGCTACTCATGTACTGAAAGTAAAAGTATCAGTAGTTTTTTAAAAAAATGTGCTACTCAAGTACTGAAAGTAAAAGTACAAGTACTGTGTTATGTAGTTATTAAAGAAAGAAGTCAAAAGTTTATTAAAGTTAAAGTTATTAAAGTTAAAGTTATTAAAGAAAGAAGTCAAAAGTACACGACATTATACACATTTTTTTGAACTTCATGAAACCTGCCATCTACTGTTCTGGCAGTGGTAATTTTTATAATTGTAACGAGTAACTATGCAGCACAAAAAAAAAAAAATATCGGAGTAGAAGTATTGAAATCATCAAAAAAATGTAGTGAAGTAAAAGTGGAAGTAGGAGAAAAAAATTCTACTCTAGGAAAGTACAGATACCGCCTTTCGGTACTTAAGTACAGTAGTGAAGTAGTTCTACTTAGTTACTATACATCTCTGCATATGCCTACTTGCCAGAGGGGAAGTCGATCCACGGGGCCAGTGGCCGCATATGCCGCCGGGCACCCGAGATCGCTTCCCGTGAAGAGAGGACGGCAGTCTGAGTTCCTGTGATCCTCCAATTTAGGAACACAGGTCTCTGTGTTGATTTAACAAGTCCACCCCCCCCCCACGGTTAGAAAACACCCCCTAGGCTCACATTTAACCCTTTGGTCGCCCCTGGGTTAACCCCTTCCCAGCCAGTGTCATTATTACAGTAACAGTGAATATTTTTAGCACTGATTACTGTAGTAATGTCACTGGTACCCCCAAAAGTGTCAAAAATGTCAGTTAGGGGTCCAATCTGTGCGCTGCTAAAAATCGCTGATCGCCGCCATTACTAGTAAAAAAAAAAAAAAAAAATTACATAAATCTTTCCCCTAGTTTGAAGATGCAACAACTTTTGCGCAAACCAGTCAAAATACGCTTATTGGGATTTTCTTTTACCAAAAATATGTAGTAGAATACAATTTGGCCTTAAATCATGAAAAAATTTGATTTTTACATTTTTTTTATTGGGAATGTTATATAGCAGAAGTGAAAAATATTGTTTTTTTTTCAGAATTGTCGCTCTTTTTTTGTTTATAAAATTATAATCGCAGAGGTGATCAAATACCACCAAAAGAAAGCTCTGTTTGTGGGGAAAAAAAGACATACATTTTTTTTTGGGGTACAGCACGACACGACCGTGCAATTGTCCATTAAAGTAACGCAGTGCCGAATCGCAAAAAATGGCCTGGTCATTAAGGGGGAAAATCTTCCAGTCCAGAAGTGGTTAAAGACCAGGTGAAAAAAATAAGGGGTCACATTTGATTGGACATATACTGTATGCTCCTTATTTATTTTGCACAGGACTGGTAACTTTCTGTCCTTTTCCAAACTGCATACTACTGAAAGTACACAGGCAGGAATAGAGCCAGAAAATCTCCTATCAGAGATATCACAGAATATTGTTTTCTTGTTCCAGACATGCTCAGCCATCTGATGGTGCCTGTATAGTTCCAGGACCAATAACCCTTGGCAAACCCAGCAGCATGATACAAATGTTTTTTTTTAGCTGTCTTAAAGGCTGGCGCTCTGACCACTACTGTAAGTTTACACTAGTGGCAGCCTTTACATCCCCTCTGAAAAGTGATCCGCAGTAACTTGCTTTTTAGAGGTGTTTGACCGGTGGTTAGGAGGCGATATGTCACCTCCTCACTGTCTGTTTTAACCCTATAAATGCCACACCACCATAATAGAAGCATATGCATTGGCCAGTTGTGGCGCTGTCCCATTCACTTGAATGGGTTGTGTTCCGTGGGCAGTACTGCTTACTAAGTGTGACCCTAGTTAAATTGGGTTTAGTAAGGGTTACCAGAGACTTAAAAATAGTTTTAGAGGCATCCCTTAGGTAAAAGTGTTGGGAAAGGCTTGATATCCAATTTGGTGTGATGCAAATGTGGCTCTAGACATTTGTGTGTGCACATTTTAGGGCCCAATCACACTAGCCCACACACTAAACTGCAGCAATGTATGCAGGCAGCAGCCATTTTGGTCTGCAGTTCCGATGCATGTTTTATCGCATCACACAGCTCCCTATTTTCTTTTTTTTTTATTTTTCCTTCAAAAGGTTTTTTATTTAAAACGAATAAACATTACAGGGTGAACATAAACTTTGGGTATAAAGGTTTTACAGAGGTGTACAGGAAAGAGTACATATTAACCGCTTTACGACCGCCCGCTGCAGTTATACTGCAACAGGCAGCCGTTTCTGGGCAAACCGACGTAGCTATATGTCGGTCGCGTGCAGGAGGCTAGGGGGCGCGCTCCCGCCCCCGCTCGTCAGCGGGGAAGCTGATGCTGCGGGCAGGCGGCTCTGATTGCCGCCTAACATCCGCGATCGTTCCCCGCGGAGAGAGAGAAGAACCGTCAGCTGTTGTAAACACAGCTGACCGTTCTTCTCCCTGGAATGATCATAGAGCCCATGTGATCCTTCTATATAGGAACACAGGTCTCTATGGTCATTTCAAAAGCCACGCCCCCCCACAGTTAGAGTCACTCCCCTAGGCTCACATTTAACCCCTAATCTCCCACAATGTTAGCCCCTTCCCTGCCAGTGTCATTATTACAATAACAGTGCATATTTTTAGCACTGATTACTGTAGTAATGTCAGTGGTCCCCCCAAAAGTGTCAGTTAGGGGTTTGATCTGTCACAGTCCCACATAGAAAACGCAGATCGCCACCATTACTAGTAAAAAAAAAAAAAAAAACAATAAAAATGACATAAATCTTTCCCATAGTTAGTAGAATCAATAACTTTTGCGCAAACCTAAATCAAAATACGCTTATTGCAATTTTTTTTTAGCAAAAATATGTAGCAGAAAACAAATTGGCCTAAAATGTTAAACAATTCTGATTTTTAAATATTTTTGGGGGGAATGTCATATAGCAGAATGTGAAAAATATTGTTTTGTTTTTGTTTTCAGAATTTCGCAATTTTTTGTTTATAGCGCAAAAAATAAAAATCGCACAGGTGATCAAATACCACCAAAAGAAAGCTCTGTTTGTAGGAAAAAAAGACATCAATTTTATTTAGGTACATCGTCGCACGACTGTGCAATTATCCATTAACCACTCTGCAACCGCTCACAGTAATACTACTGCGGCAGAGTGGTTCGTTATCGTCCAGCCACGTAGTATTAACGTGACTGGACACTCCCCCTTCTGGGCGGCGCTTGCGCGCCGCCGGAGGCTCGCTCCCGCTGTTTTCATTCACAGCGGGAGTCGGGCCAGGGGAGGAGCAGCGGCGATCGCCGCTGCTCTTACCCGATCGTCGGGGATCGAGTCTGGAGATCCGCCCGCTGTGTGTAAACACAGCGGGCGGATCTCCATAGTGACAGGGAGTGACAGATCGGACTGTTCAGCATAGCTGGACATCCGATCTGTCCATGAATCACATAGTCACCTCCCCCCCTACACGTCAGTAAGCACCAGGCATACATTAACCCCTCCCTCTCCAATAAAATTAACCCCTTCCCTGCCAGTGTCATTTTTACAGTAACAGTGCATATATATAGCACTGATTACTGCAGTAATGTCACTGGTACCCCCAAAAGTGTCAAAAATGTCAGTCAGGGGTCCGGTCTGTCCGCCGCAATGTCGCAGTCCCGCAAAAAAAATCGCAGATCGCCGCCATTACGCGTTAAAAAAAAAACACCAAAAATGACAGAAATCTTTCCCTTTGTTAGTAAACGCAATAACTTTTGCGCAAACCAATCAAAATACGCTTATTGCGATTTTTTTTACCAAACATATGTAGCATAAAACAAATTGGCCAAAAACTTTTAAAAAAATTGGTTTTTACATCTTTTTTGGGGGGAATTTCATATAAAAAAATGTGAAAAATATTGTTATTTTTTCAAAATAAACGCTCTTTTTTTGTTTATAGCGCAAAAAGTAAAAATCGCACAGGTGATCAAATATCACCAAAAGAAAGCTCTGTTTGTGGGAAAAAAAGGACGTAAATTTCGTTTGGGTACGGCGTCGCACGACCGCGCAATTGTCAGTTGAAGTCGCACAGCGCCGAATCGCAAAAAGTGGCCTGGAAGGAAGACAGCAAAATCCTCCGGTTGTAAAGTGGTTAAATTAACGCAGCGCTGAATCACAAAATATGGCCTGGTCATTAAAGGGGCAAATCCTTCCGGTCCAGAAGTGGTTAAAACAACTCATACAATTTGTATATATATAAAGAAAAAAGAAAAAAAGAAAGTATATCACTCAGTTATTCCGTAAGCCTTAAGCTAGCATACCCATCCAAATGGGTTGCAACTAACTCTGTACAATATATGCAACATTTACCTCTGGAAACCAGAGAGTCTGTAGTTGGAGCTTAGCTCCCTAGTTTACTAAGCTTGCATAATAAAGATATAAGCTCACTCACATTATTGGACGGTCGAGACACTGCTCAAACTCCTAATTACTGTATGATTATGATTGTAGGAAGTAAAAGCCTTTATATTGTGATACTACGATCAGGACATAAGGGGAGTAAAAATGAAAAAAAGCTGACCAGGAAAGAGAAAAATAGAAGGGTAAGAAGGGAAAGAGGGGGGTCAATAGAAAGTGGGAGGGATAGGGAGGAAGGCTTTTCCCCTCCCCGTTCTCCGCAACATCACAGGCCATGTTTATTATAGAACTTTTTTTTTTTTAACTTTATGTGAAATGCACAAAGTGACACTTTACTCAAATTAGCAGTACGACGCGCTGCACTTGCTCTGTGGTGACATACAGGGCCATCCAGAGAGGTGCAATATTATCCAAACATATTGCATATTATCACACAGCTCTTGAATGCAGGGAAACATTGTAGTCTGGTGTGAACGTGACACACAGAAAACGATTGTTATCTGAGTGTCATTGCAGTTACCTGCATTTATCCATAAGGAAAAATGCAGATAACTGCATATAGCATAAACAGGCTCTTATACACTGTACAGCGGGAAATGTGGACTAATGCTCTGACACTTACACATACAGGGCCAAATACTTTTCATCTACTAGAACAGGGGTCTCCAAAGGTTTCAGTACAAGGGCCACATCATATATTTAACAAATATTCATGAGCCAAAAGGAAAAAAAAAATAGTTTTATAAATGAATAACATTTAAATTAATGAATAAACATGCTCTAAGAAATAACTTCACATTAGAAGCCCCCCATTACATCAGATGTTCTCCCTTCACATCAGAAGCCCCCCATTACATCAGATGTTCTCCCTTCACATCAGAAGCCCCCCATCACATCAGATGTTCTCCCTTCACATCAGAAGCCCCCCATTACATCAGATGTTCGCCCTTCACATCAGAAGCCCCCCATCACATTAGATGTTCGCTCTTCCCATTAGAAGCCCCCATTACATCAGATGTTCACCCTTCACATAAGAAGCCCCCCATCACATTAGATGGTCGCTCTTCCCATTAGAAGCCCCCATCACATCAGATGTTCGCCCTTCACATCAGAAGCCCCCCATCACATCAGATGTTCGCCCTTCACATCAGAAGTCCCCCATCACATTAGATGTTCGCTCTTCCCATTAGAAGCCCCCATCACATCAGATGTTCTCCCTTCACATCAGAAGTCCCCCATCACATCAGATGTTCTCCCTTCACATCAGAAGCCCCCCATCACATCAGATGTTCTCCCTTCACATCAGAAGCCCCCCATCACATCAGTTGTTCGCCCTTCACATTAGAAGCCCCCCATCACATCAAATGTTCGCCCTTCACATCAGAAGCCCCCCCATCACATCAGAAGTTCTCCCTTCACATCAGAAGTCCCCCATCACATCAGATGTTCTCCCTTCACATCAGAAGCCCCCCATCACATCAGATGTTCGCCCTTCACATTAGAAGCCCCCCATCACATCAGATGTAAGCCCTTCACATCAGAAGCCCCCCATCACATCAGTTGTTCGCCCTTCACATCAGAAGCCCCCCATCACTTCAGATGTTCGCCCTTCACAACAGAAGCCCCCCATCACATCAGATGTTCGCCCTTCACATTAGAAGCCCCCCATCACATCAGATGTTCGCCCTTCACATTAGAAGCCCCCCATCACATCAGATGTTCGCCCTTCACATCAGAAGCCCCCCATCACATCAGATGTTCGCCCTTCACATTAGAAGCCCCCCATCACATCAGATGTTCTCCCTTCGCATCAGAAGCCCCCCATCACATCAGATGTTCGCCCTTCACATCAAAAGCCCCCCATCACATCAGTTGTTTTCTCTTCACATTAGAAGCCCCCCATCACATCAGATGTTCGCCCTTCACATTAGAAGCCCCCCATCACATCAGATGTTCGCCCTTCACATCAGAAGCCCCCATCACATCAGTTGTTCGCCCTTCACATTAGAAGCCCCCCATCACATCAGATGTTCGCCCTTCACATTAGAAGCCCCCCATCACATCAGATGTTCGCCCTTCACATTAGAAGCCCCCCATCACATCAGATGTTCGCCCTTCACATTAGAAGCCCCCCATCACATCAGATGTTCGCCCTTCACATCAGAAGCCCCCCATCACATCAGTTGTTCGCCCTTCACATTAGAAGCCCCCATCACTTCAGATGTTCGCCCTTCACAACAGAAGCCCCCCATCACATCAGATGTTCGCCCTTCACATCAGAAGCCCCCCCATCACATCAGAAGTTCTCCCTTCACATCAGAAGTCCCCCATCACATCAGATGTTCTCCCTTCACATCAGAAGCCCCCCATAACATCAGATGTTCTCCCTTCACATCAGAAGCCCCCCATCACATCAGATGTTCGCCCTTCACATCAGAAGCCCCCCATCACATCAGTTGTTCGCCCTTCACATTAGAAGCCGCCCATCACATCAGATGTTCTCCCTTCACATCAGAAGCCCACCCTCACATTAGATGTTCGCCCTTCACATCAGAAGCCCCCCATCACATCAGTTGTTCGCCCTTCACATCAGAAGCCCCCCATCACATCAGATGTTCGCCCTTCACATTAGAAGCCCCCCATCACATCAGATGTTCGCCCTTCACATCAGAAGCCCCCCATCACATCAGTTGTTCGCCCTTCACATCAGAAGCCCCCCATCACTTCAGATGTTCGCCCTTCACAACAGAAGCCCCCCATCACATCAGATGTTCGCCCTTCACATTAGAAGCCCCCCATCACATCAGATGTTCGCCCTTCACATTAGAAGCCCCCCATCACATCAGATGTTCGCCCTTCACATCAGAAGCCCCCCATCACATCAGATGTTCGCCCTTCACATCAGAAGCCCCCCATCACATCAGTTGTTCGCCCCTTCACATTAGAAGCCCCCCATCACATCAGATGTTCACCCTTCACATTAGAAGCCCCCCATCACATCAGATGTTCTCCCTTCACATTAGAAGCGCCCTCATCACATCAGATGTTCGCCCTTCACATTAGAAGCCCCCCATCACATCAGATGTTCGCCCTTCACATCAGAAGCCCCCCATCACATCAGTTGTTCGCCCTTCACATTAGAAGCCCCCCATCACATCAGATGTTCGCCCTTCACATTAGAAGCCCCCCATCACATCAGATGTTCGCCCTTCACATTAGAAGCCCCCCATCACATCAGATGTTCGCCCTTCACATTAGAAGCCCCCCATCACATCAGATGTTCGCCCTTCACATCAGAAGCCCCCCATCACATCAGTTGTTCGCCCTTCACATTAGAAGTCCCCCATCACTTCAGATGTTCGCCCTTCACAACAGAAGCCCCCCATCACATCAGATGCTCACCTTTCACATCAGAAGCCCCCCATCACATCAGAAGTTCTCCCTTCACATCAGAAGTCCCCCATCACATCAGATGTTCTCCCTTCACATCAGAAGCCCCCCATCACATCACATGTTCTCCCTTCACATCAGAAGCCCCCCATCACATCAGATGTTCACCTTTCACATCAGAAGCCCCCCATCACATCAGATGCTCACCCTTCACATCAGAAGCCCCCCATCACAGCAGATGTTCTCCCTTCACATCAGAAGCCCCCGATCACATCAGATGTTCACCCTTCACATCAGAAGCCCCCCATTACATCAGATGTTCGCCCTTCACATCAGAAGCCCCCCATCACATCAGTTGTTCGCCCTTCACATTAGAAGCCCCCCATCACTTCAGATGTTCGCCCTTCACAACAGAAGCCCCCCATCACGTCAGATGTTCGCCCTTCACATCAGAAGCCCCCCCATCACATCAGAAGTTCTCCCTTCACATCAGAAGTCCCCCATCACATCAGATGTTCTCCCTTCACATCAGAAGCCCCCATCACATCAGATGTTCTCCCTTCACATCAGAAGCCCCCATCACATCACATGTTCGCCCTCCACATTAGAAGCCCCCATCACATCACATGTTCGCCCTTCACATCAGAAGCCCCCCATCACATCAGATGTTCACCCTTCACATCACAAGCCCCCCATCACATCAGAAGCCCCCCATCACATCAGAAGCCCCCATCACATCAGATGTTCGCCCCTTCACATTAGAAGCCACCCTTTCACATCAGATGTTCACCCTTCACATTAGAAGCCCCCCATCACATCAGATGTTCGCTCTTCACATCAGAAGCCCCCATCACATCAGTTGTTCGCCCTTCACATTAGAAGCCCCCCATCACATCAGATGTTCGCCCTTCACATCAGAAGCCTCCCATCACATCAGAAGTTCACCCTTCACGTCAGAACCCCCCCCCCATGCCCCTTTCATATCAGAAGCTCACCTCCATTACATCAGAAGTCTCCCCTTCACATCAGATTCCCACCTTACAGTATAAGCCCCTCCCATTTCATATTAGCTTCCCCCATAACATTGAAGTTCACTTTTTAAATCAGTGTGCCCCTTTAAATCAGTATCCCCATCAGAGGCAAACAGAAACAAAACACTTATGAGCGCGCTGTTAGCTGAGTGAAAAGAGCATGAGCAATCAGAGTCTCTAAATTTAAAGTTCATGGACAGGAAGAGTCTCTGGAAGTGAAGTGCTGACTTTTGATGGCTGTAGTTCAGGTAAGAGCTAGAAGGGACTCTGGAAATGCAGAAAGAAAAAAGAGCAGCGCCATCTAAGTGCAGCAATAAAAATACATTTTATACCAAGGATAAATTAATAAACTCACAAGATAACAAAGTTGTCAGCGCATGTGATAGTATTATTGGATTCATCCATTACAAGGGAAGACGGGCTGTGGTACAGGATGAGGCTGCCACTGCTTCTGACAGGTGGCTCCCAATGATTCCTGGTACCCAAGTCCCAGAAAGCATTGGGAGCCACCAGCGTAGCCGAAACCAGGGGCAGCCTCATCCTGTACCACAGCCTGTCCTCCCTTGGAGTGGATGAATCCAATAATACTATCACATGTGCTGACAACTTTGTTATCTTGTGAGTTTATTCATTTATCCTTGGAAAAAAATGTATTTTTACTGCTGCACTTAGATGGCGCTGCTCTTTTTTCTTTCTGCATCCCTATCAGAAGCAAAGACCAACTGATCTGAATACTCAGTCTGAATTTATGCCACTGACCCTAGCTGGGGAAAATCTTGTAGCGGGCCTACAGTCTGTAGTTTGGAGACCCTAGTACTAACTAGAGTATACATTAATTCCACAATATAAACATTTGGAAAATACAGTGCCTTGAAAAAGTATTCATACATCTTGAAATGGTTACAACCAAAATCGTAAATGTATTTTATTGGGATTTTATATGATAGACCAACCCAAAGTGGCACATAATTGTGAAGCAGAAATAAATTGATAAATGGTTTTAAAAATTTTTTACAAATGAATATTTGAAAAGTGTGGCGTGCATTTGTATTCAGCCCCCAATACTTTGTAGAACCACCTTTCACTGCAATTACAGCTGCAAGTCTTTTTGGGTATGTATCTACCAGCTTTGCACATCTAGAGAGTGACATTTTTGCCCATTCTTCTTTGCAAAATAGCTCAAGCTCTGTCAGATAGGATAGAGAGCATCTGTAAACAGCAATTTTCAAATGTTGCCACAGACTCTCAATTGGATTTAGGTCTGGACCTTGACTGGGCCATTCTAACACATGAATATGCTTTGATCTAAACCATTCTATTGTAACTCTGGCTGTATGTTTAGGGTCGTTGTCCTGCTGGAAGGTGAACCTCTGCCCCAGTCTCAAGTCTTTTGCACACTCTAACTAATTTTGTTATAAAATTGCCTTATATTTGGCTGCATCCATCTTTCCATCAACTCTGATCAGTTACCCTGTTCTTGCTGAAGAAAAGCATCCCCACAACCTGATGCTGCCACTACAATGTTTCATGGTGGGGATGATGTGTTCAGGGTGATGTGCAGTGTTAGTTTTCCGCCACACACAGTGTTTTGCTCTTGGGCCAAAAACCAGAGCACCTTCTTCCACATGTTTGCTGTGTCCCCCACATGGCTTCTCGCAAACTGCAAACGGGACTTCTTATGGTTTCTTTCAACAATGGCTTTCTTCTTGCAACTCTTCCAAAGAAGGCCAGATTTGTGAAGTGCACGACTAATAGTTGTCCTATGGACAGATTCTCCCACCTGAGCTGTGTTTCTCTGCAGCTCCTCCAGAGTTACCATGGGCCTCTTGGCTGCTTCTCTGATTAATGCTCTCCTTGCCAGGCCTGTCAGTTTAGGTGGATGACCATGTCTTGATAGGTTTGATGGATTGAACAGTGCTCCGTGAGGTTCAAAGCTTGGGATATTTTTTTATAACCTAAACCGACTTTAAACTTCTCCATAACTTTATTTCTGACCTGTCTGGTGTGTTCCTTGGCCTTCATGATGCTGCTTGTTCACTAAGGTTCTCTAACAAACCTATGAGGGCTTCACAGAACAGCTGTATTTATACTGAGATTAAATTACACACAGGTGGACTCTAATTGGATGACTTCTGAAGGCAATTGGTTCCATTAGATTTAATTTAGGGGTATCAGAGTTAAGGGGACTGAATACAAATTCATGCCACACTTTTCAGATATTTATTTGTAAACAATTTAAAAACCATTTATCATTTTCCTTCCACTTTACAATTATGTGCCACTTTGAGTTGGTCTATCACATAAAATTCCAATAAAATACATTTACGTTTTTGGTTGTAACATGACAAAATGCAAAAAATTTCAAGGGGTATGAATAATTTTTCAAGGCACTGTAAGCATTTAGGGAAGATAAATAACTACAGTACTAGATTTTTTTGAAAAGGAAAGGGAAAAGGAAAAGCATCTTTTTAATATAAATTGCAAGAAGGTTAAATTGATTTTCGCCGTGTAAAACAACCCATTCAGTTTAAAACAGAAATAAAAAGGCAAAACATTTGGGTATAGATAAAAATAAAAACATCTTAATACCTTTTCCCCCTTTTTTCAAGGTGATCACATTCTCTTGTTCTCAGCTGCATATGAGCTGGGGGGAGGAGAAACAACAATCACTGATTCTCCCAGTGAAAGGCTGTGCACGGGTGGTGTGTCAGGACAAGTCTGATCTTTGGAGGTCAGCAGGCTGAGTTCCCAGCAGAGCTAGATAACTGACCACAGTGTGTTCTCCTGCTTAGTGTGGTCAGTTTTTAACAGGAAAGCAGAGGGGCTTGCAGGAGCACCAGGGATTTCACACAAAGGAAGCAATACAAAGAGAACAGGATACTTTTTCGTACAAGTACATGGTACAGCAGGTTGCCTTTATATACTTTCTAACTTTCCAGGTTTGACTTTGATACTTTGAAACACCACTATTTTTGTAGTTTATCTAGTCCAAAATGTAAATATCTCTGAAAGTTTTAGCAAAATACCCACAGGAAAAATACTTTTTTAGATCTAAAAAAGCACAAACAAATAACCAGGCGCTCCTGGGGTTCCTGTTGTGTTATATGAAGGATAAAAACCGGCCAGTGTGACACCAAGAAAGTCACTATGCTGCCGGCCAGTAAAGCATGGGATGGATGCTGGAGCAGAATAAAACATATAATGGCAGTGCATAGGAACAACACAAATGGGATCCAGGGGAATACAAGGGAATACAAGAGAGATGTCCAATAAGAGATGACTTGCATGCGCGCGAAACGCGTAGCAATGGCAACGGAGGAAATTTGCGTTCCACCCTGGTTCCTGCAAGGCAAGTTACGTCTTTCCGGCCATCGCATCAGAGCAGCGCAGTGACGGTTCATCCTCGCACCGACTGGTTTCCGGCAAGGATCTCCATCGCTCAGCACACAGCGGCATTTGGCAATCGGCCATTCAGTCTTCCACTCTGACGGTGCCCCTGCCTGTCTCTAGACCCAGGGTGGTATGTACGTCGGTGTGTCCCCCCCCCCCTTTTTTTATACTAATAAACTGAACTTTCTTTATTGGACATCTCTCTTGTGTTCCCTTGGATCCCGTTTGTGTTGTTCCTTTTTTGTTTTCCAATAAAAGGCTTTTATTGAGAATTAACTACAAAAATAAGATTAACAATGTGAACAATACATATGAAATGCGCACATATGCAATTAACAAATATGAACAACAGATTGTATCAATTTTGTAGATATATGTATATTTTGTAGACATTATATTCTGGACAGATACGTGTTGTTCCTATGCGCTGCCATCATATGTTTTATTTTAGATCTAAGCACCCCTAGATGGCAAACAATGATTGCTATTGCTCGTCTCTTCAGAACCTGCGCTGCAAGTTGGAAAAAACATTCAGCTCACTTTGTCTGCCTGGAGAAAGAATTGTCACCAGACTGGAGCAAATTGCTTTGCTATTTACATTATGCAAATGTGCTAATCATTGCACTAATCAGCCTCAGTAAATTACCACTTAAATTTACTTACAAGTAATTGCATGCGGTTAAGTTGAAAGACTCTGAACAGAAAATTACACTTAAGTCTGTTGACTGTTCCTAACCCCTTGTAAAAACAGTAACATCCAAAGTTATTTCTGGTTTAGCATAGCTGTCAATGGTGCAAAATCTACACAAATAACTGCAGGTTACAGGCGGAAGCTACCGGTGATCTAGAAAAGTCAGAATGTCCACTCGGTTTACATAAACCTGAGTTTTATAAAAGCCCCATTAAACCCCAAAACAAAAATGTGGTATATTGGAGCTTAATGATCCTTAAAATGGTGGCTGAATTCGTTCCCTTTTAGGGTTTATTTTTTTATTTCTACCTGGGTATCCGGGCCAATTTACAACCCTAAGGCTGCATTCACATGTCAGCTTATAATGGCGGGCAGAACCGCCGCGGTTCCGCCCGCGATTCGGAGATTTATTGCAAATCGCGGGACGCCTAGCGTTGCCCGTTGATTTGCAATAGCCCCCCAAACGCCGAGCGATGTTGCCGCGATTTACGCCCGCCGAATCGCGGCAACATCGCGCAAACAAAATCGCGGGACGCAATACGCTCCAAAAAAGTACAAGAGCTTCTTTGGAGCGTATTGCGTCCCGCGATTTTGTTTGCGCGATGTTGCCGCGATTCGGCGGGCGTAAATCGCGGCAACATCGCTCGGCATTTGGGGGGCTATTGCAAATCAACGGGCAACGCTAGGTGTCCCGCGATTTGCAATAAATCTCCGAATCGCGGGCGGAACCGCGGCGGTTCTGCCCGCGATTATAAGCTGACATGTGAATGCAGCCTAATAAGAGATGCAGAGGCCAAAAAGCCTAAACTAAACCCATGACTTCCCCTATAGAATTGTTATCTGATCTGCCTGTGGCCTCCCAGACTTCTGTCACATAGACTCTGATGCTGAGTCACCGAAATCCATAACAGATGAAATTGCCCCTGAGGAGTCACTGGCTGCTGCCTTAACTCCCAGGCTTAACCATTTAAGCCCCAGGCCTATTTCGGACACTTTTTGTTTACAGGTTAAAATCAGTATTTTTTCCAGAAAACTACTTAGAACCCCCTAACATTATATATATGTATTTTTTTTAGCAAAGACTCTGGAGAATAAAGTGGCGGTCATTGCAATATTTTTTGTCATGGGGTATTTGCGCAGCGGTCTTTAAAATGACATTTTTTGGGAAAAATTTCGAAAAATCACATTTCACTGCATTTAAAAAAAACTAAACAGTAAAGTTAGCCGATTTTTTGTAAATTGTGAAAGATGATGTCACACCAAGTAAATAGATACCCAACATGTTACAGTTTAAAATTGCGCACACCCGTGGAATGGCGACAAACTATGGTCAATAGAAATCTCAATAGGCGATGCTTTAAAATTTTTTAACGGTTACCAGTTTAGAGTTGGAGTGTAGCTCTTTTTTTAAAATTATTGCTCACGCTCTGACAATCGCGGCCATACCTCACATGTGTGGTTTGAACAGTGATTTCATTCACAGCTCGACTTCCATATACGTTTTCTTTCCTGCGCGAGCTAATGACGACGGGGGCAGCTAAAAATTTTTTTTTTTTCCTATTTATTTTATTTTATTTTTTTTACTTTATCACAGGTTTTTTTTTAAAAAAAAAAAATCTGATCACTTTTATTGCTGTCACAAGCAATGTAAACATCCCTTGTGACACCAATAAGCAGTGACAGGTACTCTTTATGGAGGGATTGAGGGTCTAAAAGACCCTAGACCCCTCCACTACACTTCCATGTATTCAAAACGACGAAAACGGCATTTTTGAATACACTCATTTTTTGAATCTGCCGCCTTTAGCAGCAGAGTAACCCGGACGTGACGTCATCGACGCCGCCTCCGGGTTACGTCATCGAAGACCCGATCAAAGCTGCTTCCGGCTTTGATCGGGACTCCATCCAGCCGGTGGACGTGCCGGTGGGATGGGAGACCCGGGCAAAGCCGCGGAAGGCGGCAGGAGGGGGGAGGGGGATAACGATCGAGCGGCTCCTGAGCCGCATCGGTCATTACCGCCGGAAAGCCGACCGCTGGCTCTAAACAACGGTACTGGGGTGATGCCTCTAGCTAGAGGCATCACCCCGGTATAACACCGCAAAGTTTGCCGACGTAAATATACGTTACTTTGTGGTAAGTGGTTAAAGAGACCAACTTGGCTTATAGTGATATAGTTTGCAGTATTTTGAAAATGGAAGACCAGCCTGCAACTTCCACAAGTACTGCTACCTGTCTAGGATCTCTTAGAGACCCTACAACTACTAGGACCTTTTTGGTGCACCCCTTAGTCCCAGATATCCTTTAATGAACTGTTTACAACCTCCCAAATCTTTAGCAGCTCTATACCTTTTTGAGAATCCTTTAAAAGAAGTGTGCTATTCCTGGATCCGGCAGTACTCCATCCTAATAGAATACTAAAGATCCCATGTGGAGAATAATTTTAAGGATCCCATAAACAAATGTTTGTAAAATATTTCAAACATCTTGTTTTCTCTGGCTCGCCCTGCTTTGCAGCCTGCCTTGGCCGTGATGCTAGTCTGTTAAGTTTTATTGGACTGGATTAGGAACACAAAGGGATTCTTTTTTACTCCAAACTTCGCGTCACAACCCTATACTACTATGTGGATGGGTTAGCAGATGCTTCATAGTTGCTTGCTTTAAAAGCAGACTGTTAAAGCCCAGGTCAGGGGCCTCTCCGAATCAGTGATTCCCACAATGTAAAAGCCAAGAAGTTGACTGCCAGCAAGGTCCACCTTTGCACATGAAAGACATACTTCACTTGGTGAAAGGAAAACAACTTTTATCCTGGGAAGAAAGTTGGTGGGATGAATACTATTATTTTTGCAATCAGGCCTGGATAAGCATTTTGCCCTGAGTACTATCAAGGGTCAAACCTTGGCACCTGTGATCATGCAGAGACCTCTAGCCTTCCATTATTTGATTAAGACCTTTGTACAGCATGTCTCTCATATAGCTCCCCCTGTGTGCTTACCCATCACTCCATGGGATTTGAATTTGTTTTTCTCTCCATTTCAAAAAATGCTTTTTGAACCCCTAAGGGATATTTCCCTTCCTACTCAGAAGTTGCTTTCCTGTAAAGAGCCATTTCTGGTCTTACTCAGGGGCAAGGTTGTGCTGAGGCCTAGACCCTCCTTCTTTTCTAAGGTGTTTTTGGCCTTTGTCATTGTTCTTCCAAGTCTGTGTCTAGCTCCAGTGCATCGGAAGAAGATCTTCCTTCATTGTCTGGACGTAGTTCACGCTGTGGAAGAATGGCCATAGACAGAGTGATTTTCTTTCCTACTACCATGGGTTAGAGGAAGAAAGATCCTGAGATTCTCTCAGGAATTTCTCCTGCAGAGCCATGGTGTTCTCCCAGCTGCTGAACCGACCAAGATTTGAACCGTCTATTGCCAGCCTATGTCTACCTCACACCCTATGCTTTCAGATTGACTCTCTCTTTGTCCCCCCTGATGTAAAGGGAAACCAGCTTCCCTCTTTGCCATTTATCGGTGCCTCAGTCAGAATATCATCAAAAGTAATGGTTATAAAGATTAGGTTTCATCTTTCTGTGCCATGGTGCACTCTACTAGATCTTTAAGTGTTTTTGGGCTTTTCAGCATCAAGCAACTGTTTTCCACATTTGCCAGGCTTTCACATGGTCTTCTGTTACCCTGAGAATCAGGGACAGCTGGCAGTCTGATTCTTTTCACTGGAATATAGGTGGGCACCCCTATCTGTAGCCCAGTGGTGTATTTAGGTTTTGTGCCGCCCTAGGCCTGACTAAACTTGTGCACCCCCTAATTTAAATAACATACCGGCAGGTAGCAATGTGACCGCTTTATGGGTGTGCCAGACTGATTTGCCTCCTGGACCCTGCCCTGTGGCCCAATTTGCTCCATAAGACTGGCACTAAACTAAAAGTGTAGCGCAAGCCAGCGGGGACCCTTTTAGTGCGGGAGTCGAGAGGAGGTTTTCTTTTTCAGTGCGGGGTGCAGCTTTTTTTGCTTCCCCCCTGCAAAGTGCCGCCCTAGACCTGGGCCTTGTAGGCCTAGACCAAGATACAGCACTGCTGTAGCCACATCTTCATGATGTGACTGCTGGTCCTGCACTGTACATGAGAACGTTGCTGAGAGGGGTGATGATAAGACCAGTCAGAGAAGGGCAAAAAGAGCAAATCTGGGAGATAGGCCACCACAACCATCATTTGCAGGGAGAAAGATTGCATGACTGATTTAAGATATATACTACTCTATGTTAGCTTAGTTTTAAACTGGCCATACATTAATCATTTTTTTCATTCAACCATTGGATGGATGTGGATAGGGGAATCATTCCCGTTGTGCTATTGTGTTCTGATGGTGGGGACTGGGAGGCTTCCCAGAATATACTGTCAGCAGGACTGCTGATAGGGGGGACCACCAGCCCTCTTGTAGGGGGCCCCGAGCACACAGGGGGGCCCACACAGAGAGGGGGATTAGTGATGGACAACATATACAGAAATCTTCCTCCAGCACCTGAATCTGATCTCTGTCCCTCTCCCTGCTATCAGCTTTTATCTGTTGAGAAAGAGACAGTCGTCCCTCACTAATCCCCCTCCCTTGTGTGGACCCCCCCTCCCCGCACTTATCTCTGCTCAGGAGTTTATTTGTAAATTGTAACTTTGTTTCTCTCTGATCACTGAGCTCCAACTGCCCAGCCTGTATATTTTTCTCATCTCATCTTCTTTTTTATTTAACATAGCTTTTTTTTTTAGATTTAGCAAAATTATGCGAGTTATGTTATATTTGTGTCTGATAATAGTGATTTTGTTGTAATTTTAGCTAAATATATCTTTAATATTTTCTTGAGGGGGGCCCTGCCAAGTAGTCTAACAGCAGCCCTGCTGTTCAGTGTTGCTGGCTATAGCTTGCAGCATTAAACGTCCAGGAAAAACACGACAGGCTGGTTGTACAGAAGTCGATCTGTAGACCTTGCCCCCGAGATTGACTTCTTTACTACCAGGCTGCCCATGCATGAACTGAAATATGGTCAGTCCTTGCTGAAATGGCCAAATTTCAATCCATGTATGGCTTTGGAAGAAACAAGCTGGGGTGAGAGGGTACAAATTTAACCATGTTGTAATTTCTTTCTTGAGTAATTCTTTAAGAAGGGCCTGTAAGCAGAAATGTAGATTCCCACTGCAACAACTGTTTAATGGCCAAGTACAGCAAGGGTTCTCTAATTCTCAACCTACCACCAGATTGAGGTCAGGGGCCATACAAAGGGCTTCCACAAAAAATGTAGTATTTTTTTTTTTTACAAGGGGTGTACTGTCTTTTTAAATACAAAATTGAGCTTTTTCCCCTCTAACCACCTGTTGTATGAAGGGCTACTGTTCACTGTCCTAATATAATTC
This sequence comes from Pelophylax lessonae, assembly GCF_965119305.1. Classification (NCBI taxonomy): domain Eukaryota; kingdom Metazoa; phylum Chordata; class Amphibia; order Anura; family Ranidae; genus Pelophylax; species Pelophylax lessonae. The sequence continues at coordinate 97,805,680 of NC_138773.1, forward strand.
CTAAACTTTGTTTATTTTATTATGTTAGTGGGATAGCCCTATTACCCAATAACAGCACTTATAACTTTTTATCACAAAATGCTGTGCTTTTAAGCCCGCGTAACTGGTTCCCATCTCAATATTCCTTTTATGCCATTCCAAAATCTTCAGTGTTTTTTTTTTTTTTTTTCTCTTCTGAGACCACCCTGCAAGTAGAGGTGACATCACACGCAGTTGAAAGGCTTTTTTTGCGTTTGTGGGAACTTGTATGCAGTTGAGGAGAGCACATTAAAAGCACAGGTTCTCTACTATGAGCATGTCACAGCCAGCTGGATCACAGGCCTCCGGGGCTTGCAGAAAAAAAAAAAAATCATTCCCTTTTGAAAGTCTCCTTCCGAATCAAGGTGGAAGCTAAGATGAAAGCACGGTGACTATTGGCAGTGCATTTACAGGCTATTGTCTAGCAGGCTGATAGTTATCACTTGTAGCTCGCGTTTTTCAGCTAATCCACTTAAATGTTATTGGACTTTGCATCTGAGCTAAATTTAATGCTTTTGTAATTGCTGTCCGTTGTTTAAATGCTCACCTTAGAAAGGGCTACTTTATTTTAAATCACAATGAGTTCAATTACTTGTCTGATTGCTATGTCTATACCCAAATGGTGAGAATGGCCCACTTACCCCCTCCAGGGGATATCGCTTTATTTAGGGAAGAATATGAGCCTTGTTACATTTGAATTTGAAAGAATGTTTCTCAGTAAAAGGGTGAGCTCAACATTCTTAATTTGAGTGATTAGGCAGATAAGTGACTACTTATTTCTGTAGGTTTACTGAAGTAAGCTACTATATTTTGATTTCATGATTGTCAGTGGATTGTCTAAGAATGAATACTACAGTACAGGACCAGCTTACATTCAAGTGTACATGGCAAGTTTGAATTTGATTGTTAGCTGTGAGAAACTTGTTAGTACGGATTTTTTTTTTTACATTAGGCTATCTGTATATTGGAGACAGCAATGGGTGTCACACATAGAGATGAAACAGTCACAAACACAATGTCTCCTGCGCCCAGGAAAATGGCCCCTCCAGATAGGTATGATTAGATTTCCATTACACTTGGAAGCGGATAACTACAATCTTGCTGCCCTCAAAGATTGGGGAAGTCTAAACCACTGCAACCATAAAAAACACACAGAGGGCGCACCGACCTAGTGCATTATCCTAAGACAAATAATTTATTGTATAAAAACATGGTAAGTATTATACTCACAAAGTTGGAATTGTTAAAAGCACATCACAGATCTCAGCATGTTCCATCCAATTGTATCAACATACAGTGCTGTATATTGTCCTAGGCCAACAAGGCCCAAGCCTAGGGCGGCACTTTGCAGGGGTGGGGGGTGGCAAAAAAGCCCCCCCCGCCTCCACCTGAGACTCTATTGGCCACTGGTTGCTAGAGCCACCTGGCATCTAGCAACCAGTGACGTCATGGCCGTGACTCCCTGGCCCTGCCCCTAATTCACAGTGAAGGAGGATTTAACTTCCTCCCTCCTCTCTCCTCCCCCCTCTCTCTCTCTCCTCCCTCCCCTCTCTCCTTTCCCCCTCCACTCTCTCTCTCCTCCCTCCCCTTTCTCTCTCCCCCTTTCTCTCCCCCCCCTCCCATCTCTCTCTCTCTCCCCTCTCTCTCCCCCCTCTCTCTCTCTCCCTCCCTCCTCTCTCCTCCCCCCCTTCTCTCTCTCTCTCCTCCCCTCTTATCTCTCTTTCTCTCCCCCCTCTCTTCCCCGTCTCTCTCCCCCTCCTCCCCCCTTTCTCACTCCCCCCCCCTCTCTCTTACCCTCACCCCCTCTCACCCCCCTCTTGTGAGATCTCATGGGTTCATGCTGGGACATGTAGTCCTTCAATTTTGGAGGGAGTCACATCCATTAAATAAGAGGGGGAGGCACCCAATTTTAGTCTTGCCTAGGGCAGCACAAAACCAAAATACACCACTGTCAACATATAAAACAGAAACTGAAAACTCCCATGGGCTGACGTGTTTCGAGGATTTCCTCTTCTTCAGAGCTGTTTTTTATGGTTACACATAGAGATGAACTTGGGCGTCCTCCGAACTCATCTCTAATTAGGAACTCCTACTTTTGCATATTTCAATGGACTTCCATATGTTGCGGGGTGGGGGTTTAGGTTAGAGATGAGTTTGGAAGATGCCTGAGTTTATTTCTAATAACACGTACAGTTCCTAGATCACTGAATTAACCACTTTAGCTCCGGAAAGGTTTTATCCCGTTAATGACCAGACCATTTTTCGCAATACGGCACTGCGTTGCTTTAACTGAAGACACAATCATGAAGTGGAACGAAATTTATTGGATATTTCAAACTTTTTTAATAAATAAAAAACGTAAAAATTGGGCGTGCAAAATTATTCAGCCCCCTTAAGTTAATAATTTGTAGCGCCACCTTTTGCTGCGATTACAGCTGTAAGTCGTTTGGGGTATGTCTCTATCAGTTTTGCACATCGAGAGACTGAAATTTTTGCCCATTCCTCCTTGCAAAACAGCTCGAGCTCAGTGAGGTTGGATGGAGAGCATTTGTGAACAGCAGTTTTCAGTTCTTTCCACAGATTCTTGATTGGATTCAGGTCTGGACTTTGACTTGGCCATTCTAACACCTGGATAGGTTTATTTGTGAACCATTCCATTGTAGATTTTGCTTTATGTTTTTGATCATTGTCTTGTTGGAAGACAAATCTCCGTCCCAGTCTCAGGTCTTTTGCAGACTCCATCAGGTTTTCTTCCAGAATGGTGGTGTATTTGGCTCCATACATCTTCCCATCAACTTTAACCATCTTCCCTGTCCCTGCTGAAGAAAAGCAGGCCCATACCATGATGCTGCCACCACCATGTTTGACAGTGGGGATGGTGTGTTCAGGTTGATGAGCTGTGTTGCTTTTACGCCAAACATAACGTTTTGCATTGTTGCCAAAAAGTTCAATTTTGGTTTCATCTGACCAGAGCACCTTCTTCCACATGTTTGGTGTGTCTCCCAGGTGGCTTGTGGCAAACTTTAAACAACACTTTTTATGGATATCTTTAAGAAATGGCTTTCTTCTTGCCACTCTTCCATAAAGGCCAGATTTGTGCAGTATACGACTGATTGTTGTCCTATGGACAGAGTCTCCCACCTCAGCTGTAGATCTCTGCAGTTCATCCAGAGTGATCATGGGCCTCTTGGCTGCATCTCTGATCAGTCTTCTCCTTGTATGAGCTGAAAGTTTAGAGGGACGGCCAGGTTTTCGTAGATTTGCAGTGGTCTGATACTCCTTCCATTTCAATATTATCGCTTGCACAGTGCTCCTTGGGATGTTTAAAGCTTGGGAAATCTTTTTGTATCCAAATCCGGCTTTAAACTTCTCCACAACAGTATCTCGGACCTGCCTGGTGTGTTCCTTGTTCTTCCTGATGCTCTCTGCGCTTTAAACGGACCTCTGAGACTATCACAGTGCAAGTGCATTTATACGGAGACTTGATTACACACAGGTGGATTCTGTTTATCATCATTAGTCATTTAGGTTAACATTGGATCATTCAGAGATCCTCACTGAACTTCTGGAGAGAGTTTGCTGCACTGAAAGTAAAGGGGCTGAATAATTTTGCACGCCCAATGTTTCAGTTTTTTATTTGTTAACAAAGTTTGAAATATCCAATAAATTTCGTTCCACTTCATGATTGTGTCCCACTTGTTGATTCTTCACCAAAAATTACAGTTTTATATCTTTATGTTTGAAGCCTGAAATGTAGCAAAAGGTAGCAAAGTTCAAAGGGGCCGAATACTTTTGCAAGGCACTGTATTTTTTTAGTAAAATAAAATCCTAATAAGTGTATTTTGATTCGTTTGCGCAAAGTTATAGCGTATACAAACTATAGGATAGATTTATGGACTTTTTCTTTTTTTTGATTGTTTTTACTAGTAATGGTTGCGATTAGTGATTTTTAGCTGAACTTCAACATTTTTAAAGGGTGCCTTGATTGAAAAAAGGTTGAGAAACTGTTGTAGAGAATGGGGAGGGGGAGGGATTAAGTAGTTTACTGGGCAGGGCTGACACCATTAAGTCCACAAAAATGCCAAAAGTGGTTAATAAAAAAAACAAGAAGTTCACCTGCATGTAATCCACCAGTTAAAGTGTTTGTCAAGGCAAAGTTTTAAAAAATCTATACAGTACATCTCTGCAATACATGCACATTTCCAGTTGTAAAGACCTTGAAATATATCTGTTGAAGTACAAGAAATGCACTGTTGTGCGCTGACTACGCACAGCATTTTTGCGGACTTATTGGTGTCAGCCCTGCCCAGTAAACTACTTAATCCCTCCCCCTCCCCATTCTCTACACAGTAGTACTATATATAAGTACTAGGGATGGGCTTGATGTTCAAGTCAAACGTAAGTTAGACTCGAACATCAGCTGTTCGTGTGTTCGATGAGCGCCCCATAATTATGCTATGCTGGTGCAGTGAATAAATTGCTGATGATTGGCCAAAGCATGCACATGACCTGTATGCTTTGGCCAATCACAGCACAGTGTCCTGTCAGAGCCCTGATTGGCCAAAGGAAGGCTGCCTTTAGTCAATTATGGCTCAGGGGCTAAGTCCACGCTCCCCGCCCCTTTCCTTTAAAAGAGCTGTCACAGCTCAAACAGCTCATTACGCGGGAGGCGTGTGAAGAGGCGGGAGCATCTTTTTTTCTTTCTTCTATTTTTCGGGTGCGGCGGGCGACGTGATTGACGATGGATTTACATCAGGGAAACTATTTTTTTATGTTTATTTTTTAATAAAGGACTTGTCAAAAATTTTCTTTTGTGTTTATTTTTTTGTACACTTTTTTGGTGAATTGTTAGGGGTACAATGTACCCAATATCCAGTCACATGGGGAAGGGGCCGGGATCTGGGGGCCCCCTTGTTAAAGGGGGCTTCCAGATTCCGATAAGCCTCCCATCCGCAGACCCTGACAACCACAACCCAGGGTTGTCTGGAAGAGGCTCTTGTCCCCATCAACATGGGGACAAGGTGCTTTGGGGGCACCCCAAAGCACCCTTTCCATGTTGAGGGCGAGCGGCCTGGTATGGTTCAGGAGGGGGGCACTCGCTTGCCCCCCCCATCCTGGCCAACCAGGCTGCTTGCTCGAATAAGGGTCTGGTATGGATTTTGGGGGGGAACCCCACGCCGTTTTTTTCATTTTTTTAAATCTGTATTGCTGGGAGCCGACAATACATTACAGCCGTGTGCAAGTTTAAATTACATTTTTTTCATTTAGAAATGTCAGTATTGCTGCAACAGGCTACATACATCGCACAAATGGGCTACTTTACAGGCACATTAAGGGGACCCCCAGGCACATTTAAAGGAATTTTTCAATTTTATTGTTTCACTTTAAGCATTATTAAAATCACTGCTCCTGTAAAAATTATCCATTAAATTTTTTTTTTTTTTTTTTTGCATTGATGCATGTCTCCAAGGGCAGTACCCAGGTCCCCATACACTTTTTATGGCAATAACGTGCATATAAGCCTTTAAATGAGGACTTTTGATTTTTCATGTTCGTGTCCCATAGACATTAATAGACTTTTTCCCTGTTCGAGATGTTCTAGTGTGAACAGGGGGGGTGTTCGGTCGATCACTAATAAGTACTAATTGTCAAACCCTCTGCACTCTTCTCCTGTACATACTGCTCCCTGTCATACCCTCTGCACTCCTCTCCTGCACATACTGCTCCTCATCATACCCTTTGCGCTCCTCTCATGCATATACTGCCTGCTACAATACTCCCTGTTCTGTACATATGGCTCACTGTCATACCCTCTGCACTCCTGCCCTGTACATACTGCTCAATGTCATACTCTCTGCACTCCTCAACTGCAGACACTGCTTACTGTCATACCATCTGCAGTCCTCTCCTGTACATATTGCTCACTGTTATACCCTCTACACTTCTCTCCCGTACATACTGTTCACTGTCATAACCTCTGCACTCCTTTCCTGCACATACTGCTCACTGTCATACCCTCTGCACTCCTCTCCTGCACATAATGCTCACTGTCATATTTTCTGCACTGTTCTCCTGTACATACTGCTCACTTTCATACCCTCTGCACGCCTCTGCTACACATACTGTTCACTGTCATACCCTCTGCACTCCTCTCCTGTACATACTGCTCACTGTCGTACCCTCTGCACTACTCTGCTGCACATATTGCTCACTGTCATACTACACTCCTCTCTTGCATATACTGCTCACTGTCAAATCCTCTGCACTCCTCACCTGCACACACTGCCGACTGTCATACCCTCTGCACTCCTCTTCTACAGATAATACTCACTGTCATACCCTCTGCATTCCTCTCGTGAACATACTGCCCACTGTCATACCCTCTGCACTCCTCTTCTACAGATAATACTCACTGTCATACCCTCTGCATTCCTCTCGTGAACATACTGCCCACTGTCATACGCTCTGCACTCCTCTTCTACAGATAATACTCACTGTCATACCCTCTGCATTCCTCTCGTGAACATACTGCCCACTGTCATACGCTCTGCACTCCTCTTCTACAGATAATGCTCACTATCATACCCTCTGCACTCCTCTCCTGCACATACTGCTCCCTGTCATACTCTTTGCACTCCTCTGCTACACATACTGCTCACTGTGATACCCTCTGCACTCCTCTCCTGCACATACTGCTCACTGTCATACCCTCTGCACTCCTCTCCTGCACATACTGCTCCCTGTCATACTCTTTGCACTCCTCTGCTACACATACTGCTCACTGTCATACCCTCTGCACTCCTCTCCTGCACATACTGCTCACTGTCATACCCTCTGCACTCCTCTCCTGCACATACTGCTCACTGTCATACCCTCTGCACTCCTCTGCTACACATACTGCTCACTGTTATACCCTCTACACTCCTCTCCTGCACTTACTACTCACTGTCATACCCTCTGCACTCCTCTGCTGTAGATTCTGCTCACTCTCATACCCTCAGCACACCTCTCCTGTGCATAATGTTCACTGTCATACCCTCTGCCCTCCTCTGTAATACACATACTGCTAACTGTCATATGCTCTGAACTCCTCTTGTGCACATAATGCTCACTGTCATACCCTCTGCCCTCCTCTGCAATACACACTTTAATGGGATCTTAGTAAAATATACCAAATATTACTTTTCCCTGCCTAAAAACCTATACAGTGTGCCCTGCTGACATTTATGAGTGATTGCTGAACTCCTTTTTTGGACAAGTTACCTGGCTGTTATGATAACCCATTGGCATTGATACTTTCCAAGTAACTGACCCAATATAAGTACAAGGATCAAGAAAGTAAAAAAAAAACAGTATAAGTCCTGATCTGAGCTCATATGAGTACGTTAGTCTAAAGTACTAAAGCAAAAGGGTCAGCATGACACCCTGGACGACTACTGTAGCATTTTCACAAGACAGGTTTCCTCAATTTGAACTGAGAGTACTGGCTGCTGTTAGCCAAATACAAAGAAACAAATGACCCCAGTAATTGTTTTGTTAATACACACTTCTAATTTTCAAGTTAGAGTATGGCCAAAATAAGATGTTTGGTCATTTGCACATTAAAAATAAGTTAGCTCAAATTTACATATTTTTCTTTTGCCCAGGTTTCTTGTATGCATGGAACATCAAGCATTGAGAAATGTAGTTCTGGCTGCAGTACACTGTGGGTCACTTGCTAGGCACCTCCTCCATAAAAAGCCTTGCATTCTTTTCAATTAATACAAGGTGTACTGTGATTGGAGGGGAGGAGGTGGCGAGATTTATCCGCACCTACTCCTATCACAGAGCCCCTTGCATTCATTGAAAAGAATACAAGGCTTTTTACGGAGGAGGTGCCTAGTGGGAGATCCACAATAATCAGACTACTGAGTGTACAGAAGCCAGAACTACAAGTCTCAGCACCAAGCCTTCCTTTCCAACAGGAGACTGTGGGCTGAGTAAAAGTAAAATATGTAACAAATGCTGCACCAGCCAGAGATGGGATGCACATCATTAGAACTTATTTTCATGTAAAAATAGGCAAAAAAACTTTTTTTGGCCATACTTTAGCTTTAACCACTTGCCTACTGTGCACTTAAACCCCCTTCCCATCCAGACCAATTTTTAGCTTTCAGCGCTCTCACACTTTGAATGACAATTGCACGGTCATGCTACACTGTACCCATATGAAATTTTTATCATTTTTTTCACACAAATAGAGCTTTCTTTTGGTGTTATTTAATCATCTCTGGGTTTTTTATTTTTTACAAAAAAAAGAAAAAAGACAGAAAATTTTGAAAAAAAAAAAGTTTTTCTTATTTTCTGCGAGTAAATTTTGAAAATAAATAAATTTTTCTACTTCACTGATGTGCGCTGATGAGGCGGCACTGATGGGCACTGATAGACTGCACTGATGGGCACTGATGAGGTGGCACTTATGGGCACTGATGAGGTGGCACTTATGGGCACTGATGAGGAGGTACTAATATGCAGCACTGATGAGCACTGATAGGCGGCACTGATAGGCGGCACTGATGAGCACTGATAGGCGGCACTGATGAGCACTGATAGGCGGCACTGCTGGGCACTGAGAGGTGGCACTGCTGGGCACTGAGAGATGGCACTGCTGGGCACTGAGAGGCGGCACTGACGGCGGCACTGATGGGCACTGGCGGATGGCACTGATGGACACTGACGGGTGGCACTGATGAGCACTGATGGGCGGCACTGATGAGCACTGATGGGCAGCACTATAGGCACTGAGTGTGGGCACTGATGGGGGGCACTGATGGCGGGCACTGATGGTGGGCACCTTGTGTATGTTTTTTACCTTGTGTAATCAGGGCACTGGTGATCAGTGCCCTGATTACATTCCTCTGTGTCCCCGACGGCTGATCGGTTCTGCTCCTTCCTCACACTGCAGTCTCTGTGTGAGGAAGGAGCGCTGGCGATGAGAGATGATCTCATGGCTGCGCTGTCTCCTAGCAACAGAGTGCGGCCACAATCTGGGTAAAGAGCCAATGACTTGGCCAATGATGTGCCCACAGTGCCCACCATCAGTGCCCATAGTGCTGCCAGTCAGTGCCCATCAGTGCCTGCTCATCTGTGCTGCCTATTAGTGTACATCAGTGCCATCCGTCAGTACTCATCAGTGCTGCCCATCAGTGCTGCCCGTCAGTGCCGACCATCAGTGCCACCTCTCAGTGCCCATCAGTGCCACCTTTCAGGGCCCATTAGTGCTGCCTATCAGTGCTCATCAGTGCCACCTTTCATTGCCCATCAGTGCGGCATATTAGTACCTCCTCATCAGTCCCATCTCATCAGTGCCCATCAGGGCAGCCTATCTGTGCCCATCAGTGCCGCCTCATCAGCGCACATCAGTGAAGGAGAAAAATTACTTATTTTCAAAATTTACTGACAGAAAATAAGAAAAACTTTTTTTTTTTAAACATTTTCTGTCTTTTTTCTTTTTTTTTATTTGGTAAGAAATAAAAAATTTAATACCACAAAAAGAAATCTCTATTTGTGTGAAATAAAATGATAAAAACTTCATATGGGTATAGTGTAGCATGGCTGCGCAATTGTCATTCAAAATGTGAGAGCGCTGAAAGCTGAAAATTGCCCTGGGCAGGAAGGGGGTGTATTGAAGTGGTTAAACACATTATTTGACTTGAATTAGGTGATCACCATTGTAACATCAGGCAATGTATATAAAAAACAGGAACTCTTTGGAATTGTAAGATCAAGTGGTCACTTAACAGCAATATGGAATATGGATATCCTTTCATATAACAGTTGCTTGTGCTTCCACTTGATTCCAGAAGGGGGTGCTCAAGTACATTGATAATTCAACAAACAGCATCAAGTCTTCTGGATCTCTGATAATCAGCACAGTAAAAAAAAAAAAAAAAGAATTGGTACAAATACTCAAAGGACCACATTGTTTTTTTTTTTTTTTTTTCTGATAGTGGAATGTATGTGGGGTAGAAATATATAATTTAAAAAAAATATGCACATTGTGCATGTATTATCACGCTTGCATAATTGTTTATCACTGCAATATTCTTCCAAAATGAGAGGATTGGTGGGCAATGTTTATTAAGGCTGTTCACTCATCAAGTTCAAGTCACCTTGCTGTGTGAAATCCTTTGGCTTAAAGCAACTTAGTAGCATGGGTTTTCCAACTACACAATGGGGTTTATTTACTAAAGGCAAATCCACTGTGCACTACAAGTGCACTTGCTAAATTCTATCACCCAATTACGTGCATGCAAAAATGCTTTTTTTATTTTCCTTGCATATCCCTCTCGGATCTACTTGCAGTGCACTTGTAGTGCAGAGTGGATTTTTCCTTTAGTAAATAAAGCCCTGAGTATCTTACAGCCAGTGTATATTATGCAAGCCTCTGTACCATCCCAAACTAATCATCCACATTCTGATAATTCAGAAACAAAGTATTCGCATCCCGGCTCACCTAAGTGCATTAATGAGCCATGCGGCAAAGAATAATTAGCAAGACTCTGTAGTCTCTCCTGAGGTTACCTAGCTGGATGCGATCTTAGGATGTTCAATAAAAGTTACATTAATGGAATAGAAATATGGGAGATCTGTCCATATCTTTGCTTTGTGAGTCATTGAACTGGAACTAGCATAGGCATATCTGAATCCCAACTTTAAAATACCCAGGAAAATGATAGTTATAGATTAGATCTGAATGTGAATCTATGCTTAGCCCATGCAGTGCAAACAAACAGCTTTACATTAATGTAGAGCTCCCCTTACCAGGGTCTTTAAGTCTTTTGCTGGCCATACACTAGCCGAAATATCGGACAAACTCATTTTCGAAAAATTAAAACTCAGCCGTGAGAGCAGACGATCGTGCCATTATGTAATGCAGTGCTGTATTTTGGCCTAGGCCAACAAGGCCCAGGCCTAGGGCAGCACTTTGCAGGGGGCAGCAAAAAAGCCTCCCCCCCCTACAACTGAGACTCTATTGGCCACTGGTTGCCCCCCCTCTCTCACACCCCTCACTCTCATTTCCCCTCTCTCTCACCCCCCCTCTCTCTCACCCCCTTTCATCCCTCCCTCTCTCTCTTATCCCCCCCCCTCTCTCTCTCTCACCCCTCCCTCTCTCTCACCCCCCTCCCTCTCCAACCCCCTCATGAGATCTCAGGGGTTCATGCTGGGACTTGTAGTCCTTAAATTTTGGAGGTAGTCACATCCGTTAGGAAGAAGTGGGGTAAAATTTACATGGGGGGGCGCCCAATTTTAGCCTTGCCTAGGGCAGCACAAAACCAAAATACACCACTGATGTAATGACCGAATTTCGAAAGATAAATCGTTCAATGGACATAAATTGATTCAGTTTGTCACATATACCGAGTGCAAACAGGGCGGCCGAGAAACACATTAACCTTTCAATTTATCGCTTGTTTATCGTTCGGCCGGCAGATTTTCAAAGCTGTTCCTTCAATTTTTCGGCTCTGAAAAGTTGAAAATGATTTTCTATTTGTGCCTATTAACTGGAAGTAAAACATACGATCGGACCAAATGACAGATTTTCCAACGATTTTTCGTCAGGTGTATGGCCAGCATTAGTGTGTTTATACATCAATTTATTGTAATCAGTGAAAATTGGTTTTTATTGGTTGCTATTTTTTACTGTGTATTGCAGCTTGCACGTGTTAACCTGGATACACACTATACAATTTTCTTTATATTTTTTCCTTTGGATTTACCAAAACCATATAATATGAGGTCAGACCTAAACACTCAATTTATATGCAATCAGGCAGGCCCTTGCACTACATAGTTGAAGGTAAATCTAAAGGAAATCTACCAATAAAAGTTGTATAGTGTGTATCCATCTTTAGGCCCCTTTCACACAGGCGGACTGGTCAGATCTGCCTGTTCGTTTTTTTGGCGGATCTGAACGGCCCCCCCCATGCATTCCTATGGGGCATCGGATGTCAGCGGAGACATGTCTGCTGACATCCGACCCGATCCGATCCGTCAAATCTGGACCGGATGGAAACCCTATTTTCCATCCAGCGGATCAGATGGGCTCGGATGAGAACGGACCGACGGTCCATTCCCATCCGATTTCCCCCATAGAGATGCATGGGGAACTGATAGCTGTCATCCTTCTGCTCAGCGAGGGATCGGGGGATCGATCACCCGCTGAGAAGAGCGAAGTCCGTTTGGTGGACACAGTGTGTGAAAGAGCCCTTAGGCTCCTTGCACACACAGCAATTTAGATGCAGTGCGTCCCTCCCAGCATTTAAGCGGGCCCAGGAGGAACAGGTAGAGCAAAATCTATGCTAAACTCTATGGCAGGCTGCGGCTTGACAGGGCGGAATGCTGTACAGACTGGTACCAGCATTTAGGAATGAAGGTCTGGAATACGGCAGGCCTGAGTTCTGGACCTTTGTCCCTGAATGCACCTGGCCCTAAATGCCCACTTGGTACAATATCAGCCCTGTCCTGCCGCGGTCTGCCATAGAGTTTGCCAGACTTCCTGCATTGGGGCTGGACGCTGTCCCTTCAAGGCACGCTAAAATATGGGGAGGGACGCACTGTAGCTGGACCGCCCCAAGTGCAATCGGCCTAAAATGAATGCCTATACGTCAGGAAAGAAACTGACTGCAGCATGCAGTGTCCCGTGAAATACATCCATTGCTGTGTGACTGCGATCTACGGAGTGATAAACAATTTTCCATAGTGGTTGTTTTATTTTCTCCTAGACTGTCTCAGGCTCTTTGCTCTCCTAGAACACTGGGTATATGTTTACATGTGTCTAGCTGGAAATAGAATCCCATTCAAAAAATCTGAACTTTAATATCATTTGGAAGAAGGCCCATACAGATAAGAGCTGGCTCCCGTTAGCTTAGCTAAGTATGACCTAATGGCCTTTCCTGAGACAGGGGGATTGATTTCCCGTGCCATTATCACAATACAATTTTATTTCACAGTAGAAATTATACACTGGCCTCTTGGCACATTGTGCATATGGTGGAATGTGACTTTTATGAGACTTTATGACTAATTTGAAAGCATAGTGCAAAGAGCACTGGGGTAGTAATCCACAGCAGCCAATCGCATACCAGCTGTTTGGTAGGTATAGGTTACTGTACATTACTTCCATTCCATTTATTAACCATTTCTTGACCAGAGCTCATTGAAACGTTGACCAAGTTTAGCAGCATTAGTACATTATAACTATATGACTCAACTGTCCATTCGATAGCGGGGTTTGAGGATTAGCAATGGGCACAGGTGTGCATTCCTTGTTCCCTGCTGCAATATTAACACTCTCTTAGCACAGGGTATTATGCTTCAAGACTTAAAAATGGGTATTGTGGGCACCAAATGGTTAAATAGATTACGCTTATTCAGAAAGAAGTACATATTGAAAAGCGCAGTGACCCAAAGAATATAAAAACAAGTCATATTTGTTGGTCTGAATGCAGAACATGGGAGTTTCTATAAGTCTCTGGAGTAGATTTACTAAAACTGGTGTAGCTGTGCATGGTAGCCAATCAGCTTCTAACCTCAGCTTGTTCCAGGGCCGGATTAAGAGCATCATGGGCTTGGTGCTGAGGATTTTAAAGGGCCTTAAGGGCCGTGCCTTGGCATGCACCCAGAGGAGGAAGGGTGCAGCCATGCATGTCTAATTCAACATGGGATGCTGTCTCTGAAGCCCATAAACACATCCATGCATCGGCAACTGTCCCTCCTTGTCCGGCCTTCGCGCTGTGTGGGGAGGTTCTGAGGGAGCTGCCTGGGGAAGCGAGCATAGAAGCCAGACTTCTGTGTTTACAAGTGACAGAAGAGCGGTAACAGTGAATATGGCCAACCCGGGGCCTATATAAAGGTAGGGGCCTGGAGCTGCAGCTCCAATAGCCCCTATGTTAATCTGGCCCTGGCTTGTTCAATTAAGCTTTGGCAATAAAACCTGGAAGCCGATTGATTTCTATGCAGAAGTGAGTTTGACACCCTCCAGATTTAGTAAATAAACTCCTCTGCTGGTTATGGTAACAACTTAGCAAATAAGCCCATTTGTGAACTAATCTATCACTTTTCTAAAACCGTATTTTGTATAGTTTCAAAGCAAAATATAGGTTAATGAGGACCTGGAGTCAAAAAGTAAAGAATTGCTGTCTTATAGGGAACATCTAGAAATGTTATTTGTGCTTCAGTAGTACCCTGAAAAATTTACATTTTATTTTAAATTCCTCCAAATAAGAATGGTATTGTTCTGCTTGGTGGAAAGGAAGTAGTCCCTGAAGTCCAGCATCATTTTCCTGCTTCATTCATTCTGTGAATTGGATTTTTCTGAATCCTCTTGATCAAGACCCATTAGTCATCAGATCACCAGGGCAGTTCTGACATTAGGAAGCAAAGCCCTGCTCCTCTACAAAGATGTCTATCTATAGTAAGTACACAGGTATACCACACAGACAACAGTGTAGCACAAAGCATGGTGAGCCAGTAATGGAGAAAAGATCAACTACAGGACCTTTGATCAGGACCAATTAGTCATCAGATCACCAGGGCAGTTCTGGCATTAGGAAGCCCTGCTCCTCTACAAAGATGTCAACCTATAGTAATTACACAGGTCAACCACACAGATAACAATGCAGAACAAGGCATGGTAAGCCAGTAATTGAGAAAAGATCACCTACAGGAAGTTCACAGGTAATACTGGTGACTAGTCCCTTATTCTCTGCTTTTTTGGGTAACAGCTAGGCCAGTGGTGTCATACTCAATTTCATTGAGGACCACATTAGCTATATGGTTGTCCTCAAAGGGCCGGTTGTATCTGCAAGACATTATAAATTTACCCAGGGTTTTTGTATCAGATAATAGATGCAGGAACCTAACTATGCCCTCCCCTGATGAACTGCATCACGCGGTGGGTGAGGCCAAATTACAGTGGGAGGATCTTAAAGGGGCAATAAATACCAGGAGTGCATTATGTGCAGAGTTCAGGGGTGCCCTATGTACAGAGTGTAGATTTCAGGGGTGCCCTATGTACAGAGTTCAGGGGTTTGCTATGCACAGGGTTCAGAGTGTGCTATGTACAGAATGCATTTGCAGGGGTTCCCTATCTACAGAGTACAGAGTTTAGGGGTGCACGATGTACACAGTTCAGGGTTCAGGAGTGCACCATGTACAGGGTGCAGAGTTCAGGGGTGCGTTATGTACAGAGTGCAGAGTTCAGTGGTGCCCTATGTACCAAGTGCAGGGTTCAGGGGTGTGCTAAGTACAGGGTGCAGTTTTGGGGTGCCCCATGCACAGAGTGCAGAGTTCAGGGGTGTGCTGTGTACATAGTGCGGGGTTGAGTAGTGTACTACATACAGAGTGCAGGGTTTAGGGGTGTGCTATGCCCAATGTGCAGGATTCAGCTCTCTTAGCTGTCTACATCTTACTTCCACCCCCCTTGCCTCTGATGTCTGCACTATTCTCCCCCATTCCCCACCTATGCACACAACTTCTCCCCCCCAAAAAGTTTCCTTGCATCTCATCTACCCGGGCCCGGCTCTAGTACCTCCTGGCAGTGTAGGCGGCTTTGCCCATCTCTCTCACTGGCAGGAGGATCATCGGTTGGAATCTGTGCAACTGGGCACATATGGGGATCACAGTCCCACTTACCACATGATGCCCCCTCCCACACTGCACCTGCAATCTGAATCTTTCTTTTCCCTGCTGTGATGGCAGGGCAGGCAGGGATCTTTGAGAGTTTCCACCACATTGCAGCTGAAAAAAATCCCTGGGTGCCAGGGCCACATGAAATGGCCTAGGGGCCGGGATTTGGCCCGCGGGCCTTGTATTTGACACATGTGAGCTAGAGAGTACAGGCCCCTTTGAAGAGTACCTGTGATATGACTCTTTTTAAGCCCTCTTGTGCTATATTTTAAAACCTGTTTAAGTACTGTAGCTAAATAACTCCATAGCATTTGTGTATGGTCATCCAACAAGCTTCAAGCAATAGGTAAATTAATATTGTTCAATGCCACTTTACTGGTCAGCAATCAAATTTGAACATTTCCCTTTCGATGCTGGACAAAATTATTCAGTGATCCAGCTGTGCTGCACTGAACCAATTTCATATTATTGTAATGCCTTTGTCCATTTTTTCATTTACATCAAGACAAATACATTTTGTAAAAGGAACTATGATGATGTGCCAAGGACAGACATCACATCTATTATTCATACAGAGGTGGCTGTTTAGTTAGGTAAATTAGGCGTTTGCCTAAGGCCCTGCACTCACAGGGGCCTCGCGGCTGACTAATTTGCCTAACACATTACCCCAGTTTCGAGGGTTAGGGAACCTTAACTCTGCTGTGCTTAGGCAGTGTTAAGAGCCCCGTCCCACTTAAGCGGCAGCCAAACAGCTGATTTGCAGTGTGACATTATCTTAGAGGTGATAATTCTGCTGTCCGCAGGCAGCGTTAAGAGCCCTGTCAAACTCACCTTTCTCGTAACCTAAGGGCTTTGCGAACATCACCCCTCCCATCCACCGCATAATGATCTCAATCTGGGAAGGCCTACCGAAGATCTCAGTCTGGGAAAGCCTTCTGCGTAGCTGATGGACGAACCAATAGATATATGGATGGTAATTATGCTAATTTTCAAAAGGTTTATATATATATATATATATATATATATATATATATATTCTTTTTTTTTGTAAGAAAAAAGGCGGGGGGTTGAGCAATATTGCACCAGGCCTGTGGGGGATTGGGGGGTACTGTATATCTGTATATAAATACTGGGGGAAATATTGTTCACAAATCTGTTTAAATCTGTGTTAGTGAGCACTTCTTCTTTGCCGAGATAATCTATCCATCTAACAGGTGGGGCATATCAAGATGTTAATTAGACAGCATGATTATTGCACAGGTGTGCCTTAGGCAGGCCACAATGAAGGCCACTCTAAAATGTTTAATTTTACTGTATTGGGGGGGGGGGGGGGGTGGGTCCAGGGAGTCTGAAAACCAGTCACTATGCAACACATCTCCTTTGCATAGAGTTGATCAGGTTGCTGATTGTGGCCTGTGGAATGTTGGTCCACTCTTCTTCAATGGCTGTGTGAAGTTGCTGCATATTGGCAGGACCTGGAACACGCTGTCGTATACGCTGATCCAGAGCATTGAAAACATGCTCAATGGGTGACATGTCCGGTGAGTATGCTGACCATGCAAGAATTGGGATGTTTTAAGCTTCCAGGAATTGTGTACAGATCCTTGCCACATGGGGCCTTGCATTATCATGCTGCAACATGAGATGATGGTCATGGATGAATGGCACAACAATGGGCCTCAGGATCTTGTCACGGTATCTCTGTGCATTCAAAATGCCATCAATAAAATGCACCTGTGTTCGTTGTCCATAACATAAGCCTGCCCACACCATAACCCTACTGCCACCGAGGGCCACTCCATCCACAAAGTTGACATCAGCAAAGCACTCACCCACATGACACCATACACGCTGTCTGCCATCTGCCCTGTACAGTGAAAACTGGGATTCATCCATGAAGAGAACACCTCTCCAAAGTGCCAGACGCCATCGAATGTGAGCTTTTGCCCACTCAAGTTGGTTACGACAACGAACTGCAGTCATGTCGAGACCCCGATGAGGATGTTGAGTATGCGGATGATCTTCCCTGAGATGGTTTCTGACAGTTTGTGCAGAAGAAATTCTTTGGTTATGCAAACCGATTGTTGCAGCAGCTGTCCGGGTGGCTGATCTTGGAGGTGAAGATGCTGGATGTGGAGGTCCTGGGCTGGTGTGGTTACATGTGGTCTGCGGTTGTGAGGCCGGTTGGATGTACTGCCAAATTCTCTGAAACACCTTTGGAGACGGCTTATGGTAGAGAAATGAACATTAAATTCACTGGCAACAGCTCTTGTGGACATTCCTGCAGTCAGCATGCCAATTGCACGCTCCCTCAAAACTTGCAACATCTGTGGCATTGTGCTGTGTGATAGAACTGCACATTTTAGAGGGGCCTTTACTGTGGCCAGCCAATAATCATGCTGTCTAATCAGCATCTTGATATGTCACACCTGTGAGGTGGATGGATTATCTCGGCAAAGGAGAAGTGCTCACTAACACAGATTTAGACAGATTTGTGAACAATATACAGTATGTATACTGTATATATATATATATATATATATATATATATATATATATATAAAGCTCTCTCAACAGTTTATCAGATTGCTCAATATTTGTCTGGCTATATAATAAAATTTAGAGATCCCTTAGCCATAGCCCTACTCCTCTCCACTGCTCTGTTCCGATACTTTTTCACAGTCTGTGCAACTGCACAAGAACGCTCTGGGCTTCAGGTGACCATTCAGTTACGTCAATGACCTAGTCTTGGGCATCTTTATGGCAGCCCTGGCAGGTCAGGTCTGCCACTGAATTATATATGTGTTCAGAGATGGTCAGTCAAGACAAAATTGCTCTTAGTCTTCAGTCCTAGATACTGGCCTAGGTAAAAATGAGAAGTGTTCATGAGAACAAGGTGGGACCAGAGTTACTGCATCAAAAACATATTTCTTGGGATGTATGTATGTAAATATCCTATAATAGTATCACCTAAGGTACCAGTTTTTTTCTCTTTGTCCAAGAAGCTTCTTTTTTCCATCATTTATTATTGGTACTTCCCATCACCGTATTATTCAGGTAAGTTGACCT
Source organism: Pelophylax lessonae (assembly GCF_965119305.1). Lineage (NCBI taxonomy): Eukaryota > Metazoa > Chordata > Amphibia > Anura > Ranidae > Pelophylax > Pelophylax lessonae. Next base: position 97,824,436 of record NC_138773.1, read on the forward strand.
TCTCCATTGACCAGTCAGAGGCTGCGCAAAGTTTAAGCCCTTACACAGTGGCAAGCTGTACCTGGTAGAAGCTTAAAGGGGCACCCCTCCTCCCTTTACCCCCATTACTCTTCTACATAGCAAAGAAGAAACATATCTGTGCTCACTGAAAACATATATACAGAGAAGGTAGAGAATGGCACAGTTGATCTTCTCATTACCCAGGGACCAGGTGTAAATAAAAATAATACAAGCAGATGGCAACACACCTGATTTCTCAATTGCTCACTAAACCAGTACCTGTTTCTTCCTGCCATGTGAAAATGTGTGCATAGTACAATTAGAGAGCACCTGGTCTCCATATAGCCCAGTAATAATAATACAAGCAGAGTGGACCTCCTGATCCCACCAGTGAACAGTAGGTAAGCATTACCACCAGACCTGGATACCCCTAATCTTCCCATTGATCAGCAGAGGAACATCCGATTCTCCCACTACACAGTGCTTGGCTGTGAAGAGACAAGGAATCCTAACAATCAGAATTTTAAACACTTAGATGGGAAACCAGTGAAACCCATCTAGAAACTCAGAAAACCCCAGAATACTACATACCATATCATTATCCAGAATAGGTTTAAAAATTATTTAAATTTTAATTAAAAGGACAGAACATGGAAGGATATATCTAAATTCCAAGGCACCCTCCATCAGCACTTGATATTCTCAGTTCCTAAACTCATCCCATTACACAGTGTTAAGCTTTGACATTGCAAGCATACTGAGTAATCCACAACAGTCTCCATTACTCATTAGTGGTGGGCTTGATTTCTTTGTTATCTAGTGGTAAGCTACACAAAGTACAGTTGTCCTCCCCCTGCGGTAAAATATTTGATATAGTATAAACGGACAGGAACACATGATCTATCCTCTAACCTGTTAAGAGGTGAAGAAGTAGAAGGGAAATTTGTAGAAGAGCATATCTCTATGACTGACATAATCACCTCTGATCTCATTGCCCAGTGCTGAACTCATCCAATAAATACATAGAGCCAGTAGACACAACACATCTGATCTCTCATTGCTCATCAAAGGAACACCTTTTCTCATTACCCTGTGCCAAGCTGCCTATAGTAAGTACATAGGACAAGCAGACATTGACTCCTCTGATCGCTCCAATACCTTATGCTGCCTATAGTAAGTACATAGGACAAGCAGACATTAACACATCTGATCTCCTCATTACCTTGTACTGCCTATAGTAAGCATAGGGGGCTCTCTAATTAGGCAAATTAGGCGGGTGCCTTAGGCCTCGCACCTACAGGGGCCTCGCGGCCAGTGGCGGAGCGACAACATTTAGAAGGGCGCAGTCAGGGAAATCTCCCAAGTAAAAGATTGTTTTAAATCCTTGGATATAAAAGTTGCAGCAGTGTGCTGCAGTCCCTTCACTGCGGCTGCCAGGTGTCTGTTGTCCGCTAACACTTACCCCGCCTTCTCTGCCTGGGGATTGGCCGTCTGATCATGTAATCCTAAAATGTGGAAGAATCGGTGGGCGTGTACCTGCATCAGTAGGAAGTGACTGCCTGGTCAGCTCACTCTGCTATCATCGGTTGTTGCTCTGGGAGGAGAGCTCTGCCCTGGCCCAGTCCTGGCTCGATTTGTCACTTTGCAGGCTGGTCATAGATTTGTGGTGTCTACTACGCAAAGGGAGCGAGTAGCCCCAAGGAAGTTGGAAGAGTCTTAGAATGGTTAGTGGAGGAGGAGGAGAAGGAGAGGGGCCCTGGGTGGCTAGGGGAAAAGGAGAGGGCCCCTGGGTGGCTAGGAGAAAAGGAGAGGGCCCCTGGGTGGCTAGGGGAAAATGAGAGGGCCCCTGGGTGGCTAGGGGAAAATGAGAGGGCCCCTGGGTGGCTAGGGGAAAAGGAGAGGGCCCCTGGGTGGCTAGGGGAAAAGGAGAGGGCCCCTGGGTGGCTAGGGGAAAAGGAGAGGGCCCCTGGGTGGCTAGGGGGAAGAGGAAAGGGCCTCTGAGTGGCTGAAGGATAGGGCCCCTGGGTGGCTGGGGGAGAAGGAGAGAGCCCCTGGGTGGCTGGGGGAGAAGGAGATGGCCCCTGGGTGGCTGGGGGAGAAGGATATGGCCCCTGGGTGGCTGGGGGAGAAGGAGATGGCCCCTGGGTGGCTGGGGGAGAAGGAGATGGCCCCTGGGTGGCTGGGGGAGAAGGAGATGGCCCCTGGGTGGCTGGGGGAGAAGGAGAGGGCCCCTGGGTGGCTGGGGGAGAAGGAGAGGGCCCCTGGGTGGCTGGGGGAGAAGGAGATGGCTCTTGGGTTGCTGGGGGAGAAGGAAAGGGGCCCTGGGTGGCTGGGGGAGAAGGAGAGGGCCCCTGGGTGGCTGGGGGAGAAGGAGAGGGCCCCTGGGTGGCTGGAGGAGAAAGAGAGGGCCCCTGGGTGGCTGGATAAGAAAGAGAGGGCCCCTGGGTGGCTGGAGGAGAAAGAGAGGGCTCTTGGGTTGCTGGGGGAGAAGGAAATGGGCCCTGGGTGGCTGGGGGAGAAGGAGAGGGCCCCTGGGTGGCTGGGGGAGAAGGAGAGGGCCCCTGGGTGGCTGGAGGAGAAAGAGAGGGCCCCTGGGTGGCTGGAGGAGAAGGAGAGGAACCCTGATTGGCTGGAGGAAAAGGAGAGGGGCCCCTGGGAGGCTGTGGAAGAAGGAGAGGGCCTCTGGGTGGCTGGGAGAGGAGGAGAGGCCTCCTATGACGCCAGAGTCAGTTGCCAGGGAAGAGAGTGGAGCTGAGCCAGTCCTGCATATTTGACATCAAAGCCAAACATGGTGGAGCTGGAGCCCTTTGCCCTACACAATGACAGCACCCGAGGTGGAAGGTGAGAGGTAGTGGGGCTGTGACATTATATAGCATATGGACTCTGTACATTATTGGTAGTTTTGGTTGAAGTTGTCCTTTAGATGTTTAACTCTGTTGTTTTTCCCCCCAGCTGTGAGGGACTGAGGAAAGACAGCCCACTATGTTGGGACTTATAGTGCCCTAGAATGTGGAGGACTGAGGAATCCTCAGTCCCTCACAGAGGGCACTACAAGTTCCAGAATAGCAAGCTGCTATGCCTTAGTCCCCAAAGAGGGCACTACAAGTCTTAGCATAGCAGGCAGTAGTTCTTCAATCCCCTACAGAGAGCAGTACAAGTCCAAGCATAGCAGGCTTCCATTCCTCAGGGAGGAATGGCAGTGCACTATACTGGAATTTACAGTGCCCTCTGTGGGGACTCAGGTATGGCAGCCTTCTGCAGTGGGACTTGTCGTGACCTAGACTGTGGCGGACTGAGGAAGGGAAGTGTAAGGGGGTCTCTGGAAACTCTGATGCAAGGGGGAGCTTTGGTGACCACAGAGTTCCCTTTTATACCAGAGTCCCCAGCATTCCCCCTTAAATCGGGGTTCCCAGAACTCCCCTTACTTCAGAGTCCCCAACATTCCCCCTAAATCAGGGTTCCCAGAACTCCTCTTACATCAGAGTCTTCAGAGTTCCCTCTTACAGTGTAAGGGGGAAACTCTGGCGACTCTGATGTAAAGGGGGCTCTGTGAAATTTGATTTGAGAGGGGGGATTCTAATGTTAAGAGGAATTCTGTGGACTCTGATGTAAGGAGGAGATGCTGGGGGTAATCTGATTTAAAGGAGAACTCTTATGTAAGGGGGGACACTGAACTCTGATGTAAGGAGGGACTCAGGGAATCATGACCTATAGGGAAATGCTGGGGACTGTGATGTAAGAGCAGATATATATATATATATATATATATATATATATATATATATATATATATATATACACACACACACACACACACACACACATACATACATACATACATACATACATACCCGATGTTTAATGATCTTTGATTAAAGAAGAATTGGTTAGAGAAAAATCTAGAAACTGAATCCATAGTACAAAGGTTAAGGCTCTTAATATATGCAATTTATACAGTTCATTTTTATCGCTTTAATTATTTTTCCCATTATGGGCGTGAGTGGGGCCTCTTGTCCAAGTTTTGCCTTAGGCCTCACAAAGCCTAGAGCCGCCTCTGATAGTAAGTACATTGGAAAAGCAGACATCAACACCTCTGATCTCCCCATTACCTTGTACTGCCTATAGTAAGTACATTGGAAAAGCAGACATCAACACCCCTGATCTCCCCATTACCTTGTACTGCCTCGAGGAAGTATACAGGACAAGGGGACATCAACACCCTCTGATCTCCCCATTAACTTGTACTGCCAATAGTAAGTATACAGGACAAGCAGACATCAACACCCCTGATATCCCCATTATCTTGTACTGCCTATAGTAAGTACATTGGAAAAGCAGACATCAACACCCCTGATCTCCCCATTACCTTGTACTGCCTCGAGGAAGTATACAGGACAAGCAGACATCAACACCTCTGATCTCCCCATTACCTTGTACTGCCTCGAGGAAGTATACAGGACAAGGGGACATCAACACCCCTGATCTCCCCATTAACTTGTACTGCCTATAGTAAGTATACAGGACAAGCAGACATCAACACCCCTGATATCCCCATTATCTTGTACTGCCTATAGTAAGTACATTGGAAAAGCAGACATCAACACCCCTGATCTCCCCATTACCTTGTACTGTCTATAGTAAGTATGCAGGACAAGGGGACATCAACACCTCTGATCCCCCCATTACCTTGTACTGTCTATAGTAAGTGTACAGGACAAGCAGACATCAACACCCCTGATCTCCCCTTTACCTTGTACTGCCTATAGTAAGTATGCAGGACAAGCAGACATCAACACCTCTGATCCCCCCATTACCTTGTACTGCCTATAGTAAGTACATTGGAAAAGCAGACATCAACACACCTGATCTCCCCATTACCTTGTACTGCCTATAGTAAGTATGCAGGACAAGCAGACATCAGGGCCTCTGATTTCCCCATCAGGGAAACACCTGCTCCTCTCATTGTCCAGTGCTGAGTTGCCTATAGTGAGTACATATTACAAGCAGACATTTACACTTCTGATTTCCCCATTACCTTGTGCTGCCTATTGTATAGACAAATAACAAGCTTACAGCTCTTCTGATTTTCCTCTTAGGGGAACACCTGATCTTCTCATTGTCTTCTCATTGTCTAGTGCTGAGCTGCCTACAAAAAGTACCTAGAACAAACAGACATCAGCACCACTGATTTCCCTATAGTAAGGACACTGAGAAAGCAGACATCAGCATCTCTGATCTCTACATTCCCCTGTGCTGCCTATAGTAAGTAGTGAGGAGCGAATATTCCAGAGTTCACCAAGGGTCTGGAGAATCTTGTTTGAACTTCATCCAACTGGAACATAGAGGTGAATCCACTGTCTGGGGGTAACAGAGATTGTTAAATTCCGGCCAATTTTTAGGGCTAAAAAGCAAACTACTGTAAAAAAAAAAGCATGCAACGGGGAGAATGTATCAATCCATAAAAAAAAAAAAAAAAAGGCAGAAGAGGGTTTTTTCATGCACATTTGAGGGTAACATTGTAATACACAAATCCTTTAAATAACATGCTTAGGGGATGTCGTAAAGCTGTACGTGTTGCTGTTACAAAACGGTGAGCTTTTCACAGTCTCAGCAACTCTGGCAGCACATATTTGGCGGTGGAACTGATTTTATTCTGTTAAAATTAGATTGGTTTACATACAGAAGCAGCATCCCAAACTGAATTACTTCAGTTTGAAAAAGGCTTTTTACTTGGTAGCTTTAGCAGCGACATGTTTTTTTTCATCCAATGGCTCGCTTTGATTGGCAGATAGATATTGGACAGTAGTTCAAAGTGGCTGTGCTTGTTCTTGCTGATGCAAAACTGCCCTGCCACTGGCTGATTTTTACCAAGCAGATGATGAATCAGTGTAAAGCTGGCAAGCAGCAAAAGATTTTGATTGATGGAGAATTTGCCAAACTGTACAGGCACATTTTTTAACAAGTAAAACTCCCCCCATATCCCAGCAATGTAAAATATAGATCAGGGGTCCTCAAACTTTCTAAGCAAAGGGCCAATTTAATGTCCTTCAGGCTTGGAGGGGGGGGGGGGGGTTGACTGTGGCTATTGGGTGTAGAAAATCCCCCGGCGTCAGTACCCCTTCATTGGTTTTATTGGGAGAAATCGTGATGGTGTCAGTTGGTGGAATAGTACCCCGAGGGCCAGATAAAGGCAAGCAAAGGGCCACATCTACCTCAGGCCGCAGTTTGGAGCCCACTGTTATAGATAAAGAGCAGAATCTGGAGTTCAACGACAGTGCAACATTTTTAATTAGGGATAAAGAGCCTAACTGGTGTATGCCTACCTTTTATTTTATCTATGGAGATAGGGGGATGTGACGAAGGTGAGTAATATGATGTAAGGTGGGTTAGGCGCACACTGTTCTTGCACTTTGCTTTTTTTTTTCTTTACAAGCAATTCAGTGATGTGCTGCAAATAAAAGACAAGTAAAACATCAAATGGTTATAACAAGTGAATGCTCTGCTTAAGGCACCCCAAATCCTGTCACAATGAAATGAAAATAACCTTCAAAAATAAATAAAAAAACACAAAATAAAATACCCCTGAAACAAAAGCTCTTGCAGCCTTTTGGCTTTCAAAAAAAAAGTTTACTATGGTTTGCTGACCTTATATCAACCAACGAGTTAAAAGACAAAAAAAACCCAATAATAAGTAAAAAAAAGAATAGCAGCAAAGGAGTTGAGCTAGCAACCAGAATTAAAGTGCGGCTTTCTAACTGATCCTAATCTTCTTGCATCATGGTCTTTAAAAAAAATTCCTGGGTGAATCTGCACAAAAATTTCCCAGGACTGCAAATTTTGAGTCCACGAGATTTGCCTGGAACCCATGGTTGTGGTGAAACCCAAAACATCATCCGTAAGTACATGGTAGAAGAAGACAGCATATATTACCCAATATTCATTAGGGGAACCATTGTCTGGAGCTGAGCTGCCTACAATAGGCCCAGAAAACAATCAGACATCAGCACCTCTGAACTCCCTATTACCCTGTTCTAGCTATAGGTAAGTACTGTACATAGGACAAACAGACAGCACCTCTGATCTCCCCATTACCCTGTTCTAGCTATAGGTAAGTACTGTACATAGGACAAACAGACAGCACCTCTGATCTCCCCATTACCCTGTTCTAGCTATAGGTAATTACTGTACATAAGAAAAGCAGACAGCACCTCCGATCTCCCAATTACCCTGTTCTAGCTATAGGTAATTACTGTACATAGGACCAGAGATGTATAGTAACTAAGTAGAACTACTTCACTACTGTACTTAAGTACCGAAAGGCAGTATCTGTACTTTCCTAGAGAATAATTTTTTTCTCCTACTTCCACTTTAACTTCACTACATTTTTTCAATGATTTCAATACTACTACTCCGATATTTTTTTTTTTTTTTGTGCTGCATAGTTACTCGTTACAATTATAAAAATTACCACTGCCAGAACAGTAGATGGCAGGTTACATGAAGCTCAAAACATGTGTAAATCAGCGCATACGAAAATAAATGCTACTGTATGTATAAATAAAAGCTGCATTTGAAATAATAAAAAACAATATGTTGTTCAAACTTTTGACTTCTTTCTTTAATAACTACATAACACAGTACTTGTACTGTTACTTTCAGTACTTGAGTAGCAATTTTTTTTCAAAACTACTGGTACTTTTACTTTCAGTACTTGAGTAGCAAAATTTAAAAAAAAAAACTACTTGCAATACTTAAGTACAAAAAATGTTGAATACTTTAGTACTTCTACTCAAGTCACTTTTTGATCGAGCACTTGTACTTTTACTCAAGTATGGGTTTTGAGTACTTTATACAACTCTGCATAGGACAAGCAGACAGCACCTCTGATCTCCCCATTACCCTGTTCTAGCTATAGGTAATTACTGTACATAAGACAAGCAGACAGCACCTTTGATCTCTCCATTGCTCATCAGAACACCTGAACTTCATATTTTCTAATGCTGAGCTGTCTTTTGTAAGTACCTAGTACAAGCAGACACAAGCACTTCTGATCTGCCAATAGTAAGCACACCAAAAAAAAAAAAAAAACAGACAGCATCTCTGATCTCCCATTCCGCTGTGCTGCCTACAAATTGAGCAGACAGCCCCTCTGTTCTCCTATTCCCCTGTGCAGCCTACAGAAGATGTAGGCAGCACCTCTGATCTACCAGTTGCTCATCTGAAGAACACATGTTCTTCACATTGTCCAGTGCTGATCTGCCTTTAGGTACCTAGGACAAGCAGACATCAGCAGTACCTGTGATCTACAATTGCATTGCTTATTAGAGGAACACCTGATCTTCAGATTGCAAATGCTGATTCGCCTTTGGTAAGTACCAAGGAAAAGCAGACATTAGCACCCTGGACTCCCATCCCCTGTGCTGTATACAGTAAAAGTTGACAGCACCTCTGAATGCCCCATTGCTCATCTGAGAAATACTTGATCTTTATGTTGTCCATTGTTAATCATCTGGTATTAGTAAGTACCTAGGACACACAGACATTAGTATCACCTCTGATCTCCCATTCCCCTGTGCCGCCTACAGATTGGACAGGCTGTACCTCTGATCTCACATTGCACACCTGACCCCCACACTGTCCCTTGCTCATCTGCCTTAAGTAAGTACCTAGGACAGGCAGTCATCGGTGGCACCCCTGATTGCTCTGTTCTGCCTCCAGTCTGAGCAGGCAGCACCGATGATCTCCCATTACTCATCAGAAAAAGACCTGATCTTCAGATTGTAAGTGCTGATCTAAATGAAGTAATTACCTAGGGCAAGCCAACATTATCACCTCTGATCTCCCATCACCCTATGTTGCCTACAGAATAAGCAGGCAGCACTACATTGCTCATCAGAAGAACACCTAAACCTCAAATTGTCCAGTCCTCATCAGCTTTTAGGAAGTACCTCTGACAAGTAGACATCAGTACCTCTGGTCCTCCTATAGTAAGTACCTACAGACAAGCAGACATCAGCAGCACCTCTGATCACTGATCACCCTGTGCTGCCTACAGAAGATGCAGGCAGCACCTCTGATCTCTTCATTGCTCATCAGAACACCTGATCTTCACACTGTCTCTTGCTGAACTACATTTAGTAAGTAACTAGGACATGCAGACCTCAGTAGCAACCCTGATTGCCCTGTTCTGCCTCCAGTCTGAGCAGGCAGCACATCTGATCTCCCATTACTCATCAGAAGAAGACCTAATCTTCAGATTGTACATGCTGATCTGCCTTTAGTAAGTACCTTGCAAAAGCATATATCAGCACCTCTGATCTCCTATCACCCTGTGCTGCCTACAGAAGAGGGAGACAGCAACCCTGATTTCCCATTATTTATCAAATCTTTAGATTGTAAGTGCTGATCTAAGTCCCTAGCACAAGCAGATATTAGCACCTCTGATCTCCTATCACCCTATACTGCCTACAGAAGATGTAGGAAGCATCTATGACACCCCCCCCCCCCCATTGCTCATCAGTAGAACACCTGACCCTCAAATTGTCCAGTCCTGGTCTGCCTTTAGTAAGTATCCATGTGAAGTTTACATCGAGTCCTCCTATAGTAAGTACCTAGGACAAGCAGACATCAGCAGCACCTCTGATCACCTATTACCCTGTGCTGCCTACAGAAGAGGCAAGCAGCACCTCTGATCACCTATTACCCTGTGCTGCCTACAGAAGAGGCAAGCAGCACCTCTGATCACCTATTACCCTGTGCTGCCTACAGAAGATGCAGGCAGCACCTCTGATCTCCACCTTGCTCATCAGAAGAGCACATGATGTTCAGATTGTAAGTGCTGAACTGCCTATAGTAAGTTCCTAGGACAAGCAGATATTATGACCTCTGATCTCCTATCACCCTATACTGCCTACAGAAGATGTAGGCAGCACCTCGGATCTCCTCATTGCTCATCAGAAGAACACCTGACCCTCAAATTGTCCAGTCCAGGTATGGCTTTAGTAAGTACCCATGTGAAGTACACATCAGTACCTCTGATCCTCCTATAGTAGGTAGGACAAGCAGACATCAGCAGCACCTCTTTTCACCGATCACCCTGTGCAGCCTACAGAAGAGGCAGGCAGCACCTCTGATCTGTCCAATGATCATCAGAAGAACACCTGATCTTCAGATTGTCCAGTTCTGGTCTGCCTAGTAAGTAAGTACCCATGATAAGTAGACATCAGTACCACCTCTGATCTCCTATACTGCCTACATAATATGTAGGCAGCACCTCTTATCTCCCCATAGCTTATCAGAAGAACACCTGACCCTCAAATTGTCCAGTCCTTATCTGCCTCTAGTAAGTACCTATGTCAAGTAGACATCAGTACCTCTGGTCCTCCTATAGTAAGTACCTAGGACAAGCAGACATCAGCAGCACCTCTGATTTCCGTGTGCAGCCTCCAATCTGGGCAGGCAGCACCCCAGGTTTCCCTGTACAGGCAGCACCCCCAGATTGCCCCGTGTAGGGTGCACCCCGGATTGCCCTGTGTAGCCTCCCTTCAGCCCGGGCAGGCAGCACCTCAGATTACCCTGTGCAAGCAGCACCCAAGATTGCCTTGTGCAGGCAGCACCCTGGATTGCCCTGTGCAGGCAGCACCCCAGATTGCTCTGTGCAGGCAGCACCCCAGATTGCCCTGTGCAGGCAGCACCCTGGATTGCCCTGTGCAGGCAGCACCCCGGATTGCCTAGTGCAGGCAGTACCCCGCATTGCCCTGTGCAGGCAGCCCCCCCGGATTGCCCAGTACAAGCATCCCCCAGATTGCCCTGTATGGCAGCACCCCTGATTGCCCTGTGCAGGCAGCACCCGGATTGCCCTGTGCAGGCAGCACCCGGATTGCCCTGTGCAGGCCGCATCCCGGATTGTCTTGTGCATGCCGCACCCCGGATTGTCCTGTGCAGGCAGCACCCCAGATTGCCCTGTATGGCAGCACCCCGGATTGCCCTGTGCAGGCAGCACCCCTGATTGCCCTGTATGGCAGCAGCCCGTATTGCCCTGTACGTCAGCAACCCAGATTGCCCTGTTCAGGCAGCACCCGGATTGTCCTGTGCAGGCAGCACCCATGATTATCCTGTGCAGGCAGCACCCTGTATTGTCCTGTACGGCAGCACCCTGGATTGCCCTGTACAGCAGCACCCTGGATTGTCCTGTACGGCAGCACCCTGAATTGTCCTGTATGGCAACACACCAGATTACCCTGTACGGCAGCACAGTGGATTGTCCTGTACGGCAACACCCGGGATTGTCCTATATGGCAGTACCCTGGATTGTCCTGTGCAGGCAGCACCCCGGATTGCCGTGTGCAGGCAGCACCCCGGATTGCCCTGTGCAGGCAGCACCCCGGATTGCTCTGTGTAGGCAGCACCCCGGATTGCCCTGTGCAGGCAGCACCCAGGATTGCCTTGTACGGCAGCACACTGGATTGTCCTGTGCAGGCAGCACCCCAGATTGCCGTGTGCAGGCAGCAAACTGGATTGCTCTGTGCAGGCAGCACCCCGGATTGCCCAGCGCAGGCAGTACCGCAGATTGTCCTGTGCAGTCAGCACCCCGGATTGCCTAGTGCAGGCAGTACCCCCGGATTGTCCTGTATGGCAGCCCCCCGGATTGTCCTGTAAGGCAGCACCCCGGATTGTCCTGTACAGCAGCACCCCGGGTTGCCCTGTACGGCAGCCCCCCGGATTGTCCTGTATGCAGCCCCCCGGATTGTTCTGTACGGCAGCCCCCCGGATTGTCCTGCATGGCAGCCCCACGGATTGTCCTGTACGGCAGCACCCCGGATTGTCCTGTACGGCACCCTGGATTGTTCTGTACGGCAGCATCCCGGATTGTCCTGTACGGCAGCCCCCCGTTTTGTCCTGTACGACAGCCCCCCGTATTGCCCTGTGCGGCAGCACCCCGGATTGTCCTGTACAGCAGACCCCCGGATTGTCCTGTACGGCAGCCCCCAGGATTGTTCTGTACCGCAGCACCCCGGATTGGTCTGTACGGCAGCCCCCCGGATTTTCCTATACGGCAGCACCCCGGATTGTTCTGTATGGCACCTTAGATTGTTCTGTATGGCATCCCGGATTGTCCTGTACGGCAGCCCCCCAGATTGTCCTGTACGGCAGCACCCCGGATTGTCCTGTAAGGCAGCACCCCGGATTGTCCTGTATGGCAGCCCCCCCAGATTGTCCTGTACGGCAGCACCCCGGATTATCCTGTATGGCAGCACCCTGGATTGCCCTGTAAGACAGCACCCCCGGATTGCCCTGTACGGCAGTCCCCCAGATTGTCCTGTATGGCAGCACCCCGGATTGTCCTGTACGGCAGCCCCCCAGATTGTTCTGTACGGCAGCCCCCCGGATTGCCCTGTACGGCAGCACCCCGGATTGTCCTGTACAGCAGCCCCCCGGATTGTCCTGTACGGCAGCCCCCAGGATTGTTCTGTACCGCAGCACCCCAGATTGGTCTGTACGGCAGCCCCCCGGATTGTCCTATACGGCAGCACCCCGGATTGTTCTGTATGGCACCCTAGAATGTTCTGTATGGCATCCCGGATTGTCCTATACGGCAGCCACCCAGATTGTCCTGTACGGAAGCCCCCCAGATTGTCCTGTACGGCAGCACCCCGGATTGCCCTGTACGGCAGCCCCCTGGATTGTTCTGTACGGCAGCACCCCGGATTGTTTTGTACGGCAGCCCCCCGGATTGTTCTGTATGGCAGCCCCCCGGATTGTCCTGTACGGCAGCCCCCCGGATTGTCCTGTACGGCAGCCCCCCGGATTGTCCTGTATGGCAGCACCCCGGATTGTTTTGTGCGGCAGCCCCCCGGATTGTCCTGTACGGCAGCACCCCGGATTGTCCTGTACGGCAGCCCCCCAGATTGTCCTGTACGGCAGCCTACCCGGATTGTCCTGTACGGATTGTTCTGTACGGTACCCTAGATTGTTCTGTATGGCACCCTAGATTGTTCTGTACGGCAGCCCCCCGGATTGTCCTGTACGTCAGCACCCCAGATTGTCCTGTACGGCAGCCCCCTGGATTGTCCTGTACAGCAGCACCCCGGATTGTCCTGTACGACAGCCTCCCGGATTGTCCTGTACAGCAGCATCCCGGATTATCCCATACGGCAGCACCCCGGATTGTCCTGTACGAGAGCACCCCGTATTGTCCTGTACGGCACCCCGGATTGTCCTGTAGGGCAGCCCCCCGGATTGTCCTGTACGGCAGCACCCCGGATTGTCCTGTATGGCACCCTGGATTGTCCTGTACGGCAGCCCCCCGGATTGTCCTGTACGGCAGCACCCTGGATTGTTCTGTACGGCAGCCCCCCAGATTTTCCTGTACGACAGCCCCCCGGATTGTCCTGTATGGCAGCACCCCGGATTGTTTTGTGCGGCAGCCCCCCGGATTGTCCTGTATGGCAGCCCCCCAGATTGTCCTGTACGGCAGCCTACCCGGATTGTCCTGTACGGATTGTTCTGTATGGCACCCTAGATTGTTCTGTATGGCACCCTAGATTGTTCTGTACGGCAGCCCCCCGGATTGTCCTGTATGGCACCCTGGATTGTCCTGTACAGCAGCACCCCGGATTGCCCTGTACGGCAGCCCCCCGGATTGTCCTGTACGGCAGCACCCTGGATTGTTCTGTACGGCAGCCCCCCAGATTTTCCTGTATGGCAGCCCCCCGAAATGTCCTGTACGGCAGCCCCCCGCATTGTCCTGTATGGCAGCCCCTCGGATTGTCCTGTACGGCAGCCCCCCCCCGGATTGTCCTGTGCAGGCAGCACCCTGGATTGTCCTGTATGGCAGCACCCCATGTTGTCCTGTATGACAGCACCCCGGATTGTCCTGTACGGCACCCCCCATGTTGTCCTGTACGGCAGCCCCCCGGATTGTCTTGTACGTCAGCCCCCCATGTTGTCCTGTACGGCAGCCCCCCGGATTGTTCTGTGCAGGCAGCCCCCCATGTTGTCCTGTATGACAGCACCCCGGATTGTCCTGTACGGCACCCCCCATGTTGTCCTGTACGGCACCCCCCATGTTGTCCTGTACGGCAGCCCCCCGGATTGTCTTGTACGTCAGCCCCCCATGTTGTCCTGTACGGCAGCCCCCCGGATTGTCCTGTGCAGGCAGCCCCCCGGATTATCCTGTGCAGGCAGCCCCCCATGTTGTCCTGTACGGCAGCCCCCCGGATTGTCCTGTACGGCAGCACCCTGGATTGTTCTGTACGGCAGCCCCCCAGATTTTCCTGTATGGCAGCCCCCCGAAATGTCCTGTACGGCAGCCCCCCGCATTGTCCTGTATGGCAGCCCCTCGGATTGTCCTGTACGGCAGCCCCCCCCCGGATTGTCCTGTGCAGGCAGCACCCTGGATTGTCCTGTATGGCAGCACCCCATGTTGTCCTGTATGACAGCACCCCGGATTGTCCTGTACGGCACCCCCCATGTTGTCCTGTACGGCAGCCCCCCGGATTGTCTTGTACGTCAGCCCCCCATGTTGTCCTGTACGGCAGCCCCCCGGATTGTCCTGTGCAGGCAGCCCCCCATGTTGTCCTGTATGACAGCACCCCGGATTGTCCTGTACGGCACCCCCCATGTTGTCCTGTACGGCACCCCCCATGTTGTCCTGTACGGCAGCCCCCCGGATTGTCTTGTACGGCAGCACCCCGGATTGTCCTGTATGACAGCACCCCGGATTGTCCTGTACGGCACCCCCCATGTTGTCCTGTACGGCACCCCCCATGTTGTCCTGTACGGCAGCCCCCCGGATTGTCTTGTACGGCAGCACCCCGGATTGTCCTGTATGACAGCACCCCGGATTGTCCTGTACGGCACCCCGGATTGTCCTGTACGACAGCACCCCGGATTGTCCTGTACGGCAGCACCCCGGATTGCCCCTCTCGCTCCAGCAGTGATTTGGCTGGAAGCTCCTGCCCACTCGTCGGCTGTTTGTGTTGCTTAGTATAAGGGAGAAGGGGGCGGTGCCGGGGAGGTTGGCAATGGTATAATCTCTGCTCCAGATTATTTCACTCTCCCAGCCGCACAGAGCTGTGAGCAGCAGCTGACATCTCCGGACTTTCCCTGCTCCTTGCCTGGCTCTCCGAGGGATTTACACCGCTGGAAGTGCGGGGACCTGAGCTGCTCCTTGCTCCCACATTGGAGTTGTGCCTTTCTTTTTTTGGAAAGTTGTCTCCCCTGCAGCCCTCTCCCAGACTGCTCTCTGCTGCCTTTTGTGCATTGTGTGATTTGTAGTGGCCGGGGAGGGGAGGGGTGCAGGGAGCTCCTCCGTGCAGACAGGTGATGGGCGGCTCACAGGAGATCTAGATCTGGGGGATCCGGACATGCACACCACCCCGAGCCTCTGCTGAGACAACCATCTGCAAAGAAGAGGGGGGAAGAGGAGAGGCAGCTTGGTGCTGGAGATCCCCCCCCCCAAAAAAAAAATCCAGCATCAGATCGGTGACATTTGGTGGGGTGTTGATCCCCCTCTAAGGGATGGTACTGACTCCCCCAGACACAGGAGCAGTTCTGCAGCTCCTACATCAAGACGTTGTTGCATTGTCATTCAGTAGTAAGTGCAGCAGAACGCAATGACGAGCTGGGTTTGGATTTTGCTTCTAGGCGTCTGCTACCTGTCTCCTTCCCTTGGCGAGGTAGGTCTGCTCTCCTCTTCTTCTCTTCCATTCTTGTAAGACTGGATCCATAAGCAGATCTCTTCCCTTTGGGCAGGGCTGGGGACACATCCATCCAGCATTTCAAAAAAAAAAAAAATATTGCAAGCCTCAGATCACCAAAATGCTATCCATTCCCCTTCTAGATCCAAGATCTGCTTCCCAAGAGGTTCTGCAGCAGCCCCTTCTAATGACAGCTGCACTGGATCCCCTTCCCCTACAGGGATCCAAATCACCCAAGTGATCTCTTTTTGGATTGAGTCCCCCCACCATTGACAAATGCACATTCTCAGAGACCATGCCTAGACAAGGTTAGGGCATGTTCATGCACATTGCACTTCTAAAGCCTTTTTTTTTCCTCCTTCCCTTCAAACTACACTGTGTCAGAGGCCTTTACACATGTGATATACTGTATTCTTCTTTTTTTTTTTTGCTGAGCACATCTGTCTCCTTGTCTATACTGCCTCCTAGTACAAAAGTTACAAAGCTATAATCAATCTGGATTTGTTTGATCTTTAGACCTGCAGCAGAAAATAAAAAAAAATGCTACATGGAAAATTGGCGCAGCAGTTGCTGGTAGTGCAGAAAAAAATATGTATTTGCCTGATAATATTGGTGCGGAAGGAAAAATTAATTTTATGCCCCTTTAGAAGATCATAAAGCAGGTCAATGGCTCTTCATTTTTAATATTTATAGAATTTTTTTTTTTTCCAGGTAGCTGGAAAATTAATTAGCGAGTAGGGAATTGGTGTATTTCCCTAGAGCCCTGCGTTTGTGCCTTGGTCACACAAGACCAAGTTCAAAGAAGCTAGGTGAATTATGGGTTCTACATTTTGCTGGTCTGGCTTGTATTAAAAAGAAAAAAAAAATACAAAGAGTAATATTGATGTGCAATGGTCCATCGCAACCAATTTCCTCTGGCAGATCAATAAAAGATAAATTCTGATTGGCTGCTAAGAAATGCTGCCCCTGGCTTCTGTGCAATGTACAAAAATTAGTTTGCAAGTTTAATGCCAACCTTATTATGTCTTAAATGCTTATTTAAAAACAAAATAGCTAAATGTATTTCTTTATGTCTAGATCTGCTAATGGATGTATGTATACCTTGTGTCTGTTTCACTGTAAATTTGGCATGCAGTGTGGAGGGTCATGGATAACTTGGTGTATGAAGCGTGCCCCCCCAGCACAGACAAGGGTAATAGTGAATTTTTATTGGTAAGGGTGCAGAATAATCATGCCGTCGCATGTGTGTGAGAACTGGGCCAGACCTGATAAAGTTTCAAGGCTGGGTTATAGACTGTAATATATATCCTCAGGGTTCTTAAAGAAAAAAAGGTAAATCCTGTTACCTTTGGTTATTATCTATAATGGTAGGGTTTTATTACTTGACTTTTTTTTTGATGCAGTGTTGGGTGGAAGTGACTGTTATAGATTTCCAGGGGGGAGTTGAGATCAGACGATAGATTATGTTTGGGTATACTCAAATCAATCGTCCCTTGGAACAATGAAATAAGCATAAGTAGCGCTGATAGTAAAAGGAAATGAATCACCAAGCATGAATCAAATCAAAGAAAAATAAAATCCTTAAACGTCCATATAATAAATTAATATCTTATAGAGACGATAGATTATGTTGGGGAGGTTGTACTCACCTGACTGTCGGGCTTGTGAACCACCATGCTAACCCCCTCCCCAAAAACTAGAGGGAAAACTTAGCTCTTGATGTTGATTTTATGGCTGACTTTAATTATCTGTCTAGCCCTTTCCTTTAATGGTGTTGGTTTATGTGAAAGTGGTGATCTCCAAAGCTACTGGTCTTTACTATGTAGTAATTTTTTCAAATATATCAGAACAGAGTTGCTGAGTTGCAACCACATTCTACTTTTCAGACATATAGTGCTGACACTGTAGAGAGCACTACACATTACTATTAGTCCCAGCCCTACAGGCACTTACAAGCTAATGTTCCCACCACATTCACTCATGCAATATTGAGCGAGTTAACCTTCCAGTATGCATTTGGACGGTGGGAGGTAACCAGAGCACCACAAGCATGGTGAGAACATACATACTCTAGATCAGCCATTCCCAACCTTTTTAATACACTTAAAATAACTTCTGCTCCTGGGGAACCCCTGCTATTAATTGCTCTATTAACAGCTCATGGTCATTGGGTCGAATGCTTCTTATATTTGTGGTCAGTGGGAAGAATCCCCCCCCCCCCCCCCTTACAGATGCCTAAAAAGATCATTGCTGTCCATGGTTACTTTTCGGAAAGGCAGAAATTGCTCATTGTTCAAGGAACCCCAAGCAACCTTTAAAGAAACCTTAGTGTTCCATGGAATTTAGGTAGTTCTAGACAGGTGTGTTGCTTGTAAGAGATACCCTAGAACATGTCATCATCACACCTCAATTCATGCAAAATGTTCAATTTTCTGGTAATGTTTCTAAGCCACGTAGGACTTCTTCTTCAGGGAGTGGATCACCTGGTCACATGTACCTTTTAAAAGAAGACCTTCAAACATTTTGCATGAATAATAGTGTGCTAACAACATATTCTGTGGTTGCCATTAGTGTTGCCTAATGTTGCTTCTTCATGAACTTGTGAATGGTGTGTAGTGGCGTCTTGCCTGGTTGAAGATAAGCCCAGGACTATAGCACTGCAAGGACACCAAGAGGAAACCCATTCAAATAGAGAAGTGCATACAAACTAAAAGCAGATAGTGCCCCTTGTGGGAAATATTCCCAATAATAGAGTTCTACAAGGCCACTGAGCCAACATGCTGTCCTTAGACCTTATCCCATTAAAAAAAAAAATATATATATATCCTAGCCCTATAGTACTAAAACCTAAATTGGAAAACAAAGTTGTGAAAAAAACATTTTTTGTTGTTGACAGAAGAGCTTACAATCCAAGTGCCATTCATCCATGGCTGTACTTGGGGAAAAAACCCTTATTTATATTTTTATTATTAGGATAGTTGTTATTCATCGTTCCGACTAGTGTTGCCTGGTTTCTGCCTGTGTAATCTATATGGCCATCTTTACGTTTCTTCTTTGTGTCTTCATTTCCAGACAGTTTCTTGCAGGAAGTCAGACTTGTGGCTAAACAGCAAATATTTGTAAACTCTTCATGTCAATGTTTGCTTTATTTGTAAAATGTTTAGAAATTAAATAGCTTGAGTTGTTATTTTCACCTTTCACTAGCAGTGCAATGAGCAATGATATGCAATAAACTGTAGTAGCCAATCAGAAAATGTGTTTTAGCTGCTTGGTGCAGGCAGGCTAATGAAACCTGCCCTGTGACTGCTTGCTGTAGGGTTTGGCATATCATTGTTCTTTTTTTTATTTTATAAGCCCTTTAATAAGCTGACGCAGTGTGAATTAACCAGGACCCAGTGACATTACTGCAGTATTAGGCATATCATACTTCATGTCTTTCTAGCTTTGCTGTTTTCTGTGCCTGTGGGGGGATAGCAGCGTATTAAGACCAGCATGTTCAATATACTGCTGCCCCCCCCCCCCCCCCCCTCCCACTGTACTTGGCAGGCACAGAAAACTGCACCTCTGAGAGAGAGCGTTTGTGGTTGCTGAAGACGAAAATAGGACATGCAGTGTTTTTTCGTCTTTTAGCATCCCTATAGTCGCCAAGTATTAAGTAGGAAAGCTACCTAGGTACACAATAAATCACTTGAAGAAGATGCTTTCTTAGGAGGCAACAGGTAACCTCCCAAGTACTGCCGCTAAAAGTCTGAGTCATACCCTCAGAGTTAATAAAGATACAAGCTTTCCAGATAACTTGGATCCCTTCATCGGGTTTTTATAAAACAATTGATGAAAGGATCTAAGGGTGGCCTTACATGCTTTCGAAAAATATTGATTCCTTTTCTGATCCATCTATAGTCAACAACCCATTTAATTGATATGTCACACATGGGGAAGTGGATTTCAATCGAGTGGTTAAGGCAGGGTTTCTCAATTAGGGTTCCATGGAACCTTAGGGTTCCTCCATAGGTTGCAAGGGGTTCCTTGAGCAATGAGCATCTTCTGCCTCTCAGAAAAGTTCCCACTGACACCATCTATCTATTTAGCCATCTGTAAGGGGCTAATACTTTCCAATGACCTCAAGTTTAAGGGGCATGAGTTGTAGATATAGTAATTTAAGCAGGGGTTCCCTGAGACCAGAAGGTTTTTTTTTATGTGCTATGTGTTGAAAATGTTGAGAAAGGCTGGTTGAAGGTATTATTGTAACTTGGTATTTGTCTACCCCATCTCTTTTCACTGTGCAATCTCAATGACCTGATCAGTCAGTTGAAATATGAACAACGTATCTTAGTGCTGCTGATCAATACCAGTCAGTCAGTCACTTTCCGCTTTTGGGGATTGACTCAGTTTGATGGAATCCAATGGAAATGGAATCTAAATCAATCCAAAGGGAAGTTATGGCTGTTTGATTTGTTTGTGGAGTCAATCTCTTTGATTGTTTGGATCAAATTAAAACATAATTTTTAAAAAATTGAAATATGTGGCCACCATAAGTTTAAGTCAAGTTATTTCAAGTTAGCCTATAGGTTCATTCACATGGGCGAATGCATATTTTCTGCATGGAACGCAAGTTCTTTCTAGCAGAAGATCTTGCGTAAAATATGCACCCAAAAGTAGTTTAGATGTGTACAGTTCTAATGACTTTATGCCTGTACATGTGTCTACACACATAAAATCTTCAGATATGTATGGCCCTGGATGCAGCTGTGTCGCACTTTTTTATTTCATACGCCGCTAAACACGGTGCACTTTTTTCTTTCGTTTGTTGGAGATTTAGATGCATAAAAATTATACACTGTAAGCATGTAAATGCTGCATTTTAGAATGAGCCCTAAAGAGTTTCATTTCAACTGCAGACCTTCTGCATTGATCGATGGCTAACACGTTACAACACTCTACTACTGCTATGAAGCAACTGCTGCTGAAATAGGCAGAGACAGTCAAAGACGGCTTTTACTAAGGGGAAAAAAAAAAAAAAAGAAGTGAGCTAGAGAGCAAAGGTAACCCAGGCAGTCTACGATAAGGTGTAAATAAGGCGTAAGAAGCAAGTGAGTGACGCTGACGTTTGTTTTCCTTTGTGACTGTAATAGGAAATCTGCAGCACTTTCCCCTGGTGACATTGAAGATAATTAGGCCTCTTTCACACATTGACGGAAGCTAGAGCAACCCTTGATCCAGCGCCGTCTGAGGCCTGGTGCTAGAATACATAGGGTCTACCGAGTTGTGCGTCTGTGCTGGTTGTGCCCCGTCATGCATGTATTTTATCCTGCAGCATGCTCACCCGGGAGGGAGGGACTGGGATGCACGCTGTACATTTGTAGTGGGAGTGGATAATCACTGGGAATGGGAAGTGACTGTGAACTGTATTTTAAATGTGTTTCTTCCCTGGCTATGTGAAGGAAGCAGAGATCCCCCAGGAGCTGATAGAGAAACTGGCTCACAGCGAAATCCACAGCATCCGCGACCTACAGCGCATCCTGGACATTGATTCCGTAGGTAAATTCAATTTCCTTTTTACCTTCTCACCTCTGATGTTTATGGCTGCTTTCCTTTTAAATGGGTTGTATAAGAAAAAACACTCTCTGAGTAGTTCTCTAAAGCTGGCCATACACTGGTAGATTTTCAAATGAGCGTTGGCACGAAAAATCTCATCAGTGCATTCAGTAATAACAGAGAATCGCTAAATGTCATTCAGAAAGTTTGATTGCTTTTAACGTTAGATTTCGGTATGCATGATCATTTCACAAATGAAAACTACATATACGATTAGAAATATGTATGTTCAACAAAAATCTCTGTCCTGCGCCTTCAAATTTTCTCGTAAAAAAAAAAAAAAGATTGTCGTTTTGACCCCTCTAACAATCAGAAAATCGAACAAACATTCTGAATAGAAAATCTTCTGTTGATATTCTGCTAGTGTATGGCTAACTTTAGGCTTACAGCTCTGTATGTTTTAATTATTTATTTATTTATTTTTCTCAGCGGTGTCTCTAAAGTCATTCAGGAAGATTTAATAAGGCATTTGCAACATGTT
This sequence comes from Pelophylax lessonae, assembly GCF_965119305.1. NCBI lineage: Eukaryota > Metazoa > Chordata > Amphibia > Anura > Ranidae > Pelophylax > Pelophylax lessonae. Next base: position 97,846,213 of record NC_138773.1, read on the forward strand.
TCTGCGGATGTGTATGTAGTTCATGAAAACCCAAATTTAAGTAGTTCTGACTTACAACACTTTTACTGTATGGCATTATTGCTTATTTATTACACATATTTATAAAGTGCCTGAAAATGATGCAAAGCTTTACACATTGTACATTAGCATCAGTTTCTATCCTCCAGGAGCTTACAATCTAAGGTCCCAATCTCGCATGCTTTCTTCCTAGGGCCAACGTAGATAGGAGCCAATTAGCCTACCAGGAAAACTCCTAAAGAAATACCCCCATATCAGTGATAAGGAAAGTGAATGTAAAGAGCCATTTGTCACAGTAGTAAGACTCCTTATGAATTCCAGGGATTGCCTTTAATGCCCTCCTAGCTTGTGTTGGTTTGAAGTTAGCTGCTTTACAAGAACTGATACCAAGGGGTTTATTTACTAAAGCAAGAGATTGCAAAATTAGTCACAATTCTGCAGAGAAACCAATCAGCTTCTAACCTCAGCTTGTTTAATTAAGCTTTAGCAATAAAACCTGGAAGCTGATTGGTTTCTCTGCAGAACTGTGACTAATTTTGCCCTCTCTAGCTTTAGTAAATATACCCCCAAGTCTCTAAAGCATAGGAGAATAAGCCCCAGCCCAGCACTAAGTGGTTACCACCAAGAGTAACAGAGGTCAGGCAATGGGGTGCAAAGAGTGTTAGAATGCTTTATTGTCACGTTATTTACTGTAAACCTTTTTATATTATTTATGCTGCTTAGCATCAATTCATAAAAGGAAAGCCTATTGTATTTTTATGACTGTATGTTCTTTTATGATTAAAGGTCCTTGGGTATCAACTGGGGTTATTTCCCCTGCGGCACCCATCAGATTCAAGGCCTGTTTGTGCGTCTCGTAACTCAAGTGTTTTGGGGCATTAAGGCAACCTCAATCATTTGGAAGCACCTTAATGCATCTGCAGCATTTTCGCCAGTGTAGGGAACAACAATGCATACTATGTGGAATGCGGTTCTGCACAGTACAGTTGTATTGGAGTCCTATTCTAAAAGAATGGCACTACAGCATGCATAGCACCATGCGTGACCATATGGTAAATATGTGGTTACTGTCTTGGGAGTGAAGCCTTGCTTCCCATGACTGATGTTGATGGGTGGCTAAGGAGGTAAAACTCCAGTTCTAAGTAAGAACTAATTAATACAGAAGTCTCCAAGGACTTGTTAACATCATGTCTGTTGAGCTGCATTTTTCTGCACAGGGCACAGAGACAAATCGTTGTCATGTTCAGGCCATACATGTTTGGAGGTGTGCAGAAAAACTCATCTCAATGGACATGGTTTAAAGGTTTTATCACGTTAAAGTTGCCAAATGCAAGTCATATTGTAAATATTATATCATATTAAATTACGTTATATATATTTTTATATTATATTATGATTTTTTGTCGGCGATCTTCTGCATGTACATGTCAGTTCGCAAACTTTATCGCACACGTCTGTACATGGTAAAATATCACTGCCTTCTGAATTGCAACAGGTTCTTTGAGGCATTTAAGCTTCATCCAAATGAGGGCCCGCCATTGCGAATCATCGGTTCTTGCTGCTGGATAAACTAGCTATATGCACACAGTGTGTGTGAACAGCCGCAGCCACCAATGGCGTTGCCATATCTTTACCCTGTGCAAATGACTGGCCGGCGCCACCTCTGTGTGCATGTAAGCGCTCATCCTAGCAGTTACATGCAGTTATGGACTCTAAATGGCCCTAGTTTGCATCCAGGGGGTGGCATTTCTGGCAGCATGCAAACTGGCCATCAGTTTGGCCTGGATGCATCGGACTGTGTCCAAAACCGCAGGTAACTGGATGCATGCGAATAGCGATGGCTGCTGTCAGCTTATTATTACTTTGTACAGGCTGAGTGGCCGCTGCTATTCGCAAAAACTTGTCACCCCAGCCGTATGAATCAACTGATTCTTGCCCCTGGAATTGTGTGTAATCGCCCCTTAAAATGTAATAAAATAAGAACTCATAGGAAATAAATGCTGTCAGAAAAAAATCAATATACATAAAAAAGACTTGTGCATTTTATTGAATTGCTAATGGCAGATGATCTTGGAAGCCAACGTTCTATGAATTTGGCCTAACTCAACATTTATCTTGACCTGAGGACACAATACGTTAAACAGATGAAAGGTCAGATTCCTGGGCCATAAACAGCAGCTGAGCCATTGATAAAGCAATGGTGCTTATAATGAATGGGTGTGACTTTACTCTCCTGGGAGAGAAGGACGACAAAACCGTCTTGGTTGTTATAGAGGGCGACCTGTGTTCACGTTCATTGTCTACTCCAAGAGGAAGAGACTGCCAGTCTGATTATATTGCTTTCTGTAGCTGCTTTAAAGTGAGAGAATCCCTACTATAAGTCTGTGTTCCCATTAGCTTAAAATTACTTAAAAACATTCCTACTTTTATAGTTGTTTCTCAGAGCATGTTTTATACATAGGACTCTAGGCAGCTTTCAAGCTATTCTGAACAATTTACAATTAGAGTGACTAAGGAAGACCATACACCTTATATGTCAAACACAAGGCCCGCAGGCCGAATCTGGCCCCCAGGCCTTGTCATGTGGCCCTCGGACCCAGTATTGCGGCAAAACATGGTGGCACTCCATTCCACCACCTCCTGCTCTCACCCTCCCTGTTTTTACAAGGGACAGCTTTGTTCTCAATGACTCCCAGAACTGCTATATCCCTGCATGTACCCATGGTGGAGCGCGGTGGGGACAGATCTCCAGAGAGAGGGAACGATCTCCCTGCAATTTCAGGCAGAGCCACCTACACAGAGAGGTCCTAAAGTAGAGATGGGCATTGTAGGAGAGAGGGATGTGAAGAAGCTTTGTGTGTGTGTGTGTGTGTGTGTGTGTGTGGGGGGGGGGGGGGGGGGGTTGGGTTTGCACAATGTGCACCCCTGAAGTGCCCTGCACTCTGTACATTGTGCACCCCTGAAGTTTGCAATCTGTGCATAGGGCACCCCTGAAACTGCACTCTATACATAGCAAACCTCTGAACCTTGCAGGCTGTAAGTAATCCACCCCCATATACAACCGGCCCTTTGATGGCAACCATACTACTGTTGCGGCCCACAGTAAATTTGAGTTTGACACCCCTGCCATACATGGTTCGATTCAAGAACCGGTCAAGATTCCAACAGTGTATGGGCAGCTATAGCTGCTAGTAATAATCACTCCCTTCTCCTGGTAGGGAGGACTTCCCCTGGGACAATGGCCCGGCAGGAGGGATTACCGCATCAACACTGTCTGTGTGATAGGGGAATCAAGACAATTTCTTTCCTGCAATGAAAGAAATCTACTCCGTGCTTGGCCAGCCTAGGGAAGACATTTTTATTTTAAGGTGCATTAACATACAATGTACCACTCAAACCTTGAGATCTTTAAGGCGAAACCAAACCAATTGATTTAACTGTTTACCAAAACAGGTACATTCAAGGCACACTGTGAACAAATGTCACATTTGCTTGTTCTTTCAACTGAACTGTCACACCATCAAATGGCTGGTGTCCAAACTGATCACATGTGCAGCACCATGGCAACTGCAGATCAGACAGAGGTTAAGACAGATCAGACAGATGTTAAGATGGCAGCTTCCTTAGCTGTAAAAGATTGGACAGTTTAGTTCTGCTTTAACCCCTTGTTAGGACAAACAGCGTGCAAATCTAGTTTACAATTCAAAATGAGATTTGCCAGCACAGAATAGACACAGTTAAAGCTGAAGTTTAGCAAAAACATTTTTTTCTCTACAGCTTTAGTTACTTTATCTAATGGGGACACCCCCCCCCCCTTTTTCCTGCCCTCTCCATCATACAGAAAAGTTCTTTCACTGAATACACTGCCTGTAACAGGATCTGTAAAAGGGGGAGAAAATCATGTGCTTCCCCCCCCCCCAAATTTCAGTGCCCCCCCAAATTTCAGTGCCCCCCCCCAGTGTTGTGCTAAGCACTCTTCCTCTGTTGAGGGGAGGAATGCTTAGCCCCACACAGAGCCAAGAGCAGACTGAGGGGCTTGCCGGTGAAATCTTGGGGGGGAGGGGTGCAGACAACCTTGCCAGCACCCCCTCCCTTATATCCTGCATCTCAGATTCTTGTCCCTGAATGGACAGGATTCTAAATGCCTGTATCACATGATACATCGTTCAGCCCCGTCCAGCTGCAGCCTGTCATAGACTTTAACAGACGACCTGCAGCAGGGCTGGATCCTGCATCTGTCCCTCCCAGGCGCACTATAGCCAAACAGCCCAATGTGCAAGGGGCCTAAGAGATTCCAAAATCGGAATGTAAAGTGTTTATCATTTTTTCATTATTGTTTTGCCTGTGAACGCAGCTCAATTTTACCCAATATGTACATGCACTTTATGGCGTTTTGATTTGGATTTTAGAGCAGCATTCAGGGACTAAGAAAAAAAATGCCCAAACCTGCTTTTAGGGAGGAGCCTACTAGCACCAGTTATGTACATAAGTGCCTAAACTCATATAGGGGTCATTCATTATACAAGTAGATGTAGACACAATGGCTGCCCAGATACAGCCATATGTCACTATTTGACATGCGTGCAGGAGTGGCTGCACAGATCCAAATGCACACGGTCTAAACAAATATATGATTATTCTAAGCAGTAATAAAAGTAAGTCAAATACATAAACATTCTAGCCAATAGTTCCATGCATGCGATCATAAACACTGTACACCTGTGAACTCGCATAAATGTGCATATTAATGTGCCACAACAAGCATATTTTATGCTGGATTTTTCTGTCAGCTCCTGATAAAAAAGATCCAGCATAGATAGGAATATTTAAATTTGCCAATGTGCATGAGACCTAATTGTGACTAGCAGCTGAAGAACTGCTATTTCCACAGTGACCAGTCAGCTTTCACCAAGCTAACCACCTCTAGAAATGGGAAAGTGACTCTAGTACCAGGCAGGCTGCCTCATTCATCAGTGTATGAGTTGTAGACTTGGTTTACTAAAACTGGCGAGTGCAAAATCTGGTGCAGCTCAGCATAGAAAACAATCAGCTTAATTAAACAAACTGAAGTTGGAAGCAGATTGGCTACCATGCAGTGGTGTATTTAGGTTTTGTGCTGCCCTAGGCCTGACTAAACTTGTGCACCCCCTAATTTAAATAACATACAGGCAGGTAGCAATGTGACTGCTTTATGGGGGTGCCAGACTGATTTGCCTCCTGGACCCTGCCCTCTGGCCCAATTCACTCCATAAGACTGGCACTATACTAAAAGTGTAGCGCAAACCGGCGGGGAGGAGGTTGTTTTTTTTTTTTCAGTGCGGGGTTCAGCTTTTTTGCTGCCCCCCCCCCCCCCCCGCAAAATGCCGCCCTAGGCCTGGGTCTTGTCTGCCTAGGCCAAGATACAGCACTGCTACCATGCACAGCTGCACTAGATTTTGCACTCTCCAGTTTTAGTAAATCAAACCCTGTTTGTATCACCCACTTATAGGATCCTTCTTTCAGAAAGGCAAAATCTCATTGGGCGCTGTGGGAAGCACAGTTCTAACAGAACCTATGGCAATAGAGTGATGGTATAGGTCAAGCATTCCCAAACTACGGCCCTCCAGTTGTTCAGGAACTACAATTCCCATCATGCCTAGTCATGTCTGTGAATGTCAGAGTTTAACAATGCCTCATGGGATGTGTAGTTCCGCAACATCTGGAGGACCGTAGTTTGAGGATCCCTGGTATAGGTTGTTGTTGTTTTTTTTTTTTTTAATGGTCTCTTTTTACCACAGGCAGTTATGCTTTTTAGTAATTTTGTTACACTTGAGGTATTGCAAAATTGTATTCATAGTTCTGACTTCCGTTCTGGAAAATCACCATACCGATTTTGTAACATAATTACAAAACATCCCTTAGAAAGCCTAAGGGGAAAAATGTGCAATCATTATTTCAATTATCTGGGATTATACGGCACCATATTCTTGCTGCTTTCTACCTGTTGACAGGACTGTAAGCTATAAACTTGGAGGAAAGATTATGCCTGGTGGTGAAAAGCTCGCTGACAATAGCCATGTTATGATTGTGTCTCTAATGAATAGGGAAGAGTCTTTGATGACATTTGGGTGGCAGCTTCTGTCGAGTGCATGCCTTTAGCAATTTTCCCTGCCTTGCTTTTGAAGTCATGTTGAGGCCTACTAACATTGGCCATCGTCATAAATAATAAAAAGCTATTTTCCTTTTTTTGTTTGGTATTAAAACAAATCGGTGTCAAAGGATCACAAAGCCTGTTGGAACAAGACTGCAAGCACTGAAATCTGCAGACCTTATTCACACGGCCTCTTCGGTCGGGGTGTAATTGTAGGCCTGTCTATAGAGACCTGGTTTTCTGCTTCATAACCTCCCTTATGTTGCTGAGCTTTGAGCAGGTAATGAAGCACCCAAATCCCAGACACAGCTGATTGGGCATTTTCAAGATTAAAGCTGCTTTTATCTTGAAAGGGGTAAAGAAAACAAAAAACAAAACATTAATGGTAAACCTCCAATTAGACGTCACAGTTTTTGTAGTTCAAAATGGTGGACACGTGTGTCATTGCTTTGGTATGTAATGGGTAAATTAGTATGGATAAAAACATTCAGTGTCTATTTTTGGCTAAAAGACTAAATATTCAATTGATTCAAGCTTTTGTGCATTTGTGATATGTGCTGCCCCATTCTGCTAAAACTGGACTCCTATGAATAGCAGAGGTTCAGTGACTGAATAAGGGCCTGTTTAAAACAATGTGTGTGGTGTTAGGACCTTTTTGCTTGGGCAATACAACAAATAGATGGTTGATCTATATTTTTATCACCCCTGTCTGCCCACCTAAAGCCTACTATGGCAGTTAGACAGCTAGGAAGTAAAGCAAAGCTGAGTTTGACAGGGGGCATCTATTCGGGTCAAAAGGGCTGAGCCACAACCACGAGCCAAACTCTCAGCTTGCTGTGCGGTATTTCTATACAAAAACTCTCCTGGAAATACTAAAATGTGTTCAGGAGGAGCCAGGATCACCTCTTAAATGCTTGGGAGCCACTGTTCTACCACCCTCTGAAAAGCGTGCTGCAACCAGGAGCTACGTGTTTGGCTCATGGTTGTGGCTCTTGTTTGTGGCTGAGTCCTATTGACCTGAGTAGATGTTGCCTGTCGAACTCAGCATGCCGAGATGCTTTGCTTCTTGGCTATCTAACTGCTATGGGTTACGCTCTGCACTATATAACTAAAACTTTAAATGCAAATGTAGTATAGAGTATAGGATAGTGATGTTTTGTGGTTGCTGAAGAGGAGAAATTGCTTCCATGCCCTCCGTAACAGAGCTGGTCAGACTACACCTCTCTTCCTTTGCAATACAGTTCTATGAGAAGACACTTGCTGAGGGCTATGGCTGTTACACTGCCAACATAGAGCACTGAAGTATGAGTACAAAATGCAGCATTTTTTTGTATAGAATTATGAAGAAAAAAAATTGCATGAGACCCCAGCTGTGCTTTCAAGCCCAGCTCCAGGCAATTTAAAAAAATTGTCCCTTGTACGTGTTAGGCGCTCCTTCACTTGCGCTCAGTCTGACGGAATAATAAGGGAATAATAAAAGAACATTCACTTGTCTGATTCTCTGACACCCCCCCACCCCCCTTGCTGCTAGACTGGTTTACACAGCATTTTTCTCCCCCACGTTGCAGAGCTCTAGGCTCCTGATGCACTGGATGTTTTGCCGCAAAGGGACAGTCCACTGCCAAAGTGTGGGGTAGAGCCATCTGCTGATGGAGCGAAGGATTGGGTGTGCAAAAGTGTCTCCCCTCTCCCCTTGGCAAACCAGCAATTGACCTCTGCACAGCTCAACTGCAAGAAATAATTCTACATTTTTGGGCTTTATGGTGATATAGACTTGTGAATTACAATTAATTAGCCAGAGAGCCTGTGTAATTTATATTTTTTCAGTTTTAAAAGGATGAGGCAGCAATCCCTGTGCAGCCATTTCTTTGTGGTGGATGTGGACTTTTTGAGAGTTGAGCAGGTACATGCATTGGAAGACCGATTTACCTTTCTGTGCTGTGTGTGCTAAGGGCAATATTGAGCATTAGACGGATGAGAGTGCCACAAATCCTAAAATAAGTCCAGTAAGAATTTTATTTCATTACATAATCAAAAAGCCAACATGTTTCAGGGGCTCAAAATTTAAATTTTTACTGGACAACAGTTGTAAAGCTGGATATCCAAAAATAAGTTCTGTTGCCAAACCCACAGCTTAAAGTTTAGCTACCAAGATTATTTGGCTACCCACTCTCATACTTCTAATGTTCTATAGACTGTTCAAGGGGGCCTTTGGGACACCCTGGTTGATAGCTGCCTCTAGAAATTAAATTCTGATGTCTACTCTGGGGTCCAGTGCTCCACCAGGGCATAGCTACAAGGAGCAATATCGAGGCATTGGGGTTCATTTACTAAAACTGGAGAGTGCAAAATCTGGTGCAGTTCTGCAGAGAAACCAATCAGATTCCATTTTTTTTTAGTCAAAGCTTAATTGAACAAGTTGAATTTAGAAGCTGATTGGCTAGCATGCATGGCTACACCAGATTTTGCACTCTCCAGTCTTAGTAAATCTGTGCGATTGTATGACATGCTAAAAACTTGGTGTAAAGGGCCCTGACTTGGTACCCATGCAGACTACACATTATTTTTTTTTTTATTTTTTTTTTAAAGACTCCTCTGTACTCGTCTAAACATATATATTAACATTTAGAACATGTCATATGTGTGGTCATTTTAGTTTAGGTTAAAATAGTTGATTACTAACCAGATCTTGGAAGCAGGCCGGTTCCATGTTAGCTGTGGGCATCTGAAGCCCTCTTCTCTTCATTTCCTGGATTTCGGTGCAGCTGGCTACCCAGCATGCAACTCTCGATCTCGCGCCTGCGCAGTAATGCCAGACTGGTCCAGAGCAGGTATGCTCCACTTCCTCCTGGCAGATGCAGTTCTTTGAGAATGACAACTAAATCCTCCCATTCGTGTAATTTCCGATCTGAAAATACATGAGAATTCATCACTAGGTGATTCACAAGGACTCCTGGGATACATGACGCCGCTATCCCAGGAGCCCTTGCGAATCGCTTGGTGACGTAATTGCCTAGGCGGCCGCAGCTAGGAGTGCTGCTGGAAAAAGAAGAAAAAAGGTATTTACGTCAAAAAAAAAAAAAAAATTACCATTGGTAAAAGCATTCTCAATGGCGATAACATAGATTGCAACGATAAAAAAAAAGGGTGGAACTCCGCTTTAAAAATAATATTTTATTATCCTGTATATGAAAATTCTTTCGTGTTTACGTAAACTATTTTCATTGACATCTTCTTCCGGGCCGTACTTTGTTTCTGATCATATGTGGTCTTACTCATTTGTTTTTTGAAGGATGAATACTGTACTAATTAAAGGAAAATTGTTAGTTTTGGTAACTAACAAGAAAAGTATATATAGTACAGTAAAACTGCAGGCAAGGGAACTCGGGAATACCGCCAAGGAGGTTAAAAAAGAGCCTGTCACTTTAATAGCAAATATAATACAAAGAATAGGCTAATTTTTTCTAATGCTGTCCCACCCTTTCCCCAACAAGATATTTTCCCCAACAAGATATTTCCCCCAATAAGATACTTCCCCCAATAAGATAGATATTTGACAAAGTGGCACCTCAGCAGTGTGTAGCTGGTAATGTGCTATAGGGCTTTGAGATGGTTCTGAAACCCACATTTCTCATCGATTCACATTTATTTAAATAACTCTAATTAGGACTCTTATGAATGCCTATCTTCAACCTCACGTCTGATTAATTCATGAAGGAGCTCCCATATGCATATAACCTTTCTCTGTGGGATAGGCTTAGCATAGGCAATATATAAAATATTTAAAACTGCTTATGAGCATTATAGAGCCCCACTTCTAAAAGTATGTATGGCTTGAGTATGTGTTATGATTTATTTTTTGGTTTCTGAGAATGCAGGAATAGGATATAAAGAAAAATATAAATAGAAAAAATATGAATTAGCATATAACATTTTGATGGTATTATATTGTGATTATTATTATTATTATTATTATTATTATTATTATTATTATTATTATATGATATGGAGAAAAAAGATCCAGAAAAATAACTACCTGGGATTCTACAGGCAATGGAGACTTTTTTTCACCTTTTTAACTTTTTCAAATTGGTGGAGATTTACAGAGTCACATTAGTATTAGTGATCGACCGATATCGGTTTTTCGTTGCCGATACCAATATTTTGGTCAATGCATATCGGTATCGGCCAATATGGGCTGATATTTTCGTACATTTAAAATGTTTTTTTTTTTTTTTCTCCACACTTGTGGAGGGATCTGGGGGTCTAAAAGACCCCAAACCCCTCCTCTACACTTAAAAGCATTCAAAACGCCAAGTTTGGCTGTTTTGAATGCTGTCATTTTTTGAATCTGGCGCAGTACCCGGAAGTGATGTGATGACCTCACTTCCGGGTTTTTGCATGGAGACCCGGTTCTCAGCCTCATCGGTTGTCCTTACAAGACAGCCAACCGTCGGCTATGGACGCCGGTACCAGGGTGATGCCTCTAGCTGCAGGCATCACTCCGGTACAATCACTTCCCGAAATATCGGCAATATCGGTCACCTTGGTGGCCGATTGCGATATATCGGGTGAAAGTGCAGTTCGGCCCTATATATATCGGCTTTGCCGATAATCGGTCGATCCCTAATTAGTATACCATATAACATGTGGCGCTTTTGTATGCCTGGTTTATAAATAACATATTTATTGCTATTGAAAGTTTTCTATATACCCGGAATACATGTTTTGCACAAAACTTCACAACCAATAGTATTTTCTTTTCCGTTTTCCTTGTACTGCATGGGAAAGTCCAAGGAACCTGGTTGCAGTGGGTAATGAAGACAGTTACTAAGACTGTTATTAGACTGTTTTTCCTTAGGTGCACAAGTTTATGGCGCAATATTTTTTGTTGCTGGTTTTGACATGATATGTTTGTAATGATAATCCCAATACTAGAGTTGGTGTTTTGGCTTGCTTAATTTACTGCGTTTTTAGGCACCAAATCGCATGGTATGGTGTTGCATGGGGTTTGGTGCAGTGCGTTCTGAAAAAAGTAGCGCTTGCACTACTTTCACCACACTCCAGTGCGTTTTGTAGCTGGGCTGCAAAACCGAACCGCATGGGAATGCACTTAATATTCATTTCTTATTTTTTTCTGATAGGCAAAAGCTCCAATACTTTTTTTTTTAGTGCTAACATTTGCATGCCCCTTATTGCACGTTCATATTGGCCATTAAAACAGACCATCATAATGAAGGGCCAGAAGCATGTTGGGGGTAGGAAGTAGTGCTAAACTCTGACAATACACAGGTGTGCCAGCCTTGCCTGTCAGAAGGGCCCAGGCATTCAGCCTTTTAAAGTGGATCTGTGAAACTTTCTACTTCATACATGGAGCAGCAAAGTCCTATTAAATGTATTTTTTAATTGCAGGTAGGATAAGTACCTGCATTTTCCTAATATCAGCCCCTCGTAATCACCTGTAAAGCAACGATCAGACTGGGAAGATAAGACAGCAGTAGGAGCCAATGTGTCACTACTGTATGCACATGTGTTGATGGGGATCATATTGACAGTAGGCAGGAGCAATGTGATGACTTCATTAGTGGGTTTCTGCTTCATTGCCCAATCAGCAAGTTGGGGGTGTGTTTTTGAACGAGTGTTTGAAGACAAGTGTCTCCTCCTACAGCACAAGCATTCACTGGGCCGTGCGTAAAAAGCGCCCGTCTTACCCACAGGAATCAAATTTCACTTTTTCTTTTTCAGTACAGATTGGGTATTAAGGGTTTATGAACACAGTGCTTACACCGGCGTGCCTGGCGTAATTTCCTGGTGCTTTCCAGGCCACGTGTGCTTCTGTAATTGGCTATGCTTTTGTAAATGCCAATTATTTTGTGCATGGCATACTTGCCAACTGTCCCGTTTTTACCGGGACAGTTACTTGTATGGCTGGCTGTACATGGCACAGGAAAGAGCTGAGAAATGATGCCGGGCATCTAAAATGCCTGTGTTAGACCCGTCTGCATGAACCTTCAAGGAAAAATCTTGCTGGTAACTGTGAACTGTGATAACATTGACTTTGAATCTGATCAATATCTGCTAATGGATAAAAAAAATATCAGTGCTGCATTTACAAGTGTCCAGAGACCCGGCTAAGGATATTACTTTGTTTTTACTGCCAGATGATTGACCTCAATAACTGCAAGGAATCGTTTGTATTTTAGGGCAAATGGATGTCCCGAAATACTCCTAGTAACGCCTAGGCCCACTGACATTATGTCATAACACCTAACTTGCTATTAAAACATTATCATACCACAGCTTGAATGCAAGCCGAGGAAGCGAGTGACATTTTTATCCGCTACCAAAATAAAACGACAGCAGGACAGGAAGAGATTTGGTCGGAATGTGCTATATGTGGAGTGTAACTGGTTGCTCAGAAATAACTACTTTTTTCATATCTCCTTTTAGACTGGCAGGTATACAAGTGGCATCTGCCAGTCAGGACATTGTAGATCAGTAAGCACATAGTGTTGGGCATGAAGGCAGGTGTTTTGATTTGGCTGCCATTTCATGTAATGAAACTGCAGCAGTTTACTCACATGATACCTGCCTTGTTCTGAATAGAAATAATATTTAAAGGGGAAATTTTTTAAAAAAATGTAAGTTAGCAGCTACAAATACTGTAGCTGCTGACTTTTAAGAACTAGACACTTGCCAGCCTATGGAGTCCATCGTCTTCCTAGGAACCAGCTTATACGGGAGCTGGCTTGGACTTCCTGAAGTCTCCATTGCACATGCGTGAGGCATGGTCGTGCTATGGCAAATGGCTGGCCGTTCCAAGCTATTCTCACTTGAGTAAGAATTGCAGACATGGTAGCTAGTACCTGTCACAAAAGTTGCCTGTCCACAGAAAAAAAAAAACAAAAGAAATACCCAAAATCCTAATTTGATAGGCAAAGAGCTGGTTGGTGCCTTGATCTCATGTGCAGCACTTGGCTGTAAGGAAAAGGTTTGGTTTCCCCTATAAATAGCTGTTACCAAAATGGCTAAATGTTCAGTTTACATACAAATGTTTATTGCGGACTTCCCCAATCAAATTTACAAAGCAATGCAATCTTAGTTTGAAAATTGATAAAGTCACTAATAGTGACTTGCCTCTTTCTTTTAGAGCCCATTCACATTAGCGCGACTTGTCAGGCTGACAAGTCGCGGTATGTTGCGGTCCATTGATTAGCACAGGACCCGTTCTAATCGGAGCGACACAAGTCGCTCCGACTTAGAAAAAGGGTCCTGTACTACTTTGGGGCGACCTCAGAGCGACTTGCATAGACTTCCATTATGTGAAGTCTCTGCAAGTCGCGGTGCACAGCGGTGCACGCGACTTCACAGGTCGCCCCCTAAAGTTGTGTCGCACTAGTCTGAATGGGCTCTTAGGCTTTATGCAGTCTCTACAGTCTTTTACTCCTGTGGATGTTAAACCTATTCTGCAATTTCCTATAAAAACATCATTGGCAGCCAGCTTCTTCTTTCTTATTTTATGCTGGCCCACCAGTGATGTCTTGCTATATCTCCTGCATGCACTGTAGAAGATCTGGTGTAGTTTGTTAGTCAACAATAAAAAGCTGTACCAGATCTACAGCATATATGGCACTCTTGCAAATGCCATACGAGACCTTGCAGGGCTGGCTATTGTTCAACAACCAACTGTATCAGGTCTTGAACATTGCATGAACGAGATTGGTGCGTGCGCTGTAAGAGATCTGGCGCTGTTTGGTATAGAATGATAACAGACCACCCCAGGTCCCTTACGGCGCATACTAAAGATCAAGCATGCAAAATATCAAGCAGGATCTCCCAGGAAGGTACTGGTGACTTCTAGAGGACAGCTGTGAGACCCTGACTACATCACCAGTTCCTATTGGAAACCAAGAAGCGTGGAAACAAATTGTAAATTTACAAAAACTTGTTCCTACACAAGTGAATGAATGATGCTTCGGGATGTGAATGCGAGGCTGCAGGCAACATGGAATTTTGTGTTTAGTTGTAAAGGTCTTCTTTAATGTGTTTCCTGCCAAAAGATTGAACTTTAGGCCTTCTAATCTTGTGGTATCTCAGGTCTTCCTGGTTTAGCTTTAGGACATGCTGACATTGAAAATCTGGTACCTAGAGTACAGCTTTAGGCCTCTTTTCCATGGGCCCCCTCCATAGCGGTTCCATAGAACATGTGTATTGCTATGTCCACATCTTGTCTAGTCAGGAAAAGTGGGCCTGGTTGCTAACTTATTGCATTTGATCCAATGAACCTGAATTGACCCAGATGTAAACAGACAAACGTCTACTTATATCCAGTCACCCATACAGACACATTGCATTCTGTTTGTGATCTGTCTAATTGCGGGTCCAAAATGGACTGAGGGAATGCCCATGTTAAAGATACGTTGTTACTTGGCCCATTCATGACAAAGTAACAGGGTCTGTCTGAGAGGACCTCCTTCCTAACCCACTAAAACTCATGTTGCCTGGTCTCCCCAGTCCTTACTTCTGTTTCCTCAGCTGGTAGAATACCTTTCCTGGTATGGGAGAGCATGCAACTTTCTTCCCATGTGTGCAGATGTAGCAGCCAATGGACCCAGGCACTGATGGAGGGAGTGACATTACCACCCCCCATAGCATCTGACTCTGGGAATTTTGGTGCCAGCTGCGACAAAGGAAGGAGTGATGGGGGAGCTCTGGCAAGGTGAGTATTAGCTGGTTGGGGGGGCCTTTACGAAGACACTGTAAGCTTTGCCCCTAATATGCAGGCTAAATGGGCTGCTGGCTAAATGGGCTGCTGGCCAAAAGGGAAAAAATCATTAGTCTAGTCATATATAATTGTTTTTTTTTTTATTTTATTTTATTTCACGTAGGTTACTTGTACCAGTTATATGGGTAACTGCCTTGCTTGATCAACATTTTATATGCTAGAGTCATAAAAAACGGTAAATGTAGGTAATAGCAGGAAATAGATAAAAAAAAAAAAAAAAACTGGCATGCGTTCCATTTGATTAGATAGACGTGAAAATAATGTGAATTTTTTTCTACTGGTCTACATGAGTTATTGTGTGTTCAATCATGTTTTGTCTGCCCAGCTTCATAAATCAGTTGAAGGCGACTTTGTTCTGGGCTTCTGAAAAGGTAATTGCGTTTCCTGGCAGATGTTAAAACGAACGCCAAATCATTCTACATAGGATCACCTTTAATTCTTCTTTTTTTTTCTCCTTTTTTTTTATTTGGCTGCTCTCCATTTTGCCATTTTGTTGGTAATGATCAAGTTGCATTTTCAGATACATTATGGAACATGACGGCACTAATTGTCGTATATTTTATCCGTTCTCCAAACATTGTCAGTACATCAGGCCATAAAAAATTTAAGTGAAACTATTTGGTTGCCTGCCACAAAACCATTCTAAATTATCTGCTGGCAATTCCTCCTCCCGCACTTGCCTAAAAGAATGAGATATTTAGAATATGGAAACAATAAACGTACAATCAAAGTCTTTTGTGTTGAGCTAGTTCAAAGGCCATGCGCTGTATGAAGTCTAAGGGGATTTGTCATAAAGCAAAACACCTGTTGGAGAAGGTGCTGATGGAAGCAGCATTTTCCTGCTTATATGCTGCATATTAGGACATTCTTGAGCGGTGATGCTAAACTGCTTATGATGTGTTTATCCATGATTAGATCATTTGATTGAGCCATGGGCATTCTGTGGTAGGTTTTTAGTGCTGATAATTTGGTATAAAAATGTTGGGCTAACACTAATGATCACGATTGACTAATGGTTCTCCTTCAGTTTTCAACTCGTTTATGGCCCTGTTCACCATATCACTGAAAAAGAAAGTAAAGGAAAATCCCAAATCTTGGGTTGTCCCCAGTGCTTTAAGTGGCCCAAAAGAGGTGCCGGTACTCTATTATAGCCTATAAATTTTGTTGCCCCCCCATCCCACATCAGGGTCCCCACAGAGGCACCCCCCCCTGGCCTGGGCTAGGACTTCCGGAGCAGGGGGACTCACTGGTGGTGACTGGTCTGGCTCTGGAGTGGGAAATATTCTTGATGTCCAAAACGAGCGTACTGGTACGCTAAGGCGCACGGAGAGGTGGCGGTATGCTCAAGAGCCATATTTGGAAGTGGCGGTACTCAGTCCCAGTGCATACCGGCCCACTTAAAGCACTGGTTGTCCCCAGAACAGGACTATAAATAACATCTTCCAATGGGGGCAATAATTCTAATGACCTTGGTGACAACCAGGGATTCCCTCACTTTGGAGGAATTTCCTTTTTACTTCCTGTTTTGACTATGCAACAGGAAGTGAAGGGAAATCTCCCCAACGGTGCACAGATAGCCTGACAGGGGTTATAACCATCCCTTACAATATCTAAAATGAAAAAAAACTTTTAGCTCAATTTTGAGGGTTAATGCATATTGGTATCGTTTCACAGCATTCTTGAGCCTTTTTAGTGGATCCATGTGGGTATAAATGAGTGCTTACAAGGGTACAAGAATCGCTTCTTGTCGATTGAAAATGTTGGCTGCACCTGTGCAGATAATACAAGTTCCTAAATGCTGAAGAAATGCACAGCATGCACCTTGTAGGCATAGGAGAAGCGCTTATTCATAGTTAAAGTTACAATTCTCAGCCCCTATAGGGTTTTTATTATCCCAGATATCCCAGTAGTGTTTAAATGTTGAACAAATGTGGTGTGAACACTATTGGGGGGATTTACTAAAACTGGAGCACTCAGAATCTGGTGCAGCTGTACGGGGTATCCAATCAGCTTTTAACTTCAGCTTGTTCAGTTAAGTTTTGACAATAAGACCTGGAAGCTGGTTGGTTACTAATGTAGAGCTGCATAGGCTGCATTCTCCAGTCTGAATACATTTCCCTCCTATGTTGGAGTTTGTTAAAGGCATATACAGGCATTGACAAGCTCCTACAAATGTTTTTAACATCTTTATTGGCCCTAAGAGGTTCTTTAAAGGGTTTTGGCTTTTTTTTATTTTGGATACAATACATTTTTATCAGTCTTTGCCAAAAGAACACATGCAGTAAAATCTAGTGTTGCCAAAAAATTGCGTGCCAAAACTTCTAGTGCAGTAATTCCACTCTTTTAACCACCACAACTGTTTTTGGAGACTTTTTTAGGATCTCCCTCTCATGTACGTGTATGGGATCGGTATGCTCATACCATTATTTGCTTTTTTTAAATACATTTTGTGTACAATTTTCTCTTAATTTGGTTAGGCAATGCTTTAAATTATAATTTTTAGCACATTTTTTTTTTGTGTGGCCTTATATAGCTTCCAGCCTACATATGGCTACTGATGGAAATTTATTTATTTTTTATTTATTTATTCATTTTTTTGATCCCTTTTCGGAAAAACCTGTAAGCAACCCATACCAACCAATAAGCAACCCATACCAACCAAGGGTTTCAGCTTATGGGGGGCTAGGTTGGCATTAGGTATTTGGTGATTGGTTGTAATGGGATTACAGCACATTTTATATCTGTGTTATAGGGCTAGTTCACGCGACACTGCATGCTAAAACGCTCTGTATGCAATAGGCTGCAGCACGATAGGAGTTTCAGCGCATCACACAGTTTCCTTCTTTTTTAAATTCTTTGATATAAAGTGTTACAAAATAACACCTTATTTGTGTCTCCACACTGGAGTACAGATCTCTGAGCTGCGGTGGGGTGACATGCACTGACGTCCAGTGCACTGCGGTAAAATACTGCATGTCTGCATTTTACCACAGCTCACCTGACTACATTGCAGTATGACTGTGGCACATAGCTATTGATTTCTATGTGCCCTAGCAATGACTGGTGTTGATCTGGTGTGAAATAACTTCAATTTTTTTTTTTCATGTTTCTTTATGCGTTTACATTATTGCAAAACTCTGACTCCTTTGTATAAATGGCTGGTGCGGCTGCTAGAAGAGACCTCTGTCCCCTGGCCACAATGGCTAGAGTTATGGACGTCAGCAGGTGACGTCATGGTTTTGTGCAATTTTGCCCTGCTCTCAACCTTCCATACTACAAAGAAGAGCTGGAGCTTTGTGGCCATGAAAAAACTGGAAAAAAAAGCTATTTACATTGCAATTTATGATAAAAATGTATATGGCGGTATTTAAAAGGTGGCATATTGTATAGCTTTATCCTCTACTTTAAGCTTACTGCCTGTACCCACACCGCTTGTCCCCGACCAAGGAGCTGTTATCCATTCTGCGGCATCTGGAGTCCACCACAAGTAACTATTTCCACATTTTCTGCCGCGTGTGTAGAGAACCTGAGGTTTCCTGCAAAATAGCTGTGGTTTCTGCATTTAGTGGGTGCCCGGCTTGAGGTATTTTATTTTATTTTGCAGCACCTTTATGCCCAGTGCAATGCATTACACAGGAGCTTCATGAAATACATGACTTTTGGTCCAATATCTACTTCCTGCCACAAGACAATAAAGCCTGCTCCATCTATATATGTGGTTTATGTATTAAGCAGTTTCTGAAATGTTACCTGTGTCTGCGATTGCTCTGAGGTTCCACATAGTCGACTCAGTTGTATTACATCCTATAGTGCAGTAAACGAAGGATGCTTCTATCATCAAATCCATCAATCTTTCACTGTTTGAATATTCTGACTTCCTAATGTGAAAAATAAACTTTTGGTGGCCTTACCCCTTTTTATACGGGTCATTGGGGGCATACACTGGGTTCCAGTGGCATCTTGCGGGTAGGATGACAAGTGTATGTGAACAGTGGTAGACATTTAGCCTGTGCTGAGGGGGACTTTTGCCGTTCGCATGAATCTGTGCATGCAGTTGTTAGAGAATGGACGTTCGAGGCCGAATGCATCTTTCTACATCCAGCAGCGATCATCTGTCCCTAACCATAGGCAGGGCCATAGATAAGGGGGTACCACCAGTCCTCCTGTACGGGGCCCAGGTCAGCAGGCGGGCCCAGGCAGCAAGGTGAATTCAGTGTGGGCAGGGAGGGTGATCGGCACGGCGGGGGGGGGGATTACTGAAACTGATCACTGTATGACTCTCTCTGTAGCAGCTAAAAGCTGACTTCTTCTCCTCTCCCTCCTACTGGCTTTTAGCTTCTGCAGGGAGAGCCATACACGGGATCAGTTCCAGTAATCCCCCCGCCACACTGATCAAACTCCATGTGCACAATAAGTTTTCCCCTGCCAGGCCCCCTGTGTGCTTCCCCTACCCTGGCTGTGCTGCCGGCTTCCCTCCTCTCCTTACCGCCGGCAGGTGCAAGCACGCAATAGGATTCTTCAGGATGGAGAGTGGGGGAAGAGTCCAGTAAATATATAATATTTACCAACCCCTTTTATTCCTGAATGAACACAATGAGTGATCCGTACCGATCACTCACTGGGCTCATTCATATCTGAAGCAAAGTAAACGGGTGGGGGCCCTGTTAGGTTGACTGTATGGGGCCCCCATGGTTTCTTACAGCAGCCCTGACCATAGGTAACTGCATGTGCGTTCACCCACAGACAGCCATTGCTGCCATTCATTCACTCAGAGGAGCTGCAGCTAACCATAAATGCTTGTGATTCTTGGTACCCAAAGTCACAAACTGGCCCTAATGGCACAGGAGAATGAGCTCCTAATTCTGGACTTGTTGAGCAGTCATCCTGTATATACAATTAAAATTTAGGGGCACAGGGGGGGTCCTGAAACTGGAGAGTGCAAAATCTGGTGCAGCTCTGCATAGACACTAATCAGCTTCCAGGTTTTATTGCCAAAGCTTATTTGAACAAGCCGAAGTTAGAAGCTGATTGGCTACAATGCACAGCTGCACCAGATTTTGCACTCTCCAGTTTTAGTAAATCAACCCCACTGTGTTTTATTGGATTTGGGCTTGGTTCACACTGCTGCGATCTGACTTTAAGGAGGTTGTAAACCCCGGAAGAAAAAAAACCCTGTAAGACAGCAGCATAATTTACCTTAGAACGAAGCTCTCTAGTGGCGCCCGCTCACTGCTGAGACGGCTGACATCTTCCCTGGTGTTTCTTCCAGGTTCGCGGACTCCAGTGTTGTGAGTGGCCGGAGCCATGATGACATCACTCCTGTGCATGGAGGAAGCCGCGGTTTACAGTACGGGCTCTGAAGGTCCGGCACAGTAAGCCGGACCTTCAGAGTGCATCCACCGATGACGCCATCAACTGCATGCACTCTGAATATCTCCTAAACTGTGCAAGTTTCAGTCGCAGTACTTATAGTTTAGCCATATTATAGGCCTACCTGTAGGTACAAGTGGTGTAACAGAGTTTACAACCACTTTAATTCGATTTTCAGTGCGATTATGTAGCGCAGCTTGGATGGAGCTTTGATAAGGTCTGCAAATTCTATGTAGTTAATCGTACTGGAATTGCACCGATATAGTACAAGACCCTTTACCAAAATTGCACTGTGTTGAGTCTAGGGATGCAACGATCTGACTTTTTTGGACCCGATACCGATATCTGGCGTTGGGAAATCGCCGATACCGATACCGGAACCGATCCGGAGCTACACACAAAGCAAGCGGCTGCAAAGCCGCTGCTTCATGTGTGTGGCTCCCCCATTCACAGGCGGAGTGCATCTGATATCACTCCGCCTGTGAGCCGGTCCTATACAGGAAGTAGCGGCTCCCATCCCATACTATTACTGCACCTAGTAAGGGATGGTTGAGCCGTTACTCAGCAAAAACCAAATCGGCCAGTGGATCGGTCAATGTTACTGATCCCCCGATCCATCTAAAATGGCCATATCGGTGCATCCCTAGTTGAGTCGCATTGATGTGAATGGGCACCATTGAAAGTAATGTGATTATCCTTGTCATGCGATTTTATGGGACTCAAGTTGCTTCTGAAATTGCATTCATGTGAACGGAGCCTTAGACTAAGCTATGTTCTTCTTTCAGTATGAAATGTTGACCTTTTTTTATATTTGTCTTCAGCAGGGAATGATGATTTTTCTGGAGGAAACGTAAAAACCCAGACACACAACTTCTATCACAACAGACATGTACAAGAGAAGAGGTCTGTGCCTATTCGCAGGAAGCGAAGCATTGGTAAGTAATGACGGTTAAATACATGATGGGAGTTTTCATTCTTCTCCTCTTCCTTTTTATTCAAGAGATTTAAGGCTTCATTCACACCTGAGCGTATCATTTTCAGGCACTTTTTTGGGCCTTTTTTCAGGTGTTTTTAGGCGTTTTTTGCAGGCATTTGGAGGCAGGCATTGACATCTAACAAAAACCTTATGTACTTTTTTTTGAGCTTCATTCATTTTTCTTCAGGCGACAAAACGCTCAGATGTGAACAGCGGCCATTAAAATAAATGGGATTTTGCTTGTTGGACATTTTGAGACTTCAGAGATGAGCGTTTTACGAGCTAAAAAACGCTCATGTGTGAACAGGACCTTAATGTTATCAGCCTTGAGATACTCTTTCAAAACAACCACAAAAAGATATCCCCGCAAATTGAAATAAATAAATAAATAAAAATCTGCGCATGAATGCATATGGCCCTAACTGCAAGCGCTGCTTGGAACAGTGGTCATGTATTTCAGCCTGCCATTCATTTTGACAGGCTGCTGGCAGTGGGATGTACACTACACCTATGCCTACCTGGCACCCAACCCCCCCCCCCTTTATTTTAACTCTGTAAGAACCAAACCACCCTTGTGCATGAGCCCTATTACTCCTGAGCTTACATAAGGTAGATGTGGGAATACTGTGGAGCAGCCATACCTATAGCAGACCACATGATTTCTATGTGGTCCAGCAGCACTGGGTTAGAACTGTCTGGCTAAATGACAATTTATTCAGGCAGAATTTTGGTAAATAATTGGATAGAACATAGATGTCTATGCAGTCAAATCCAACTCCTATGAATGTAATCACAGTAACTGGAATGCTGCTGTATAGGTTGCAGAATACTGAATTATAGTTTAATGTTGTCTATGTTGGTAACCGTTTTTATGTTTACCAAGATCTTGGCATGAAAGTGTAGACTTTCTGTGCTAGGAACTGATGCCAGGATCAGGGTAAGAATAGTGCTGGAACCAGGTGAAGTGTTACGGAGAAAAGCAACCATTTCCTATTTCTAATGTTAACAGAAACCATTGCCAAATAATATCTGTTTGGTTTTAAACAAAAATCTGGAGCATAATCAGTGCGCAAAAAAGTCAGCTCTGGTCTGTCCCCAGATGCCCTGTAATTCTGGCATTGGGCATCGCCATCTTGCTTCTAGCACAGTAAATAGAAGATAAAGCCAGGCTGTTCAACACACCTGAGCCATTCCTGTAATAGTCATCTGTTATTGGCGAAGGGGAAGACATAGATGAGACAAAAGGTGCAGCTTCTGACTAATTATGAAAAAAAAAAAACGTAAAATTTGCATATGAATAACAGTTTAGTTTACCGTATATACTCGAGTATAAGCCGACCCGAGTATAAACTGAGGCCCCTACTTTTACCACAAAAAGATGGGAAAAATGATTGACTCGAGTATAAGCCTAGGGTGAGAATGCAGGGTGGCGGGCATGGTACAGGAGAATGCAGTGTGGCTGGCATGTACAGGAGAATGCAGGGTGGCTGGCATGGTACAGGAGAATGCAGTGTGGCAAGCATGGTACAAGAGTATGCGGGGTTGCGGGCATACTAGTGTGGCTGTGTTTCACTTACCTGTTCCAGAGGCGCCTTCATTTTAAAAATGTCGCCGCCCGGCGCCGACACGTCATTGCACACGCGCCGCCGCCGCTGGTATACGTTCGGCTATTTCCGACCTGTCCCGAGCGGTGGCGGCGCATGCGCGGTGACATGTATACGCCGGCGGCGCCATTTTTAAATCTTAAACACGTCGGAGCGGCCGGGAACTTTTTTTTTTTTTTGTTGACTCGAGTATAAGCCGAGGGGTACGTTTTCAGCACAAAAAAATGTGCTGAAAAACTCGGCTTATACTCGAGTATATACTGTACTTGAGCTTTAAGTTTTGGGGAACGGAAAGTGTACGAAACAGCGAATGAAGCAGATTATGAAGGTACTACTGTGTTTCCTATTATAAACTGACCACACTAAGCAGGAGAGCACACTGTGGTCAGTTCTCTAGCTATGCAGGGAACTCAGTCTGCTCTACTCCAATCATCAGACTTGTCCTGACATGCCCCTGCTGCCCAGCCATTTACTGGGAAGCTCCGTGTGCTGCTGCTGCTTCTCCTCCCCCAGCTCTTTTGCAGCGGGGAACAGAGGGAATGTGATCACTTAAAAAAAAAAAAAGAGAGGAAAAGCTGTCTTTATATCTATACACAAATTAATTTCTATTTTAAACCGAATGTGTTGTTGTACAAGGTAATTATTTCTAATCACTTTACATTAATGTTTTGAGCAAGAAGCAGTTTAAAGGACAAATTGTTATAAAAATACTGAATTGTGAATGTAAAGATAGCATTCAGTATATCCATTTTTTTCACATTCTATTTTTATTTTATTATTTTCATCCATGTTCAAAAGTACAAAGTGCCCAGGATAAGACAATAGTTCAGTAGTTCATGAGGAGTTGCAGTCATTTAAACCGTGTGGCCTCTTATAAGCACCCTAGACATAGACAGTGTGGTTGATTTACTAAAGGCAAATCGGCTGTTCGTTTAGCAAAGTGAATTTTTACTTTGCAAGGGAATTTTCCCTTATCTTAGTGAATGAAGTGAATTTCATCAAACAATCATGTGCAAACAAAAGTGAATCTTGACCACACTCACTAACCTAAGTAAAAATTCCCTTGCAAAGGGAACATGCACTACTTATATAGTAAATCAACTTAGTGTTTGAGCCCCTTTCTCTTTTACTGAGCCAAAAAACTTTTATACTAACCCTCATAACTATTAACTGTAAATAATTTTATTTTTGTGATATTGGTCTTTAAAGTGTTAGGGTCAATTAACTGTTAGGGATAAGTTAAAGTCATGGATGTTTATTTTTAGCTTGTTTTTTGGCTCGGGGTGCAGTGGGTTTTCTGTGCATGGCTTTCAGTACTGAAGACAGGTTAAAAATAAACTGTGTCCCTGAAAACGTACATACTGCCTTTTCATAATGTCAAGATCAGTAATAGAAATGCTTTTTCAGCCATTTTTTTTGTATGTATTTGCACGTATTTACACACATATGTTTTGGGCAATTTTCGCAAGAGTGTGCGCAAAACCGCATTCTCACATACTTTTTCTATACAGAATGTAAATGAGCATTTGCGCACATTTTCTATATTTTATTTTTTTTTTTACTGAAGAATAACCGACGCTTGTTCACGTGCCTGTGTGCATAAGCACATTACAATTATTGGGTTGTATTTTTGCTCAGTAAAAAAAAAAGCTGTACTGAGCTTTTTCAAGCTGCAGTGTGCAAGAGGCCTAAAGGATAAAGGGTTAGGTCGCCTTCACAATAAAACTTGTACAGTGCATTATATTTGCCCAAGCAAATAATAAATCAGTTGACAACATTTTATCAGCACTCAAAACTAGTGATCGACCGATATTGTTTTTTCATTGCCGATACCGATACTGATATTTTGGTCATCGCGTATCGGTATCAGCCGATATGGGTCGATATTTTTGTACATTTAAAAAAAAATGTATTTTTTTTTTCTTTGACAGGTACTCTTGTGGAGGGATCTGGAGGTCTAAAAGACC
Source organism: Pelophylax lessonae (assembly GCF_965119305.1). Classification (NCBI taxonomy): domain Eukaryota; kingdom Metazoa; phylum Chordata; class Amphibia; order Anura; family Ranidae; genus Pelophylax; species Pelophylax lessonae. The sequence goes on from NC_138773.1 coordinate 97,871,063, forward strand.
CCAAACCCCTCCTCTGCACTTAAAAGCATTCAAAACGCCAAGTTTGGCTGTTTTGAAAGCTGTCATTGTTTTGAATCTGGCGCCAGTACCTGGAAGTAATGTCATGACATCACTTCCGGGTTTTTGCATGGAGACCTAATCAGAGCCGAATGCGGCTTTGATCGGGTCTTCTGCGGCTGTGCAGGCTGGTTTCCGGGGTCTACTGGTGGGACGGGACACCCGGGCAAGCCGCAGAAGGTGGCTGTCACCCTCCCGCTCCTTGTAATGACAGCCGAGCGGCTTCTCAGCCACATCGGTTGTCATTACAAGACAGCCGACCATCGACTATGGACGCCGGTACCGGGGTGATGCCTCTAGCTGCAGGCATCACTCCGTTACAAGCACTTTCCCGAAATATCGGCAATATCGCTAATCTCAGGGGCCGATTCCTGTATATCGGCCCTCGATACATCGGCTTTGCCGATAATTGGTCGATCCCTACTCAAAACTGCCACTTTTATCTCTTGTAATGTTCTGTTATAAAAGTCACAGCCAATGTACTTGCAGGGTCCTAAAAATTAACTAGAATGGACTGGACCTTGATGTGTTTAAAAGAGATGTTGTTACATATATGGCTCATCCAATTGGGTTATTAGGTTATTACAATAAATTATGGGGTATGTAATACGATAACTACAGTCCCCGATGATCAAACTACATTGTCCCACAATTCATTGTGTGTACAAACTTGTAAACCTGTCCCAACCCAGAAATGCGGTCTTAGGGGTGCATCTATTGAGAAGATTCCTGAACGTAGTATAACGTAACCAAAAAGCAAGTTTTTAGGATAGATGAGTTTGCTCATTATGATTTTCATCTATTGTTAGTGTAACTTTTTTTTTTTTGTATAATCAATACTTATCGAATTTTCAAACAGTCATATACAGTACAGAGAAAAAAAGAAAAAAAAACGCATTACAAAGTAACAGCAAAAAAAAAAAAAAAAAAATAGTTTAGGACAATAAAAAAAAAAAAAAAAAAACGTAGTATAACGTAACCAAAAAGCAAGTTTTTAGGATAGATGAGTTTGCACTTTATGATTTTCATCTATTGTAAGTGTAACTTTTTTTTTTTTTTTGTATAAAAAAAAAAAAAAGAGCTAAGATCTGGCAGTATAGGGAGGATAATGAAACAAAATAACCCTATACTACCTACACCGCAGAGATTCATTTTAAAAGTGAGCTAACCTTTAAAGCTGACCGGTCTCATACACCGTTGGTAAGATAAACCTGTGTATCCATATTTGAGACATAATACAAATAATACTTTTCCTGCTCAGGAAGCTTCAGTTTATCTCTGCAGGCTATAAATCATTTTTTTGTGCTAACTACACCTCATTTTTCAGCTCTCAAGCACTTCTCACAGAGGACATAGATTGTACTTTCACACTCATTCAGAATATATTTAGTAAGACGTTGGTGACAAATTGTATGACTGGGATAGCTGGCAGGTGTTCTGATGACTCACCATCTTGACTGGTACATGAAGTGTGTGCGGGGGTTAAAGCACTAAGAAAATGCGGTCTGTTGTTTTTATTTATATTCTACCTGGTGGAATTCATTTGTAAAATTGTCTGTTGGAAAAAAAAAACACAATGTTGGCCCTCAGTTTCCAGTTGTGATATTTTCATCAATGAAGCTCATTGGTTAAGTTGCATACTCATGGATTCAAAATTCAAAACTTTATGTAGGGTATAACGTCAAAATACACTATATTGTCAAAAGTATTGGGACGCCTGCCTTTATACGCACATGAACTTTAATGACATCCCAGTCTTAAGCCTCGTACACATGCAACGATTATCGGCCGACCGATCGGCAGACTTTTGTCCAGTGTTGTTGTGTTGGTTGAAATGTGCTCTAAACTGCACACAAATTTTCTCGGCCAACAAAAAATCTACTTTAGAAGTGATGTCATGTGATTTACTTTCCGTGTGGTTTTTCTTCTCTGAGCATGCCCAGTCTTGCTCATCAGATTTTTGTCTGCCGAAATCTGTACTGACTGATGGAAAATCGGCCGTTGTGGTGACGGCCAACAAAAATTTTATAGCCTGCACACCAGATTTTTTTCGTCCGAAAAGTCGGAGTCGGTTGTCGGAAGCATCATACTAACAAGTCGAAAAACGGCCGATCGGACGTTGGCCGAAAATTCACGGCCAACTATCGATGTGTGTGTACGGGGCATTAGTCTGTAGAGTTAATTATTGAGTTGGCCCACCCTTTTCAGCTATAACAGTTTCAACTCTTCTGGGAAGGCTGTCCACAAGGTTTAGGAATGTGTCTATGGGAATGTTTGACCATTCTTCCAGAAGCGTATTTGTGAGGTCAGGCACTGATGTTGGACGAGGAGGACTGGCTCGCAGTCTCCGCTCTAATTTATCCCAAAGGTGTTCTATCGGGTTGAGGTCAGGCCAGTCAAGTTCCCTTACCCCAAACTCGCTCATCCATGTCTTTATGGACCTTGCTTTTTGCACTGGTCCAAATAATTTGGGGGAGGGGGAATTATGGTGTGGGGTTGTTTTTCAGGGGTTGGGCTTGGCCACTTAGTTCCAGTAAAAGGAACTCTTAAGGCATCAGCATATCAAAACATTTTGATATGCTTTCATGCCCCCATTTGGGGATGCCCCCCTGCAGTTCCAACGTGACTGCACACCAGTGCACAAAGCATGGTCCATAAAGACATGGATAACCTTGCTTTGTGCACTGGTGCACAGTCATGTTAGAACAGGAAAGGGCCATCCCCAAACTGTTCCCACAAGATTGAGAGCATGAATTTGAGCAACTTTGGGGTGGAGGAACTTGACTGGCCTGCACAGAGTCCTGACATTAACCCAATAAAACACCTTTTGGGATAATTTAGAGCAGAGACTGCGAGCCAGGACTTCTTGTCCATCATCAGTGCCTGACCTCACAAATGCTCTTCTGGAAGAATGGTCAAACATTCCTATAGACACACTTCTAAACCTTGTGGACAGCCTTCCCAGAAGAGTTGAAGCTGTTATAGCTGCAAAGGGTCGGCCAACAAAATATTGAACCCTACGGACTAAGACTGGGATGCCACTAAGGTTCATGTGCTTGTAAAGGCAGGAATCCTAAAACATTTGGCCATATAGTGTACCTTCAACATAATGACACCTTGCCATTGGCAAATTCACTACAATTGACTTTTCGTATGCTATGAAGCTGTTCCCTTGCTGCCCCAGCCAGTGGTATATTGCACCGTCAATTCTCTTTTACTAGGTATTAAGATTTGGCATAATTTTAAGGAGAGATGATAGTGATAGAGGACATTGCATTTGTTCTTCTTTGAAAGTGTCAACAGCAACAGATTCTTCCCTCTAACAAGGCACACAAGTGAATACTGCAACCCTCTATTAGTTTCATAGGCATCCTTGGACATCTATTCCCTCACCTGGTAGAGCAGGGGTGTCAAACTCAATTTAATCGCGGGCCGCATCAGCATTATGATTGCCCTCAAAAGGGCCGGTTGTACAGTATCTGTAAGACTAGATGTCCAGAGCATCCCCTACCCTTACATAAGGTGTTAAGAGCCTCACCACCATCAGAAGTTGAGTCCCTCACCCTTACATCATAGTGAACCCCCCCTTATCTTGTGCAGCTGCTGGGAAGAAGCTGTAGGCATTGCTGGAAAGCAAAAAGTACAGGGGCTGGAGCTCTCTTGCAGCTGCAGGAGAGGTGCGAGGGCCACATGAAATGGCCTGGAGGGCCGGATTCGGCCCGCGGGCCTTGTGTTTGACACATAGGTGGTAGAGCATCATGGTAACGATCAATATAAGACATTTTTAGATTATGGAATAAATGAAGTACATTATGTGCAAATGTCTGAAAAAACAATCTTCTCTGCAAAATTGACATAATTCCTAGAGCATTAGCGTTTGGCAAGAATATTTTAATGTGGGATATTTACAAACTTGTGGAACAGCCGAAAAATAGAGAGTTGTGCTCTGGCCAAGTTTTGCTTGCAGCACTTTGGCTTGAAGTTCCTGAACATCTTTTAAGTCCTGTAAATTGCAAGGTGGGGCCTCCATAGATCGGACTTATTTTTCCAGCACATCCCACAAATGCTCAATTGGATTGAGATTTGGAAAATTACAGAGTAATGGAGAGTGCAGCTTGAAAATGGCTACCGTCTCATAACAGGAGGTGCCTGAATAAAGACCTTCATGGCAGGATCACCAGACATTCTTTTAATTTAAAACTGCAGATTTTAAAATGATTTTGAAAAAAGATTGAAATCTTCTTTTGAAATAATGTGAAATATTCTATGAGATTTTAGTGATTGGGCTTGGATCTTTAAATTAGTCTTCTAATTACACATAACCCCAAAAAATCTGAGAAGTTGTGTTTAATAATTTTTTATCCATTTTTATAAACTAGATTACTAAATGACTGCTCTCTAAATGTATATTTGCAGTTTATGAAGGGATTATTTATTTGTGGTCTTTTTATTTCATAGAGGAAGCTGTCCCTGCGGCCTGCAAAACAAGGACTGTTATATACGAGATACCTCGTAGCCAAATAGACCCAACATCTGCAAACTTTCTGATATGGCCGCCCTGTGTGGAGGTGAAACGTTGCACAGGCTGCTGCAATACCAGCAGTGTTAAATGCCAGCCATCAAGGATACACCACCGGAGTGTCAAGGTAAACCACAAGCCCATGGCCTAAAGTATATTATATAAGAGGCATCATGCATGGTAATATTGACGTGTTGAAGCAAATCTGTATGTTTAGACTGGCATGTTTACAAAAGTGTATGACCCTTGCTGAGAATGTTGTCATAGGTGCCGGTTGCGTGAGTAATATTGTGCATTTTTGTGGCTTCTTTCTGTTTTGGTGTAATGGGGGGAGCAATGAGTCCCAGATGCCCCAAGGTGTCACACCTGTGGCCCATATTAAAGAGAACTTTGCTTTTTGATCACATAAAATTGATGTCTGTGAGAAAAATTAAATTTACATGCCAGAATTGTTTGTGCCTCTTATTGAGCCACGCCGGGTATGCCTTTCTTTTGTACATTATGTTCTGCATGGGTATCTTGGTTTTATGTTGTCTAGACTTCAGATACATATTGATGTACATATGTATAGTCATGGATGGAAAGGAAGTGGATTGTTGGCATTATCATGAGCACTAAAAGGTCTTAACTCGACATTTTTATTGCCCCCGAAACATGAAGCAGGTGGGATCAGGCTCCTTACATAAGTACTGTAATGGTTTTTATGTTTTTTGTTTACATAACCACATTGGGGATGTAAATTATACTGTAAGAGCCCATTCACATTGAGGCGACATAATGGAAGTCTATGCAGGTCGCTCCGAGGTCGCCCCAAAGTAGTACAGGAACCTTTTTCTAAGTCGGAGCGACTTGTGTTGCTCCTATTAGAACGGGTCCTGTACTACTCAATGGACGGCGACATACCGCGACTTGTCAGGCTGACAAGTCGCCTGACAAGTCGCGCTAATGTGAATGGGCTCTAATAAGGTCATGTTTTCTTTGCAATGTTCACATGAAGACCCCACCCCGCTGAGGGTTTACCCTGAGTGGCCGAGTGTTTCTGCACAGTTGGTGTTCTGAACAATGGTGGTTTTTGGTTGACTCCATGGTGTCTGCGTAGAGTTTTTCATGTTGTACTGTATAATCATTCTGGTAAAATGTATCTCTCTATTGCTGGAATGATCTTGCCTTGATGTCTTGGGACAGAAAGGAATTCTAATGTCTGTACCTGACCCTTTCTTTTTTTAAGGTGTTTATTTAGCACATTTTAGGTATAACTTACAAAAAGAGGCCATCAAAATACAGGATGGCACTATAGTCAGCTATGAAGAGCCCCAATAGCAGCAGTAGCCAAAGAAGTAAAGTATATCGCAGATTTTGGAGACATTCATTCTTGTTCTTCATTTTTGCATATGTTTTGTAGGAGAACCTCTCTACGTGAATGTTGCCTTTAGTGTATTGTATAAGTCTCTTGCTGGGTAATTTTACCTACATTTTGATTTAGCATACTCTTTGCCTACTGGTAACATTGAGATCCCTTGTTAATTCGATATTGAACTTGGCCGGCTGCTTTGTTCCTTATGATGATTTATGTGCGTTAACACCTATCACCTATCACCATGTGATTTTTTCCATTGTAACTGGACCCTCTCATTTTCAGTTTTTTATGCTTTCAGTCCAGATATTGACCATAAAGCCACCTTTTAGGATAATATAAATGACTTCCTGTCCAGCATAAGGAAGGGCACACACAAAGGAAGGAGTGTGCAGGAGGTTATAGCAGGAGGTGACTTTTGTCCTGTTTGTAGACAGGAAGTGAGACATGCAAACAGTGGACAAGAAATCAGACATGCACATACTGTACAATGCAGAAGGAGAGAGCTGGGGAAGGGGGCACTGTATTGGGCGTATGGGCAACGCTGTATCTTGGCCTAGGCCAACTAGGCCTGGGCCTAGGGCGGCACTTTGCAGGGGGGCAGCAATAAAGCTCCGCTGCATGAAAAGGCAGGCAGGTCCTTGTACTACACATTTGATGGAAGCTCAAAAGGAGATTGTATAAGAATATGGCCAGCTTAAGGCTCACCATGCATGTTACAAAAGGTGGAGCCTAAAGAGGAAGGGATGTGGTTTACAGATGGCAGGGTGGGTCTTAAACAGGAAGGGGCGTGGTTTTAACAGGAAGGGGTGGCTCATATTTAATTTAGGGGTTGCACAAGTTTAGTCAGGCCTAGGGCATCACAAACCCTAAATACACCACTGCCTATGGGTTGTTGTGATGTTGTTTGTGTCCTGTTTTAACTTTCTTCTGCTCTGAAATAGCAAAACTGACTATTTTTGTAAAATAGTACAAAATGCAGTACCTCAAATGACTCAGGTTTCATTTTTTTGGACAGCATTATTAAATATTATGAGGGGAAACTGGAGGCACACTAACCATGCTGGTATCTGTAGTATCTCAACAACTGATTTGCAGATTGGCTTAAGCAGTTACATGTAGCAGCAGAAAAGTATTTTTTTTACTAATGTAGTTGGAGAACTTACATAAGTTAACCACCACTGAAAGTTTGTTGGCTTGGATTTGGCCAGTGTTGGCCTCAAGTAAATCATCTCTTTCCTTATTATACATGGCCATGCCATTCTAAACCAGGTTGTGTCCAATAAAACAAGAAACTGTTTTGTTTAAAAGAGGGGATCCTAAAAGTTTAATGTTAGTTTGGCCACCAGAGGCTGTGTGCCTACAGACCTTAGTCATGGCTGGCACCCAACCCCTTTTTTAAATGACTATGTTTTTGGTAAAATAACATGTTCCTTGGTTCCTTAAAATGTGTCTACTGGATCCTAAACATTAGAAACTACTTAATTGTTCAATATTGTATCCAGCTATGCAGTACATTTAGGCTCCATGTACATGGGACGTTGTAAATGGCCGTTTAGGAGCAGTTGGGCGTTTTTTTCAGAAGCCCCTGAACCCACCTACATGTTATCTTATCTGTTCATGTACACCAGGTCGTTTACAGTCATTTGCAGGCAGTTGACTTCAGGGACGTTTTTTGGAAAGCAATTATTTGCGTTTGAACGTGTGTTTCCTGGCGTTTCAAACGCAAAAAGACGACCGAACGCGGCCGAACGCGACCGAACACGATGACCCGCATTTAGCGCTCACGTTTTTCCATTTTAAAGGGGAATGATTTTTTGACCTCTAGGAACGGTTCTAAACGCAAACGCCCGCTAAACGCGGGTGCAAACGCGACCTAACGGATGTTTTAAACGTCCTAAAAATTCCAGCATTCAAAGGGACTTTTAACAACGTCCCGTGTACATGAAGCCTTACTGTTTTGTTAGTGCTTATTGGTCTTTATTAAATGCAACTCAACTTTTCTTTATGTATAATGTTTTGTGCTAACACAATCTAGAAGATGCTTGTATGGACTACTGATATGCCTTAAAAATATGTCTGTAAAAGTTCCCACAGCACTTAAAATACTTGGTACTGTATTTATGTACTGCATTGTTTTATGCAATCGGTTGGATTTGGTTGGAAATGATAGAACAGAAATGGAGAAGCATTTAGAAAAAAACGTGTTAACATCAAAAACTTTTTTTTTTTCTCAACCATCTTCGATTCTGATAAGCGCTGGAACTTTTTTTGTGTACACACACTCATTTTAAGGAAACTGTCATGTTTTTAAACCTGTAAAAAACAAACCACCTGCAGAAGACATTTGATGGCCACCTGCCCCCCCTGCACATTCCTTTGATCTTTGCTCCTTTCAAGAGCTGCACATCGTTCTGTGGAATCTTCACATCCAACATTTCCAGAAGTGTTGTTGTTCTATCTGCCAGCCGTTATGTCACTATAATGCCGGATGGAACCATGGAATGGGTCAGAGGACCAAGCATTCAACATATCAAGAAATATGTCAGATGTGAAAATTCTGCTGAAGGCCACATCTCTGCAGGGAGCTTAGATCCGCGAGTCAGAGTATGAACCTTTTTTATTTTATTTTTTTTAAAGCGGCTTTAACACAAAGTCAAAACTATATTGCAGCTCACTAATTTTAATACTTTAAAATATGAACTCCAAACAGACACATGCTTCACATACATATGAGTGAAATCTATAACCTACAAAAAATACTGATCTGCTAGTCTTTTGCTCCATGCTGCTACACTATATTGTCCAAAATATTGGGACGCCTGCCTTTACACACACCTTGATGTCATCCCAGTCTTAGTCCGTAGGCTTCAATATTGAGTTGGCCCACCCTTTGCAGCTATAACCGCTTCAACTCCTATGGAAAAACTGTTCACAAGGTTTAGGAGTGTGTCTATGGGAATGTTTGACCATTCTTCCAGAAGCGCATTTGTGAGGTCAGGCACTTATGTTGAACAAGAAAACCTGGCTCACAGTCTTTGCTCTCATTCATCCCAAAGGTGTTCTATCAGGTTGAGGGCAGGAGGCCAGTCAAGTTCCTCCACCCTAAAGGCCCGTACACACGATAAGAAAATCTGAAGGGAAATTTCGTCCGACGACCGATCTGCCGACTTTCGGATTGTTATTATGGTGCTTTCGACAGCCGACTCCAACTTTTCGGCTGACAAAATCCTGATGTGCAGGCTATAAAATGTTTGTTGTCCGTAAAACAACGTCCGATTTTCGTCTCATTAGTACAGATTTCGACGGAAAAAAATCTTAAGAGCAAGACTAGGCATGTTCAGAGACGAAAAAACACATACAAAGCAATCCAACACATGACATCACTTCTGAAGTAGAATTCTGTCGTATGGGAAAATTCGTATGTAAATAACCTCTTCACTTTCCACATCAGACTAGCATGCCACAAAAAACGGACGACAGATCGTTCGATAATCTGATCGTGTGTACAGGGCTTCAACTTGCTCATCTGTGTCTTTATGGACTTGCAGTGGTCCAAATCATTTGGTGGAGGGGGAATTATGGTGCGGGGTTGTTTTTCAGGGGTTGGGCTTGGCCCCTTAGTTTCAAGAGAACTCATAAGGCACCAGCATATCAAGAAATTTTGGACAATTTCATGCTTCCAACCTTGTGAGAACAGTTTGGGGATGGCCCCTTCCTGTTATAACATGAGAGCGCACCACTGCACAAAGCAAGGTCCATAAAGACATGGTTGAGTGAAATTGGGATGGAGGAACTTGACCGGCCTGCACAGAGTCCTGACCTTAACCCAATAGAACACCTTTGGAATGAATTAGAGCAGAGACTGCGAGCCTGACCTCACAAATGCGCTTCTGGAAGAATGGTCAAAAATTCTCATAAACACACTTCTAAACCTTGTGGACAGCCTTCCCAGAAGAGTTGAAGCTGATATAGCTGCAAAGGGTGGGCCAACTTAATATTGAACCCTATGGACTAAGACTGGGGTTGGGCTTGGCCCCTTAGTTTCAAGAGAACTCATAAGGCACCAGCATATCAAGAAATTTTGGACAATTTCATGCTTCCAACCTTGTGGGAACAGTTTGGGGATGGCCCCTTCCTGTTATAACATGAGAGCGCACCACTGCACTAAGCAAGGTCCATAAAGACATGGTTGAGTGAAATTGGGATGGAGGAACTTGACCGGCCTGCACAGAGTCCTGACCTTAACCCAATAGAACACCTTTGGAATGAATTAGAGCAGAGACTGCGAGCCTGACCTCACAAATGCGCTTCTGGAAGAATGGTCAAAAATTCTCATAAACACACTTCTAAACCTTGTGAACAGCCTTCCCAGAAGAGTTGAAGCTGATATAGCTGCAAAGGGTGGGCCAACTTAATATTGAACCCTATGGACTAAGACTGGGATGCCATTAAATTTCATGGGCGTGTAAAGGCAGGCGCCCAATACTTTTGACAATATAGCGTAAATCAGAGAGAATAACCAGGTTGTTGATCTCTACTTCAGTGCAGTTAAGCATCAAAGCTAACTCCCCTCCAGCCTGCTGCCTGGGCAATGAATGAACATCACCATACTGATGAGATCATCATTCTGCTCAAGTAAGCTTCCAATCTTGACAGCACTGTAAACTGCAGTTGAGGCCGGTTCCTCACTTTGCTTCCTCCCATCCAGCTAAAATAAAGACAGATTTACTGTATACTAGCGGCATTTAAAAATGAATTATTTTGAAAGAATACATAGCTGGATTGATGGCGATCTCTGGAGTTCAGCTTTAGTAATATAATGACTACAGTATACTGTTTTGGCACTTTTCCACTGCAAGTACCAGCTCGGCTCTACTCGGCCCTGCTTGGCCCGGTTTGCTTTTTCACTGCTGGTACCGCATGGTACGGTGTTGGAACGGTTCGGTACGGTTTGGTATGGTTTGCTTTTCCACTAAAGAAGTACTAAAGTTAAGTGGGTGGGATAACAACGATTCTCTGACCAATCAGTGGCTAGTAGTGACTGCATGCAAAGGATTGTGGGATATGGTACCGGTATGATACCTCTTGGAACCACAATCGAGGTGGTACTGTTTTAGAGAGCCGTACCGTTCGGTTCCATGCAGTGGAAAAGTGCTGCCGTACCGTACCGAACTGTTCCTACACCGTACCGTGCGGTACCAGCAGTGGAAAAGCACAAAAGCGAGCCGAACTGTTCGGTTCCATGCAGTGGAAAAGCGCCATAAGTCACCTTTTTTAAATGTGATGTTTAAAACCCTGTTTACTATTGTTGGATCTGGGTGGAATCTGTGTGGTTTTTTGAAAGTCAACCAGCAGTTTGCAATGGCCAGTGTGGTCCTGGACACACAGAAACACACACCTTTGCGGTGATTGTCTGTTGAAAACGGAGATATGGATTGTTGATTTTTCTGTGAATCATCACAGTCAAAAGAAAAACATAGACTTGGTTAAGAATCCAGTCTTACTGCTTATTTATTGCTGGATAATCTGTTTTACCAGACTGTTTGGAGTAAAAAAACTAAAAAGGCTTGGAAAACTTCCACAAACATGATAAATAGCCCTGGTCTCATATCTACCACTCTCTGTGTGTGGAACGGATATGTGAAAATGGAGCAAGCACCCGCCAATTTATCCTAGAACAGTCAAAGGACAGAAGGTCAACATGGATGTTAGAAGAAGGAGCGTTAAATGCATAAAACTGGAAGCTCAACCCTTCACCTCCCTGCATAGACAATAGAGCACAGTGTACGTTATACCGCAGCGCCTGGCTACTTTGTGGGGGCTTTTTGCAGTTGACAAGCAGCATTTTCTAAATCTGGCCTCAGTGCTTGGATGGCCTTGTGTGGCGTCATTTAGCAAATTGTACGGGAGGGTCACACAGGATGTGGTGGAAAGTGTTACACGTTGGTGGATGGCTCTGGAATGTTTTCACTGTTTGTACCCTGTCTAGTTTTTATAAATACTTCCTTTTTAATAAAACAGAGGCATTTTCTTTCAATGGGATGAAATACTGAGATCATGTCTTTAAAAGCTGGTTGGTAGGCATGTAGGAACACCAGAAGATAAATGATAACGCTGGGCGACCAGACAAGGGCATCTGTCTAAATATTTCACTTCAAGTTGGCAAACACTCTTCCCGCTAAAGTCTAATTACAGAGAGCTGAGTAACTTTAAATAACTAAACCAGCTTCATTATAAATGACTGCTACTCTCCTTGGAAGCAGCAGGGGAATTAGGACATTTAAAGAGCCAATAAAATGGGTATTGGTTTACACAAGAACAACTTCCTATGTCATTTTTCAAACACCGGTTAGGGAAGTGCATGTAAGTATGTATATATGTGTGCGGTGTATGTGTGTATGTGTGTAAATATACCATGTGGGTGTGTAAATGTGTGTGTATATATATATATGTGTGTATGTATGTGTATATATATGTATGTGTGTGTATATATATATATATGTGTGTATGTATGTGTATATATATGTATGTGTGTATGTATGTATGTGTATATATATATATATGTGTATGTATGTATGTGTATATATTATATATATATATGTGTGTGTGTGTGTGTGTGTGTGTGTGTGTGTGTATATATATATATAAATACAGTATCTCACAAAAGTGAGTACACCCCTCACATTTTTGTAAATATTTTATTATATCTTTCCATGTAACAACACTGAAGAAATGACACTTTTCTACAATGTAATGTAGTGAGTGTACAGCTTGTATAACAGTGTCAATTTGCAGTGTGTGTGTGTATGTATTGTGTGTACTGTACGTATGTATAAGAGCTGCACGATTCTGGATAAAATGAGAATCACCATTTTTTTTGCTTAGAATAAAGATCACGATTCTCCAGTGATTCTCAGCTTAACATCATCTTTTACATTATACAAAAACAATTGGGCTAACTTTACTGTTTATTTATTTATTTTTTTTTAATCCATTAAAGTATGTTTTTTCCCCAAAAAACTGCGTTTGAAGGACTTCTGCGCAAGTACAGTGTGACATAAAAGATCGCAATGATCACCATTTTATTCTCGGGTCTCTGCTAAAAAAAATATATATAAATATAACTGTTTGGGGTTTCTAAGTAATTTTCTAGCAAAAAATACTGATTTTAACTTGTAAGCAACACGTTTCAGAAAAAGGCCTGGTCTTTAAGAAGTTAAACTGCCCTCACTTACAGAGGGAAGTTCATTCCTTTTATCTAAGGCTACATTCACACCTGAGCGTAGCGTTTTCGCGCTTTTTTTACAGCGATTTTACCATGATTTTTACCGCGATTTTTACCGCGATTTTACCGCGATTTACAGGCGTTTTTTGTGCAGGCGTTTTTAGATTGAATAGAGACCAATGGAAAACGCCTGTAATCTGCCCAAAAAGAAGCTCATGTACTTTTTTGAGCGTTGGGCGTTTTGCTCACAGCGTCAAAACGCTCAGATGTGAACAGGGGCCATTGAAATGAATAGGGTTTGTCTTGTTGGGCGTTTTGAGAGCTGATCCTAGAGCAGAAAAACTCCCCAAAAACGCCCCAAAACGCCTACATGTGAACGGAGCCTAAAAGAAGGAAATGATACATTGTAAAACATTGTGTTTATAGTTATCTAGCAGCCTTAAAGAGGAAGTAAACCCTCCTCTGCAACTTTTACCTATAGGTAAGCCTATGATAAGGCTTACCTATAGGTACTGTAAAAATCTCCTAAACATGTACCGTTTAGGAGATATTTACCTTTCATGCAGCCAGTGACGTCACTGGCGCATGCGCTCTGAAGGAACGGCCGCTGGTGCCGTTCCTTCAGAGCCCCGTGCTGTGACCGTCGGCTCCCGCTCGCGTGCGTAGGAGTGTCGTCACCGCGGCTCCGGCCAATCAGATGGCCGGATGCCGCGATCCCGGAAGACGGGCGACTGGACATGACGCCCATCATATAGGTAAGCGGGTGGCACGGCGGGGGCTCGTTCTAAGGTAAGTACCTTATTGCGATGCATACTAGCTCATTATGTGTTTCTCTTTCAGGTTGAAAAAAAATAAAACCTCTTTAACAATGCTGATAAATATTTGGAGGCTCTTTTTTTCTTTTTTTTGAAAGCTGTGAGTGAGCAGAGTAACTGCTCTGTAATCGAGGACATGCCGTTTTAAGATCGTGGGGGGCGTGTGAATGGAGATTGCGTTTTTTTAACAAGTAATCGTGCAACACTAGTATGTGTGTATGTTTATGTGTGCGTGTATGTGTTTATATATATATATATATATATATATATATATATATATATATATATATATATATATATATATATATATATATAAAATCACTGACAGGTTAAGTGAATAACATTGATTATCTCATTACGATGGTATTTGAAAGTCAGCTGGATATATTGGGCAGCAAGAAAACTTTTTCCATGTAGTTGATGTGTTTAGAGCAGAAAACATGGGCATCGCAGTTTGTTGTGTATGGGGCTGTGTAGCTGCAGACTGGTCAGGGTGTCCATGCTTACCCGCGTCCACAACCAAAAGCGTCTACAATGTGAGCTTTGAAACTGGACCATGGAGTGATGGAAGAAGGTGGCCTGGTCTGATTAATCACAATTGTTTTAAATCATGTGGATGGCCGAGTCCATGTGCGTTGCTTATCTGAGGAAGAGATGCACTATTGGAGGAAGGCAAGAGGTGGTGACAGTGTGATGCAATGTTCTCCTGGGAAATCTTGGGTCCTGCCATTCATGTGGATGTTACTTTGACATGTGCTACCCACCTACACATTTTTGCTGACCAAGTACACCCCTTCATGGAAATTCCCTGATGGCAGTGGCGTCTTTCAGCAGGATTATGCACCCTGCCATACTGAATGGTTTGAGGAACATAACAACGAGTTGGAAGTGTTAACTTGGCCTTCAAATTCTATAAATCAAAATCCATTGAGCATCTGTGAGATGTGCTGAAAAACAAGTCTGAGCCCCCTTGGAGCCCCCACCTTGTAACTTACAGGATGTCTGCTACTGATGGCTTGATGACAGATACCATAGTATACCTTAAGAGTTCTTTCTAGTGACATCTATGCCGCAAGGGGTCTGGGCAGTTTTGTGAGCAAAAGGGGAACCTACTCGCTATTAGATGGGTCATCATAATGATAAGTTAGGCTGATCAGTGTTTTTTGTGTGCGTATAAATATATATGTATAGAATTCAGGTGTTTTGAGCAAACAGTCTTGTTAATGCTCCAACTTACAAAGACATTTTTTTGTGACCGACAGCTTAGGAAAAGCTCTTTCTGTTCCAGCATGGTAGCGCCCCTGTGTAAAAAGGTCATGTGACCTGTACAGAAACCTGATCACAACCTTACTGAACACCTTTTGGCATTAAAGTTATTGAAAAGTCTAATTTTTTTTCTATTAAAATAACAAACATGATATACTTACCTCCTTTGTGCAGTTGGTTTTGCACCGGGCAGCCCAGATCCTCCTCTTCTCGGGTCCCTGGGTGGAGCTCCTGGCCCCTCCCTCCTGTTGAGTGTCCCCACAGCAATTAGCTTGCTGTAGGGGCACCCGGGCCGAGCTGCAGCTCCTTACAGCCATTCAGAAACGGATCTGCCTTTCGCCCCCCCCCCCCCTCTCCTGATGAGTGAACTAAGTTTGATTGACAGCAGTGGAAGCCAATGGTGCCACTGCTGTGTCTCAGCCAATCAGGAGAGCGTTCTGGATGGCTGAGGCACTCATGGACATTGTTGGATAAAGAGGGGGCTCAGGTAAGTATTAGGGGGACTGAGGGGGGGCTGCTACACACATAAGGCTTTTTATTTTAATGCATAGAATGCATTAAGATTAAAAACATTCTGACTTTACAACCCTCTTAATAGGAATGCCGATTCTTAGCCAGGACTTCTTGTCCAATATTAGTTCCTGACCTCACAAATGCCCCTTTAGCTGAATGGGCACCATTTCCCACTGACACAGCCCATATTTTTGTGTAGGGCCTTTTCAAAAATGTAGGCTGTTATAGCTGCAGATGAGGGGGGGGGGGGTCAACTCTATATTATTGCCCATAGTTAAAAAAAATGCTAATACAAATATGTGAAATGGGCAGGTGTCCACAAACATATTTTGAATGCATTATATAGAGGCTTGTAAAACCCGATGTTGTTGGTAAGTTTCCAGGTTGGTACTGAAATAGCTAAAAGCACTCTAAAGGCTTGCATCTGTGGGGGCAAAAGTTAAGTGAGAAATGTTTCTTGCCATGCAAGAATGCAAAAGTAACTTGAAGTATTCCTCTTCTGTATGTCAAGGACTATACGGCTGAAGACCATCCTGTGTAATATGATTATCAGGTTGGGTTAAACCAGGCCTTAATTAAGCTATATCTAAATTTTTGTGCCTCGTTCTGAAAAGAATACATAACTATAGTGCAGGGCTGCCAAGATATTCACTTTATAAAACCACACAAAGTGCACCACATTTTAGGTTTGTAAAAACACTGTGTTAATGAAAATGTCATACCTGTAGGCCTTTATATCACCCATGACACCTGGCTGAAATACTTCCAATGCTTAAACTACTGTGTTCTAGGTTATTTTCGGGGCATGGGCTACAACAAATTGGCCACCTTTCTTTGAGGACAACTAAAGACAAATACCACATTCGTTTTCCTGAAATGGAGGAGGAGTTGGGTTATACTGCCCTCTACAGGAGTAGGACACTAGGCAGAAAAAAAGTACTGGCTACCCCTATGGGCAGTCCCGGAGGGTACATCCTCTCTCTTCCTGCATAGGATGTCAGTAGGCATCCTTTATGGGTGACAGAAATGGCCTACAGGTATGACATTTGCATTAAGGTGGTTCTAAATGCAGAAGTTTTTTTTTTATCGTACTGCCTTTTATGTAATACGATAAAAAAATGTGTGAAGCAGCCCTCCTCACCCCCCCCAACACTTACCTCAGCCCCATCTCAATCCAGCAATGTTGCATGAGAGCCTCGGCTGTCCAGGACTCTGTCATTGGCTTCCACTTCCAATCAAAGTCAGTGAGCCAATGAGGAGGGAGAGGGGTGTGGCCGAATCACGGCTCTGTGTCTAAATGGACACACAGAGCAGTGGCCTCTGCTCAGATGGTCCCATAGCAAGCTGCTTGCTGTGGGGCCACTTGGCAGGAGGGAGGGCCAGACGTGCTAGCGAGGGACCCGAGGAGAGGAGGATCCGGGCTGCTCTGTGCAAAACCAACTGCACAGAGGAGGTAAGTATAACATGTTTGATATTTTTAAACAAACAAAAAAACAAGACTTTAATATCACTTTAAACAATATTTTTTTACAATTCACACAGTGTATTTTACTACTGGGGCCCCTTGCCTGCATGGGCAAGTTTATGTTAGGGAAATTAGGCCCACATAGGGAAATAGATCCACACATATGCGGTGTAGGAAACGCAGCGAGCCCTGCGCATTTCCCGTACTGCATTGCAATTGCGCTGTGTTTGCAATCCGCTGCAGACTTCAATGCAAAAATAACGACACCCAAAAAGAATCGCAAATCGCACGGGACAAAATGCCCATGAGGTGTGGTTGCAGTGCAGCTCCATTAAAGGTGCGATTTGAATCCATTTAAAATAAATGGGCTCAAATTGCACCGCATTGAATGGCATGTGAATTGCACATGAATGCGGTGTAGTTCCTGTGTGATTCACATGGGAGTTATAGTGTGAACCGGGGCTTAAAATGATATCAGACCCTCCTTTTTTAGCACTTAATTACTTACCGAGTATGCAGCTGCTTTATCTTTTAATCCTTCTCTATGTTCCTGTTTTAAGCTGGTGCCGTGACTGCTGGTTTTCTGCATCAGGTTAGCTCCTTTCTCTTGCACCATTCTATGGAACCAACTTTTTATGCAGGGAGTAAACTTGCCTCCTTACATTGTGTGCATCAATAGAAACACACATCCCTGTAGCCTAGGATGGCAAAGGAACTCCTCTGTGGGATATTTATTTTATTGTACTTAGTGTGTTAACCACTTAAGGACCGCCTGCTGCAGATATACTACGGCAGGCTGGCCCTTCTGCGTGAACCAACGTAGCTCTACGTCGGTCACGCTCCTACAGCTAGGGGACTCTGATGCACAGGTCAGGCGGCTCCGATTGCCGCCAGGCACCCGCGATCGCTCCCCGCTGATCGAGAAGGACGGTCAGCTATTGTAAACACAGCTGACCGTTCTTTTCTTTGGAATGATCACAGAGTGCCTGTGATCCTTCTATATAGGATCACATGTCTCTATGATCATTTCAAAAGCTCAACCCGCATACAGTTAGAAAACACTCCCCTAGGCTTACATTTAACCCCTTGATCACCCACAGTATTAACCCCTTCCCTGCCAGTGTCATTATTACAGTAACAGTGCATATTTTTAGCACTGATTATTGTAGTAATGTCATTGGTCCCCCCAAAATTGTCAAAAATATCAGTTAAGGGCCCCATCTGTCCGCCGCAATGTCGAAGTCCCACTAAAAATCACAGATCGTCGCCATTACTAGTGAAAAATCTTTCCCGTAGTTAGTAGACGTGATAACTTTTGCGCAAACCAATTAAAATACGCTTATTGCTATTTTGTTTTTTACCAAAAATATGTAGCAGAAAACAAATTGGCCTAAAATGTTAAAAAATCCGATTTTTTATTTTTTTTTGGGAATGTTATATAGCAGAATGTGAAAAATATTGGTTTTTTTTTTTCAGAATTGTCACTATTTTTTTGTTTATAGCGCAAAAAATAAAAATCGCAGAGGTGATCAAATACCACCAAAAGAAAGCTCTATTTGTGGGGGAAAAAAGACATCAATTTTATTTAGGTACAGTGTCGCATGACCGCGCAATTGTCCGGTAAAATAACGCAGACCAATCAAAATATGCTTATTGCGATTTTTTTTTTTTTAACAAAAATATGTAGCAGAAAACAAATTGTCCTAAAATGTTAAAAAAAAATCAAAATTTTTACATTTTTTTTTGGTAATGTTATTTAGCAGAATGTGAAAAAATACCACCAAAAGAAAGCTCTATTTGTTGGAAAAAAGGGACATCAATTTTATTTAGGTACATTGTCGCACGTCCGCGCAATTGTTCGTTAATGTAACGCAGTGCCGAATCACAAAAAATGGCCTGGTCATTAAGGGGGCAAAACCTTCCGGTCCAGAAGTGTTTAAAATAAAATCACTGAGGGTTTAATACTACTATAAGGAGATTTTAGCTGTCCATAGATGGTCTGAATTTTGGCCGTTCAGCCGGGAACAGCCAAGATTCAAACCATCTATGGGCAGGCTGAATGTACCCAAGTCGATCCATTGATCAACTTGGGTACAACCCGCATATTGGATTTTCGTCATGCAATTATTGCCAGCGGCTATAGCTGTTAGTAATAATTACTGTGTTCTCCCTGCAGGGACGGCTCCCTACGCCCCTGTGGTTGCAGGAAAGAAAGTTGCACCACCTGGCCTGCCTTTTTTGTGAAAATGCTGAGCCTGTAATAGTAAAAAAAGGAAAACAACCCTCCAAAGGTCTCAAATAGTAAGGATTCTAATAGAACAAAAAGGAAAAAACCCTCCAAAGGTAATAGTACTCCAGAAGTCTCTAATAGTAAGGATTCAGCACTAATATTTCATGGTCGTTGAGGCCTAACTTTTATGTTCTGTCAGTCAACGATTTAGTAAGCCAGTTATGGGTTAAAACTGGAAGGGACTGTAGTCCTCCAGTAAAAATTAAGAAGCCCATTCCTTCTTTGTCCAATCAAACAGGTAACCCCTAGACAGAGTTGTATAAAGTACTCGAAACCCATACTTGAGTAAAAGTACAAGTGCTCAATCAAAAAGTGACTTGAGTAGAAGTGGAAGTGCTCTATCAAAAAGTGACTTGAGTAGAAGTACTGAAGTATTTTTTGTACTTAAGTATTGCAAGTAGTTTTTTTAAAAATTTTGCTACTCAAGTACTGAAAGTAAAAGTACAAGTACTGTGTAATGTAGTTATTAAAGAAAGAAGTCAAAAGTTTGAACATCATATTGTTTTTTAATTTTTCAAATGCAGCTTTTATTTATACATACAGTAGCTTTTATTTTCATATGCGCTGATAATACACATGTTTTGAACTTCATGAAACCTGCCATCTACTGTTCTGGCAGTGGTAATTTTTATAATTGTAACGAGTAACTATGCAGCACAAAAAAAAAATATCGGAGTAGAAGTATTGAAATCATTGAAAAAATGTAGTGAAGTAAAAGTAGAAGTAGGAGAAAAAAATTCTTCTCTAGGAAAGTACAGATACCGCCTTTCGGTACTTAAGTACAGTAGTGAAGTAGCTCTACTTAGTTACTATACATCTCTGCCCCTAGACCACCCCTAGTTGGCTCGCTGACATCTCCAAAGTCCAATCTCCTTCCCTTCCACTCCCTCCTTGCCCTCATGTATCTCACCACGTTGTACATTGATGACTCATTCTGTATCTCGTCTGTTACTCCCAACGTCTACAGAAAACGAGACTATTCCAAGCTTGCTCTTTTAAAGCAGATTTTATTGTGGATGCTTGCTCTGATGATTAATGTGTGTAAGGCTCTAAATTATATTTATGGCACAACATCATTTCCACATCAGTTGAGTCTTGCAGAGCCAGAATACCACATCATATTGTACTTTCATGAATCGCAGAGCATGGGTTATGATTAACTTCACAAAGTCATTTCTGGTTTTTCAAATAGCCCTCTGTTCTTGAAATGAAGACTTCTGATGTGTCCTGGTTTGTAGATGTGGGGAGCTGAACCCAACATGTATTCTTTGTATCCAGCTTGGCTTAAAGTCTGCCCGAACTTACACAACTTGGCCAATGCGTTCATCACAAATGTGTAGCCTTCCAGCAAAACTGAAATAGACTGTAATTTAAGTGTTGTGCTGCTTCCAGTTTGTTTCTCTGAGTCGCAGAAAGTAAATTTGGAGGTCGTTTGTATGTTTTTTTTTTTCTTTTGAAGCCCATAATTTATAAAAGTTGGAACAAAATAATAAGCGATTTTTATTGATTTTGTAGAATCATCCTTACAGCATTGATCTGACATATGCAGTGCTCAGTCATTACCTATAGGGCCATACAACTGATTTCCTCCCAGCCACACACCAGTCATATATAAACTCCCACCCTTATGCCTCGTACACACGCATCAATTATTGGCCGTGAATTTTCGGCCAACGTCCGATCGGTCGATTTTCGGCTTGTTAGTATGATGCTTTCGACAACCGACTCCGACTTTTCGGCCGAAAAAAATCTGGTGTGCAGGCTATAAAATTTTTGTTGGCCGTCTACACAACGGCCGATTTTCCGTCAGTCAGTACAGATTTCGGCAGACAAAAATCTGATGAGCAAGACTGGGCATGCTCAGAGAAGAAAAAACACACCAAAAGAAAACCAGAACATGACATCACTTCTGATGTAGATTTTTGTTGGCCGAGAAAATTTGTGTGCAGTCTAGGCACATTTCAACCAACACAACAACACTGGACAAAAGACGGCCGATCGGTCGGCCGATAATCGTTGCGTGTGTACAAGGCATTACTCTCCATAACATTTCTTATATTAAGGGTCTCAACTGTTGGCTGAGATTGCTGATCCGAAGTCGGTCGGCTGCTGGTTTTACCTCATGCACATCCAAAAGAAGCCGACCGACTTCTGTCGGACCAGCTGCCATACACATGGGCCAAATGTCGCCCAAAATTCTGCTCATGTGTACTAGGCTTTACAGTAGTCAGGCATATCGATACCCATCCCCCCTTAGTGGGTCATTCAGGCAGGATAGGAGCAGTGTTAGTGGCGGTTCACATTTATGCGATCACAAACATTGCATATAAATCACAGCGCACTGCTCTGCAAATCACATGCCATGTCTGTGCAATGTGAATTGGCTGGATTCGCATTGCATTCGGACACAACTTGCACAGAACCCTTTTTTGGGTCCGCACCAGAATTGGATCGCATGGGTGTTCACACCTATGCGATCCAATTCATGTCCGAAACTGACAGTTTGCACTGCGATAAGCAAACTGATTTCGGGGTGTCATTAACTTTGTATTGACATCCCGGCGATTTGCATATGGCAGTGTGAACTGCCTGCGAGTTGAATGCGATGCGGGAACTTGCAGTGGATTCGCAGGGTTCCTGCATTGCTTATGTATGAACCAGGACTTAATTTCGTTTAATATTTTCATCAACAAAATTAACACTATTTTAGTCGACTAAAATACGACTAAAAACTAAAACAATTCAGATGACTAAAATACGACTAAATCTAAGATGGCATTTTAGTCAAAAGACTAAAACTAAATTTAAATTTGATATCCAATTTAACACTGGTGAGATATCCCAACGGCTAAATCTGTATGTGTAGTGTGTGTTCAAACCTCAATACCATAAATAATAATGGTATTACAGATTTACTCCCGGGGTATATAATGAGTTTGCAAATTCTAAAAAAATGGTTAAATAATGCATTACAATTTAAATATATCCATTCGATTTTAGTTGTCTATAATACGACTAAACCTAAAACAATTCAGATGATTAAAACACGACTAAAACGAAATTAGCATTTTAGTCTAAAGACTTTGACTAAAACTAAATTCGACGTCAAAATTAAGACTGGATAGGTGACCTGACGCACTTCGTCATGAAACCTGGGGAAGGCACGTTATGGTTTTCAGAGTGCACAGCTAGTCCGGTGGGTTGCCTGTCCGATGAAGATGTTTGAGCGAAGGAATATAGGGGAAGAAAGTTCTGGCTGTTAGGACCAGAATTTTTTCTTTTCTAGAGAATTTATTCGTTGACTTGGTGGTTGCTGTCTGTAGACGTGTCTGAAAGACCTGATGTTCTGGATGGATTTTGTTGTGCATTCTCCTAATATAGTATGGAAGAATCTGGTTGTTACTAAAAACAGTTGTTTCTTCAGGCAGTTTTATACTCTACAGCTTAGGACATGCAAAGCAACATTTTTTTCTAATCTTTTAGCTGTTAATACTATCCTGACATTGTCAGCTCCATTTCCAATAGTCTGAGTTCTATAAATCATTGGGGCCGAGTTCAGCAAGCTTTTCACGATGCTTGGAAGACTGTGCTTGCATTCTCAAAGGCTTAGCTTCATGGATGGTCACAAAAAAGGATACCAGCGACCATTGTGATTTTAAATGGAGCTGCCTATAACTTTTAGGGCTGTGCTACATGCAAATACATACATCTTTAAATAAAAACATTTACTTACAGTACATGTTTATCCAGTTCTGGACCGGAAGGATTTGCCCCCTTAATGACCAGGCCATTTTTTGCAATTCGGCACTGCGTTACTTTAACGGAAAATTGCACGGTCGTGTGACACTGTACCCAAATAAAATTGATGTCCTTTTTTTTCTCACAAATAGAGCTTTCTTTTGGTGGGATTTGATCACCTCTGCGATTTTTATTTTTTGTGCTATAAACAAAAAAGTAGCAACAATTCTGAGAAAACAAACAAAAAAACAATATATATATATATATTAATTATATTATATTATTATTATATAATATTATATTATTAATATATATAAACAATAATCAGTGACAATACTACAGTAATCAGTGCTTAAAATATGCACTGTTACTGTACTAATGACATTGGCAGGGAAGGGGTTAACACAGTGGTGTTTAAAGGGTTAAGTGTGAGCCTAGGGAAGTGATTTCTAACTGTATGGGGGATGGGATTTTTAGCAGGACTGCGACATTGCGGCAGACAGATCTGACCCCTAACTGACATTTTTGACACTTTTGGGGGGACCAATGACATTACTACAGTACTCAGTGCTAAAAATATGCACTGTTACTGCAATAATGACACTGGCAGGGAAGGGGTTAACACAGTGGTGATCAAAGGGTTAAAGCGGTTGTAAACCCTATTTAAAAAAAAAAAACCTGCAAGACAAAGGCATAATGAGCTAGTATGCATCGCATACTAGCCCATTATGTTTAACTTACCTTAAAACGAAGCCCCGACACGGACCCCCGGACATCGATGCGGGCGCTGCCATGATCCCTCGTCGTCTCTTCCGGGTTTGGCGGCTCCGGCGCGCTGATTGGCCGAAAGAGACGGCTCCAGCGCGCTGATTGGCCATGCGCGCGGGAGTGATTTTTCCGGCAAGCTCCCGGCAAGTTAATTGAAGGTCCCCCCGGACCTTCAGAGCGCATGCGCCGCTCGCGCGAGCGGCTGCATGCACTGTAAATATCTCCTAAACCGTGCCGGTTTAGGAGATATTATTTGTACCTACAGGTAAGCCTTATTATAGGCTTACCTGTAGGTAAAAGTGTCAAAAAGCGGGATACAACCGCTTTAAGTGTGAGCCTAGGGGAGTGTTTTCTAACTGTATTGGGAATGGGCTTGTGAAATTACCACAGAGACCTGTGATCCTATATAGAAAGGAACACAGTGGCTCTGTGATCATTTCGGAGAGAAGAACGGTCAGCTGTGTTTACAACAGCTGACCGTCCTTCTATCTCAGCAGGGAGCGATCGTGGGTGCCCGGCGGCAATCACGGCCGCCAGTTCCGTGGACCGGCATCCCCGCTGCCTAGTGGGGGCGGGAGGGTGCCACAGGCGGCGCGCGCTCCCCCCCAGCACCACGCACGTGACCGAAGTAGGGCTATGTTGTTTCGCGCAGCCGAGCCAGCCTGTCGCAGTAAAACAGTGTGGGGCGGTCGGCAAGTGGTTAGATAAATTCAGTTCAGCCAGCCTTGTGATCCATGCACCAGTTCCAGACAGTACTTCCAGCTGCAGCAGAACTTGTTCAAGAAAACACCCTCAAGCCTGCCGATTTGGGCTTTGATGAAGCAGGAGCACACTTAGGTGGAAGGGTGTCTTGGGGCCCATATATAGCGGTTACATAGGGGGTTATTTAATAAAACTGGAGAGTGCAAATCTGTTGCAGCTGTGCATAGAAACCAGTCAGCTTCAAGGTTTTATTGTCAAAGCTTAAAGTGTTCCTAAACCCACAACAGTAAAATCAGTCTGTATATGTAGTAAAGCATGCTTAGTATACTTACTTTGGAATCTAAGGGGTAATCCTGTGCATTGTGTAAAAAGGCTGTTTGATCCTGTCTTCTCTGATCCTCCCCTTCTTCTACTGTACCCAATCCATCTGCTGATTGTAAAGAGCCTTGGGGGTACTCTGCACATGCTCAGTTTGATGTGTATTGCTTGAGAGTTTTTTTTTTCTTTCTTTTCTTGAGAGGGTGCATGTGATCAGCACAGGGCCAATCAGCACTGTCCAGACAGAGGGTCAGGGGTCCTGCAGCCTCATAGGCCAATCAGAGCAGAATGAAAACTCCTCCAAGCTTTAACCAAGTCATAAGACTGCTATATACTTCTGATGAGAAAAGATATTTAGCAGTTTATATTTACTGCAATAATTGCATTTCCATGTTCTGTGTACTGTGGGAGACCAGATAAAGTGAATGCAGGTTTTAGTCGAAATATCTCTTATTAGTTGTAGGCCTTTAAAACATGTTATTCTTTCTCTGTGCTATTATTTTGATCATTTTTAAGCAATATATTTCCTCTTGTAATACACACAGATGATTTTGCAGCCCACGCTAATTCCTACTCTTAACTGGCTGAAATCCTCTGCAGTTTCAGCAACTGGCAGCTGCAAACAAAGCCTCAGTAACCAAACCGCTTGTATGGGCATTTTTTTTCTTCATCTTTAAATGAGCATTACAGAGTCTACCCTGAGTGCAGCGAGGTATTTTTCTACTTTATCATTATCTTATGCCTTAAACTTAATCCCACTGATCATAAACTATGCAGAGCATTCCTCTGTATGTGCTGGAGATTTTTGGGTTATGGTATGGGTGTCATTTTTATATATATGTGACAATTTTTAAACATTTTGTACCTTGTACGCACTTTTTTATTATAAACCCGACACAGGTTGATTTTTAAGTTTAAAGAAAAACTGTAATGACAATGGAGATCTAGAGATAGTAATGATCGGATGCATCATGAGTGAGATGCCTCCATCCCTGAATACAATACAGTAGAGGATACATTGGTCGTGGGACTTTACATGAGGCAACTCACAAGGTAAACATAATTGTATATTTATTACATAACAGGTTACATATTACAATCATTTAATAAAATTCCAAGCATACAAGAAATGATAAGCGGATCCATAATCAATGAATAAAGTATAAGACTATAAGTTCATAATTATCCCAATGTTGGCATCCATAATGTTCACAGATAGGTAAGAATGCATGATGATATGATGATCAAAAAGATTCTTGACAACCTAAATCTCTACGCGTTTCGTGGATCTAGTCTTTAGAAATAGATGCAAGATTTTGTCTAAAAAAAAGTATAAAAGAATGCCATAATAATAATATCATATAGTGAATGGAAGAAGGAAGGGGAGAGAGTAATGAACAATGGGGATAACTGGGTTGGGCATATAGCCTCATCACTTAAAGGTCAGCTCAAAAAGAACTATATTCTTTATATATTCTGGGTTTACTCTTTTATTTATTTCTTTTTGAGCTTGCCTGTAAGTAATGAGGCTATATGCCCAACCCATTTATCCCCGTTCATTACTCTCTCCCCTCCCCTCTTCCATTCACTACATGATATTATTATTATGGAATTCTTTTTATATTTTTTTTAGATAATCTCTTGCATCTACTCTTATCTAAACAAGTGTAAAAGAATGCCATAATAATATTATCATGTAGTGAATGGAAGAGCGGAGGGGAGAGAGTAATGAACAACGGAGATAAATGGGTTCCCCTCCTTCCCGTTAGGCACCCCCCTCATCGGTCTGGTGGTATCTGTGGGCCATATCACCCACCATCCACCCACCTCTCCCCCCCTCCTTTACTGACGCTGAGGCTGTGGGGTGGCCTGCTTCTCCGCCTGGGGTGGGGACATTCCATTAAGTGCCGATCACCAGTGCTTCCTCCGCTTTGCTGTGGGAGAGGAGCAATATCAGTTTGTGGCGTTACCCTTTGGTCTCGCCTCTGCTCTATGGGTGTTCACAAAAGTGTTAGCCGCGGTGCTAGCTATGTTATGCCATTGGGGGATTGAGCTACTGGGTTACTTGGACGACCTCCTTCTGCAAGCGGACTGTCCTACTGCTCTGGTGGAAAACCTGGAAGTTACCATACAAACTCTGAGGGAGTTCAGCTGGATTCTGAATTTTCAGAAGTCTGCTCTAGTTCCATCCACAAAGATGGACTATCTGGGTCTGACTCTGCAGGCTGCAATTCGTCTCCTGTTGTCCAGCAGTAGGTTATTCCTCCGGACTTTCATGCGGGTGCTGGGCCTGATGGTGTCTGCCTTTGAGGCAGTTGTGTTTGCACAGTTCCATACGAGGTCCCTGCAAAGGGAGATTCTGGCCAAATGGAAAAAGACTCCGCTGTGGAAAATCAGATCCGGCTGAGCCAGGGAACGAAAGAGTCCCTGATATGGTGGCTTCGTTCTCCGGAAGACATACATTGTGTAGTGTGAGTCTCTCGGGGTTCATCTTCGTTCCTTTTCGGTGTCTCAGATCTTGACCTTCCTTCAATGGGGGTTTGAGCAGAAACTGGTCTTGGGTACTATCAAGGGCCAGTTGTCGGCTTAGCTTCTTTCAACGGCCCTTGGTCACACACTCCCTGGTGCATACTTCTCTTTGGGAAGTTCGGGACTTGGCTCCTCCAGTGTGGTCTCCGTTACCGCCTTGGGACCTCAAATTGGTGCTCTCAGTCTCCAGAAGCCTCCCTTTTGAGGATCTTTGGGAGATTTCTCTGTTTATGCTGCCCCAGAAGGTAGCGGGTGTCAGAATTGGTGGCGTTATCCTGTCGTTCACCTTACTTGGTGGTTAACAGAGATGAGGTGGTTTTTCGCCCCTGTCCGTCATTCCTTCCAAAGGTTGTCTCTGATTTTCATTTGAATGAAGACATTGTGTTGCCTTCCCTGTGCCCCAGGCTTGCATGTGGTCCAGGTGATTAGGGTGTACATGGCAGCTACGGAGTCTTTTAGGAAATCAGGCTCCCTATTTGTGCTCACGGATGGGCCTCGGAAAGGGTTGTCTGCTTCCTCTGCGACCATTTCCAGATGGATCAGACAGACGGTGATTCAGGCCTATTCCATTAAGTCAGGTTTCTCCTCACCCTGTCAAGGCGCATTCTACTCAGGTGCTCAGTGCCTCCTGGGCTTTCTGTCATCAGGCGTCAGTGAGGCAGGTTTGCAAGGTGGCCACCTGGTCGTCGGTGCTCACTTTCACAAAGTTCTATAAAGTGGATGTGTTGGCATCTGCGGATGCTTCCTTTGGCCTGCAAAGTTTTGCAGGCTGCTGTTTAGAGGACCTGGCCCTCTTTGAGGGTGTCTTGTTCTTTTCAGGTGGGCTCCAGTTGTTTAGGTTTTCGCTCCTGTTTACCTGGCTGGCTCAAGTTTAGCCTTGGGAATTTATTTTTCGCTGTTCCCACCCCTCATGTTTAACACTGCTTTGGGACATCCCAATGGTTAAGAAGATCAGGAGCTGTGTTTGTCAATGAACTAAGGAGAAAATGGGATTTTTGACTTACTGTAAAATCCATTTACAGTAAGTCAAAAATGAGCTCTCTGAATGTTTTTTTTTTTTCCTTTCACTACTTTGTGTGAACTCACATTAAAAAAACAGCGTCTCTTGGATGCTTTTTTCTTTTCACAACTAAGGCATTATGGCACCTTTCAAAAATCTTGGCATTGTCTTAGGTATGTGAAGGAGTTCCTTAGCATTTATTAACTTGGCAGGTCTGAAACAACAAAAAATACATGTAAAAACATCTCTGGTGTCATGAACTCAGAGTTTTCCTTCTGTGCTTCCTAAGGCCCCTTTCACACATACGGACCGATTGTCCATTTTTCATCCAATCATTGATGGATGAAAAACCAACATCAGTGCATCTCTATAGAAAAACGAATTAAAACCCTATGTCCTGTAAAAAACAGGAACGGATGAAAAATGGATGTAAACGGACAAACTGATGTAATCTCCATCCATTTTTCTTTGAAAAAACTTGACTGAACTAATAAAATGAACAGTCCGCATGCATGAAAGGTGCCTTAGCCATTCGTATTGATGCAGTGTTGGAGATGGAGCACAGATACAGCTCATCTCCCACCTTCCCTGGTTTGAATTTTAAAATTTTCTTAGTGTCTGGTTTGGAAATTAGATGTTGATGGGATGTGTGGGATGACTCGGCTGCTCTCAGGGTAGGAAATCCAATGTGTAGGGAGGTGCAGGCCGTACGCCCCACTGCAGGTGGTGCTTGATTGATTTGGCAATGCAGAAGGGTAAGGAAGTTGTGAGGAGCTTGGTTCTTCTATGACTATCTGCAGTCACAATGAGGTAGTTGACCGATTGGCCACTGGCGTCCCATGTGACTTCAACGGCTAGTAGGCAGAGTCTATTTAAGACCCTGCTCCCCAGGTTTGGCACGCTTTGTGCAAGTGGCTAAGGTAGGAACAGGTTCCCAGACTGGCAGGGACAGTGCTAAGCAAAAGGGAAAGGTTCCAGGAGAATAGGGACAGTGCAGGGACTACGTCAACCTATTTTCAGGAAGCCTCCCCTTTGGGTGTGGACCTGCCAGGCCGCATTCTGCTCCTCGTTGCAGACACCGTAAATCTTTCAAGTCTTCCAACTGCTGTTACAGTTTGTTGTGTGTACGCGCCGGGCCTAGCTGTATTGTGTTGGACCTTTCTACAATATATTGCTAATAGCAACTTGGACTCTGTGGGGTTGATTCACTAAGAGCCGGTTCACACTACTCCGACTCAAAGTCGCTCTGACTTTGGGCGACTTTGAAGTTGCCCGTGCAGCACGACTTCATCGTGGCTTGCAAACGACTTCTCATAATAGAAGTCAATGAAAGTCGCTCCGACTTCGCCCAAAAGTATTGTAGGAACCTTTTTCTAAGTCGTAGCGACTTGAGTCGCTCTGATTAGAACGGTCCCATTGCACAGCATGGAGCGCTACTTGTCCAAAGGGTGGACAGGAGGGGAGGCTGCCCTGGGCACTGGGGTATTATGTGAGGGGGAGCACCACAAGGAGGTTGGGGGAAAGAGTTTTGTGTTGGGAGGGGGAGTTTGGGGGGTGGCAGGGGATAAGAATTTTTCTAGGAGGGGACATTTTGGGAGTTGTGCTAGGAGTGGTGATTTTTTGCAGATACATAATGGTCATACATCTTGGGGGGGGGGGGGGGCGCAATTTGGCATGCTCTCCCTGGGCTCGAGATGACTTTGTCCCGGCACTGGTATTGCTAGTAGGGTACTTCTTTGTTTTCTAATTTCAAAGCAATAAAAATAATTTCTGAAAAGCACATGAGTGGCAAGAGTTTGTTTTCCAGTACTATAGTTATGATTATATGAGATAATATTAAAAGCATATTGGGGGATTATAATTACAAATATTCTCATGTAGGTTAAAGAAATGTGCTTATTTTACCTTATTTCTAAACCTCTACATTAGGTAATATTTGCACTAGAGGCTTATGCTAGTTATATAGTGGATATTGTATGTTTTTTGAGCTAATGCTGGTCATACATACTGGTCATGCTAATGCTGGTCATACATGGTACATTCATATTTTGAAATGAGGGATGCTACATTATTAGATATTTAAATAGATTGTTTAGAGTGGCCCTCATACTACATGGTTATTGGTAATTCCAAGGGTGGCTCTATACTTGGATCATAACTTGGCCGCATTAGGCTAGCATCTTATGTGATGGTGGTTAGAAGTTCGGTTGGTGAAATGGGGATGACTGCAGATGTCACAGCATGTCCACAAAATGTACAGTTCTTATCTAGTTGTGGTCAGACTGGTGATGATCATCTCACATCTAATGATAGTTTAAGGATGGCCATTAATAGGCAGATTTTGAGTACAGCGGACAATAACAGATCGGCTTGATCTAGCTGGCAATCCTCAGATGGCTAGCATCTTCTTTAGTCTCTTCCCAACTCGACCAGTGGTTGAAAATATGGGTGTGATGAAAGGTTTGTTTCCAAATCTTTGTAGAAAACACGAAGATTGACTCTGTTGTGCTAATACTTTACACAACCTTACAATAATGAACATGTCTGACTCTAACGTTTATTACTCTTAATTGAATGACTTGGCTGATTTTTGTCTTCAGCATAACATCTGTTTTGGAAACATTGACCATGGCCACCCAAAATAATAGAACAGAAATGATCAGAGATTGTCTTGAATGGAAATTGTACTTAGTCAATTTATTGATAGATGATAATTCAAGATTGTGCATCTGTGATATTAACATTTGGAAATTAATTTTTATAACAACCTCAACACAATCTTGCACCTCCATACTGATGGGGTTACAGTCTCCTAGAACATAGATGAGTCTTGTAGCTGCTGTCTAACTCTTAGGAACGGATGATGTCCAGAAGACACTTCTAGAACTGGTTGCAGAGGTCTGACCAGCTTTGTGATTTGTGCCCAACAAAAGCAAATGAAACTGTCAAAAGAAGAGGGACAAAGACCCTCTCCAGATCTCCTGTGTTGGTATTGTCATGCCCACCCCGCTTCTCTTAAGAGTTACCAACACCAGACTGACTTTTGACAAAAGGGTTTTATCTCTTGGTATTTGGCCGAGGTTAGAGGCTGCTCAGAGGGGCACAGCAGGTTAGCAGCTGTATTTATCATCTGGACCTGTAATTTTGTGAGTCTTCTCCCTGTGACAAATACTTGAGTGTGGTTAAAAGGTTATGTGTACAAATTTGTATATGTACTTTGTGTGTTTCTTGGTTTTGTATCTTAGAGGTTAAAAAATGGCAAGAGCTACAAATAAAAGAAATTGTATTTCTGAAAACTAGAAAAAAAGATGCATTGCTTTTTTTTAAATCAAACAATATTACATTTTTAAAGCTTCCAAGAAAACAAAACACCTTTTATGGTGATCGAATAAATTTTTCTGGCAAGGAAAGTGATGACTCACAGTTTTGTCATGCAATGTATTGGGGAAAAAGCTACTAGCAGGATTTAAAGGGCCAGTGAGCCTACATTGAAGTTTGACTTCTTGCTCTTTTTAGTTTATTTTAATCTCTTTTTATATATATATATATATATATATATATATATATATATATATATATATATATATATATATATATATATATATGTAAAGATGGACATGCTGAAAAAGCCTTATTTCATGGTTGTGAATTTGGTCATATGTATAGATGTGCAGATCATGAAGTGCTCTGCTTTACTTGACTACGGCTGGCCATACACTATACAATTTTCTTGTACAATTTTCTTTCGGATTTACCAAAACTAGGGATGCACCGATCCAACTTTTTTGGACCCGATACCGATACCGATATCTGGCGTTGTGAAATCGCCGATACCGATACCGGAACCGATCCGGAGCTACACACAAAGCAAGCGGCTGCAGTACAGAGCAAAGCCGCTGCTTCATGTGTACGGCTCCTCCATTCACAGGCGGAGTGCATCTGATATCACTCCGCCTGTGAGCCGGGACTATACAGGAAGTAGCGGCTTCCATCCCATACTACTACTGCACCTAGTAAGGGATGGCTAAGCCGTTACCAAGCAAAAACCGGATCGGCCAGTGGATCGGTCAATGTTACCGATCCCCCGATCCATCTAAAATGGCCATATGGGCGCCGATATCCGATCCGAATATCGGATCGGTGCATGCCTAACCAAAACCATATAATATGAGGTCATATCAAAACACTTTCAATGTGCATGCAATCAGGCAGGCCCTTGCACTACATAGTTCAAGGTAAATCTAAAGGAAATTGAACAGGAAAATTGTTTAATGTATGACCAGCCTTAGTGTTGTGCTGCACCATATCGTAATGACCATGGACTTGCTTGTGTCTGCTTCTTTTTTTAATTTGGCTAAAGCCACAGGCACTGGATTTATATCCTTATCCAGCCAGCCCATGTGTATGTTAGCAAGGCAGAAAGTGGGTCTTAGGATACAGGTAGGCATCATTGCTTTGGCATGCATTTGAAACACACATCAAATGGCTGGTCAGCAGATTACCATTTACATTAATGGTGTGGATAACCATTCTGAGACCTGCTTTGTGTTCTCCTACAGCAGCAGGTTCTGTAAAAATTTGATTGCAGATCAGACAAAGAAGGGCAAACAAATGATTTTGCTTTCACGGTCAAGCATTTAAGCATCAACAGTGTCTAAAGTGGGGTACACACTAGTAGAAAATCTGCCGAAAACTCCCACCCGATGGGAAATCGTACGATTTTTGCCTAGTGTGTACACAACTTTCAGCAGCCGATGCCAACATTTTCAACGAAAAAAAACGGAGGGACAAACACCAAAATTTTTTTCGTCCGTCCCCCAGACGACCGATTTTCGTTTAATGTGTATGCAGTAAGTCCGTGAAAAATCGGATACGAAAGACTGCGCATGATCTGAAGTTGCTGACAACCCGGAAGTCTAGGAACAAATGTCCCAAAAATAAGAAAAATCGGACGAGAAATTTCGTGAACATTTATGCACTGTTGACTAAAAACGGTAATGAACGCTGAGAAGACAGAGAAAAATTGGAGGATATTTCATCCGATTTTCGTCAAGTGTGTACGGCCTTTAACTGTGTCCAACAGTGTCTATCCACACAAGTCTATAAGCTGGCCTTACAACTGTAGAACCTCATTCGAAAGCTCAGACAAGAAAGGATCAAAATTATTCATCCAATTATTTGATGGCCCTTTCATGGACTTCGCTAATTTAAGAATGACTTTTCTTTTGAGTAACATGTCAATGTCTCTACTTTCATGGTAAAAACCATTGTACTTCCAAATGAACTCACACTTATGCTTAACACAAGATCTTTCTTGGCCAGGAGCTGATCCGAAATTAAAATTCATTCCTTATCTTTTTGTTTCACAAAAGATTTATTTGGTTTTTCCAAAATGATACAAAGAAGTGGAAGCTATAGTACAATATAAGGGCACACGTGCAAAATCAAAGTAAGGCTTGCTTTGTATAAAATACTGTACACGAGCCAAGAACATCAGTTAGGATGAAATATGGAGAGCAGCGATATGGCTAGGAAGAGATACATGTACAGGTCTAGTGCAGTGAACCATCCAGAAACAGGAATGTTCTTTGCTTACTGTAAAAAGTGCCTTGCTAAATAGAGGAATAAAAAAAAGGAGGGAAGGTCCCATAGCTCTTGCAACCACCAAGGCAAGAGGAGTGGCTTGGACTCCCAACAGATGACACCGCATTACACATCACTCTGACATCAACTTGTTTCAGGAGAATCCAACAATTGCATTAACTTTGGCACACATTCATCATAGTTTGGAATCTTCAGGGACGGAGTTTGTTCTGGGTCTTCCACACTCGTGGTTTTACCACAGAAAATGTAAGGAATTTTTTTCAAATCACAATCTCTTGCCACTGTCTTTCTCTTGAACAATCTTCTACACAGCATGTTAATAAATTGGGTGAACAAGCAGGGTTATCATATTTTGTTTTTAAAGCGGAGTTCGGGCCACAAAAAAAAAATTTCAATGAACATACCCCCGGGACAGTCAGGGCTACGGCATTCCACAATGGCTAGCCTCTGATCTGTCCCGGTTCGCACTTACCTTTTAGAAGAAATACTTACTTTTAAAATTTCTTGTCCAGCGCTGCCATCTCAGGTGTGGACAGCATGAAGCCAGCGCGATCCTCTTCCGCGTCCTCTTCCGTCCTCTTTGGTCCCACGATGCACTGCACCGGCCCCGCCGTCACTTCAGGGTCTGCAGCGTCATCCCTGCACAGCTTCTGGGCATGCCCAGAAGCTGTTTAGCAAGGTATGACGCGCGCGCCCCGGAACTGACGTCGGGGCCGGTGCAGGCGCATTGATTCCTGGGAGCGATGACGTTCAGCTCCCAGGAATCATTGCAAAGCGTAAGTGACGGCGCGGGCGAGGGAGGAAGTGGAAAGAAGGTGAGTATTTTTTTTCTGCAATTGCAAGGTAAGTAAAAAAAAAAAAGAAAATCCTAACTACCCATTTCTTTTTCAGATGAGCTATAGCAAGCGGATGGCCCAAAATCGAATATGTCGATTTTGTGGCCGGAAATCCGCTTTAAGAAGATACATGCTGTGTCTCTGTGCAATACTATGTATTTGACTTAAAGTGACATCTCCCATACCTCTGATGGAGAGTTTTTTGCTCTCTGAAACGCATCGGGTGGAGGAAGTGACTACTTCATCACTTCATCTTTCATAGTTGATGTATTTACAGTTCCATTGTAATTGTGCTGTGTCTTCATTGTCATGTATCTTGCGTACTTTTTGTATTTGTATTTTTATATGCAACAATTTCATATTTTTTTAATATGTATTAATAAAATACAACGTTTTTATTAATATTTCTCTACTTATATGACCTTATAGGAAGTGCCTTAAAAAGTCCCAACACCCAGGGGAAACCATTTTCCATAGTTCATGAGGGATGTGGCACAGTCCAACCACTAGTCATTTTCAAGGCAAGAGGGGTGGGACGGGGTAGGGAGGGATAGATGCGCCCATCACCATGGACAGGGCTATAGGGAATTTAAGAAAAGATAAAAAGAGAAGAATGGAAAACTCACTCAGTGGTGGTCAACTTTCTTGATTATAGGGGCCTTCAAGTGCAGACCCTAACATCACCAAAGGATCAAACTTTATATCCCATGAATGTGATGTTACAAAAAGATTTTTCGAGACTGCAGATATTAAACAGTAGGTGGTCAAAAACTATAAGCATGTTACAAGAGACGGACAGGGCGTGCAGACCTGCTGCAGAAGATGCTTGGAGACTCTGAACCTGAGTGGTTGGTGACCAGGGACATGCTTGAAGAGACAGATATGGTCTAGAGACAGATTACATGGGACAGATAGAGATTACTGCTTCTTTACAAGTTAATGCTTCCACATTTGTAATTCCTACAGCTTCCTTTTAAAATTGAGTCTCATTTGTTTCATGTGCAACATTTGATGTTTCTCTCAGCAAAATTAATTATAAAAGATCACAGAAAAAAAAAAGAGCAAAGGGTTAAGCAGCACAGAAAAAAGTTTTTTTTAGCAAAAATTGTGGTTCCCCTAGGGTGGGACTTTATAGGCACGACAAAATGTTGATGCCAAAAGGGTTGTATTAAAATGCTATAATTTATTAACATATACAATATACAAAAAAGAGGACAGTTGTATCTGCATTATTCTTGTACTTTATTGCATTAACAGATATATGCTATATATTATATATTATTATAAATATTTTTCAATACTTACAGAAAACTTTCCAGAGTTACCCCTGATGAAGAGGTGTTTTGACCTCGAAACGCGTCGGGCACTCACTTTGGATTGGATGGTTGAGTTCTTAAATTCTGCACATGTCACTTATGCTTGCTTATGTTTTAAATGTGATACAACTGTCCTCTTTTTTGTATATTGTATATGTTAATAAATTATAGCATTTTAATACAACCTTTTTGGTATCAACATTTTGTCGTGCCTATAAAGTCCCACCCTAGGGGAATCACAATTTTTGCTTTCCATTAAGGGATGTGGCACACTTTTTAGAGGACCACAACGGGAGCACACACAGACTAAGCTGTGTAAAATGGATCTTCACTGAATCGAAGATCTCAAACACTATTTCATTCTCCATGCTTTATTTTGTTGAGAAATCACTTTGAAAAACACCCCCCCAGCATTTCTGGCCGTGGCCATTGTGAGTCAGGGCAAATTATTAATTTAGAATTTACTTCCTAGAATCCATCTGCCCTTAGCTCAAGCATGCATACAGGAGAGTTGACTTAGCTGAGAAAACCCCATCCTCCTCTCCTCCCTCCTCACCTCGCCTCCCCTCCTGAAGACTCCTGGGATGTATGACATTATTTGCCTAGGCAAGAAACCAGGGAGCAACCAAAGAAATGTAAAAAAAAAAAAAAAAAAGTTTAAAACAAGTAAATATGATGTACTTTCCTATCTATTTACTAATGCTGGCAGCATGAGGAATAAAAAATAATCAAAGTTGATTGGGAGAGTGAAGTTCCACTTTAACACAGTCTAAATTATATTTTTCCTTCATTGGCCTGAGTAGGCACCTGGGTAATTTAATCACCACACAGTCAATGCCAAAGGGCTGCAGGTTGGGCACCAGGGCATTAGATCATCCACCAAGATCCAACTGTCACTCAGTATCAGACCACAGAAGCATTGGCTGCAGACTGTTGCATAGTCCCCTTAGGAGTCTAACCCCTCTGTTCCTTTTTATAACCTTTTATTTGTCCAACTTTTTGTGTTTTCCTTTATTGATAAAAGTGGCATTCTACCAATAAAATAGTTACAAAGTACTTAACTTGTTTCTCTATCTTTGTAAATGGGTATTGTATAAGAGCCCATTCACATTGAGGCGACACAACTTCGGGGGCGACCTGTGAAGTCGCGTGCACCGCTGTGCACCGTGACTTCGGCGCGACTTGCAGAGACTTCACATAATGGAAGTCAATGCAAGTCGCTCCGAGGTCGACCCAAAGTAGTACAGGACCCTTTTTCTAAGTCGAAGCGACTTGTGTCGCTCCTATTAGAACGGGTCCTGTACTACTCAATGGACCGCGACATACCGCAACTTGTCAGGCTCACAAGTCGTCTGACAAGTCGCGCTAATGTGAATGGGCTCTAAAGGAAACGTAGTAAGAAAAAAAAAAATAACTAAAGAACAGCAATGTGTTTACCAATTTTTTTTTTTGTGTATAAAATCTTAATAATCCACATACCTGTGGCATGGTTGGGGGGTTTGTCTTTTTTGCCTCATGTGCTTTAATGGCAAGTAGAAAAGTCGTTCATCTTTTAATCTTCTGTATTTCTCCCTCAGCTTATGTACTTTAACATATGTTTACATAAGGTAACCTTAGTTTATAGGCACGTGTTCATATATGTGGGCATCTGTAAGGCTACGTTCACATGTGGGCGTAGCGGATCACAGGAATCATTGCAAATCGCGGGACGCCTGTGCGATGCCTGTGATTTGCAATGGCACACCAAACGCTGTGTGATGTTGCCGCGATTTCCGCCTGCTGAATCACGGTAACATTGCGCAAACAGAATCGCGAGATGCATGACGCACAAAAGAAGCTCCTGTACCTTTTTGGGCGTCATGCGTCCCACGATTCTGTTTGCCGACAGCGGCTGGTCGGCAAGTGGTTGAAGCAGAACTATAGACAAAACCGTCCTTTTTTCTAAATTTCATTTTGGATAGAGCAAGGGAGGGCTATAACCCCTGTCAGTTTTTTTTTTCCTTACCATCTGCGTCCCATTGGCAGGTTTACCTTCACTTCCTGTCCCATAGCCAAAACAGGAAGTGAGAAGATATCAATGCAAATTAAGAGAATCTCTTGGGGCACCCCCAGGACACCAGAGCTAGTGTCCCCATTGGAAGATTTCCCCTCTTACTTTTTTGGAGACAATCCAAAATGTGGGATTTTCTTTTACTTTCACTTTCACTGATAACACTAAACAATACAAATAGAGAAGGTGAATCTCCCTAATGAGGGCACAGAAATCAATAAACACCTGACAGGTTGCCTAATGCCTCTCCATTCTATCCAAAATTCACAGTTGGAGTCAATGATGTCGGCCGGGACATGCTGATCCTTCTCAGGAGAGGCAGAACGGTGGTCTGCCTATGTAAACAAGGCAGACTGCCATTCTGTGAGAGGGGAAGATGGAGATCCTGTGTTTCTGCTAAGCAGGAACACAAATCTCTGTCTCCCCCCCCCCATCAAAGCATCCTCCACAGAATTAGCAAGCTCACCTAATCCTTTGATCACCCCTGATGTTAACCCCTTCCCTGTGCATTTTTTAGCACTGATCACTGTATTAGTGTCGCGGTCCCTAAAAAGTATCACTTAGTGTCAGATTTGTCCGCCGCAATGTCGCATTCCCGCTAAAAATCACTGATCGCCACCATTTTTTGTTTTATAGCGCAATAAAAAAAAAAGAGTTTAATAAAAATCCCAAAAATATATCTCATAGTTTGTAGACACGATAAGTTTTGCGCAAACCAATCTATATGCTTATTAGGATTTTTTTTTTTTTTTACCAAAAATATGTAGCAGAATACATAATGGCCTAAATTGATGAAGAAACGTGATCTTTTTACATTTTTTTTTATTGAATATGTTTTATAGCATAAAGTAACAAATACAAATACCACCAAAAGAAAGTTCTATTTGTGGGACATCAAATTTATTTGGGTGCAGCGTGGCATGAGTGCGCAATTGTCAATTAAAGTAACTCAGTGCCGTATCGCAAAAAAATGGCCCGGTCATCTCCTAGTGTAAAGCCTGGTACACACTACTACTTTTTTTTCCTTCAACTCAGCGGGCTGAAAGATAAAAAAAATCTGACAGCTCAAGTTGGAGCCGCTGTACTAACAAGCTGATGTTAGTACAACAATCTCTCCTGCTGTTCTATTGTGTTTTGACAGGGGGGTGCCCCCCCCCCCCCCCTCGCCAGAACACTCCAGTCAGTGCTTTTAACTATTGGCTAAGAGTGTGATCAGGAGCCGGTTGGCAGACCATTTCTGGTCATGCCCCTTCAAAAGAATCCAGCCATGTTCCTGATATTCTGCCCATGTGTACTAGGCTTTAACCCCTTCAGCTGGAAGGTTTTACTCTCTTAGTGACCGGGCCATTTTTGCAATACGGCAAAAAAGTGATGTCCTTTTTTCCCCACAAACAGAGCTTTCTTTTGGTGGTATTTGATCACCTTTAGTTTTTGAGACCAACAATAAAAATATATATATATATATATATATATATATATTTATTTATTTATTTTTTTGCTATAAAAATATACAATTAAAAAAATGGCCAATTTGTATTCTGCTACATATTTTTGGGGAAAAAAAAAATCCCAAAAAGCGTATATTGATTGGTTTGCGCAAAAGTTATAGCGTTTACAAACTATGTGATAGATTTATGGACTTTTTAGTTTTTTTTTTAATAGTTTTTATTAGTAATGGCAGCGATCAGCGACTTTTAGCGGGACTACGACATTGCGGCGGACAAGTCTGACACTAAGTGACACTTTTTGGGGACCAGTGACACCAATACAGTGTTCAGTGCTACAAAGGTGCACTGTTACTGTATAAATGACACTGGCAGGGAAGGAGTTAACATCAGGGGCGATCAAGGGGATAAGTGTGCTTCTAGGGAGTGCTTTCTAACTGTAGAGGGAATGGACTTGCTGCAGGAAATGAGAGATCTGTGTTCCTTGTTAGTAGGAACACAAGCTCTCTCTCTTCCTGTCTGACAAAATGGCGGTCTGCCTTGTTTACATAGGCAGACTGCTGTTCTGTCTTTCTCCTAAATGATCATGGGTGGCCAGCGCACCCCCTGATCAGCTTCCGCTGTGTCCAATCACTGTGGGAGCGCGGCTTCGGCGGCGTGTGCTCGCCCCCTAGAGCCCTTTTACACAATATGTCAATGAGTGTGGCCTCAACCAGTGCCGCTCCAGCCACCCCCTATGACACACACCGGGGCTTGGTCACAGAGGTTGTACAGGGCAAAACATGTCAATGCCGTGGCTGGAGAGGCACTGACTGAGGCCACACTCATTGACAGCTGAGTTTGATCCATCTATGGTCAGCTTAAAGTGGAGGTAAACTCTTCTTTTATGGTGATCGAATACATTTTTCTGGCAAGTAAAGTGATGACTCACAGGTTTGTCATGCAATGTTGTATTGGGGGAAAAAGCTACTATCAGGCTTTTTTGTCAAACAGGGATGGACACACGTGGATCGAAATTTGGCTGGTCCCTGCTGATCCAGCTGAGTTTGATCCAGCTATGGTCAGCTTAAAGTGGTAGTAAATTCTTTTTTTTTTTTTTTGGTGAGCGAAAACATTTTTCTTGCAAGGAAAGTGATGACTCCTGTCGAACAGGAATGAATGTCTTATGTTGAACAGGGATGGCCACACGTGGATCGAAATTTTGCTGGGCTCTGCTGATCCAACTGAGTTTTGATCCATCTATGGTCAGCTTAAGGTGGAGGTAAACTCTTTTCCTTTATGTTGATCGAATACATTTTTCTGGCAAGGAAAGTGATGACTCCTGTCGAACAGGAATGAATGTCTTATGTTGAACAGGGATGGCCACACGTGGATCAAAATTTTGCTGGGCTCTGCTGATCCAACTGAGTTTTGATCCATCTATGGTCAGCTTAAGGTGGAGGTAAACTCTTCTTTTATGGTGATCGAATACATTTTTCTGGCAAGGAAAGTGATGACTCCTGTCGAACAGGAATGAACGTCTTATGTTGAACAGGGATGGCCACACGTGGATCGAAATTTTGCTGGGCTCTGCTGATCCAACTGAGTTTTGATCCATCTATGGTCAGCTTAAGGTGGAGGTAAACTCTTTTCCTTTATGGTGATCGAATACATTTTTCTGGCAAGGAAAGTGATGACTCCTGTCGAACAGGAATGAACGTCTTATGTTGAACAGGGATGGCCACACGTGGATCGAAATTTTGCCGGGCTCTGCTGATCCAACTGAGTTTTAATCCATCTATGGTCAGCTTAAGGTGGAGGTAAACTCTTCTTTTATGGTGATCGAATACATTTTTATGGCAAGGAAAGTGATGACTC
Source organism: Pelophylax lessonae (assembly GCF_965119305.1). NCBI lineage: Eukaryota > Metazoa > Chordata > Amphibia > Anura > Ranidae > Pelophylax > Pelophylax lessonae. The sequence goes on from NC_138773.1 coordinate 97,912,733, forward strand.
CTGTCGAACAGGAATGAACGTCTTCTGTGGAACAGGGATGGCCACACGTGGATCGAAATTTTGCCGGGCTCTGCTGCTCCAACTGAGTTTTGATCCATCTATGGTCAGCTTAAGGTGGAGGTAAACTCTTCTTTTATGGTGATCGAATACATTTTTCTGGCAAGGAAAGTGATGACTCACAGGTTGGTCATGCAATGTTGTATTGGGGGAAAAGGCTACTAGCAGGATTTTCTTTCGAACAGGGATGACCACTTGTGGATCAAAATTTGGCTGGTCTCTGCTGATTCAGCTGAATTTTGATCCATCTATGGTCAGCTTAAAGTGGTAGTAAACTCTTATTTCTGTCTTGTACCCACAAGTAAGTCTATAATGAGGCCTACCTGTAGGTATAGTGAATATTTCCTAAACTTGCATCGTTTAGGAGATATTTACACTGCATGCAGCCAGTGATGTCACCGGCGTATGCGCCCTGGAGGGACGGCATACATTTGCCATCCCTGCAGAGCTCCGTGCCACAGTCCATGATGCCAATCAGATGGCCCGAGAACACAAAACCGGGAAAAAAGACTGGATGAAAATGGAAGCCCCATCAGTGGTTACAGCGTGCTGCTAGAGGGCTTTGTTCTAAGATAAGTACTTCATAATGAGCTAGTATGCAATACATACTAGCAAATTATGCCTTTACCTTGCGTGGGTTTAAAAAAAAAAAGTGCGGTTTACTACCGCTTTAAAATAATAGATGTTGTTTTCTTTTACTTCAAGTGGGCTTTAATCCAAAATGTCAGATATTTCCTAATTACCAGCTACACTTTATACAAAATATAATTGACAGTTTTTGTGAACACTGTGAGCAGTATTTTTGTAATTCATTATACATACAATTAACACTTTTTTTTAAAAAAAAATTTGGTCCTGTAATTACTTTTTTTAATTTGGTACTTTGGTCTGTTTATAATGGCTAATTTAGAGTTCTTGTATCCGTGCATTGACTGGCGTGAATTCAGTTCTATATGACAGAGATCCTGTGTTGGTCTTTCCTTGGCTTAGCAAAAGGGACTTTCCAAGAACAGTCCTTAATTCAGACAGTTACTAAGCCTAAACTTGGCTGTATAATTACAGATCTGCTGGAGCTACTGCCTAGATCTCCCTTTTTAGGTCTTAATAATCATTTGATCCTCCTTGAGTTTTACAGATTAGCCGTTCTTTCATGCCGGATGAGTCAAATTTACCCAGTGCCTTGAAAAGCATTAACCAACGAGCTCACGATAAAAGGAGCTAAAACATATTACTTCGACCCAAAGTTGACCTTCTTGCAAAGCATTCATACATGTCACAGACAGCTCTGACTTGTTCAATGGAAATCTGACAGCCTTGGAAAAATGCCTTCAAGTTTGACTTTTTTTTTCCCCCCTTCTTGCTACTGTCTAACTATAGTACTTTTGTTTGCCGGGCTCATGAAAGCAGGCTCCATGTCCTGTTGACAAAAAGGGCAGTGACTGAAAACTCCGTTTGAGATACTTGAAGTCAGACTACTGTGCAAAGGATTTTATTTTTCCCCCTCTTGCTCCATGAGTGGATATGAAAAAAATGTACAAGAAGCATGAGATACAATACTTTATTATTGTTAGTAAGGAATTAATTCCTTGTTGTAGTAGACTGGATAGATCTCACAAAAAAAAAATATTTCTATATCTCTTAACCACTTCTTTCTCCCTTAACCACTTAAAGAGGTTGTAAACTTGTTCAGAAATTTTTTTTTTTTTTTTACAACCTGCAAGAGAAAGACATAATGAGCTAGTATGCATCGCATACTAGCTCATTATGAAATACTTACCTTAGAACGAGCCCCCGCCGTGCCGCTCTCTTACCTGTATGATGGGCGACATGTTCAGTCGCCTGTCTTCCGGGATCGCGGCATCCGGCCATCTGATTGGCCGGAGCCGCGGTGACGTCACTCCCGCGCACGCGCGCGGGAGCCGACGGTCACGGCACGGGGCTCTGAAGGAACGGCACGATCAGCCGTTCCTTCAGAGCGCATGCGCCAGTGACGTCACTGGCTGCATTAAAGGTAAATATCTCCTAAACCGTACATGTTTAGGAGATATTTACAGTACCTATAGGTAAGCCTTATCATAGGCTTACCTATAGGTACAACATCCTGAGGAGGGTTTACTTCCTCTTTAAGCCCCGGAAGATTTTACCCCCTTCCTGACCAGGGGGTATTTTGCGATTCGGCACTGCGTAACTTTAACGAACAATTGCGCGGTCGTGCAATGCTGTACCTAAACTAATTTGACGTCCTTTTTTTCCCACAAACAGAGCTTTCTTTTGGTGGTATTTGATCACCTGTGCAATTTTTTGATCATGCGCTATAATCAAAAAAAGAGCGACAATTTTGCAAAAATAACAATATTTTTTACATTTTTTTATATGAAATTCCCCCCCCCCCCCCGAAAAAAATGTAAAAATCAAAATTTTTTTAAATTTTTGGCCAATTTGTTTTCTGCTACCTATGTTTGGTAAAAAAAAAATCACAATAAGCGTATTTTGATTGGTTTTCGCAAAAGTTATTGCGTTTACTAACTAAGGGAAAGATTTTTGTCATTTTTGTTGTTTTTTTTTTTAACGAGTAATGGCGGCGATCTGCGATCTTTTTTGCGGGACTGCGACATTGCGGCGGACAGATCGGACCCTTGACTGACATTTTTGACACTTTTGGGGGTACCAGTGACATTACTACAGTAATCAGTGCTATACATATGCACTGTTACTGTAAAAATGACACTGGCAGGGAAGGGGTTAACTTTATTGGAGAGGGAGGGGTTAAGTGTGTCCCTAAGTGCTTCTAACTGTGCAGGGATGTGGCTGTGTGTGTAACAGCAGAGATCTACATTCCTACATAGCAGAACTGTTAGATCAGTGCTTTTACACAGGGGAGAATGACAGGCGGCTTTGTTTACATTAGCCGCCTGCCTTTCTCCCTTCACAGCGGACGATCGCGAGTGACCGGCGGACATCGGGTCCGCCGGTCACACGCACAGAGATGTCCGTGAACGAGCCGAGGCGGGAGCGCATCTCCGGCGGCGCACGCCTGCCCGCTATTGGCTCCCAGGCTATTGACGTACCCATACGTCACTTTGCCTGGCCGGGGCTGACCGCCGCAGTATATGTACTTGCGGCGGTCGGCAACCGGTTAATGACCAGGCCATTTTTTGCGATTCGGTGATGCATTAATTTAACAGACAATTGCGCAGTTGTGCGACGCTGTACCCAAATAAAATGGATGTCCTTTTTTTTTCTCCACAAATAGAGCTTTCTTTTGGTGGTATTTGATCACCTGTGCGATTTTTTTTATTTTTTGTGCTATAAACAAAAAAAGCAACAATTATGAAAACAAAATATATAATTTTTTTCACTTTCTGCTATATAACATTCCCAATAAAAAAAAATTATATTTTATATTTTAGGCCAATTTGTTTTCTGCTACATATTTTTGGTAAAGGAAATCCCAATAAGAGTATTGATTGGTATCGCGTCTACAAACTAGGGGAAAGGTTTATGTCATTTTTATTTATTTTTTACTAGTAATGGTGGCAATCAGCAATTTTTAGCGGGACTGCAACTTTGCGGCGGACAGATCGGACACCTAACTGACATTTTTGACACTTTTGGGGAGGACCAATGACATTACTACAGTAATCAGTGCTAAAAATATGCACTGTTACTGTACTAATGACACTGGCAGGGAAGGGGTTAACACCAGGGGCGATCAAAAGGTTAAATGTATGCCTAGTAGATGCTTTCTAACTGGGAGTGGGGTGGACTTATGGAATGAACACAGGGACCTGTGTTCCTAAACAGGCGGAATACAGGAGCCCTGTGTTCATTGCTAAAAGAACAGCGGTCTGCTGTGTTTACAATGACAGATCACCGTTCTGTCTCTACGGGGAGCGATCGCGGGTGCCCGGCGCCACGTACGGGTACGTCGTTTCGCGGGAACCTGCCAACCTGCTGCAGTATATGTACAGTGGCTTGTCAGGAAGTGGTTGAAGCTGAAATCCAGGCAGATATAAAGGATACCAATTAATAGATCTCGGTATTCATTATTACACCATGAAATTTATATATACAGGTATTTTTATGTAATGTAACCAGTGTACGTACCTGAATTTGACTTGTGGTTTCAGCCACTTGTAGTGCACTGTATAGCAGAGCTCAGACTCGGGGAGAAGCAGCACAGGGAGCCAATCAGTTTTGCTGTGGTGCAAGGAGCATGCTGATAGGAGGAGAGAGAGCGCAGACTGACAGAGAGGTGAGCACATTTGCTTCTTTCACCCTCCAGTCACAAGCTGGGGAGAGGGACAAGACCTGTAATTGTTACCTAACAAAATCAGGTTTTCTTCCCATCCAGATGGGGATGTGCTGTTTTGCAGGGCTGTGTAAATCTGACGAGTGGATGGACAGTACAGCAAATCCTTTGACAGGGAAAACTGCTCCCGTATTTGTATTCGATCTGTATATTTAAATGTTTGCCTGCAGTTCAGGTTTAAAGGGATCCAGTTACCTAAAGAATGAGAATACAGTAAACCCCCGCTCCATCGCGGTTCAGTTTTTGCAGTCCCGGTATATTGCGGTATTTTTTGTAATGTTATTTTACTATATAAATCATTAAAAATGAAATATTTTTGTGTTTTCCATTGCTCATGCTATGTCTCTCCGTATCTTTTATGTATTTAAATGAGTTTCTATTGTTTTAAAAGTGTGTTCAAAGACCTTAAAATGCTTTTACACGTACAGTGACAGTAAAAGAAACATGCCTACAATGCATTTTAATAGGGTTTTTCTATTTCGCGGATTTTCACTTTTCGCGGCTGGGTCCGGAACGTAACCCCCGCAATGGAGGGGGATTTACTGTACATAAAATTGAATACAAATTGTACATAGTTGTGGAAGCTGATTTACCAAATTTGCATGACTGTTTTTATAATCTTCTGTACTTAGCTGTGTATGCATTGACAATTCATGACAAATTCATTACTTTTCTATCTGCTTTATATCACCAGTCATTTGCTCTATGTTGCCTGCCATTTTTGACTTTGCTTCCGTTAAAAATAAAAAAAAAAAAAGTTAATAAAAAGACATTGATGTGTTTTCTAAATAGCAATGTGTAAAGCTCCAGAATGCAGTCTATAACTTGCATTATCTAGGGGTGATGAGTACAGTTCTAAACAAAATGTATTGATGGGTATGAGCACTTTATCTAAGGAGGGCAAAAAGGACATCTGTGCTGGACATTGGTATAAAAACCTTTTGTGTTTTTTTGTTTTTTTTCAGTCATTTTCTAATGCGCATTTTGCATATGCCTTGACATGTGTTTTCATGCAACATGCATTTTTTTTTTTTTTTTAAAGCGGAGTTCCGGGCACAGAAATGATTTTTTGCTGAACATACCCCCGGGACAGTCAGGGCTAGCACATTCCACAATGGCTAGCCTCTGATCTGTCCCGGTTCGCACTTACCTGCAAGAAGAAATACTTACTTAGAAAATTTCTTCCACAGCGTTTCCATCTCTGTTGTGGGCAGCTGAAGCCGGCGCGGTCCTCTTCTCTGTCTTCTTCCGCGTCTTCGTGTCCCAGAATGCACTGCACCGGCCCCTCTCGTCACTTCCGGTGCGGCGCCGCATTCCTAAACAGCTTCTGGGCATGCCCAGAAGCTGTTTAGCAGCGGAATGCGGCATCGCCCGGAAATGACGAGCGGGGCCGGTGCCGTCGCATTGATTCCTGGGAGCTATGACGTTTAGCTCCCAGGAATCATCGCGAGGCAGGAAGTGACGGGGTGAGCTCTAAGGAAGCCCAGTATCTCAACCCCTTATTTTGCAGGACCCCTATAATTTATTTTCTCCCTAAAATCCACAAGAATCAAACGTGTCCACCTGGCCGTCCAATTGTAAACGGCATAGATTCTATAACGGCAAGGTTAGGTCAGTATATCGACCATTATCTGCAGCCTTTGGTATGTGGTACATCCGCATACCTCAAGGACACTAAACATGTAATCCAGCTTCTTGGGGACCTAACGGGAACTTCAGAAAGTATATTGGTGACTGCTGACGTAGGGTCGCTTTACACCATTATAAATCATGAAGATGCTTTGAATTCTGTGAAGTGGGCCCTAAGTAAGTCAGATTTGACCTCTAAACATCGTAAGTTCCTTGTCGAATGTTTAGATTTCTGTTTACTAAAAAATTATTTTTGGTACAACCGAGAATATTTTCTACAAGTGAAAGGAGTCGCTATGGGAGGACGTTTTGCTCCCAGTGTGGCAAATTTATTTATGTCACACTGGGAGGAGGAGGTGATCTTCACAAACCGTCCTCCCCAGCTGAGTTGTTACCGTCGTTTCATCGACGATCTCCTCCTAGTTTGGAGAGGAGATATGACCAGTCTGCAGCAATTCATGAACCATCTTAGTTCCAATAATAGGAACATTGAACTAACTTGGAATGTAAACACCGAAAGCATTATATTCTTGGATTTGGAGATTTTCAAAAATGATGGGTGTCTAAAAACTCGTACCTACTTCAAACCCACTGATCGTAACTCCTATATACCGACAGGAAGTTGCCACCATAATCTTTGGTTATGTAATATCCCCAGAGGGCAGTTTTTAAGGATGAAACGAAACTGTTCTCAGGAAGAAGACTTTCGCTCACAGTCCAAAATATTAGCCTCTAGGTTTTTAGAAAAAGGTTATGCTCCAGAACACATAGAGAAGGAACTATCTAGAGTGAGTGAGATCGAACGAGAAACCACTCTTATGCCCTCTAAAAAAATGGCTACCAGTAATGAATTTTGCTTTGTGCTGGACTACAATGTCCAGTACAAGAAGTTTGAAAATATAGTAGCCAAGTATTGGCCCATCCTACAACAAGACAGGGTATTGGGCCCGACCCTTCCATCAAAACCTAAATTTGTCTACCGAAGGGCGCCAACCCTGAGAGATCGGCTGGCACCAGGGGTTCTGGATCCCCCCATTAAATCTGATAATAGGCTCTTTCCATCTATGAAAGGTTTTTACGCCTGTGGAAGATGTGCTGCATGCAAAACCTCAAAAGGTAACATCAAAAGAAGGAAGGAATTTTTAGCTACAGCCACACAGGAAGTGCATGTTTTGAGGGATTTCATTACATGTGAGACCAAAGGTGTCGTTTATATGCTCGAATGTAAATGCGGATATCAATACGTGGGCAGAACCACGAGGGCATTGCATGTTCGAGTAGGAGAGCATATGAACAGAATTAGACAGGGAAAGGATAAGCACAATGTCCCCAAACACTTTAAAAGATACCATCACTGTGACCCTACTGGATTAAAGTTTTGGGGGATTGAGAAAACTACCAGGCATTGGAGGGGAGGTAACTTTACTAGGCAACTAAGTCGAAGAGAATCATTCTGGATTTACCAGACTAAAGTTTTAGTACCAGGGGGGTTAAATGTAGAATTTGATCTTAATTGTTTTATTTCCAATAGATGAATATTGCTGATTTTTAGATGTTTTTTCTGTTATGTTTTTTATGTTTTTTATATATATATGTGTTTGTAAGATCCATACGGAGCATCGCGGTTACACGTCTTTTAGCTTTTATGAAAAGATTTTAGAATTGTATTTACTATCTTATTTAACATTTGCCATTTTTTCAAAAAGACTTTTTCAAAGAGACTTTTGAAGAAAAAAAGAGTTTTTATATAAAATAATTTTTTGAAAACTTTTAGGTTATTATATTATGCACTATGCATTGTCACTTTATGTCCTGTTAAAGGTTTTGTGCCCCTAGCATTCACGAAGTGCAATAGTATATTTATTTGCTCCTAATTACATCGACAGAGACAGAGAGGAACTGAACCGTGTCTTTTCCCCTGTTTCCGGTCTGTAAATATGAGTTTTTGTTAGCTCCGGAGTCATCAGGAAGTAGAGCTGGTTCTCTTTCCCTATTCCAAAATGGAAACCTGAGAGTTTCCTGTTCCGCCCTGGAACGATTGGTCCGGTTGCTTAGCAGCATCTATAAATAGCGTGCGGGTGCCGCCCTCCACGTACCCCGCTGAAGAAGTCACACCCACTGACGCAACGCGTACGGGGGAGGAGTTGTGACGTCACCCGCGACGCTCCGAAGGGATCGCACACCGAGCGGCCAGCTGGCTGTGCTGTTATACACTTATGCTGTTCGTTTTGCACTAGGATAGTGCCATGCTTGTAAGTGCAATATTTTTTATTATTCAATAAACTGTTACATATACGGAGAGCACTAGATGTCCTTTTGTCCCCCCCTCTATGATGGAATCTCTTACTCTATGATCGGTCTGAGGTTGGAGGTTGGAGGCAAAGCTGAGCAGATTGGGAGCCCATCAGGTGTTTGAAAACACACTGCGTTATGACCCTAGAGGTCTGAGCATTGAGGTGAGAGGCTAGCACACACTCTGGTGATGGAGTCACTTATGAAGAGGTGCATCTGTTTCATCCTTTACAGCACGGGTTTTCCTTGATCTTATGGCTTGGATTTGTGACATTTAAAGGACTCTTCCTTATTTTAAGCTTGCACAGTATTTGTGATTTAATTGTTCAGTCAGGACTTTTTCACAATTATACAGTCTGAGTTCATACTTTCTACTGTAGCGCTGCACCCCTTTTGTATTTTAAGTGACGGGGTGAGCCTCGGCGCTGGAGGAGGAAGCAGTCATAGGTGAGTATTTACGATCTTCAATAAAAAGGTGAGTAAACAAAAAAAATAAAAATAACTATCCAATTCCTTTTCAGGTGAGCTCTACCTAGCGGAGGGGCACAAAAAAAAAAAAATCGTTTTTGTGCCCCGAACTCCGCTTTAATGTTGGCCAATAAAACACAATTTAGTCTTGGTACCATGGGTTTGAAAGCATACTAAATACATCATAAATGCGCTACCATTGATTTCTATGGTCCTTAAATCGCATGAAAGCAGATCTAAACTATTTTCAAAAACTCGCTGCAGTGCATTGCACAGATGTATACATGCTCGATCTATAATATTGCATTGAGGACACGTGCCTTTTATTGTGGTTTCGATGCACGTGTTAAAATGCAAGTTTGTAAGCGTTATTGGATAAGTGAGCGGGTAGGCAGATTAAACGTACCTGTATTTTAAACCTGAGATTACAAGAGTGGCCTCATGCATAGTTCCCATCCAAGCTCCCCTAAAAGTTGAGACAGAGTCTGCAGGTGTGATGTAATGGAAGGACCAGGGTGCAGATACTGAAGATTGGAGCTCAGATGAGCAGGGATACAGCTGGTGGTACACCATGGATACACCAAGTTCAGTTTTAAGCAGAGTTGATTCATGAGCCAGGTCTAGTAACGGCTAAGCAAGAAGGCAACAACTTATAGGCAGGATCTGAGTCAGGAAAAAACAGAGGTCAGCAACAAGCAAGTGCCAAGGTACAAGTCGATGGACAGATCTTGGCTTAGAAGTCCAGACCGAGATCAGCAGTGGTGGGGGACTCGAGTCACATGACTTTACTTAAGTCAGACTTAAGTCACCAGTTTGAGGACTTGAGACTTGCTTGACTAAAATGAATAAAAGACTCGACTTGACTTTGACTTGGTATTCATGACTTGAGACTTGACTTTGACTTGAGACATATGACTCGAAATGACTTTACTTTTTTAAGTTATTAAATATTTGCATTTTCTCAAGATGTGTTAAAGCAAAATTAATGTGCCTGTTATGTTTCTGACACCACAGTCACTTAAAACACCTCAGTGTGTTCTGATTTTTAGGACACTGGCTGTTTAACAATGGAAATACTTAAAATGTTTTTAGGGACTTTGGTGTTGAAACATGACCGGACAAAGGATTTTGAGCTGTTTGGGCCTTCAAAGTGTTTCTTTAATATGCCAAGAAAAAAGCATTAAGCAGTTTTGTTAATGTTGAAAATAAAATAAAAACCTTTCCTTAACACTGACTTTTAACTGATTTAAAGGTGAAAATTGGGGTAGATCAGTATTTTGACTTGATTTGTGACTTGACCAAAATAAATGACTTGACTTGACTTGCTTGACTTCTAGCAGGGACTCGACTTGACTTGCTTGCTTTTCGCCACAGTAACTTGGGACTTGCTTGAGACTTGAAGGTTAAGACTTGAGACTTGCTTGTGACTTGCACATGTGTGACTTACTCCCATGTCTGGAGATCAGTAACAGAAAGGACAGCAAACATAGGCAGACAATCTGAAAGCAAGTCAGGTGGAAACCGGATCAATACCAAGGTCTTTAGAAGTTTTAGGATCAGAAACACAGGAGAAAAGACTGAATGGTCATTCAGCAATGCACCTGTGCAGCGCTCAAGTTTTTATAGCCTGCTTAGCACCAGTGGATATTAGCACAATATACTAACTTAGATGCATGCAATAATTGTCATTTATAAACAAAGTTTGAAATGAGATTGTGTGGTCTTCTGAAACTGTCCTGTTCAAGAGTCTTTAATGGTAGTGCCGCAACCACCGGGGAGATTGGTTCCAGTGCCTCTGCCACCCTCTGACTTATGTACATGCTGTTAATGATGTGGTCAGAGCCATGTAGGAAAATGTTACTTCCTACAATGTTTATCTCCAGATTCAAGCTGATTTGGCATTGCACATTGTCAATATTATTCTACAACCAACATCTGAAAGGAACAGCAACAATGGGGACTATCTCTGTTCCTTGGTTTGGTTTCATCTCGCTGCCAGTTGTGTTATCACAGAATGATGTCAGTATTTGGAAGTAGTTTTATCAATGAAATTACACAATAGAAGAAATTAGTTTTAATTCAACATTCAAGGTATTCTGCGTGGTAAAATATAGCCCACAGACAAGGATGAAGTTGTCTTCCTATGACAGTGGGCTTTGGCTCGAATTAAACATGAAACACGCAGAGCACAGCAGCATAGTGTACCAATTATCTTTAAATGTATTTGGTTCTTAGTAGATAAATTCTACTTCCAAATATCAAAGATAAAAGGCTTCTGAAAAACTTGTAGCTGTCAGTCCCAGGTTCCCTAAAACAGAAAGTGTCTTGAAGCTCTGCACACGAGGGATATATCAAATATTGTCTGGAAAGCAGAAACCTTCTAATCCACCTCGGCATTTGCTGTACCTGGAATAATGTGTTTCGAGGGTATTTCCCTTAGACAAAATTTGATATGTGTACAGAACTTTAGGACCCTAGTGGTTTTGGATGACCTGGAAATCTTACAGCTATACATTTTTGGAAACCCTTTTATCTGAGTATATTTTTTATCTCTCCAATGAATTTAATTTCTATAGTATGCTGCTGAGCTTGATCAGCATCTCATTTAAACAGCACTTTTGGATAAAGATTGGCATTGGCAAACTGCTTATTTTTCAAATGACAAGTTACCTTTAGTAACATTGTGAAAATGAACAGTGATGTGCAGTAATTAGTACTTTGGGGGGGGGGGGGGGGACAGGTGCCCCCCATTCCAGCCAACACAGGAGTGCCCATCGCACAGGGCACAGGACTCAGGAGTGGGTAACACAGACCAGCGTACAACCAAAAACTGCCTTTCCGCTAACACCCTCATACAGAACTTTTCTCGTTCTACACCCCTTTCCCCTGCTCCCTTGAGTACAGAGCTCCCCCCTTCAGTACAGAGCCCCCCCCCTCAGTACAGAGTTTTCCCCCCTCACTCACCTGAGAGTACCAGAAAAAGTCCCGGGTGAGGACTGCAGGAGGAGCAGCTCAACACTCCTGAGCTGCTTGAAGAGGCGAACTATCAGTGGTAACTACAAAAGCCGGCAGAGGAAGTGAGTAGTGTAGAACATTTCCTCTACTGGCTTCTGTGTTTATCAGTGACAAGTCAATGATCACAGGGCAATGCCGGAGGTGGCAGTACAAAGTACCACCTCATTCACAGTACCCAGTAACAATCGGTCAGAACTACTCTTTTATTGATGTGCCAAGTCTGGTGCTAATGTTTGACTATTAATGCTTATATTGAATGAACACAGAATTTACCATTCTCTTGTTTGTGTTGCTTATCTTAGAAAATTTAATAGCCAGTTTTATTTGTCATATGTATAATTGTCATGCAATATTAGGGATTTGTGGAATTCCCAAATTTTGTACATTGTACGTGTTCTGTCCCCACTACACGTTTCCCTGTGTGTAGCTCAACATGCAGCTAAACACTCCTATTCTGCAAAAAGCCAGACTGAATGTCATTTTGAAGCTTTAGTAACAAAACAGGGTGGGGTGAAACTATTGAGTAAAAAAAAAAAAAATACAGATATAAATAATGAATAGATGAAATATACAGAAATACATTGAACAAGCTAGGCTGTACATGGTGATAAGTAATTCTCACTAGCAATGCTGCATTTAGGGGATGCAAGCAGATACAAGTTTTAGTCCAACATGTGCTCTGATAGTTGGTTCCTTCTTTCAGTCTCTAAGATGGAGTCTGACTTCCAGGATGCACCTGTTTCTTTTCCTCAGACTGAAGAATGATGAGAACTTTTGTTAAAGGTGAACAGTTTCTACAAAACTGTAAGTTTACCACTGGCTCCATCTTGTGGTCAAATCTGATATTGCTGTCAAAACAAATTCATTAATATCCTGCTGGAGGCAGAACAGTACAGTATTATAGACTCTTTGACCTTCGTGTGGGGTGCATAGCTGTTGACATTACACGGGTCAGCTTTTCCATGCAACCTTATACTTCTGCCATTGTGAGTTTTATGGGAGAAGAGGTGGCATACAATAGCAGTATTTCAGAGTGAGTGTGTTATTGAATTTCCAAAGAGTTAACTATGGCTCACAGATGTGTGCCCATATGGGACAAGAAAACTTGTCGGAACAACCTGGCTTAACTCGTTCCACCTGAAAGAAATTCACACTGACCCCAGGCATGGTAATTATTCCTTTTCGGGAGACAAGATACTAATATGGACATCCTTATTAATAGGAACTTGTTGTGTAATGCTGTGCCATATCTGGGCTTTGATAACTTGTTAAAGCTTATTTTTAGTATGGCAGTCACTCCCTGTCCTTTGGTGGCTACACTCAATCCTCCGCTGTATGTGTATAGAGTGTTATGGTTGGCATCCATGCCAGAATTTAAACATGTCTACCTGTTCATATCCGTTATGTGATGGCGGATTGTACTAGTAGTTTACCATTGCTGTTCTATCTGTATAGCTAACAGGCAGTCACAAGGACACTGCATTTTGGCATGATCAGCAGGTATGTTCAATACTTGCTAAAAATGATATAAGTTTAAAAATAAAAATGAATGAGGCCACTAATAAGGACTGGTAAGCTACAGTATATAAAATTGTTCTTGGGTTTACATCTGCTTTAGCTACATGGGCCATAGAGTATGCAATTGTTTCTAGGCCCATGAGGTCAGGGGACCTAAGAATTGTTACATTTGTTTGTTACCAAAGTGTGCTACCATATTCTGTGTAGGATTTATTTACCCTTCACATCCCACATTCTGTTTTTTTTTCAGAACCTCTCATATGGTTATTGGAAAATCTTAGTGCACTGTATGAGATATGGTGGGACTAGTGCTAGCGGTGTAGATGTCTGACCATTGGAAGCTATTTTTCTTTTGTAGCTATACTTTAACTAGTATTAAAGAGTTTCTAAAGTGACCTTTGGCCACTTAGCTCTTAGGAAGAAGGTATACCCCTCAACAGGGCAGCCATCAGAAATTTTGGGGCCCCTTACACAGCTTTAGGCCTGGGCCCCTCTGGGCCTGACCACCAACATTTTTCAGGGCCTAACCTCTGGCTGTCCCACCGAGTCCTTCAGTGCACCCACTTCTATTTTAACACTCTTGCAACTTAATATATGAAAATGAATCCAAGCCAGCAAAGAGACATCTCAATCCAGTAAAGGGACAGCCTCATATTTTCAGCAGAGACAGCGCAATCCAGCAAAGAGAGGTCCCTTCAGCTGCATCGGCTTACTCTGCAGCCGCCCTGCTTTAGCAATTGCTAGTTACTACAACAGCACCAACTCAATCTCGTTGTTTGGGGCCTGGGCAGCTGGGCCCCTCGGAATGCCCGGGCCCCCTACATGTGTATAGGCTGTCCCCCCTGATGGCTGCCCTGCCCCTCAAAACATAGCTCTTGTACCTGCTCTTGAGTATTGCTGAGGTTTCTGCATTTGACATCCATTTCTTCTACTTGGATTTTGATAAAGGCACTGGTTGCACTATATGCTTGTTTACCACATGGCTTTTGTAAGTTAAATTTTTGGTGCTTTTAATTGACAAATACAGAAGATTTAGCACACGGCTGTTGTTATTGTGTCGTTTAGAACCTGAGATTTCCCCTGTCGGAAGAGGGCACTATAACCTGAAGCATTGTCTGATAGCACATTAAAGATTGTTGTGATCATCAAGTCCTTTGTCTATAAAGACTACCTGCTGTCTTACTCAAATTTAGTGCTGATGTCTAGCTTCTGATTGTTTGAATCGAGCCTGCATTCCCAATCTTTGCCCCTGAATGCACAGGGCCCTAAACGCCGGTACTACTCTGTACAGTGTTCAGCCCCGTCTGGTCGCAGCCTGCCACAGACTTTGAGAGGCTGCCTGAAGCGGCTGTACACTTCACCATCCTTCCCAGGTGAACCAAAATGCCAGAAAGAACGCACTGCAGCTGTATGGCTCATTGTGCAAGTGGTTGAAATGTTACAATTATTTGAAGTGTGCAGCCCTCTCCTTCCCACATGTGTTTTTTAGTGTTATAGTGTGAATAGCGCCATCAAAAAATCACTACGTGTATATATATGTGTTAAACATTTTCTATGAATGTAGGTTTGACAGTGCCAGTGTGAATGAGCCCTAAAAGATACTTACATTTTCCAGATGACTTCTCCTACCGTGAGGCTCCATTCACATCTGTGTGACTTGTCATGCAACTTTGGACACCAAAGTTGCATGACAAGTCATTCCCCATGTTTTCCAGTGATAACCATTCATATATGTGCGATTTCAAGTTGCAGCAACTTCAAAGTAGTTCATGCAAAAGGAAAATGAATGGGCACTCTTGCTGGGGGATGGGTCCTTTGTTCCAGACAGTCTTGATAGGTGAGATGTTAACCAGACTGATGGTGAATGTTCCAAAAGCACAGTGTTAGTACTATCATCGAGGGCAGCGCTTACAGGGCCAAAGCGAGATCCCACATGTAAGCAGAGTAAAGAGAAGGCGCCACTCAGTGAAGCATTATAACAAATTTATTTAGCTCTGTACCCGTTGTGGAAGCTGCCAGCAGCCTAAATCAATCTGGGGGCTGAATCAGAGTGAGGCTGAGGTCTGAAGAAGGAGCTGTTGTGAGTATGCTGCGAAACCGGTAACTGCCCACTCCACTGCCCATTCCTCGTCTAAGGCCGCATGGTCCTTCTGTAAGGTATGAGGTTCGCCGCAGCCTCACTCTGATTCAGCCCCCAAATTGATTTAGGCTGCTGGCAGCTTCCACAACGGGTACACAGTGAATTAGGAAGGACGCCGGGTCATGGCGCTCCACTTTTTTGCTTTCATGTAAGTCTTGATATAAACTTAATAAATTTGTTATTACTGCTTCACTGAGTGGCACCTTCTCTTTACTCTCAAAGTAGTTCATGCACTACTTTGGTCTGACCTTCATGCAACTTGATAGCCATGGACTTCAATGTTAACACTCAAAAGTTGCGTGAAAGTCATGCCTTTGCTATACAATGCAACAGTTGTCCGTTATCACTGGTCAAAGCCAAAGTCGTATCCAAGGTCCACCAATCCAAAGTTGCATCAAAGTTGCGCAACTTTGGAGTCGTACAAGTATGAATGGAGCCTTAAAAAACCTAAACACAGAAGTGCCAGTGTAAATCAAGGCTAAGCCTGTTACATTTTGTGGCTTTATTTCAGGGAGATTTCCTATGTGTATACTATGTATTGTACAGGATACTTCAAAGCGCACTATTTTACTGAGCGAATACCGTGCATCTGTTTTAAACTCTTATGTCTTCGCAGTGTTCAAAGCAAACTGTCTTTTGTTTACAGGTGGCAAAAGTAGAATATGTAAGAAAAAAACCCAAATTAAAAGAAGTTCTGGTGAGATTAGAGGAGCACCTGGAATGCACTTGTACAAATTCTAATTCAGATTATCGAGAAGAAGAAACTGGTAAGAAAATTTTAACTTTTTTGTTGTAAAGTTAGTACACATTACAGTGTACACTTACAGATTTATTTCATTAATATGCAGTAATTCATATCAGCAAATCAAGAATATTCTTCATTACCTCGAGTACTTTGCGTTACTGCACTTTGCTTTTTACACAAGTCTAGAGATAAAGGGCTAAAATGGCATTTCTAATACCCAATATTTGATATCGCTGTAAGGATTAAAAACTAGCAGTTGTAGATATTTGACAGCTTTTTTTTTTTTATACAGATTTCCTTCATAGCTTATGCGACTTAGTTTTTATACCTTTAAAAGGGTTTGTTGCTCAATTTATTTCATTATAGTCATGGTTGATGGTAAGATACTGCTTAGATGACCATGTTGCTTTGAAGTTGGCTCCTGTTAGCCAAGTTGGAAGCAGGGCAAGATAAAACTCTGCTAAAAATGAGCCTTTCTAAGGTTCAACTGGACAAATGGCTGATGCGATGACCAGTCCATTAGATGAAGCATGGGAGGCATAAACATGGCACATAGGTAGCATAAATATTGCACATAGGAAGCATAAACATGGCACATAGGTAGGATAAACATGGTACATAGGAGGCATAAACATGGCACTTAGGAGGCATAAACATGGCACATAGGTGGCATAAACATGGCACATAGGAGGCATAAACATGGCACATAGGTAGCATAAACATGGCACATAGGAGGTTTAAACATGGCACATAGGTAGCATAAACATGGCACATAGGAGGCATAAACATGGCAGATAGGTAGCATAAACATGGCACATAGGAGGCATAAACATGGCACATAGGTAGCATAAACATGGCACATAAGAGGCATAAACATAGCACATAGGTACCATAAACATGGTACATAGGAGGCATAAACATGGCACATAGGTAGCATAAACATGGCACATAGGAGGCATAAATATGGCACATAGGTAGCATAAACATGATACATAGGAGGCATAAACATGGCACATGGGTAGCATAAACATTGCACATAGGAGGCATAAACATGGCAGATAGGTGGCATAAACATGGCACATAGGAGGCATAAACATAGCACATAGGTGGCATAAACATGGCACATATGTAGCATAAACACGGCACATAGGTAGCATAAACATGGCACATATGTAGCATAAACATGGCACATAGGTAGCATAAACTTGGCACAACACCTGACCTTAAGAAAACGTGCCTGCTTCTTGAGTTAATGTAAGTCACCTTGGGCCTGATTACCAACCCTTGCAGCTGCTTTTGTTGCCTGTCTTGTGCCTTCTAGGTCACATTAACACAGGGTATTGGAGTGAACTGACACCACTAAAAATGTGGCTAATTACCTTATTTGGTCCTGCATTGAGCACTGCAGCCAGGTGCAGGGGGTGAAATGAGCTTTGATGCTTCTTCATACAAGGAGGGTTCTTGACAACTACCCAGACTCCAGAAATACCTGTTGCTATCAATAGGAGAGTGAACCTCTTGGGCCCAGTGAGAGTAATCTCACATTATCCTTCAATAAAAGCCTTCCTCAACCACAGAACAATTATTTGGTTTGAAGTGTATTTCCACTTTTGCATTCAAAATGGAATAAAACATACTTTATATTTGTTACATAATCCCATAGCATAATTTTAAGGCCCCAGTCTCACTTGCGATTATTGTCAGGCCAAACATTCCTGTGGGAAATTCAGTGGGGTTTATGTGAACCGCTGTAGGTGGGAAGCCCCCATACAAAGCACTTAAAGGCTGAGAGCGCTTGCTTGATTTTTGGCCCTTTGCAAGAAATCAGACATGCAGCAATTATCTATGGATGAGCAGCCCATGCACAGGTAATCACTGCATGTCTGATTACAAGTGAATGGCTGTGGATGCTGTCAGCCTCTCATTGCTTTGCACACAGCTGTCCATATAAACCCCACTGAGTTTCCCGCAGAAATTCATAGTCTATGAATCGCAGGTGTATTTGCAAATTTCCGCTTACCTCTTTACTTGCCATTTTACTTGCTGGAAATCTGTAGATTAACCACCGGGCACTTTCACCCACTTCTTGCCCAAGCCAATTTTTAGCTTTCAGTGCTGTCACACTTTGAATGACTATTCTACGGTCGTGCAACACTGTACCCATATGACATTTTTATCTTTTTTTTTTCACACAAATAGAGCTTTCTTTTGGTGGTGTTTAATCATCACTGTTTTTTTTTATTGATAAATAAACTAAAAAAGACCGAAAATGTTGAAAAAAAAAAAAAACTGCGATTTTTGTTATCAAATCTTGCAAATAAATAATCTTTCTTCATAAATATAGGCCAAAATGTATTCTACTACATTTACTTGGTGAAAATAACCCATATCAGTGTTATTATTTAGTCTGTAGGAAAGGTATAGAGAACACAAACTATAGTTTATATACGGTGTATCTGAAAATTGATCAATCCTGATGTACTGACGGCCTCTCATTTCTTGAGGCCCGAAAATGCCAGGACAGTACAAATACCCTAAAATGACCACTTTTTGAAAATAAGACAGTCCAAGGTATTTAGTTAAAGGCATGGTGAGTTTTTTGAAGTTGTAATCTTTGGCATAAAGTTTTGGAAAATGAAATGTAAACAAGATAGTGTTTTTTCCAAAAATTTTTTTAGATGCTGTCACCTGTGCAGTATTGTGTCGTCATATAACTGGTGTGGCAGTGATTAGGGACACTGACTGGGGACAGCATGTAAAAAAAAAAAAAAAATAATAATAATTTTCAAATTTTTTTACATTTTTTTTTTATTTCATTGGTATAAGCAATAATTTTTGCTGAATGAAATAGATTTATTCAGTGAGTATTGTTGTGATTAGCTGTGATTGGCCACAGCTAATCACATGGGCTTTGATTGGCCCTGTCTTTACCATGTGATCTTAGTGACCAAACACTAACCATGCTAAAACATAATTGTACACAATGAATGGCATAAAAGAAAGCCATCCATTGTTTACAATTGTTATGCAATCTGCTGTGATTGGTCACAACGATTACATGATACCGGCAGCAGGCCAGTACAGTAATTTGTCATCAGTGTCTGGTGGAGGCGCGCTCCGTGAGTATGTCATATGATGTCTACCCGGAATGACGAAAGTCCTGCCCGTTCACCATTTTGCAATAGGCCGGGTGGGAAGTGGTTAATGATCAGTGTGGTGTTAGTTGGTTAGTAAAGTACCTTCTTGCACTGGAAGTCAGTGAGCAAATGCCCTCTTGCACTATTGATAAGTGGAAAAGTGCTCCCTTACATAAATGATTATTAAAATATTGCCCCTTTACATTGGTGGTCAGTATAGAAGTGTGTTTACATTGGATGTCAGTGGAAAACAGTCCCCTTCCATCCATGGTCAGTGTAGGTGGTACCTCTTGCATTAGCTATCAGTGGAAAATAGTCCCTTCCATCCATGGTCAGCGTAGGTGGTACCTCTTGCCTTAGATATCAGTGGAATATAGTCCCCTTCCATCCATGGTCAGTGTAGGTGATAACTCTTGCCTTAGATATCAGTGGAAAATAGTCCCCTTCCATCCATGGTCAGTGGTACCTCTTACATTAGATATCAGTGGAAAATAACGCCTTTCCATCCACCTCAATGTAGGTGAGTAATCACTGCTCAAGGAACCCCTAACAACCTCTGAAGGAACCCTATGTGAGAATTCAGCCTTAGTAAGCAATTACCAACAGGAAATTTCACAACTTATCTTAAAATTTGTTTGTATCTATAATATGTAAAATCACTGCTCTCATAAAAAAGTATCCTAAAAGTTAATTCTTAAAAGGTATTCGAGCACCCAAAATGTAGTTGCTTAGAGTGTCATCATGCCTTGTACCATGGCCACCCTCCTGGTTTTTGTGTACCTGAGTTATCAGTATTCGTGTGAACCATGGAGGTTCTATAAAGACTGCAGCGGAACTATATATCTTCTATCCTAGATAAACATGTTATCATAAAAATACAATCATAGGTGCTTAACTCTTAATAAATATACGCATTTTCAGTTTTTCTGTTTGCATTCAGATAATGTTGTATTCTTAAAATTCTGGTATGCAAAAGCCCTTTTAATAATATACCTAGATTTGACTTAGTCAAGGTTATTTCTCTAAGAATGACTGATTGTGATCTCCATTCAGGCTGGTGTTGTGGAAATCTCTACTCAGTGCTTTTATCATTTGCAGTCAAACAGCTGCCAGTCTAAGGCAACCCTTAGAATACATTTATTGTAGGAGCCTCACACTGTATTTTATATGTAAAAGTAACTGCCGTCTCAGTGTAGCAGTCATGCATGGCACAGTAACTTAGGTGGCTTATGAAACTGTATACACTAGTTTACCTGTCCTTGTCCACAGAAAGCTAGCCAGCATTAAGCCATCTTCAGTCCACAGACCATTGGGAAAGGGGTGGGGTAGAACACTCAAATGGGTGCATGGTTTAGTGGTGAGTTGGCGCAAGAAGAGGTCTCAAAAAAGTCTGGTCCTGGGGACCCGGGGGAGGGGGGGAAGGGAGAAGGGAAACACCAGGGGTAGGGGGACCCCCAAACAGTTCAGGGGGTAGCTGTCCACTGTAGCGGCTGCCGGCGGAAGAGACAAAAGAGATCTCTGGGGGGAGACAAGAGGGAAGACAGCGCAGCGCCTTCTAAGTGCAGCAAGACATTTGTTGAAGTATGTGCAGCAGTATTACACTCACATTTAGTTGGTGAATAAGATGCAGTTAGTCAAGTAATGTTGATCATCAGGAGCATCACTGGAGCGGGTCCTGGTGGTGGAGGCAGTGGATCCCAGTGAGAGCGACACGGCCTGAAAAAGGAGCGCATGCTCCGATAACGCGTCGCCGTAGCATCCCGCATCACTGCCAGGAGTGACGTCAGGATCCCAGGACCTACGAGTGCCAGCGTTCCACCAGTTGACGGGGAGCCCACGGACACCACCGAGGCCGTCCCTGTACACACGGAGGAACCCCCCCTGCCTCTCTCCCCGGGATCCACTGCCTCCACCACCAGAACCCGCTCCAGTGATGCTCCTGATGATCAACATTACTTGACTCACTGCATCTTATTCACCGACTAAATGTGAGTGTAATACTGCTGCACATACTTCAATAAATGTCTTGCTGCACTTAGAAGGCGCTGCGCTGTCTTCCCTCTTGTCAAATGGGTGCATGACTACTAGATGAGTTTGTTTCATTTTGATAACCTAACGACTGCTGTACATTTTCTTACAAAATTAAAAAAAAAACTATAAAAAACAAATGCAGTTGGCCTACGTTTCCTGTTACATACCTAATGCCCAACTCCTGTCCAGTCATTATTTTATTTTTTGCCAACGGTGTCCCTTCTAGGAAGGTTTTCCCATGAGACGAGAAGTGATGGGATGTCTCTCAGGGAAATAGACAAAAATAGACACATTTTTAGTAGAGTGAGGAAGGGTTAGAACTTCTGATAGTATTTTATTACCGACCATGCTTTTCTTTCCTGGTGACTTCTGCACCCCTCATTTCCTGCATGAGCTTCACACGGGAGGAAAATCTTACCAGTGACATCATAGACAAATTCATCAAATTCATCCCACCACTATCCATAAAAAAATGATATGTATATTATAATATTATATTATATTCAACCATGTTTGTTTGGATTGCTGCTTTAAAATGCTACAATTTCTTAAGGCCACACTTTAAGAGTCGGTTCACACTAGCGCGACTTGTCAGGCGACTTGTCAGCCTGACAAGTCATGCTCCCTCGCGGTCCATTGACCGCTACAGGACCCGTTCTAATAGGACCGACACAAGTCGCTCCGACTTAGAAAAAGTGTCCTGTACTACTTCGGGGCGACCTCGGAGCGACTTGCATAGACTTCCATTATGTGAAGTCCCTGCAAGTCGCTCCGAAGTCGTGGTGCATGGTAATGCACAAATCGCCCCCGAAGTAGTACAGAGTCGTGTCGCCCCAGTGTGAACCGACTCTGAAGCGTATTTATGATTGCATTTGTTACGCATCTTATGATACTTTTTAAAGTTACCTTGATGACACTTTATATTTTCTCGGCTGACCATAATAAAAATGTATTAAATTAATGCTCATTGATTATGCCTTTAAAATTTGAATGTGTTCTCCAATTTTCAATAAAAGGGGCTGCATTTTTCTTCAGGCTCTTCTCACAGGTTGAAGAAAACTGGAGCATTCTTTTACTGAAAAGAATGGGGGAATGGATTTCCATATTACCAACATCAATGGTAGTTTCATACATTTTTGTGATATGTTGAGCCTGGAAAGTGGTGACTGGGTCACTTTAAACTGTTTTGAAACCATACGTTTTTGTAAAGTCGTCAAAACAGACTACCGTAGTTAACCAGTTTGTTTCAGGAAACTGCTTTTTTAAAACACATATTTTCTTGACTGAATAAAATACGTTTCCTTAGGCCTTTTCAACAGCCCTGCCCTTGTGTTAACAGGAAGGCCTAGGGAAACAGGTAAAAAACGGAAGCGAAAAAAACTAAAGCCTGCCTAATACCCAGCTGGAAATAATTTTTCTCGGCAGGTAGGAACTCTGAAAAATAACCACCAGCAAAAAAAAATAAATAAATAAAAAAAATATTTCCCCAAGCTTTTAATCATCTGTTTATCTCATCAACACAATCACTTGTTAAAATCTTGACACTGTTACCTTAAGGCTTCAAACAGATTATATATGATTGGCTTTCATAATTCTACCTGCTGGAATTTTTTTTTTCTTCAAGCTACACATCACCATGAGCATCCCGCATTCCTCGGCTGTCTCCCTATCTCACCTCCTCTGTGTGTGTGTGTGCATTTTGTTTTAAAATTTATTTTTATTTTTTACAATCCTTGCCCTTCAATCTTTTTGCTTCAGCTTAACTGATCTGGAATGTGCCTCTTTCTATTGCAAATTATTTTTATTTTGGGGCTTACAATGCATGAATGGTTTGTTTTGCAGGAAAAATTCTGATGGATCGTTAATGGTAACTGGAAAAATATTCAGCCTTGTCATTCCACAAAATATGTATTTATGCAATGCTCAGTTTTATTGTGAAAAATAGATAGCAATGTTTGCTTAAAAAAAAATTGTGTTCCATTAAATGGGAACATTTTTAACACATTCTGCAGTTGTCTTGACTAGGCAGTAACAATGTTGCTTCCAAAAACTACCAACCACAGAACTGTTTAGTGCAACTGATACATTTATGGCAGTGTACATTGTTACAAATATTATGAATTTTGGGGATGGTAAGGCTCGGTTCACACTACGATGCTCCGACTTCGGCGTGACTTGCACGGACTTCATAAAATGAATGTCTATGCAAGTCGCTCCAGGTCACCCTGAAGTAGTACAGGACCCTTTTTCTAAATCGGAGCGACTTGTGTCGCTCCTATTAGAACCGGTCCTGTACTACACTATGGGACGCGACGGTGCGTGGCTTGTCAGGCTGACCAAGTCGCCTGACAAGTCGTACCAGTGTGAATGGACACTAACTGTTCTGTAGAAGATGTTTGATTACAATTGCTAGAATCCTTTAGAACAGGGATTCCCAAACTACGGCCCTGCAGCTGTTCCAGAACTACACATCCCATGAGGCATTGTAAAACTCTGACATTCACATACATGACTAAGCATGATGGGAATTGTAGTTCCTGAACAACTGCAGGGCCGTAGTTTGGGAATCCCTGGTTTAGAAGGAGTCCGAAGGGAGAACCATACTTACCTGATCAGTTGTAGCATTGTTATAAGAAATACAGTACAATTGGACCAACAGTCTTTGAGTGTAGCTCATCAAACATTGCTTGTTAAATGTAAGGGAGGTTGCTGGGCTGCTAAGTGTTAAATGGGTTTACAGATCAGGTGTGCTAGGTACATATCCATATGTGGTTATCATTCTCCTTTTCCGTCTGCTTGTTTGATGTTTGAGCCAATAATAGGAAAACTAGTTATTTCCTTCACTGATTTGTGCCTTGTAGTAGTAGAGTAGGTCTAACATAACACAATCTTCTACTTGGTTATCTGTTCATTAACTGGTTTAGCTTACTTAAAAATTGGCTCTGATTTATTTGTGCCAGGGCTGGACAAATCCTCAACCATTGGGTAATGTTGGGACCAGTTTTCTAGAGCACTTTCTGTAGTTATAAATTGAAACACTTTCCTTCTTTGGCTATAAAAAAAATGTCTGCAGCTACTACATTGGCCAGTTTTACTTTGGATTTCAACAGAAACGTGTTCACTTCTTATATAAACCTTATTCTTTATGACGGTTAAAGTTCTAAACCTGCTTGCCCGAGCATTAATAATTTGGCACAGGATCAATTTATATTCTTTAGATTAAAGGAAAAGTGAGATGGGTGGTCCAGGTGTATGAACAAGTCTTACCTTTGTTTGTTATTGAACTCCCAAGTTTTAATAATTTGGTTTCTTGCACCAAATTTAAAGTGATTGTTTTGAATGGTCGAATCTTCAGATGCATTGATATACGCGGGGAGGTATTCTTTAATACAAGCCTGTTATTAGGTTTGATTTGTTTTGGGAATTTCCCTATGTTTTTGAAGGACTTTCTTATGTATACATTTGCCTGGGAACAAAGAGTTGAGATGTGTGTGTTTTTGGGCTTCAGTTGCCCATTCAGCTATTGTATCTCCTTGTGTAGTAGCGGAACTGACTGCTCAAAGCATGCAACGCTCCATGTTTTGCCATACAAATCTCTTAATGACTGCTTTTGTGTTTCTAAATGTTCAAATATTTGTTTAAGAGGAAAAAAAGAGGTTTCCAGTCAGACGCATGTGGAAATAGATTGTACTGTCGAACTGAGCTTGGTGTAGTCTTAATGGGTGAAAATACTTTTTTTTTTTTTTAAATCCCTTGATCTTGATTCTAATGAAGCCTGAAGAAATGAAAAGGAAGTCTATATTAAATATGGATTTACATTTAGTCATGTGGTAAAAGTGGAGATCTGGGTGTTGAAATGAGGAAAGATATATTGTGGTTGACAACTATCTTTAGCCCTAATCCAGAGTGTTTCTGAGGTTTTAAAGCTTTAAGAAGTCCATGGAAATAGCAAAATCATTAGCCGCGACAGTGCATATGCTATATTATGAGTTTGTGCATACTTTATAGAATCCATAGCAGGCCTTGGGACAGACTTGTAATATTTTAGTGGGGATATATTTTTAGTTTTCCTGGGAACACTTCAAAACCCCAATTTAATGGCTCCCGTTTGTGGTCAGGCAATGGAAACTGTCTTGCAGTACGTCAAAGGCTCCACGTGTGATTTACAGACATTGCAGTTGCTATTTTACAACAATGCTTCCCAGCTCATTATGTGTTTTTAACACACGAGTAACCTTTAGTTAAGACAAAAAAAGTCAGCAGAAATAAGATAGATGATCATAATTTGGAATTTAAAGCAAACCTGTTGGGTTTACAAAAGCTTGAGAATAAAGGTCCCTGCAATAGTATAGGGATTGCACTTGTTTATATTGTGGCCCTTGTCTCCCACCTCCCTCACGTTCCAGCCATGTGGCCTCCTCATATTCTTTTGCATTCGAGGTCCCTGCAATAGTATAGGGATTGCACTTGCTCATATTGTGGCCCTTGTCTCCCACCTCCCTCACGTTCCAGCCATGTGGCCTCCTCATATTCTTTTGCATTCGAGGTCCCTGCAATAGTATAGGGATTGCACTTGCTCATATTGTGGCCCTTGTCTCCCACCTCCCTCACGTTCCAGCCATGTGGCCTCCTCATATTCTTTTGCATTCGAGACTTCCAGGAGTGTCGGAAGTGTTTATCACCCGTCATATGCAGTGGTCTTGTTCTGTGACCTTTATGTTACTGTTGAGTGCTGTAGTGATGTAGAGGTCGAAGAGGTTCCCAGCAAACCAACAGGTGACTCATACATCCGACTCCCTCCCCAGTAGTATCAAATAACAAACAGTCTTGCAGAGGTTGCTGCTCTGGACCGGAGGAAAAGTAGGAGATGTGAGCTGCCGGAGAGTTAAGAAATGCTCTAAACACATTTTTAGTAAAGCAGTTAGGTTGGGGGAAAAAGGTATGCACAGTCAAATTTGAAGTATTATGTAGACCTCTGGAGTGAGATAGTCCAGTCTAGGTGTCAGCAGGTGTTGTAAAGTAGTCAGAGTATGTTATTAAACTCACTGCAAAAGAAAATGCCAGCTTTACTGAACCGTGAACAAAGGTACAAAACGGAATTAAAACAAAAAAAAAATTAAATTTAAAAATGTGTTCAAAGTCACACTGAATGGGAAAAAATGACTTGCAAAGGCGAAAAGCATCAGACAGTATATATTTTGTGGACTAGCTGAATATGTTTTCAATTTACATAACTTTTCTTTTCTTTGGCCTAAATTATATTGTATTATAATAGGTGCTTTCTTTTTTTTTTACAGATGTGAGGTGAAAATAAGCTGGAAGGAAATAATCTGGGACTTGGATGTACACACTTTGTTACATTCCTGAATCTTCTACGTATGGTGCTTTTATAGACTTTTTTTTTTTTTTTTTTTTGTTTCTCTTTTTTTTTTTTTTTCTTTTTTTTTTTGTTTCCTTGTGTGGAAAGACAGGATTAGGAAAAAAGAACAAAAATAAGAAAATAGGTTCAAAGGACACTTTGTGAGAACAAAAGAACAATGTACATTTGTTTATTGTGACATCAAAGCAAGTATTGTAGCATTCTTACACAGAAGAGACGCTTCCCCTTGTCAGAAAACTGCTGCAATCAAAAAAAAAAAAAAAAAAATGGCAGATTGGTTGAAAAAAAGGATATGTTAATAAACAAATAACATAAAACTGAGTAAATGAATACAGACCTGATATGAAAGCAGCTGTGCTTTATGTCAAGCGATGTGCCTGCTAACACTGATGAAGATGGATGGTCATTGACAGAATAGTGGCAATGAAAAGACCAGGAATGTATCAACCGAACTTGTCTACACAGAGACTTGCGACACAATAAATCCTTGCTTTGTGATGTTTAAGTCTTCACAAAAACCTGGGAAGCCTTAAAGGACTTTTTTTTTTGTTATTTTACTCCGTAGAGTAATTATTATTACATTGTGGGGGTAATTTAATTAATGCAGCACAGTCATGGCACTAAGGCTGAGTTCACATGGGCTTGGATGCAGAAGCGCATCCAGCACCTGCACGTTTTTTGGCGGTGTTCCGTCCGGCTATCAGATGCTTCCAGGGGGCCTGCCGGGAAAGTAAGAAATGTCTAAAGGCCTGCAGCAACTGGTGCATACATGATGCTGCAGAGAAAGTGCTGGGCAATGCAATTTAACACAAAGTAAAGCCAGTTTTTTTTAGCTGATCACTGGTATATCCTGAGCAGTTTAACTCAATACACCCTTCTGCCCTGGATTTTAGGGAGGTTCTCAGCCGGCATATGGATAGCACACCGAGCGCTCTCTTAAAGCCCTTGTGAACAAGGCCTAAGATATCACTCGCTTCAAATTTGGTCTGTTGTTCTTTGTGATCACCATTGGTCATTTTGTAGCAGTGATCTTCCTAGTGTTGACTTTTGTGTGCGTGTGTGTGTGTTTGCGTGCGTGCGTGTGAATGTGTGCGTGTTTCTGTATTCAATCCTGCCTGCCGAAAAATTAGAAAAAATAAAAATAAAATATGTATATTTGATATATAGATATATATATGTATTTTATTTAATGACATTCAGTTTACCAAGCTAATTGGATTTGAAAAGCACTATGTAATGCTTCTAATATAGCCCTCTTGTCTAGAAACAGGTTTTAAATCACCTGATTTGTATTCAAAGAATGGAACCGTCTTGTGGGCGCAACCAGTGTTCAAGAGAAGCAGCTTTTAGAATTAAACTAGCAAGAGTGCTAACTTACCGTTTGCAAAAATATTAGTTCACCACACAAATTGCTACCACTATGTGGAGGCAACAGGTACTCTCTGAGAATTTTTGTTTTAATCAGTATTTGTCTGTGAGGTCTCTGTGTTAGGACAGTTGTTAGTGTTTTTTAAGTAAAAAGAAAAAAAATAGAAAATGATGGCAAAAAGCTGTATTTTTATTTGCGTCGTTTACTTTATACACAGCCCCCAAACTGTCTCTAACGTATGTTAAGAGGACTTGCCAAGTGCACATACATTTTCCTAAATTTTCCTTGCCAACCTTTTAAATTGTTTCAAATGGTCTATGCTCCAGTATGCTGCTGCAATAAATTATCACCACTTATTTCACCTGCCTTTGTTGCCAGTAGGTAATTCCCAGGTCAACTTTTTAGGTGAATCCCCATATTTTTGATAGTGTAAGTGTTGGCTTGGTCGAGCAACCTTAAGCTCTCTTTACTATCATTGCAAGATAATTGTACTTATACTTATGCAACACTCCTTGACAGGCCACTCGTAAAAACAGAACCTACTCTGCACTGAGTCTGCTAAGCCAAAAATAAGAACGGAAAAATGAAAACATCAGCAGATGGATCATAAGAGCCGGTTCACACTACCGCGACCAGAAAGTCGCCCCTTGTAAGCGACTTGTAAGAGACTTGGAAGAGACTTGTGCACTACCTTGAAGAGACTTAATTGATAGGCGACTTTGTCTGTGGGGAATGCCTGGGTAATCTTTTTCTTCTTCCTGGAAAGTCTGATAACAAGTCGCTTGAAATAAGATAAGGATCCGACTTAGAGGCGACTCCCATTGAAGTCTATGTGCACAAGTCGGATAGAGGTCCCTTGAAGTAGTACAGGAACCTTTTCTAAAGTCGGAGCGACTTCAGTAGTGCATGTTAAGACGGCTCTCATTCATTTACATTGAATTTGTGATGACAAGAGACTTGGGGCGACTTAAAGGCACACAAGTCGTGTCCCAAGTCGGAGTAGTGTGAACCGGCTCTAAAAAAGCTTTATTTACAAAACACAAAAATTGAATGCAGAATGGTGTCTGCCATGATTAAAAGGTGTAATGTGTTAAATTGTGTGGGATTTTAGCTCTTTGGGGGGGCCTGTATTTAAAAATAAAACATGCTTTTTTCTGGTCTCTTCCAATATGCTAGTCAACTGAACAGGCCCTGAGTGGGATGGCCTTTGGTGATCTTTGCAGGAGTCCTTCAAGAAGCTTCACTTGGGAAATGTATACTGATGGCTAGTGGTTACCATGTGTAGGCCTTTAATGGTAGCAGGCCTCTTTCAGGAGTTTGCTTAGAGGGAATAAAATGTACAAAATAAACCATCTACAAGAATGAACACACCTTTAAATGAAAGTACAGCTCAAATGATCATTATAACAGTGTCCTTGCTTTGACATAACTTTTGTGTTTCCTGTTTTGGTAGCTGGCGGAAACAAGATTCTCCCCCAGTTTATGAAAAGAAAAATGTCTGTGTGTTTGTGTGTATGTATATAAAATATATACACATATAAACGCATATACATAATAAAATGTATGTACATATATATTTACATTAAAAAATATAAATATATTATGAAAAAAATGTTTACTGTTTAAATATCCCATTTGATCCTTTTGATCTGGCTTATTTTTAA
The DNA here is from genome assembly GCF_965119305.1 of Pelophylax lessonae. Taxonomy (NCBI): domain Eukaryota; kingdom Metazoa; phylum Chordata; class Amphibia; order Anura; family Ranidae; genus Pelophylax; species Pelophylax lessonae. The sequence continues at coordinate 97,942,490 of NC_138773.1, forward strand.
TGAATGGAGAGTAATTACTGAAAAAAACATAAATACATAACACCTATGACTTTATAGTATTTTAGTATTTCCTCTTGCAGGATGTAAGCTAAATGAACCATATACAAATGATAAGAAGAGAAAAGGGTATATCTAGTCCATCCTGAAATTTTGTTTCCAGTGTGTCTACTTAAAGATTTAAATAAAATATTGTATATTAATAAATCATGGGATATCTGTGCAACGTCAAACTTGTGCCAGTTGCCTAATAATAATGCTAAAATTTTATTTTTTTTCTCTAATATGTTTTTGTTTTGCGGTTTTAGTTCATACACAACAAACAATTTCACATTTTTCAGGGTGTGAAATGGACATTTTTATTTTTGTAAGTGCATTGTACAGTGTCAAGGTAGCAAGAAAAAAAATTGCTACATGTATTTGAACAAATTCTAAATTCTTTATTTTTGGTAAAAAAAAATGTATGCTTATGTGTATTCAACAGAAATGTGTTCTTTTTTTGTAAAGTTGAAGTTTGTATTTTTATCTAAAATTAACATTTTTATATAAGTACGAAAAGCCTACTATGTTTTCTTGAACCAAAAAAAAAATGCATTGTGTGGTCATATTTTTGTAGCACCATATCATACAAATATTTAACTCTCTGTTGCAAATATGTGTCGTAGCACTTGGTTTGTGATATCCTATGTTGTCCTGCTGCTGTATGCAAAACTGATAGTCTGAAATAATATTCCCGTGGGTCATTTTTGTTTTTTTTTTGTGGGGCCTGCCTTGTTACCTGGCCTTTCACTCAATTTTTTTTTTTTTTTTTAATGAAATTTTTCATTTCACTAAAAGGGCTTAAAATGTAGCTTCAGATATCTCTTGCCCTCATGAGTGCTGTCACTTTGAACACGTGCATGCCTCCACCCAACCATTTTTATGGTGCTGTTGACTCTCCTTCACCTTTTTTGATGGCTGTCTGTCCCTCCTATCTACTGCCTCAACTGGGAAGAAGACAAATGTTAAGGACTGAAGTCAATGGAGCCAGAATTTTTTTGTCTAGTGGCAACCAAAATATTCTAAGAAGCAACATAAGACAAGGAAATTGTCTGATGGAGACCCAGTCAGACAAAATTGTGGACTTTAAGGGCACATCATAGGATGGATGTACAAAGCAATTGATAAAATAAAATATTAATTAATGAGCCCTTAAAGTCCACAATTTTGTCTGACTGGGTCTCCATCAGACAATTTCCTTGTCTTTTGTCTTCTTGGATTATGGCACGCTCTTGGTAGCTCACCGTTGTTTTTCTAAGAAGCAACATAGTTATGTACAGGTGAAATCTAAGTCTGGAAGACTAAAAGGCCAATGTAGATTACTTAAAACTGTATGCTCAAGTATTTTAGTCCACATTCCCAAAGTCATAGGTTAATTCAGAGCCTAATTGCGCTTTCAGTTTAAATCTGCTAAATACATTCCAGGTGCGATAAAAGTTGTGTAAAGCCATACAGTTTGTTTTCTTTAGTAAGCAGCCACAGCCTGGCCCCTGCTATCATGCTGCAGAGAAGGGTCCTTGTTCTCTGTATGAATGCAATGGTCTCTTTGCCGAGGTCAAATGCACCCCATGCTGAGCCAGACCTATAGCTCTGCAATCAGAAAAGCTTTCACCTATTGCGCTAAATGGAGAGCTCAAGCCAGAGGCGTAACTAGAGCCTTCAGGGCCCCGGTGAAAGGCCCCCAGGGCCCTTCTCTTCAAGCCTGGGGCTCTTCCCACTGATCCTTGGGCCCTTTACTATTGTTGCGGGGCCCTTTATTACAGTCCTGCAACGGGACCCTTTCACAAGTTCTGCAGTGGGCCCCCTTCCTGCCATCTTGGGGCCTCCCCACGGTGGGGGAATGCCAAGGCTTGGTTGCAAGTGTGACCTTTGCGATCCTGGAAGTTCACCCACTGGTGTCAGTAGATTTAATTTTGTGGTATTTTAATTGTATTATTTTTTATCATTTTATTTTATTGTTTTACGCTGTCACTGAAAAGGAAGGAGCTGGTAAATTACATATTTACCGGCCCCTTCCTGGTTCTCTATTGTGACACATCCTGTCCAGCAGCCGGCAGGAGAGGGGAGGGAGCACAGTGTGGGGGGGGGGCAGCACAGTGGGGTGGGGGGACCAGGGAAGTACACAGGGGCCCAGAGACAGCAGAACACAAGTGAACTGGATAGGAGGAATGGCAGGGCAACATACAGAGGAACCAATCTCCTCCATATTCCTCCTGCAGCTACAGAAGAAAAAAAGGAGAACAGTGATTTCTCTCCATGCTGCCACTGCCGCCCCTCCTATCCAGGTGTACAGGGGAGCCACACAGGCCCCCTGAAGCATGGGGCCCAGTTGCAATTGCAACCCCTGTAGTTACCCCTGGCACAAGCTCTAACTCAACAGGTGGCATGGTAAACTTTGCAGAGAGACCACTGCTTTACCAAAGAGAGCAAGGGTCCTTCTCTGCAGCATGCTGGTAGGAGACAGGTTTTTCTACTTAGGATGTGGCTGCTTTTAAAAAAATATAAACTGTGAGACATTTTTTTTTTTTTTTAAGCACCTGAAATGTATTTAGCTGATTAAAAAACTGATTCAAACTGAAAGTTTAAATGGATTTTGAAAAAGTATTTGACTATATTCAACCTAAGGACTCATCTTTAATGGCTGCCCTTTGGATGACCATACTTAATTAGTTTGAGCAATAGACTTAAAACAACTATTCAGCAAATGAAGCTAGAAATTTTTGGGGTTCACTTAATAATTCAAATAGGGAGCTAACATTGCAAGGTAATCCCTTAGCTTAGTTATTGAGGTGATGCTCTGCGGACTTCTATCATCCAATCATGTGATTGGTTTCTTTGTAAAATACATTTTACCACATTCACTAAGCTAAAGGAATATTCCTTGGCAAAGTGAACAGCCTATATGCCTTAAGTTAATATAAAACACCTATTGCCATGCTCATTCTGTATCAGTGATAGAAAAGCAAATCACTGTCGCCCAAGCAATGAACATTGTTCAGGTGGAGGTCAGCTATGTTGGCCTACACATCAGGTTTCCTAAGTTAACACTTGTAATGTTTCCTATGTAAAACTAAACGGAAAGTAAATCTAAAACAGAAGATGGCATATATAAAATTGTTTTGGATACCCATTTATATGCACCTAAATTGTTTTATGAAAGAAATGTGAACATCCATTTTTTGGAAGGAGATCTGTCACCACCTCTGTGATAAACCTGTTTGAAACAGCAGCCAGTTGTGGTAAAGCCTACTTTAGTTTAAAATGGTAGTACACTGCTGAAATCTCAAGCTTTATATAGCTATGCAAACACAATTTATATTATAATGATAAAAAAATATTTATTAATACACAATTAATAAAATGAATTTCAGGCCTTTAAAAGGAGTGGACCATAATGAAAATACTATGTTTCCCAGGTATCAGGGAGTTTTACTTTAAGTAATTGAACAGTAATCCTTTATGCCATTGTTGTATATAAATGTAAATTGTATTTTAGATTTATTGAGCCTTCAAGTCTTATATAACATGCAATGCTGTCAAATATTTTCCATTAGCATTGCTACTTGTTTGGACATGAAACATTTTATCTTTTCTGGTCATTTGGGCCAATTGATTTTAAAGGGAATTTTAAAACGAATCTGCCAGGATATATGTAAGGTTAATGTATAAATTCTGATCCATTCCTGCAATCATCTCGCCCTCAGGATGTCTTAATTAATGTTCATGAATGTTTAAAGTGATTGTAAAGCTTTACTTTTTTGTTTAAAATAAAATACCAAGCATGTAATTCTTACCTGCTCTGTGCAATGGTATTGCACAGAGCAGCCCTGTTCCTCTTCTTCTGGGCTTCCCTGACGGCGCTTCTGGCTCCTCCTCTTTGGTGAGTGCCCACATTGAAAGCTGTTTGTCTGCATCTCCAGAAACAGCGCAACTCTGCATCACCCCCCCCCCCCGCATTGCCTTGTTACAGAATTTGATTGACATTAAGCTGCCCTTTGAGGAGGGAGAGAGTGGAAAGAGCTCTTGAGCACAGCACTAGATCGAGATCAGGCTCAGGTAATATAAGGGGGGTGAGGGGGAGATGCTGTAGCACAGAAGGTTTTTTTTTTTTTTTTTTTTTTACCCTAATGCATATAATGCTTTAAGGTAAAAACCCCTTAAGGCTTTAAAACCACTTTAAGATCATACTAATGGGGAGAAAGTACCTGGGGAAAAGGAGATTGAGGGACAAGTCCAATATTTAAGAGCCAGGTCAAACACACAAAAGACAGATCTATGCACCCCTCTAAATGTCATTTGTACAGCTGGCTCAATGTTCTACACTACCCCTAACCCTTCTAATGTAGATAACTTTAACATTGTCCCTTTATTTATATATTGCATATAAAATATATATATATTTTTTTTTAATAAAGGCTTCCTTATGTTTGGCACATTTGGAAGTACTGGATGCCACTCATTCTCCAGAAAAAAAAAATCATTTTTATTCACCAATGCAGATTATATTGCTTTTAGTATCATTTAAAGTGTATCTATAGCCCAAATTTTTTTTTCTAGTTTTGGATAGGGTGGGGAAGGATTAGAACTCTAAAATTGAGGGGAAATCTCTAACAGCAACACAGACAATAGGGCAAATGCCTTTTTAAAGTTGAGTAGGAGAATGGTAGAACCTTGCTTATTGCTTTTTTATTTGCCTGGTTCTCTGTTGAAGACCTTTCCTCTCTTCCTGTATGGTAAAACGTTGTTTTCTGAACAGAGTAAGACGAAATCTCTCTAACGGAGCCCCAGATAGCAGTAAAACCTGACAGGGGGTTCTAACTTTTTTCCATTCTATCAAAAAAAAACAAAAAAAAACCTTTTGGGCATAGGTACACTATAATTTGGCAATGCCATTTACTAAAGCATAGCATAGCTTTATTTTATTTAATGTTGTTGAATGTAGCCCTATGCATTTTGCTGCCAGATGTATACAATAGGCATTCTCTTACTCTACATTCTTATTAATCATCGCATAGTCATATCTGAACATCTTTTTTTGGTGTATGGATGGTAAAGGGAAAGAATCATCTTATCATCTAAAGTAAGACATTAGATGTATGATTTAAATCAGTATCTGCTATCCGTTTGAAAAGTCTGTGAAATACCTGAGGTAGTGTTGATCTATAGCAAATGTGCCCAACATTTGCCAGTTTGTGAGTTGCCTTTAGTTACAACAGTAGGTGTAAGAGATTGATGAATGGAAATTGGTGCAGGGAAACTTGGACAAATGAAAAGCAGTTGCCCATAGCAGCTAATCAGGTTTTATACAACCCTAAATTATGAGCATATCCCCCAACACCTGTTATGATGCTAATGTATAAGAAGCAGCCTTTGATTTATATCTAAAAGAAAATATTGTAGTCAGTGTTCAAACAAGTAAAATACAGTGGAGCCACAACAAAGGTAACAAATGCAAGTACCGGCTCGGCTCTACTCGGCCATGCTAGGCCGGTTTGCTTTTCCACTGCTGGTACCGCATGGTACGGTGTTGGAACGGTTCGGTAGAGTACGGTAAGGTTTGCTTTTCCACTAAAGTAGTACTAAAGTTAAGTGGGTGGGATAAAAACGATTCTCTGACCAATCAGTGGCTAGTAGTGACTGCATGCAAAGGATTTTGGGATATGGTCCTGGGTATGGTACCTCTTGGAACCACAATCGAGGTGGTACTGTTTTTGAGAGCCGTACTGTTCGGTTCCATGCAGTGGAAAAGCGCCGCCGTACCGTACCGAACCATTCCTACACCGTACCATGTGGTACCAGCAGTGGAAAAGCACAAAAGCGAGCCAAACCGTTCGGTTCCATGCAGTGGAAAAGCGCCAAAAGACTGTTACCTATCATAATAATAAAATACAACTTTAATTTGATTGGCTGGATGTATTCTTGTGAATATCCTGTTACCGAGATGGATGCCTTTGGTTACTATTGTGCACAAATGCATTCTTGAGATTGAAGTTGCAGTTAGACATGCGCTTTTTTTTTTTTTTTTAATATGTTATCTGAGGAAAATTGATAACAGTATATAATGAAAAAACACTGTTTTGACAATTATATAGTTGAAATATTTGCCAAAAGACAATATGAGCCTGCAGCACTAGAAAGCTTGGCTTCTAAAGATGGGTGCAAAAATTATAAAGAAAATAACACTTTTGTAAAATTGAGGACTAGACTTGCCTGGCCTGGCTACTAAATAGTTACAAGTCATCTAAATGCTAGTGTGGCTACCTAGTTTTTTTATAAGCAAGTATGGCTTAAATTTATGATGGCTGCTGCATAGCATAAGAACAAAAGCTTTTAAGAAAATACTATTTTACATTGAGATTACTATTTCATTCCAACTTATTACTAAGTATCTTTTATTGTGTTAGTAGGTTCAAAACATTTTTTTCTTTGAGTACATTCCCATCCAGTTTTGCCATGATTGAGGGTTTGCTAGAACAAAATGCAGCCAAGATAATCTTTAGTTTTGTGTTTTTTAGAGTTCTAATTCACTTAGCCCGCACCTTGTAATCATTTAGCCACTGAGATGCATTCAGCGCCAAAACTGGAAATACATGTATTAACTTGTGTGTTTGCTCCTTTGCAGTTAAGTGTACGATTCATAATGTAAAGCCTATGAATGTTTGTGTCTGCGTAAACAGAGGAAAAAAAAATGAAATCCTGTATAAAAGTGTAATTTATATATTTATGTTTTGGTGGGATGCCAATAATTATGCTCATTTTTGTTTTATTGCCTAAAAGTATCTAATGGAACAAAGGCTTTGTATATCCATTAAAATGATGTAGATGGAATGTATGGTTGTAGCCTTTTGACCACCTCTTATGCGATAGTTCTATCTCTGCATAATGTGCGTACAAGTGCGTTCTTTGACATTGCACAGATTTTAAACAGCAAAAATAAAATATCCTATAAGTGATTTTGTTATTGGCTCCTGTACATTAGGTTTCTTCAAATCACAATTATTTATTTATTTATTTTTACTCAATATTACTATATGATGCACAATACTAAAGTAAACCAAAAAAATTCCCTTCTCCTTCTGTTTGAGCTGAATCTTCCTTTTAGTTTGTGTCTCACACACTCCCTTTTCAGACACTGCAGCCTAAAGAGTGGGAAGGTTTCGTCAACAGAAGCATTGCCGTCAATCTATAAAGCATGGAGCAGGACTAGGTGTGGATGGCAAGGCGCTGATTGGCAAGCTACAGGATTATGAATCAACAGTTCTAATACTGATAGATCCCCCCCCCCCCGCAACATCTTTTTATCACAGTCACAGCCTACATGAAAGTGGTAATACTTCTCTTCTGTAGCATAGTTGCTACACCATCACAGGAAGCTGCATTAGGTGGACTTTATGGGCAGGCTCAACAGGTTTTTGAGAGATCATAAATCTACTTTAAAGCCCATTTCAGCTTGGGCAAAACCCAAACTGTTTGAACCCCCCAACAGATACTAAAATGTAAAAAGCAACCATGGCAGCTATACTCCTCCTCTTTCTGGTGCTGACTCCCTGCAATACTTCTATTACGCCACAAGACTTCCTTTAGTCTAATGGTTGAACAATGTCCAGCATCACTAAACTGGGAGAGCTGAGAGCGTTACCGTAACTATAGAGTGTTGTTGTCATCTGACGTGTATTTATGCAAAGATTTGTACTGATATCATCATGTCAGTGCTGCTCTCTGCATCTCTGACGACTTCTACCAATTGAGAAGATTAGGAGAGAAAGAGGCCCAAAAGCATCACAAAAGTACATAATTTTTTTTTTTTTTTTTTTAAAGATATGTTTATAAATTAAAAAAAAGACATACAGAAAAACACAAAACCCCGCACAACACAGTGTGCAATGTACACAATAAACAATGTACAAAAAACTAAACAATAAACAGTATTTGCAAAATTGTCTCATACGTATCTTATAGGCATTGATTGTACAAGTTAAACAGAATTCCATCTAAAGTTTTATTGAAGGCAAGCATATCAATTGTCAGTGTGTGGTGTAAAACTAGTAAAGTGAGGTAGGTTCATAGCCATCATAGGAATTCAGGGGTGAGAGTCAAGGGACTAGCTAACCATCGATCCCAAAGTTTGTGAAATGTTTTAACTCTTTTCCGATTCTTAAAAGTGAGTTTGTACAGTGGAAGAGAGTCATTGACTAATTTCAGCCAAAGGGATTCAACAAAAGGGATCTTGTTAGAGATAACAATCCATTCCATGACAGTAGGAGGGATGTTAAAAAAAATAAAGGATGTTAAGCAGTCTCCTAGCATGAGAAGGGATGGTCAAATCACTGAAAATACCCAAAAGACAATTCTTGGGGTTTACAATATTTGGTAGGCCCAATGCGGATGAGATAAAGGAATTTATATCTATCCATAATTCCCAAACTAAAGGGCATGTCCAGAAACAGTGGAGAAAATCAGCATCTTGATCACAGCCCCGTAAGCATTTGGCTGAGGGAGATAACCCCATTTTAAATAGTCTGGCAGGAGTAAAATGGGAGTGATGGAAGATTTTACATTGTATAATACAGTCTCTAGAGGAGATGATAGAGGTACCATACATAACACTGAACTCAGGCCAGTCAGACTCCATGAAAGATATATCCATGGAAGCCCATCTGGCCTGTGCAGCCTGGAATCTAAGGTTGGAGTCAGCAATGAGGGCGGTATAATAAGCAGAAACTGGATAAAGCCAATAATGAACGGGAACTAGTTGGGATGCCAAGTAATACAGGTAGAAGTTGGGGAACACCAGTCCTGCCAAATGAGTTAGGAGTCACAATGTTTCAAGTGCTACTCTAGGGGGATAGCCATTCCACAGGAATGCCATGCATATTGTGTCAATACCTTTATAAATTGGTTTGGGGGTTTTACATGGAGAGTTGTCCATCACATAGAGTTTAGGGAGATAAATCATTCTAATGACATTGGCCCTTCTTCCCATGAGGTTTAAAGGTAGATCCATCCATTGCTTAGTTTGTATTTTTAGCTGAGACAGCAGGGGACACAAATTATTGCTATTATACGAGGATAGGGGTAGTTGAACCACAACACCCAAGTATCAAAATGAGGATACAACCTATAGCCTGGAATTCAGGTGGATCCTGGGAATAGTATCTTGATCTAGAGGGAAGAGAATGGATTTGTCCAAATCCTCCCATTAGCCAGAGTAATCACCAAATGTATTCAGACAAAAGATTGTTTAGAGAATCATGAGGATCAGCCAAATAGACCAATGTGTCATCTGCGCAAAGAGAAATATTTTCCTCTATGGTGCCAAAGGGGAGGCCTTTAATTATAGGGGAGCTATAAACCCATACAGCAAGTGGTTCCATAGCTAGGGCAAAAAGGAGAGTCGACAATGGACACCACTGCCTAGTGCCCCTGGTTATTGGGAAGGTGTTAGTGAGTGACAGAGTTGACCCATATACGGGCCATGTGGGCCAAGTGTAGAGGAGCCGTATCCATGTTATAATACGAGGGTCAAAGCCATGAAGCTGCAGTACACAAAAAAGATAGTGCCACTACACGCTGTCAAAAGCTTTACATGTATCTAGAGAAGCTATGGCACGGTTGGGGGGACAGTCATGTGGATACTGTAAGTTGTGGAACAACCTACGAATTTTCATTCTGATAGAACGTCCGGGAATAAAACCTCCTTGGTCACTCCATTCGCAACCACCTTTTTCAACACTTTGGCTAGTATCTTTATGTCCACATTGTTGAGGGAAATCAACATTTAAGAATCACATTTAAGAGGATCTTTTCGCGGTTTTATTAACAGAATGATTAATGCTTCACACATAGTAGGGGGGGGGGAGAATTCCAGCTTCAAAAGCTTTGTTATAGGTATGTAGAAGAAACGGACACAATAAGTATTTAAGGAGTGGACATTCCATTTAGCAGGGAATCCATCTAGACCAGGCGTCTAACCAACCGGTAGTTGCAAAATGGCCCGGGGCGAGTTTCCCAACAGAGATATGTGCCTCCAGTTCCTCTCATGCACTGTCAGACAGAATAGGGAGAGATACCTGTGACAAGTATCCATCTAGCTGATCCTCAGTATATCGAACTCTAGTAGCATAGAGTTCTTTATAAAAGGATAGAAAGGCCTCTACTATGTCCTGAGGGGCATCACTAATTTGACCTTGGGAGTTTAATATTAGAGAGATAGACATAGGGGCATGGTTGGATCTAGTCAGATAGGCCAGTAAACGACCAGCTTTGTTACCATGATCAAATATTTTTTGCTTTACATGAAACATTAGTTTTTGTGTGAGGTCTAACAGGCGGAGCTCATATTCTCTACGTTTATGCAGCCAGGAAGCCCGTGTGTCAGAGCTTGGATTGCTAACATAAGCAGATTCTGCCTCCAACATGTCACCCTCCAACTCTTCAGTGCACTGCTGGGCATTCTTACGCAACGCACCAGTAATTGCCATAAAAGTGCCCTGCAACATGGCTTTAAATGCTTCCCATTCAGCAGGAGGGTCGGCAGTGCCCAAATTTGTGTTCCAATAGGAAAAGTTATCCTGTCTGCATTCCCCTTTACCACCTCGTCCTTCAGCCACTGGGAGTTTAGAGGCCAGATAATCGGACTGGAGTTCGGAAGGAGATGAAGGTCCACAGAAAGGGGCGCGTGGTCAGATACACCTCTAGGCAAGTAAGACACCTTAGAAACAAGGAGAAGCGTAACATAACATCTGAGGAAAACGCCAAGTCTATACGAGACATGGTGTGAAAAGAATCATAGTGACAAGAATACTAGCGCACCTCTGTGCCCAATCAGTAAACGATGTATATGATCTACCACCACCTCCCAAGCGGTCATAGTAGTGTCTAGAACAGCGTTAAAGTCCCAACATAGAGCAAGGGCCAGCTGACCTAGAGAGGAGTATGAGGGACAATTTGAAGAGTAGGTCTGTTGAGAATGGAGGGGGGACGTAAATATTCACCAGCGTAAGTATTAAAGAGACAAGCAAGGTGAGTAAAACAAACCTTCCCTCCCCGGGTCAGCCTTAACCTGCAGAATCTCAGCTGGAAACTTCCCTGGAGTAGGTAGTGTGGCTGGCATGATATGAATTTGCTAGCCAGGAGCATTTAAGGGCCTGAACTTTCGTATCAACGAGATGTGTCTCCTGAAGACAGATGATGTGGGGTTTAAATTTCTTCAGGAAAGAGAAGACTAGGGACCACTTTTGAGGTGAGTTCAATCCCCTGACATTCCAAGATATTAAGTATAATAGTTTAGACATGGTAGATTAGTCAGTACATAATAAGCACAGTATAGATAGTGAATTGATAGAGTATTGCACAACATGCCAATCATGAAATACATTACATTACAAGTGTAAATGTGTGAGACAAAAAATAAGAGTAATCAAATAAACATAAAAAACATCAGAAAAAAAATCCAAAAAGCTAGTTGCCTCTTGCAACGAAGGCTAGAGAATGCCCATAGAAAAAAAAAAGAAAAAACCCTTACCCAACCCACCCTGCTCGGCCATCTAAAACTTAGTGAGCATTGGATCCCTGAACAAAAAGAAAAACAAGCAACATTCAACTGAGGTTATAGATGACCCGTTGCCTCGCCACCAACTGGTATGGGGGGTGTACTGAATCCAGAAAGGCTCATAACAGGTGTTCTGTCCTTGCCCAAAAAAAAAAAAAAAAAAATAGAAATGGGTTTCAGGATAAGGCACAATATGGTACAGTGGTATGAGGTACAGCAGTAAAGTTCAGTAGTAACGGTAGAAAAGGCAGCCAAAGCCTTCAGCCATGTTTATCAGAGCAATAACCCAGTGGCATTAGCATGGAAAAATAAAGGATATCCTGCATTGGTTAAATAAAGTAATCAATACCTAAACTAGGAAAACAGTAATACAATCATCTGCATATGGGTACAGTAACCACAGGGGCAGTTATATAATAACAGAAAGATGTGCTGCAATAATGATGACCAAAATCAGGTTCGTCAGCGCCTAGGTGCTGCTCCAAAATGATCATCCATCCAGAACATGGCTTCTTTCCGGTTGGTGTAGACATGTGCATTGCCATCATGGATAATTCTCAGTTTAGCAGGGAATAACATGGCATACTGCAGGCCTGCAGTTCACAGCCACAAAGGAGGTGCATTGCCGCTGGACTTTGGCGGAAAAGTCAGTGTAAATTGATATAATTGTACCATTAGATTTGAGTGGCCGTTTCTCCCTAGGAAGAAACAGGATAGAAAATGTATCTTGGAAGTTAAGGATCCATGCAATTAGGGAACGTGAAGGATCCCCAGAGGGAGGGGGACGGGGAGGAGTGTGGTGTGCACGTTCAATCACCACATCAGATGAGAGTGCAGCATTTCCAAAAATCTCTTGCAGCCAGGAGTAAAGAAAACCTTCAAGATGGGAACCTTCTGAACGCTCAGAGAACCCCACTGTAACGCTCTGGCGTTTGTTTTAGTGAACTGGATTTGCAGCTGCAGAATTTCCACTCAGTAGTCCTGTAGAGATGTGTTGAATCACCATATCCAACTCTCCAGACTCATCATTGTGGCCCAGCCTGCTTCAGCATGCACATACACAGACACTCAGATAAGATGTTCCTGGAGTGATAGATTGTATGCGATTGTATAGAGGTGATGTACTGAAGGGACAGGCGTGAGTAGTGATAGCAATGATAGGCACTCAGGTAGTAATGTTCAGGAGTGTTAGCAGATGGTGATAGATAGTATGCAGGTAGGTTAGCAATCATGTACAAGTAACAGGTGGTAGGGGACAACAGATGAAGTGTACAGGAGATGCTAAGTTAGTGCAAGGATATAGATGGTAGTAGGCTCAAGAGCTAGCAATCTAGGTAACGGTGCAGATGATAGATATAGCAGTGCATAGATCCTAGAGATAGCAACAGTCTTTAGTATGCAAGAGTAGATAGTGTAAGTTGATAGGAAGGAATCCCCTGCGGGGTACTTATCACTAGCTGGTTTAGCGAGGTGAGGGGTCCGGTAGTGAGGTAAGGATCTTGTAGCGAGATACAGGATCAGGTAGCGAGATACAGGATCAGGTAGCGAGATACAGGATCAAGTAGCGAGTCTCAATCCAGGTATTGGGGAAATAGCTGGAGGATTCGGCAGCGTCAGACAAGGCTGTATAACAGGCGGTTTGCACGAACGACTTGTGAGTGAAAGCCGGCGATTGAAATAGCCGCTCAGAGCGGCGCCTAGTGATGACATCATCCGGTGTTTAAAGAGATAGGCAGCTATATGCATTCCACCTAGCTGAATGGTGGAACGCAATGCGGAAGAAATAGGCTAGAAGGGTACCGAAGGTACCAGAATCTTACACCCACAAAGCGAAGATTGTTCCTGCGAAAACGATTCTCTAGGTCATTTAGTTTAGCTCGGAGGGTGCCCAGTTAATCCTTGGTGGTGCACAGTGTGGCAGACAAGAGGTGCAGCGTATCTTCTAATGTACTAATACTCTCCTTGGCCGCCCCTGTCCTCTCACGCAGATTTTGTACGTCTTGTTTTAAAAGGGAGAAATCAACACGTAGAGTTTCTATTTGTGCAGTGAGAGAAGATTTGCAATCTTGTAAGGCCAGCATATTATGTGCCAGTGTGGCTTTTGTCTGGGGAGAGTCAGATATCTGGCCATTAAAAGCATCAGGAGGGGATGGTCTGATGGAGTGGAGAAGACAGCACGGGTAGAAGCACTCACCCAGGGAGTAGATGGTTGTGCAGAGGAGGATGGCTGCAGCTTGTCCCCAGGCATGGCAGGGGAGTCGGCGCCATCTTGTCTGCAGAATCGAGCTAGCTGTTCCACCGTGGATGGGGGTGGAGGCGGCCAGAATTTCCCCATCATGCTGGTGTGGATCGATGCCCACAGCTGTGCGGGAGGACACAGTGCCTTTGGGGTGAAGGTAGGACACAGGATACCTTCAGGGTGTCTGTTTAGAGCAGGAGCCTTGGATCTACCCGTCTACTTGCAATAAGACATGCCCCCCAAAAGTACATAAATTAAAAGCACAAGATACATACCAGCAGGTGGGGGTTCACTTTTTGGAGGAGCACAGAGCTCAAACTTCGGCTTTGAAGTTAGATTTAAAGATGATTCCTAACTCCAGTACGTTTTTCTGAGACTGATCTAACTATTGAGATATAATCATTATATCAGGCTTTCTGTATTCCCTTGGCTAATATTAAAATAAATATATTATGTATTAATATATTTGAAAAAAAAAAAGAAAAACTAAAAATAAGCATATCTTGGTTTTACATTTGTCCTCGTATTTGATATTACAACACAAGGCAATTAACTGGTAAAAATCTGTAAATTAAATAAAATGTGAGTGATTGTTAATCTCATTCTAGCAAGAGTTTAACCATTTGCTGGCTGCCATGTCATTAGGCCAAGGAAGATTTTTAATAGATCAAACACGCTAATAAAATTGCTAGCAATATACAGTATCTCACAAAAGTGAGTACACCCCTCACATTTTTGTAAATATTTTATTATATCTTTTCATGTGACATGAGTGAGTTTGTTTTCAATATTAAAAAATAATTAAATTAGGTCTTCAGTTTGTGGCGCTCAGATACAGTTAAGTTCTGCTTTAAATATAGATTTATATATAGATATTATATATATATATATATATAGTATCTCACAAAAGTGAGTACACCCCTCACATTTTGGTAAATATTTCAGTATATCTTTTCATGTGGCAACACTGAAGAAATTACTCTTTGATGTTTGAAGTGAAATATGATTGGTTGCTGTGGTTTGCTACAGTTTTCCCAACTTTTTTGCTCTTTACAGGCTGTAGTGCTTTATAGAATAACTGTAGCAATCTGCTCAGATTACCTGTCCCAGCTATGTACAGTATCTCACAAAAGTGAGTACACCCCTCACATTTTTTAAAATATTTTATTATATCTTTTCATGTGACAACACTGAAGAAATTACACTTTGCTACAATGAGTGAGTGTACAGCTTGTATAAAAGTGTAAATTTGCTGTACCCTCAAAATAACTCAACACACAGCCATTAATGTCTAAACAGCTGGCAACAAAAGGGAAAATGTCCAAATTGGGCCCAAAGTGTCAATATTTTGTGTGGCCACCGTTGTTTTTCAGCACTGCCTTCACCCTCTTGGGCATTGAGTTCACCAGAGCTTCCCAGGTTGCCACTGGAGTCCTCTTCCACTTCCCCATGACAACATCACGGAACTGGTGGATGTTAGAGACCTTGCGATCCTCCATCTTCCATTTGAGGATGCCCCACAGATTACCAAAAGGGTTTAGATCTGGAGACATACTTAGCCAGTCCATCACCTTTACCCTCAGCTTCTTTAGCAAGGCAGTGGTCGTCTTGGAGGTGTGTTTGGGGTCCTTATCATGTTGGAATACTGCCCTGGGGCCCAGTCTCCGAAGAGAGGGGATCATGCTCTGCTTCAGTATGTCACAGTAGATGTTGGCATTCATGATTCCCTCAATTAACTGTAGCTCCCCAGTGCTGGCAGCACTAATGCAGCACCAGACCATCACACTCCCACCACGTGCTTGACTGTAGGCAAGACACACTTGTCTTTGTACTCCTCACATGGTTGCCGCCACACACGCTTGACATCATCTGAACCAAATACGTTTATCTTAGTCTCTTTAGACCACAGGACATGGTTCCAGTAATCCATGTCCTTAGTCTGCTTGCCTCTATAGAAGAGGCTTCCTTTTGGGATGACAGCCATGTAGAGCAATTTTAAGCAGTGTGCGGCTTATTGTCTGAGCACTGACAGGGTGACCCCCCCCCACCCCTTCAACCTCTGCAGCAATGCTGGCAGCCCTCATATGTCAATTTCCCAAAGATAACCCCTGGATATGATGCTGAGCTCAACTCAACTTCTTTGGTCGACCATGGCGAGGCCTGTTCTGAGCAGAACCTGTCCTGTTAAACCGCTGTATGGTATTGGCCACCGTGCTGCAGTTCAGTTTCAGGGTCTTGGCAATCTTCTTGTAGCCTAGGCCATCTTTACATAGAGCAACAATTCTTTTTTTCAGATCCTCAGAGAGTTCTTTGCCATGAGGTGCCATGTTGAATTTCCAGTGACCAGTATGAGAGAGTGACAGCGATAGCACCAAATTTAACACAACTGTTCCCCATTCACACCTTAGACCTTGTAACACTAACGAGTCACATGACACAGAGGAGGGAAAATGGCTAATTGGGACCAATTTGGACATTTTTACTTAGGGGTGTACTCACTTTTGTTGCCAGCAGTTTAGACAATAATGGCTGTGTGTTGAGTTCTTTTGAGGGGACAGCATATTTACACTGTTATACAAGCGGTACACTCACTACTTTACATTGTAGCAAAGTGTAATTTCTTCAGTAATGTCACATGAAAAGGTATAATAAAATATTTACAAAAACGTGAGGGGTGTACTCACTTTTGTAAGATACTGTACATATACTGTATATATCTATATCTATATCTATATATATATATATATATATATATATATATATATATATATATATATATATATATATATATATATATATATATTTAAATATAATGCCGAGATAGTCAATTTGTCCTTAAAAATAAAAACTTTAGGTTTGAAGAAAGTGATGCTACAGCCTTAAAAATACCAATTAAAAATACAGTGGCCGAGCAGGAAAATGGCTCTGCTGAGGGAGATTAAAATAGGTGGTGGTAGCTAGCTTTCTGACTACAAGGTCGATTAAGGGCAGCTTTCTCCTTCCCTTTTGAAATGACTGATTTAATAGGCAATGTAGTCTGCCTTGTGCATGCTACAGGAGAGGTCATATGGATTTAATATGACTTTAAATAAAAGGCCTATGGAAGGGTTGAGTTGAAGGCTTTTGCTTGGAGTGAAAATTCCAGCATTGTCTCGGACGGACAAACAAGCCATAGCTTAGGGATTTGGTCAGTCGATGGGAGCCAAGAATGAGTCAAATCCACAGAGAAGATTAAGTTATTTTCACTCGCTTTGGAAGTCACATTAGAGATCTTATGACCAAAGAAAAAAAATACATTTTTCCCCTAGATTTTGGACAGAGATGTGACAAGGAGGTATAATTATGGGGCATCTTCTGGGAGCATAGTCTCCTTCGGAAATGTTATGTTTTTTTTTTCCCTCAAAGTTCACATGAGAAGGCTGGCTTTTCTGCTGGGTTTTGATTTCATCTCTGTATCTTTTCTCATGTTAAATTGTTTGATATAATATCACCCATTGCTTGGAGAATAACATTGTTTTTTTCAGATATGGTAATGTAAATAGCTGAAATAATTTCAATAAAGGGGCATGCACACTTGCCCCTGGCTGTGACCCCTCTTTAGTGGGTCACCAAAAATTATGAAGGTTATATTATTAGACTTAAAATATTTCAAAACTCATTTATTTTTTTTTTTTTAACCGCTTCTGGACCGCCCACTGCATTTATACTGCAGCAGGTTGGCCCGGCTGCACAAAATCACGTACATGTACGTAATTTTGTGTACAAGATCTGGGGCGTGCGCGTGCTGCTGGAGCGCTGCTCTTGCTGTGGTTGGACACAGTGGAAGCCAATCAGCGGGTCCGTCGACCGGGACCCGCCGACCGTTCGGTGGAAAGGCAGAACGCCGGTCTGCCTATATTAAAAAACTTAAATAAAGAAAAAATTCAGCGCTGAACAAATCAATGTGCAAATAACGGACCAGCAGCTAGCACTCAAGGGCAATCCAAAACACCTTTGACAAATATATTAAACAATAGTTTAGCGCAATCCTATAAATATCACCAATAGGGTATTGGAAACAAAATTTTTCCATAAAATCACAATATAAATATAAATAAAAATAAAATAGTCCCAAAAGCAGAGTCAAAATAATTGTGGAGGAGAGAAAGTACTTTGTTGTGGATGATGGAAAAAAGAGAGCCCAAAACAGACTGGTGAACATTCAATACAGTTTGCCTTCTTAGTGCTCAAGGATCACACCACCAGGCATTCTCTGCCTCTCACCTTAATGAAAAGACCCTGCAGGGTCAGAATGCTTAACTCATCAGCTCTCAGGGTTCACAGCTTCCAGAGAAATCGATATGCAAGCAATGCAAAGCAAAGATCTTCTCAGCAAGATGTCATCATTTTTCTGTATACCATCTCAGGAACACCTCGCACGATATGCAAAGAAAATCAAAAGGGATCTAGTGCTCTCTGTTTATACAATAATTTTATTATAAAAGCAATTGAGTATGCACTTACATAGTATCCCTTTTCTAAAAGCCAAAAGCAATGCAGAGTGAGCAGGCGTGCTATGTTACTTCCTGACAGTTCGTACGAGATCACAGTGGATCACATGACCTTCCCCCGTACATGTTACGTCCTTACGTTGGGCGGGACTTCGTCAGTGGGGATAGGGATGTGTCATAGATCCGGCTCTTTATACATTAACTACGTCCAAGCCCAGCCCCCAGCGTTCACCATCACCATGGGAACACTCGCTTCCTGATCTTTTGCTCTTCCCTGTTGCTAGACCCATCCCTAAAGCTCCCGCATCCTCACCGCTTCACCGGTCTAGAGTCCTGGTATCATCAGGACCAGATCAGAGTCCATAGCCCTTCACTCCTCTATGCAGTTGGTTTTTCACAGGGCGGTCCAGGTCCTGCTCTTCTCAGGTCCCTTGCTGGAGCTCCTGTTGAGTACCCCCACAGCAAGCAGCTTGCTATATAAAAAAAGGCAGACCGCTGTTCTGTCAGTAAGGAAAAACGAGATGCTGTGTTTTAGCCAAACTGAAACACAGATCTCTCTTTTTGTCCAGTGAATCCACTCACCCTCACAGTTAGAAAGCACTTATCAGGAGCACACTTAGACCCTAGATTGCCCCTGCGTCCTTTGGGTCTGAGGAAGGGGGTTTGCCCTCAAAACGCTTCAGCCTAGCCACAGCGGTTTTTCATGCGGTACACAGCATGCCATCCAGCATCGCGTAGTACCCTGGCAACCTTGGAGACCCTATGTTGAATATGTTGTCATGTGCGATATTCACATTTGGTTTGTGAGTATAATGCTTATCCTTTACTATTTTAATAAACATTTTTAGTGGTAATGCACTAGGTCGGTGCGCCCCTTTCTTTTGTTGTTAACCCCTTCCCTACCAGTGTCATTTATACAGTGACTGTAGTTGTGTCACTGGTCCCCAAAAAGTGTCACTTAGTGTCAGATTTGTCCGCCGTAATGCCCCACTAAAAATCACTGATGGCCACCATTACTAGTAAAAACAATAAAAAAAAAGTCCATAAATCTATCCCATGGTTTGTAGACACAATACCTTTTGTGCAAACTAATCAATATACACTTATTGGGGTTTTTTTGTACCAAAAATATGTAGCAGAATACATATTGGCCTAAATTTTTATTTTTTTTATGGGGTATGTTATATAGCGGAAAGTAAAAAAAAATGTTTTTTCAAAATTGACAGTCTTTTCTTGTTTATAGCACAAAAAACAAAACAAAAAAAAAAAAACCGCAGGGGGGATCAAATACCATGGAAACAAAGCTCTATTTGTGGGAAAAAAAGGTCATCCATTTTATTTGGGTACAGCGTCACACGCAATTGTCAGTTAAAGCAACACAGTGCCATATTGCAAAAAATGGCCTAGTCAGGAAGAGAGTGGTCTTTATTCATCTTTAGCCCCCGTTCACACTAAGGCGACCTGTGAGGCGACCTGGTCGCCTCACAGGTCGCCGCAGGTCGCCTCCCATAGGGAAGCTGCGGACCCGTTCTAATAGGAGCGACACAAGTCACTCCGACTTAGAAAAAGGGTCCATAGCTTCTTTGGGGCGACCAGGAGGCGACCGCCATAGACTTCAATGTTATGAAGTCCGTGGCGGCCGCTCCGAGGTCGCGGCGCGCTGCTCGCACCGCGATCTCGGAGGTCGCCCCGGGAAGTAGCGTCGCGGTAGTGTGAACCGGCGCTTAGGGTCATAATATGTTTTTGTGTTGTGAAACTGATCCGGCTGCCTTATTGCAACACACATTAACACGTGACACAATGTGCAAGCGTGAATGGGACCAATCAAAATTAAAATAAAAATAGGCAGAAACATTACAGCTGATTTTCTAAATTATTAGAGGCAGTTTACTTAGCAAAGTTAATAATGCTTACAAAGCTTAGTAAAGAACTCAGCTGAATGCAGCTTCACTTTGTTCACTTTGCTAAGTGAACAATATCTATGGGTAAAATAACCCTTCTGAATAGTGACCAAAAAACCTAATTTGAATTTTCTTACTTTTTATAGGCCAGCCTAAAATCTAATGCCTCGTTTCCACTGAGTACGGTACGGTTCGGTTCAGTACGGGACGGTTCGGAACGGTACACATTGCGTTTCCACTGCCAATAGTACCCTTTCATGATAGGTGTGGTGTAGCAGGAAAGCTGTGATAGACGATTCTCTGTCAACCAATCAAAGTTCTGCAGAGCGTAGCTCCACCCTGTTGGTACGGTAATAATGTGCTTGGTACCCCAACGAAAGGGTACCAAAAAGTGGTACGGTACGGTTCGGAATTAGGGTACCATTCATAATGGAAACTGCATAAATAGCGTACCGTACCGAACCGAACCGTACCAGAAAGCTCAGTGGAAACGAGCCATAAGAGTCAGGTTGTAGGATGCAGAGAAAGACCACTGCTTTCAGTGTGAGTGCAGTGGTCTTTCTGCAGCAGGCATGCCCCCCCCCCTGCCTTGCCATCACTTGGATTCTAAAATCAGCGAATTTCTGTCTATTTGTTTACACTTCAATTGGGCTTTAAAGTGCTTGTAAAGTTTTGTTTTTTATTCTATTAAGATTACAAACATGTTATACTTACCTGCTCTGTACAATGGTATTGCACAGAGCAGCCCCAATCCTCCTCATCTGGGGTTTCCCACTGGTGCTCAGCTCCGCCCACCACTCCTCATCACTGGCTTTGATTGACAGCAGCGGAAGGCAATGGCTCCTGCTGCTGTATCTGAGCCAATGAGGAGACAGTCGTTGCTGAATTGAGATGGGGCGCAGGTATGTATTTGGGTGGATCTACATGCAGAAGGTTTTTTACCTAACTGCATAACATAGTAAAAACTCTTCTGCCTTACAACCACTTTAATCTTTCCGTTACCAGAGGTCATTGATGCTTAGATGCCCAGGCCAAATTTAGCACTTTCATAACAATAACTTGACTACCCAAATCATTTTTATATTTTTTTAAGGCCATATTTTTTATAGATTTGCCTTTTTATTTACCTTTTGCAAAACCTATTTGCCTATTATTTATAGTAGGCTGACAAGTGCTCAAAAAAAATTACTCTTCCTACTTTTTTAATACCGATTCGAAGACTTTTATTTTCTCAATAAAGCCTCCAGCCTCATGTAATCACTATGTCCAGGTCCATTCCAGGGGGGCTAGATGCAACACAAGGCACTAATATATGGTGCTTTGTGTACACAAGCACCATACATAGGGCTGAACATGGACATGTATTGGCACTCTGGCCTCAGTGACATCCTCCCCCCCCCCCCCCCCGTCCTGAGGCAGCATTGCCCTGACTACTATGTGGCACACACATTATTGGAAACCACTTTGGTTCCCATTCATCATTGGGAACCCAAGCTGTCAGTTACAGCGGGGATTAAGAGCCAGCTGCTGTGTAAAGTGTTGGCTTTCAAAGGGTGGACATTTATAAGGCTGCGTACACACGGCCAAATATCAGCCAAAATCAGCTGTTACAGCAGAAACTGGATGACTTTTGGCCTGTGTGTACAGCTAAAACCAGAGAAATTTCCAGCTCAAATCACCAACTAGTCTGCTTACCAACCAAAATAACCTGTCTAACAGTATGCATTTTTAATGCATATTGTTAAGTTAATTTGGTGGGTAAGCAGACTGGTTGGTGAGTTGGGCTGGGAATTTCTCTGGTTTTGTCTTGGATGCCGTGCCCTTCCATGTGCTCCTCGCTGTAAAAGCCAGTAATAGGTGGGGGCAGGGGCCATTTAGTTTGTTACCATGTATACAGTTGCCTGTCCAATCTCGCGACCGGCTTCTGTTAATTAAAACAAGCATGCTTGAAAACCAGCATCCAACCAGCATCCAATCAGTGCTTGCAGCCAATGACTGACCGGTGTGTTCTGACAGGTGGGCGGTCCCCCTGTCAGAACACAATAGCACAGGGAGAGAGTGATGTTAGTTCAGCGATCTTTCAGGTTTTTTCTTTTGTTCAGCCTTCTGTGTGTACCAGGCTTAAATGCGTGTAACATTTATATACAGATTGCAGGTGTCAAGGGGTCAATGATACTGTAGTCAGAAATTAAAATACCATCAAATGTATACATGGAACACAACCGACCTGCTCAGTTTTTCCATTTTTCATCCAATCATTTCTATAGTGGACCAGTTCCCTAAAACAACTTAGAAGGATGATGTTTATAATCTTAGAAGACATGATTGTGAGGCAGGAGACGAGTTCCTAAACAGACCCACTCCAGCTGCTGTCTCTGTCATGCAGAATTCTGATAATAAAAAATCAGTATTAAATTATTTCTCCTAAATACTATTTAAATTAAAGGGAAACTCCAGTCAAAAATGAATTTTTTCCTATTAATAGTGTGTTAAATATCTTTATCTTTGATATTATTCATTTTATGGCTAGCTGCTTGTGTAGCTTAGAAAGTCTTATCTAAGCTGGACAATAAGCATCTTCCTGTTCTTCACCGACAATGCTATTTCCCTTTATCTTAATTTGATAAGCTGTCTTTTACTTCCTGAAAAGGTTGTCAGAGTTCTTAGACAGGCATGCTTTGACCCACCCAGGCCCACCCCCATCCCTCCTATCCTTCACCATGATCTCCTCCTGTCTTCATTGGCCTGTTTAGGATCAGCTTCTCCTTGACCGGCGCAATATATGAAAGAAATAAGGTACAAAGGAACATTTGTGAAAGTTTAGAACATGGGTGTCCAACCTTTTGGCTTCTCTGGGCCACATTGAGTGTAGAGAAATTTTTTCGGGCCGCATATAAAATATATACTACAGTTAAGGTATATAAGTAATAAAACGCCGCCGCGCCCTTCTCGCACCACCTCACCAGTGCGCGCCCATCCAATGCAGCCTGATCAGTACCCATCCAATGCAGCCCCACCAGTGTATGCCCATCCAATGCAGCCTGATCAGTGCCCATCCAATGCAGCCTCACCATTGCCCATCCAATGCAGCCTCACCAGTGCCCATCCAATGCAGCCTCACCAGTGCATGCCTATTCAATGCAGCCTCACTAGTGCGTGCCCATCCATTGCAGCCTCACAAGTGCATGCCCATCCAATGCAGCCTGATCAGTGCCCATCCAATGTAGCCTCACCAGTGCGTGCCCATCCAATGCAGTCTGCAAAGAAGAGAGAGGAGAGCCGCTGGATTACACAGAGCAGGGATCTCCCACTTATCCGGCGACCGCTGTCATATGAAGTCCTGCCTCCTGGACCGGCTCCCATGATAGACGTCACCAATGTGCTGTCTATCATTGACAGAGGCTGCGAGGCAGCCTCTGCCTACAGTGAGTTGGAAGCCACTGTGACAGTGCCCCCGACTCGACTTCCTTCCTCCCTAGCAAAAAAATAATAATTGTCAGGTGGCAGTGGGCTGCATTGCCTGTGGTTCTGGGCCGCATGCGGCCCTCGGGCTGCTGGTTGGACATGCCTGGTTTAGAAGGATACATATTAATTTCTATTGCTCATTACATGTGAGTAATGAGTTTTAGGCTCCATTACCACTAGTGTCACTTGTCATGCGACTTTGGACACACAGTCACATGACAAGTCACAGCCCATTGATTTCAATGGCACCGGTTCTCATCTATGTGACTTTGAAAATCAGCGACTTTGAAAAGGTCCCTGCACTACTTTGATGCGACTTTGATCCAGAAAATGTAAAGTTGGATCAAAGCTGCACTCAGCCACACTCAAAATTGCACAACTTAAGAGTCGCACTAGTGGAAACATAGCCACTAGGCTAGAGTGCAACTTTGGAGTGCCACTTTGAGTGCAGTTTTGATCCAGTTTTAAACTCTCTGGATCAAAGTCGCACCAAAAGTTTTATCAAAATAGTACAGGGACCTTTTCAAAGTTGCATAGATGAGAATGGGTGCCATTGAAATCAATAGGCTGTGACTTGTCATGTGACTTTTTGTGTCCAAAGTCACATGACAAGTCGCACTAGTGTAAACGTAGACTTAATGTTGTTGCCTGTACTACGATCATTGTAGACTGTGAGCAGAGCACTTCCAGCTACACTGACATCACATTTCCCCCTGTGTCCAGCTTCCTTCTCCCATGGTAGTCTTCATTCAAAGCCCAGCACAGCTATACTGTATAAGTCTCGGTTGCAATAAAGAACCTGCTTGTTTACAATCCTTCTTTTTTTTGCCTTCAGTTCCACTTTGAGTCAGGATAGGAAGGGAGGAAAAATCTCTGCAAAGGGAACACAGCAAAAAACTTTACAGATTTTGTTAGTTGCTGTTTTATCAATGGGAAAGAATTTTGCTGTCATCCTGCAACAGGGAGAAAAAGTGATGGGAACTCTCGTGTGTGGGGTTACAACTTGAAAAACAGAGGTTCTGAACATTCCACTATGTTCAAAATAGAACAATTTCAGGTGTATCAGGACTTTGACAATAAATTACTACAATTGTGTGCTACATCTTATTGGAGAAAAATGATCTTGTATAAGCTTTGTGTCTCTTATACTTAAAGCATATCCAAACCCACAAACAATGGGTGGCTACATTAGTTTTATTTTTACTTTTACCTGGTGATCCTGCAAGTAATGTAAGTAATCTTTCTGTCCACAATGCACACTCACTCTCTATGCTCTCCTGATTTGGACTACAAACAACTTCCCCTCTCCTCATCTCTATTAAAAAGCTTTCTGTCCTCCCCCATTTCCCAAAATACTCAGTCCTCAGTTGATCCAGCTCTGTGCACAGCTGCATCTCTTCTCCCCCCCTCTTCCTTTTCACACAGTGACTCGAGAAGCAGCAGGAGCCATTGGCCAATGGCTCCTGCTGCTGTCAATTAAATGCTTTGAGGAGGAAGTGGGGGGCGGGGCAAAGAACAGCTCCATAGGCACACAAAGCCCAGGAGCGAGCATGCATGTGTGCCCCCATAGCAAGCAGTATGATATGGGGGCACATGGAAATGAGGAGGAGCCAAGATCGCTAGCAATGGACCCCAGAACAGGAGGTTCAGGGCTGCTCTAACAGTATCATTGCACTGAGCAGGTAAGCATAACACGTTTATTATTTTAATAAAATAAAATGTCCTTGGTAACACTTTACGCTATCTTCCACTCCCTATTCCAATACCTCACTATTTTTCTACTACATTGGGGGATGGTAAGGCGCATGCCCCCTCTGTCCAATTTTTCCTTTCCCACAAGGACTTTATATATCAACCTGTCTATTTGCTTCCATAACAATTTTAATATGCTCTTTGGCAAGGTTTCTGTTTATGCACTACCTATCTCACAATACCTGTAAAAGAAGTATAAAAACATTCTATTGATTTTTAATACGTATGTGTAATAACTGCGTTTAATGTTAAACTGTAATGGCCTAAAAACTGAAATATCAACCCACTGCATTTGCTCAGATTATTGAAAAATATAAAGAATGCATAAAAAAGAAGATCATTGAATAGCTGATAACATTATTTGAGGCTTCAGTTCATCCATCCGTTGAGGGATGAAAAACGGACATCCACTGATCATCCATTTACATCAAAGGAAGTAGATCTGCCACTGTATGTTCTTGATAGAGTGTCTAGCTAATCTCCATCCCTGAACATATAAAGCAAAAAAGGGGGGGCAAGTGGGACTTTAGATGAGTATTGGCAAAAAATATTGAAAGGCTAATATAATCTAGAAAAAATACACAAAGAATTATTATTAATAGTTATTGATATATAATGCAATTTCTACAAGAACTTCATATGGCAGATCAACGAACACGGGTGTCTTCCACCCAAAAATTGGAACAAAGGAAGTAGATCTGCCACTGTATGTTCTTGATAGAGTGTCTAGCTAATCTCCATCCCTGAACATATAAAGCAAAAAAGGGGGGGCAAGTGGGACTTTAGATGAGTACGGCTCAGTTTACATCCGCATCCATCATCATCAATTTTTTTAAACTGATCAAAGCTCTATTTTTCTTCTATTAAAAATGGATTGGACGAAAAATGGATGTAAACTGACAAATGGCCAGTTTTTCATCCGTTTTTGCATTAGTAGTGGATGAAAATAAAAAACTGATGAACAACTGATGATCACTGATGGAAAACAGATAAAAAACTGATGATCACTGACGAAAACTAATGAATACTTCATCCATTTTGACGTGACTGAACTAATGAAATGAATGGTCCACATGTGTGAAAGGGGCCTAAAGATGAGCAGATAGTTTATTGTAGTTGCTGAAAATGTACTTGGCCTGCAAAAAGGAAACAAATGTAGCCACCTTATCTAAAGACCGTGAACTGCAATATATTACATTTTTGTTTTAGGCTTTATATATACTTTAAAATCCCTAATCAATAAAATACACTGCCAACCCTAATCAGTTAGCCCAATTCATGAACTTAAAGTAACTCTACAATGTTTGGAATCTGAACAGAGTTGTTTTATTTCATTGAAAATAAAACTTGCCAGGGGACTGTCAGAGTGAAGTTTTGATTTAGACCAATTTATGTCTCCATGTTGATATAAGGATCATAAGGGTTGTACTACCCATTTGAAATGGAATATTTAAACTGGGTTGCAGGAAGCTCAAGGTTCAAAAGAACCAATGTTCTGAGTTGCTATAGGAAAAACACAAGTTGAACCATTTTATATTAGTTTCCTTTATCAGTTCCTCTGTCACAGAAGCATAATAACATTCATGCTGAACAGAGATGCACTTTTAGGGCACGATCACAATTGTCCATTTTCCTGCAGTAAAAACACATGCATTTTACAGCATGGAAATTCATTTCAAGTGGAAACCTCATTTATTGCTTTCTAACTATTCCCCTTTAGTGCATTAATGAACATTAAGAGGGTTTTTTTTTTTTAAGAACTGTAACATACTGTAAATATAGATTTTTTTAGAGTTTTCATTTTAGTTAAGTATTTTTATAATTCTTAATTCAATAAACACAAAAGTTTGTGGACATCCTATCATCACATCTACCTACTGTATATGGTTGAAGGTATGTGAGCATCCCTACTTATTGAGTTCAGGTGTTTCAATTGAAGAGTACTGTAAATTCCATAGCATACAAAAACATACAACACAATAGTGCACCTTCAACCTCGTGGCAACAGTTGGGGGGGGGGGGACTTTTCTGTTCCTGCTTGACCATGCTCCTGTGCACAAATCCAGGTCTATAAAGCTGTGGTTTGGTGTGGAAGAACTCGAGTGGCCTACTAAGAGCCCTGAACTCAACCCCAATGAACACCTTGGGGATGAAGTGGGACACGTATTGAACCTGAACTCACAAACTGGCAGTACAGATGCCCTTCAGGCAGAGTTTCTGGAAAGCTGTATTTCAGAATCAATAGGATGGAGGTAAGTGTAAATAACATATTAAGCATAATATATTAATTTGTGCAGTAGGAACAATTGACTGCCTTTGCAAAAGTTGGCTTCCTCAATTGCTATTTGACCTGCTTGCACATGGTCTACATTATTACCCATATAACCTGATACATTCAAAGGAGGCAGGTTTGGAATTGAGGGGCCTTATGTGTACAAAGAAAACATTTAATTTATCATAACATCACTGCTATAGTCCTGAGCTGTTGACACAATGTAGGATAGATCCAATATTACACGTTGTGTACATCAACTTTTCACCCTAGATAGATAGACAGTTTATCTCTAAATCCTAGAGATGGTAGGGTTTTTTTTTTTTTAACAAAATTTTATTGGAGTTTTTGGAATACAAGAAAAAAAGAAAACCATAAACATATGGAAGAAAACAAATGAACATATCAGTAAACCATCCAACTGTACTCATACAGATAGGAGGTGAGGATACGAACTGCAATTGCACTAGGTGTTGTGTGGGGATGAAGCAGAGAGGGAGGAGGGGGAGGGGGGAGTAGGGTAGTGGGAGTGGGGGGGGGGTATTGAGTAACTGGGGAGAGGAATACCGAGAGAGGGGGGGGGATGATAAATGAGAAAAAGTCAGGTAAGAGGGCAAGATAAGAAGAAAGGGAGGTTCAAGTCGGCACAAAGATTCTAACGTATTAGGACAAGATGCTCACAGTGTCACACAATAATTTCCAATCAGGGTGTTCCAGATGAAGGCTGGGGAAAATAAGACAGGTAAGAGTTCCACTTGGCTTGGAAGCGTGCGGGGGAACCCGACAATAGCTTTACATCCAGTAGTTCCTGAACCATAAGTGAACTAAGATCGTCGTGTACCCCCTGGATCCAGGGTTTGTTCTGGTATAATATAACTGACTGTGTCGGGGCCAGGCCCAGGGTAGGACCATGAAGATTTCCGAACAGAAGGAGGAGTGGGTTGTTTATTGGGGGTAATCCTGATACGGTTGAAACTAAATGCTGCACATCCAACCAAAACTTGGAGATTTGAGGACAGTCCCAGAGTCTGTGGGATAGGGTTGGTCTATGCAGTAGACACCACGAACATGCTTGAGCTGTGGGCGAGGTAGCAGAAAATGCGAAAGGAGAGTAGGCCCTATGAATAATCTTTAGTTGTTGTTCCCTCCAGAATTAGTTTTCAATGAATTTATAGGTCGTATTAAAGCCGCTGACAATGGAGGTGAACAAGTGAGGGTAGTTAAAAACATTCTTCCAGGGCGTTGGTGGATCAACGTCTTTTCTATGGAGACTGTGGTTTAAGAGGGGTTTATAGACATCCGATAGCGTTAATTTCCTGATTTGAACTAAGGAGTCTAGCAAAGAGTCACAGGAGCGCTTGCTCTTATCCGGGCATAAGTCTTCAGCGAACTTTGTGGCTTGTTGGAGATGCAGAAAATGGTTAAGTGGTATATTGTATAGGATGGTAGGGTTTAACAATTCGTAGAGAAGATTCTGAGATGCACCAACCATGTATACATCACAAATAATTCTACAGTTAAAGCTGCCTTGATGATACACCTTCCTAATTTCATTGTTTGGTCAAACAACGACTTAGCATTTTGATCATTTCTTCATGCTTATGTGTTGAGTTGAAACAAATAGGTGCATACAGTATAAGAGATGCATAATTAAATACAGAGACTTACAGGCTATGCTAACAGAATGTTTGTGCATTAACCAAGGGATACTAAGGATGCTTGTTTGCAATTGTTCTAGCCCCTAAAAGCAGTGATTGAAAGTGGAATTCTGGCTATACCCTTAACTAGCCTTAAAAATGTCCACCCCCTTCCCCCCTAACACCTATTCTAACTGACCTGTGTAGGAAAGATCTACAAACTTACCTATTTTCAGACCACTCCAGTCCTTTCATGTGACGTTCTCCCCTGTGCCAGCCAGCAGTGATTGCAGGGCAGAGGGGATTGCTCTTGGACAACAGCTAGTGAGGTCTGGAATGGTGATGCCACCCATAGGTTTTAATGACCCATTCCTTGTCAGTGCTCCCTCCTCTCCCCTGAAGTCTCGCTAAGTGACAGAGGGGAGCTGAATCATGTGACCAGACCATAGATGTTTCGAATCTCGGCTGGCTCAGCAGTAACCAGCCAAGATTCAAACTGTGCGTATGGGCAGTCTGAATGTACCAAGTTGATTGATCAATCAACTTGGGTACAACCAGCCTGCTGGATTCACTTCCGATTATCGCTAGCGCCTACTATAGCCATTAGCAATAATTACTGTCTTTTCCCAGCAGGGACGGCTTACCCTGCCCACTCCTGCCGGGAGAACAATTTCTCAGGAGGAGGGATTTCCCTGTCAGGACTATCTATGTTGATGGGGGAATCATGCTAATTTCTTTCCTGCAACCCGTGGTTACAGGAAAGAGACCTGCTATGGCCTGCCTTACACAGGTTAGTTAGCATAGGAGTTAGGTAGGGGGAGGGGACAGTTTTAAGACTAGTTAGGTGTATAGCCAGAATTTCACTTGAACACCTTCCAATTCTTTTGATCACTAAAGATAATAAAGAATATTTCAGAAGTTTACAATATTTATCAAATGTATTATTTATACATTTTTGTGCCTAGCAAAGCATTACTACTTACCTGTATTACACAAAAGAGAAGCCAAAGTATTTTTGGGTTGATCCTAACTTTTATGATTTTGAAGGTTTTATTAAGTTTTCCAACTGATGTTTTATATTATGTAAAATGTTTTTATATGCTATAAAAAATCTTTACAAATAAACAGAGAAAAACTGACTATATTAGCCTTCTATCTCTCTAAATGAACCATTGTTTAAAGCAGTAGTAGACTCTTTTAGGCAACTTTTACCTACAGGTAAGCTTATAAAAAAAGCTTACCTATAGGTAAAATGAACATCTTATCAATGTGCACTGTTTAGGAGACATTCACTACTTCTGCAGCTGTTGACGGCACTTGCGCACTGCGCTCTGAAGGTACAGCATGCTGTCCATTCAGAGTGCTGCACCCGTGCACATAAGAGGGAGTGACATCATCGCAGGTCGGCCCTTCAAGCAGCCGGAGGTCATAAATCGGGAAGGAAGAACAGGTGAAAATGGAAGCCCTGTCAGCGATGACAGCACACCGCTGGAGGGCTTCGTTTTAAGGTAAGTCTTTCATAATTTGCTAGCATGCAATGAATACTAGCACATTATGACATTACCTTGGAGGGGGCCCAGATTTTTTTTTTCTTTGCTGTCTTAACCCCTAAAGGGAGCAGGGTAAAGGAAGAGAGGTTTCTGTACAGACTCTTTCAGGTCTGAATATCAATCTCAGCTTAAGCTTTTGAGCTCTGTTATCAGGCTTTTTATTAGCAAAGCAGCACTAGATAATTGGGTTCGATGTAAAAAGAAGCATAGAGTTTGACCTGCTGGATATTTTAAATCTATTTTTATTTATTATTAATTTCCTTTAAATGTAACTGCTGAACTTTAGTAAGTGTGGAAAAAGTATCTGCATTTTTGGCATCCTCACCTGCAGGGTCCTGTAATAATTCTGTGCTCTGCCCTTTACAATACAAAATACTCCTGTATCGTTTTAGTTGTTTGGTTATATCACAGATGAAAAAAGTGTGTTGGACGCAGATGACCGAGTGATCAAAAGAAGGAAGTATTTCATAAGTGCTTATGGTTTGTCACGGGGTCACCAGTGAACACTATTACACATCTGGTGTACATTTAATTTAGTAGCGCAAAAGATTAGCTGCCTTTGCAATGTGGTTTAGAGCACTACATAGCTTTGCTCAAGATCGAGGCTGGAAGCCCCTTTTCTGCTCTCCGTGATTTTTGTGTGTTAAACATATCCACTTACACCGTCTTTTCCCAGATGATCGTGCTTTTGGGCGGTCATGCTTGAATACCTTAACAATTTTTAAATGGTTTAGAAAATTTAATCTTCAAATCAAACATCTGGGTAATGTCCAGGGTCACCTGTCTTTGGCTGAAAATCGCTCATGGTTACCAAGCATGAAAAGAGGACATTTTCCCGTGAGAATGCTGTTGACTGAATTTAGGTCAAGACAGGTTTACCGACAAATTCCAGGCTAGCTGCACATCTCAAGACTTCTGCTTTAATCTCTGATTGTACATCTTTTTATTGTTCTGATAGATGAACAATAAGCCATTGTAAACCTTGACAAACTTAGAATCCGCATAATTTTTCTTTTCATTATGAATTCCCTGCAGGGAAAGGCAATTATAGGTACTAGCTTAAGTGAAAAAAAAAAAAATGAAAATGAGCTAAAAAATTAGCTAAAAGCAAGTGAGATCAGTATACTTTAGAATTGCTTTATTTTCAGTTTGCATATTGTGCAAAGTTTACCTGTCATGAGACATGACCTCCCTTTTAAAGTGTATCCAAAGGCCTTTTGATGAGGGGGTTTGAACATATAGGCAGGTTGCATACAGAGGTGTTGGTTTATTTAGCGGATAGTTGAGGCTGTGGGGGGGGGGGGGGGTTAATACATGTGCTGCTGTTCCTGGGCTTTCTGGATCCAGTCTACCATATGGTGATATAAATATTGGTGCGGAGGGGTAGGTTCAGGGCTTTTTCAGGCCACACTGAGCAGGAGTCGGACATCCTATGATTACTGTGGAGGAGGACTGCTGCACCTTGCAGTCTGTCAGAGACACTGGGGATCCGGAGATCAGCCAAGACTTAGAGAAAGCCAGCAATACGCCTTTTGGAGGTATGCCTGGGCAGCCAGCTAGGGATAAATAGGGACCTTTTAATGCAAATGTTCATGTTGAACTGTAACACAAAAAAGACTTTTCAGTAAAGTTGCATCAACTGTTCTGAGCCTGGTTTGCTTTCTGGCTCCCTTCCCAGTGGTTGGTCTCCCGTAGCCTCGAGGACTGAATGCGTGTCACTGAGACCTTTAGCCTGGCAGCATGGTACAGGAAGGAAGGAGTTAACAAGTGCACGCATGAGGTCCAAGCTAGATGCATGGCAGACCCCCATTCTGTTACTGGGAGTGAGGTAACAGAGGTATACCAGACTGGTGGAAAGGGTGTGGGCTCAGCTAGATCCCTCCTAAATGCAACATACATCAGGCAACAGTCTGTAATGACATGGGACAGCACTTTCCAGAAGAACTCTACACTTTTACTACTGCACACAATAACATGGCTCATCTCTAAGTTGGGAAACTGTCTTATTGTTAGACTTTCAAATGACCACAGCCCTGCCTGGTTCTGGGCATTGGTGAGTGCATGCATGGGGAAAGGTACCCCTACGTGCAGGGCATGTTAGTCCGCCCACAAACCCCTAGCGTGTTTTTATTTTTTTTTACACTGCCTTTTTTTTTCCTGATGACCATTGCTAGGAAGACCAAAATAAGGATAATTCCTTATTTCTTCCAACGGGGACACCTAATTCATGGACAACTGTCAAAGTGGGCATTCCTTTCACTTTTAAGAGCTTTTCTCTCACGACAGAAAGTCAAGGCAAAATTACCCAATGACATGTAGACAGCTAAAAAAAAAAAAATCTGGCCATGGTTTTAGCCATTCCCTACTATACCAAAAAAAAAAGTTTTGAGAGAAAGTGAGAGGAAATTTCTCCAAACATTTCAGCCACTGAAATGAACCATGCACCTTCATGACTTTGGTAGCGGCGGCATATTGTTCAACTGCTACTGTTCCTCTGAAATAAACGGTACTGGGAGACTCCATAGGCTTAAATATGTATGCTTGGCCATGTGGAGCATCATGCTTATGCTGAAAACAGCAAACAATATTACCTGAAGAGCAGTGCTGTTTAAGATACTGATGTGCCCAAAGCTAGCATCCCATGAGTGGCCCCAATCCCATCTTTTATTCCCATTACATAATTAAGCATAGTACCAAATATAAAGAGATAGAAGGAGTTACTGGCACTGGGAGAATGCTGGGACGTTTAGTTCAGCATAGGCTTATCTCTTTCACTATCATGTTGTGCGCTTGGCAAGAGGTCAAAAGAGCATTGATTTATTTTATACCGTAGTACATTGATTTTTTAAGTGTATGTAACAATGGCCTACATTAGCAGACCTTAGAACTCAGCAACCCAGTATGGCAACTTTCATGTGACACATTCCCCTTTGAAATTAAGAAAATCTAGAGTGATTTCCTGCCCTACAGAGATACCATAGTTTCGACTTTGGCATCAGAGTTACAGCAGCATTGGAATGTGTGCTCAAGTAAATAAAACCACTGAACACTAATGCTGGGGATTTTTAATATTGTTCCCACTGGAACAATATTAAAAATACGATTAAAAATACGATTGTATTTTATACTGCTCCCATTTATACCAACAATGGAGTTTTATTACTGCTCACACTGACACCAATGATGAGGTTTTTTTGCTTCTCCCACTGACCCCAACAATCAGGTTAAGTCCACTGCGGTGCAAAGACCTGTTGGAAGATTGTTCTTCTTTGCGGAAAGAGGCCATGGACAACTTTATCTAGCATTGTTGAGACATTAAAATTGGAGAATCCCTCCACCTCAACCAAAGGTTCGACTCCTGTTAAAGATTCCTGTAACTGCTAAGATTTTCCCACTCATCAACAATTTTATGACTTGGTCACTTTTGGAATGGAAGCAGCCTGATCAGCTTTTTTCAGTTCCTAAATGTTTTTTCACTCTTTATTCCCATTCTACTGGGGGTAATGTACAAATGGACCCCTTCACCCTCAGTGGATTTGCCAGTCTTTTGCCTTAACAAGATGATTATTATTGCAATTATCCTTTTAAAGATCTCACAGAAAAAAAAAGATGTATTCTCTCAGTAAACTGTTATGGGGGTTGGGTGGTTATGGGGGTCAAGGTCTCCTAGTTGGTTTCTGATTGAGCTAGATCAGGAGTTCCAAAACTGAGGGTCGGGACCCACTGGTGGGTCGCGAGCTGCGTTTGAGTGGGTCGCGATGAGCCGGAGATCAATGGGAGCAGGCCCCCCTTAAATTGTGCTGTGTGAGCCCTTGCAAATTACAGAGAGCCAGAGCAGTCAAATCACGATGGATTCAGGACCCATCCATGCAGTTTACGGAGGCTGGTCTGCATTTCCCACGAGGAGGATACTTGCATCAGTGAGTATGTATGTGGGCTGTTATGTAGTAGGTAGGATATGTTCATGGGGTGCAGAGCCAGCTCCTCGGTTCTGTTGGCGGCAGCGGTGGTGGCTCGATTGGCGGCGGGATTCTCTCAGCTATAGCAGGCAGAGACCCAGCCTCGGTGTGCCACAGGTTTCTGACCCCTCACTTAGAACATGGTGGCCACACATATGTAAATACTTTATGTATTATTTTTATTTATTATTATATTTTTATTATTATTATTTGTATTTATATAGCGTCAACAAATTCTGTAGCACTTTACAATATTCAATTACAAGCAAGTGGGTCCCAATAAATAACTGTATTCCGAAGTGGGTCTCGGCCCAAAAAAGTTTGGGAAGCCCTGAGCTAGATATTTGCAATTGCTGCAGAGAACACTCCTTAATATTTAGTTGGTCTGACTTATCAGAGCATGCAGGAGGTAATGTATCTCCAGTATGTGATGCCTCCTTGGATAGAGGTCATTTGGCAGCCTGCTAGCTGGCTCATTCTTGGATGAGATCATCAAGAGCACCACACATGGGAAAAGTACCCATCTTTCCCAGCCATGCAAGCATAAACCGTGTGGAAAGGCTCACATTCATTCACAGGCATTCCTTTCATGCACAGGAAGTCTCTAAGGTTTCTAAGCCAAAGATAACAGTCAGAAAGCAATAGCACTGCAGTGCAAGCATCTCCAAACCTGCTGACAAGCCTTCCACGGCATGAACATTTGCTCCACTGACCAAAAATAGTGTGGAGGGAATTCTGCTGCTAATCTTTGTAGAGTTTTGGGTAAAATTTTTTTCAGGTGTTTGAGTGCGAGAAATTGTGTCTGCAGATTACAAAATCAAATTCCGCTGTCCCTATTAGGTTGGTTTTTCACCTCAAATCTCTCTCTTTCCCTTCAGCTCACGTCAGCTTTGTTTCAACCCATACAAAGGGGTTTCTTCTTGAATATTTCAGGGAGTTTTGTTCAAACCTTTTAACCATTCTCAAGCAGTAAATCCAAATCATCTATTTGATTGGCAGTGGTCACTCTTCATTCTGGAGATTTTAATGGCCTTGATAAATATTTGGGATTCATACATTCATGTACTCATTTTTTCTGACCACTAGCACTTTCTGCGCTTTGCAGTTAGGGACTCCCACTGCCAATTTTTGCCTTTGCTCTATTGGTTAGCCACTGCCCCTAAGTGTTCAACAAGGTCCAAGCACCGGTTTTGGTTTTATTGAGAACCAGTGGAATATCAATGATCACATATTTCAATGACTTGTTGGCCAGGGCTGCCTTGGCTTCAGAACTGCAAATCACCTTAAAAACCTTGCAGGATTTTGCCTTTGTCTTCTAAACATGCAGACATCCTCACTGTCTATGAATTATAGATGTGGTCAACTTTGGCTTGACCCTGAATACTGGACAAATTCACATTTTCCTCTTCAAGGGAAAGCTAAAGACTCTGCGGTCCTAAGTACAGATCCTTTGAATTAAACCAAGCTCCCCTTTATTCAGTTGCATGTAGGTTCCAGGACTTTTGGTTTTGTCTTTTGAGGAGTTCTCTTTGCCCAAAATAGAACAGAATTGCCTCAGGCCAGACTAGGTTTCCCTGTTATAGTGGCTGCTATTGCTGATGTTGACTCTAGGCAGGCCATTTTTATCACTCCCCTTGACAATCTTCACAACAAACACAAGCCTTTCTGGATGGGATGGTGTCTTGGGTCTGCTGTTGATGCAGAGACAGAAATGTCTCCGGGAATTTTCTTCATCCTTCCATTGTCTCCACAGAGCACTGAATTATTACAAATCTTTTGTAAATGATTTTAACTGGTGTTCTTCCTATTACTAAATAAAGATATTTAATTTTTAAAAAAATTCTTAGTTGGCAACTTTAGACATTGAATAAGTATTTCCAATTTTTGCCAAAGAGGGCACAAAAGAATGACAACAAGGATAGCTATGGTGGACTGCAGACCTGCAGATTTTCATTTGCTTGAGGCCGATTATTTGTTAGGATACAGTAAGTGTTGGTATCCATGCCACATGTGGCTGGAAAACTTTTTTTTTATTTTACCTTTTTTTTTCTGGTTTTGGATATAGTTGGGAAATTATAGAACCTCTACCAGGTTTTTATTGTTGTTTGTGTCCCTAGTTATGAAATGTACTCTCATTTTTTGTTCTGGTTATCATTGTCATAGGGGAGGGAGCTCTGCCACTTCTAAGTAAAATACCAGAATCTTAAAGCATTATTTAACTTCAAAAGCACCATTGGGGTGGCTCAGTGTTAAACTGGCCTATAGGTAATTGCACACTTTATTGGTATCCTTGCTACAGGCTAGAGCCTGAAATCCTGCAGTTATCCATAATGTATACAATCATCAGAATTTTCATGGTCACTGTGTAGAATGCCCCTAGCCATCATCTGCACCTTTGTATTGGTGAGGTGGCCTCCCTGGACAGGAAGCAACAGGAGTTAGGAAGGGGCAACACACACAGATAATGCAGGCTGTGATCACAAATTTCATATGAGAGGACCTTGGGATTTCAGGCTCTTGCTGTATCTGCAAAAATAGTGAACACATACAAAGGCACCGGAGGTGCCTGCTTTTCAGGAGTTGGCTTTACACATTGGAACCACTCTTTCCAAGTTCATCCAGCAAAACCTTGGTAATCAGTCAGGTTCTTTTTTGCACACACTGGACAGTTGAGATACAAAGTATCATATTTAGCCTGGTAATAAGATTTGGCAGGGCCACCTGAAGTATTTGTGGTACATTTTCACAGGGTAATACACATAAAACATTTAAAATATTGGCCTGCATTGTAAGTGATAGCTTTTTTTAAATTAATTTTATTGCTATCACAAGAAAGGTTACATAGTATAGTTACATAGTTAGTTACATAGTTAGTGAGGCTGAAAAAAGACATCAGTCCATCCAGTTCAACCTATGATGTGTGTGTGTGTTTGCTTTTAACCGTACATTGTATACCCCTGTATGTTGTGGTCTTTAAGGTGTCCATCCAATAGTTTTTTGAAACTATCAATGCTCCCCGCTGATACGACTGCTTGTGGAAGAGAATTCCACATCCTTACCGCTCTTACAGTGAAGAACCCCTTACGCACTTTAAGGTTAAACCGCCTTTCCTCAAGTTTTAGTGAGTGACCACGTGTCTTATTGTATCTCCTTTCTCTGAATAGTTTGTTCCTTATGCTAGGGTCACCAGTACAGTATTTGTACATTGATATCATATCCCCCCTCAATCGTCTCTTCTCCAGAGAGAATAGGTTCAGTGCTTGTAGTCTTTCCTCATAGCTGATGTCCTCCATTCCCCTAATTATTTTTGTTGCCCTTCTCTGGACTTTCTCCAGTTCCAGCACATCCTTCCTGAGGACCGGTGCCCAGAACTGGACAGCATACTCCAGATGTGGCCAGACCAGAGTCTTGTAGAGTGGAAGAATAATCTCTTTATTTCTGGAGTGAATCCCCTTTTTTATACAACCCAGTATTCTGTTGGCTTTGCTTGCGGCGGCTTGGCATTGCATGCCACTGCCAAGCCTGTTGTCTACCAGTACCCCCAGGTCCCTTTCCATCCTAGACTCACCCAGAGGTTCCCCCCCTAGTGAGTAGCTTGCTTTCTGGTTTCTGGCCCCCAAGTGCATTACTTTACATTTTTCTACATTAAATCTCATCTGCCATGTAGTTGCCAACCCCGTTATTTTGTTCAGGTCTGCTTGCAAGATTTCCACATCCTGCATAGAAGATATTGGCATGCCTAATTTAGTATCATCTGCAAATACTGAGATTGTACTAGATATCCCCTCCTCTAGATCATTTATGAATAAATTAAACAGGATTGGTCCCAGGACAGAACCCTGGGGGACCCCACTTTCAACACCCGCCCAATCCGAGTACTCCCCATTAATCACCACCCTCTGTACTCTCCCCTGGAGCCAGTTCTCTATCCAGGTACTCACCTTATGGTCCATACCTACCTTCCTTAGTTTGTACAGTAAGCGTTTGTGGGGAACGGTGTCAAAGGCCTTTGCAAAGTCCAGATACACCACATCCACAGGCTTACCTTTATCTAAGTGGCAGCTCACTTCATCGTAGAAGGTTAATAGATTGGTTTGGCACGAACGATTTTTCATGAATCCATGCTGATTACTACTTATAATACTGTTTTCATTACTAAAGTCTTGTATGTGGTCCCTTATCATCCCCTCCAAAATTTTGCAGACTACTGATGTTAGGCTGACCGGCCTATAGTTACCCGGGATATATCTCATCCCCTTTTTAAATATTGGTACCACGTTGGCTTTTTTCCAATCAGCTGGCACCATACCCGTCTGTAAACTATCCTTAAAGATCAAGAATAATGGTCTGGCAATCACCTGGCTGAGCTCATTAAGAACCCTTGGGTGCAAGCCATCCGGTCCCGGGGATTTATTTATGTTAAGTTTCTCTAGTTTAGCTCTAAGTCTATCCTCTGTTAGCCATGTCGGCACTTCCTGAGGTGTATTATTTAGTTCGGCCTTACAAGTGGGGTTCGTGTAGCCCCCCGATTCCTTTGTGAAGACTGAAGAAAAGAAATTATTTAACACTTCCGCCTTTTCTCTGTCCTCTGTGGCCATTTTTCCTTTATCATCTTTTATGGGGCCAATGTCCTCGCTTTCCTACTGTTTATATACTTAAATAACTTCTTGGGGTTCTTTTTACTCTCCTCCGCTATATGTCTCTCGTGTTCTATTTTAGCCGCCCTGATTTCGTCTTTACATTTCTTATTACACTCTTTGTAGTGCTTAACCTCCCTGGCGGTATGATTATGTCTGGAATTACATACCAAAAGCGGTACAATTCTTTTCATGGAAATTTGGCGTTATGTATTATAGGCCTACAATTCTTAGTAATTACTGACTTAAACCTGACCAAAACAAGACTCTAGTAGACATCCCAGATGTGATAAATTTGAAACACAAACGCATGAATTATAATCGAATCAATAATATTATTTTATTATTTAATATATAATATATATAATAAAATTATATTATTGATTAGATTATAATTCATGCATTATATATTATATATAGATATGTGTGTGTGTGTGTGTGTATATATATATATATATATATATATATATATACATATATATATATATATATATATATATATATACACACACATATATATATATATATATAATATATAACGCATGAATTATAATTGAATCAATAATATAATTTTATATATATGTGTGTGTGTGCATATTATATATATATATATATATATATATATGCATATGCATATATATATATATATATATATATATATATATAAATATATGCATGTATATATATATATATATATATATATATATATATATATATATATATATATGCATATATATATATATAATATAATATAAAGTGTGTTTTGTGTAACGTTTTTTTTTTTTTTTTTGGAATTTCCCTCCCTAGTTCCGCTCCCATGCAGCATTGCTGCTGCAGGGAACGGAACTAGGAAGTGATCGTACCGACGGAGGGACGGAGGAGCGGCGGGACTCTCGGCTGGCGGTCACAGCAATGAGAGATCATCGCTGGATCGCCAGGATAAGGTAAGAGAAGCTCCGCTGCGCTCTCTGCAATCCACCCCGAGCGTGACTCGGGGTTACCGCTCCTGCAATGAAAAATCATCCCCGAGTCACGCTCGGGATTACCGCTAAGGCGGTTAAATGCTGCCAATGATCCCTCAGTCTTGTATTTTTTGAAGGCCTTTTCTTTAGCTCTAATATACATTTTTATGTTGGAGTTTAGCCACCCAGGGTTTAGTTTTGCTCTTTTAAATTTATTTCCCTGTGGAATGCACTGGCCCACCCCCTTGTTAAGTATGCTCTTGAAGCACTCCCATTTTTCCTCCGTGTTCTTTGTTCCCAGGGTTCTATCCCATTTGATATTTTCTAGCAGCGAGCGCAGTTTAGGGAAATTGGCTCTTTTGAAATTCAGTGTCCTTATATTACCCTTGTGTTTCCTATTACTGTAATTAATACTGAAACCAATTGACCTATGGTCACTGTTCCCTAAGTTGTCCCGTATTTCTATATCCGTGAGCAGGTCTGTATTGTTGGTAATCAGTAGGTCAAGTACCGCATTGTTTCTTGTCGGTGCATTCACCATCTGACCCATGAAATTGTCCTGCAAAACATTTAGGAACTGCCGAGCCTTGGCTGAATGCGCGGTTCCTTCTGCCCAGTCTATATCAGGATAATTAAAGTCCCCCATTATAATGACATTTCCCATCCTTGCTGCCAATCCTATCTGTAACATGAGGTCCGCCTCACCCTCCTCCCTCTGGTTGGGGGGCCTATAGCATACGTCCAATATTACCTTCCCCACCGTGTCTTTCCTTTGAAGCTCTACCCATAGGGATTCTGCCTCGTCCATAGCTCCATTATTAATATCATCCCTCATATTTACCTGTATACTGTTCTTAATATACAAACATACCCCTCCCCCTTTTTTACCCTCTCTATCTCTGCGATAAAGGGAATACCCCTGAATGGTCGCCATCCAGTCATGAGAGCTGTCAAACCAAGTCTCAGTTATCCCCACAAAATCTAAGTCCTCCTCAAACATCAGCAGCTCCAGCTCTCCCATCTTGTTGGCCAGGCTTCTGGCATTGGTATACAAGCCTCGTAATTTTGATCGGTTACATTTATCCTCATTTGATGTTTTTAGGCTGCTCTCTTGATTTTTTCCCGTACCCACCCTGGGTATAGGAGCTCCGAACACCCTACCGCTAATGCCCCCATTTCTGCCCTCTGAAACTTGCTTTCCACTGGCTAATTCTACATCTGTACCCTCCCCCCCATTCCCTAGTTTAAAAGCCCCTCTAACGTTTTGGCAACCCTCGCACCCAGTACGGCTGCACCCAACCCATTTAGGTGCAATCCGTCCCTACCAAAGAGCCGGTGATCGACTGAGAAGTCGGCCCAGTTCTCCAGGAACCCGAAACCCTCCTTACTACACCAGCTCCTCAGGCACTCGTTAACTTCCCTAATCTCCCGCTGCCTCTCTGGTGTGGCTCGAGGTACAGGTAGTATTTCGGAAAATACTACCTTGGAGGTCCTAGTCCTCAACTTAGCGCCTAAGTCCCTGAAATCGTTTAGGACTCTCCGTCTTCCTCTGCCTATGTCATTGGTACCCACGTGTACCATGACAGCTGGGTCTTCCCCAGCCCCACCCAATAATCTGTTCACTCGATCCGCGATGTGACGAACCCGAGCGCCCGGCAAACAACAGTCTTTGTCACAGATTACACTATCTGTCCTTCTAATAATTGAGTCCCCTACCACCAGCACCTGTCTTTCCTTTCCCTTTCTCCCGGCCTCACTGGAGGAGTTCTTCCCCTGGCAGTTAGGGGCGAATATCATTGTGACAGCAATATAGTTACATAGTTAGTCAGGTTGAACAAAAGACACAAGTCCATCTGGCTCAACCAATAACAAACAAATAATAGTAAAGAAAACACAACCATACAATCCCATATGCACAATCCTATACCCGCAGTTGATCAAGAGGAGGGCAAAAAACCCCAGCAAAGCATGATCCAATTTACTACAGCAGGGGAAGAAATTCCTTCCTGATCCCTCGAGATGCAATCGGATATTCCCTGGATCAACTTTACCTATAAATATTAGTACCCAGTTATATTATTTACACCTAGGAAAAAATCCAGGCCTTTTTAAAAGCAATCTAGTGAGCTGGCCAGAACCACCTCTGGAGGGAGTCTATGCCACATTTTTACAGCTCTTACTGTGAAGAAACCTTTCTGTATTTGGAGACGAAATCTCTTTTCCTCTAGATGTAAATAATGCCCCCTTGTCCTCTGTGATAACCTTAAAGTGAATAACTCAACACCAAGGACCCCTTATGTATTTATACATGTTGATCATATCCTTTCCTCTTCTCAAGAGAGAATAAATTCAGTTCCTCTAATCTTTCCTCATAGCTGAGCTCCTCCATGCTTCTTATCAGTTTGGTTGCCCTTCTCTGCACTTTCTTCAGTTCCCCAATATCCTTTTTGAGAAATGGTGCCCAAAACTGAACTGCATATTCCAGATGAGGTCTTACTAATGATTTGTACAGGAGCGAAATTATATCTCTCTCTCTCTCTGGAGTTCATGCCTCTGGTAATACAAGAAAGGACTTTGCTTGCTTTGGAAACTGCAGCTTGGCATTGGCAATAGGCAAGTGACAGCTAGGTACTCTTTATGGAAAGGTCTAGG
This sequence comes from Pelophylax lessonae, assembly GCF_965119305.1. Classification (NCBI taxonomy): domain Eukaryota; kingdom Metazoa; phylum Chordata; class Amphibia; order Anura; family Ranidae; genus Pelophylax; species Pelophylax lessonae. The sequence continues at coordinate 97,985,593 of NC_138773.1, forward strand.
GTCTATAAGACCCCAAATCCCTTCTCTGCCCTTAACAGCATTCAAAAAACCAAGATTGGAGTATTTGAATGCTGTAGATTTCTAAAAAATGGCGCTGAATGTTTCAGAGTAAACCAGAAGTGATTTTATGTCATTGTTCCCGGTTTACTGTTACGAACTGGCTTTGCTTGGCTGTCTGCACGGGTCTCCCAGTAAAAGGAGAGAGGGAGAGAGAGCCACCAAAGGTGCTAGGGGGGTGGGGGAAAAGCCCCCCCCCCGCTGCTTGTGAAAGCAATCGGGCAGCTAGTAAGCCACTCTGGTTGCTATTACAAGAGAGTACAGGTGCCTGATACATGCGCCTTCCTCAAAAATACCGCCCAAGGCAAACGCCTTGTTTGCCCTGTGGTAGATAAGCCCTAGGGATAAAGTTTAAGTCCAAGCCCACATGAGACTGACTTACATGTGTTATGGATTTCTACGATTCAGTTCCCAGCCCTGCCAACCAGCTAAAACGGTTATTGTATCATACCATCACATATTGTTTCTCAGTAATTTTTTTTAAGATTAAAGGTTGATTTATTTCAAATACACACAGAAAAGAGTTACATAAACCCACACAATATGGAAAATATCAGGCATAGTACAAGGAAACATGATATGACAAGAGTGAGGGTTATGACATACCACATATATCTAAAAAGAAAAAAAATGTCTGAATAGTTTCTTATGGTGGAATACCCAAATCTCGCCAGGTACACAATCATATGCCCATAAATTTATTGCAGTGGACCTATAGCTATGTAAAGGACATGTCAAGCTCATTGCTGGTAATCTTCACTGATAAATGTTGCATAGTCATAGTGGAAAGTAAAAAAACACCCAGAAGAAAAATAGCAGAGAGAGGAATAAGGAATTCAAGAGTGACTAGGGGGGAGAAAGAGAAAATGTGAGAGGTGGTTTTGGGTACCAGGAGGGACCCAGGCCCTAAGTGTGTGGGCATGAGAAGTGCATTCAGGAGACAGTGGGCTGTTCACTTTGCAAGGGAATTTTCTCCAAAGCTTAGTAAATGTAGTGAAATTTCACTTTGCACTGAATACCAAATCATGTGCAAGGAAAACTGAAAAAAGCATTTTAGCTATTACAAGGTTCAGCCATATGGGTGAAAAATTCTCAGGCACATCCTGTTCACTGAATGTAAACATCCATATCAGTCCATACAAAGGACAAAGTGGGGTATATTTAATTTGAGGCAAATAGGCTGTTTACCTTGCAAGGCAATTTACCCCTAGTTTAGTGAATGTAGAGAAAATGTCTAATCATGTACAAGGAAAAACAGTATATTTGCTTGCACATAATACACATGATTGAATGATAAAAGTCAGCAAGTCTTCACATCATTCGCTAAGCTCTGGGAGGAAATTCCCTTGGAAATGGAACAGTCTATTTTACACCAAAGGCAAAAATGACCAATGTGAGCCCCTTTCCATGAGCTGTGAACTATTTCAGCAGGATAGGTCATGGGTCCTGTCCTTTTTGCACCCCCTCTCACTGAAGAGCCCAAGTTGACTGCATCTTCTGCCTAGCCCTTCAGTCCGGCCCTGTTGGTGATTAAAGGAGATGTACTGCGGCAGTACACATGATTAGAGGGTTGAGGCTTTGTAGAGAAATAATGGAAATTATTCTTAAAAAAAAAAAAAAGAGAACACTGAGCACAAACCCTTTGCTGGGGCACCATTATTTTACTGTAAACGTTTGCAAAGGTTGCTAAGGCGGGTTTGGCTCACACATGTCTAAAATTGGAGGCTCAGCCCTTTCCCAAAATGTTCTGTTCTCCAACCATTCGATTGTTCCAGCGTCTGTACAACTGTTAGAAGATATAACAAGTCGGTCTGGGTTACTATTAAATGGCTTTATTCTTTACTAAAGTAAAACCTGTCTAACTATAGGCTTGGATAATGAATATTATTGTTGGTGATTCATCCATAATAGTCTATAATATTATGGTATGAAAATCAAGCATTCAATGTGAAAATGTGGTTTTCCTTCAAGGAAAGAAAAAAATAGTCCATCTTCCTTGCCAAACCTCCAAAGCACTATTTTGGGTCCGCGACAAAGAGCCTCATTGTAATAAATCGAATTTAGGAGTTACTGAAAATCATTATCTGCTCTGTATTTACTATATATAATGTACTGATCTCTAGTTGTTCCTTTACCATTTAGGTTTAAAGCCAAAATTAGGTCTCAAGACTTTTATTGTCTCTTTAAAGCCCTGTAGAGACTTATAGAAGGATTTTTAAATTATATTCTTTGCAATTGCATTAAATACCGCTTTTGTTATTCCTTGTCTTCCTATTCCAATATTTTATGCTGGCATCAGTGAGTAATGGCACACCCCTCATTACAAGCTTCCTTACACAGACTAGTGTTGCAAGGAAAGAAAAGGGGCATGTCAGACCAGGTCTTTTACAATACAGAGTACACAGAGTTCTGTGGTCAAATCCTGGTACCTATTGGGATGCACAGCCATCTTAAGAGACCATTTTTTTTTTAAAGACTCCATGACCAGTCCCAAAATTGGTAATATTTATTAAATATCTCTCATGACATAGTGACCAACCCATGACAGATCCCAACTCAAAACACCCAATAATCCCTTTACCTATCCCAACGGAGGGAGAGAGAGATGGTCACCCACCCCCTCTGTCCCGACCCTTTCCCCTACAACCATACCACTCTCCACCACCCACCCTTTTCGCCAACCCCCCCTTCCTTTCTTCCTCTAGCACCCCCCCTCTTCTATTGTCCCCACCCTAAATCCTGAGTATCTTTTAGTCGTATAGAAACCTACTCTCCTACTTCGATCTAAACTCCACATAAAAAAAATGAAGCTTATCCACGATGCCTCAGCCTAGCTTGACAAAATCCCATCCTCCATAACATCTACCTTGCCACAACTAACGCACTGATCCATATGCTCAAAACATACTCCCAGATAATCTTGATAATATCCACTTAGTCGAATGTTAAACAACTAACACTTAAAAAAGATATGAAACCATTTCCACAACATATGCCTTGGGTCACATAGACCCCCTAGATACCTCATTCTAAGGTATCTATTCCAATATTCAGAACCTATGGAAACTAGCGAGTTCCTGTTCTATTTGAAAAAAGGTTCCTTTCCGATATCTCATTACTAGGTTACATTTTGATGGTAAACGATTTAGAGTTACAATGTTAATGAAACATGTCTTATACCATACATCTTGTACGTTTTTTTCTGTAATACATTCTATTGCGCTCGTTCTCCTTTTATTTATGGGAAAAATCTGGAAAAATATGAAAAATCCAAAAAATAAAATCTGGAAAATCTGGAAAAATCCGAAAAAATCTGGGAAAAAAAAAAGAAAAAGAAAAAAAAGAAAATTAAGACTTGTAACGTTTACCTCTCATATCCCGTGTCACATTTCTCTTCAACAACTAGTCTACTTACAAATCTTTTGGATCCCCCTCTGAAATCTATGGTTCTTTCCTCCAGCTCCTAAGTTAATACTGGACACAGTAGTAACATAGAGGTCAGTGGAACAAACCACAGATTGCAGAGGGGGACCAGACACAGTCCTGTGCTGGATTCTGAAAAATCCCCAGCCATCAGTATCTTGTGAGTACTATGGAAATTAGAAGTGTTGGCATTGGAACAGGTAAATACTGAAAGACTTCTTTCCCATAAAGTGTTCTTTTTTTTTATTAACAAGGGTCAGGGTCACTTTATTCAGATTGCACAACTACAATAATAGGGAAGTGGGGGTAAGACTATGAAATAGTAGGCTAATTGCATAGCATCTATCTAACTAAATATCTATTTGTGACTTCATTTGAGCTTCAAATGAGGTGCAAATGAGCAAAACACAGAATATCATTGTGTGTTTTCTGTATTTTTAATTGTTTTCTTTATCACTTAGGCTTTTAAAAGTCTACTGAAGGGGAATCTGTTTTGAGTATGATAACGGTGAAAGCTTCTGGGGCTTTTGTCCTTACTCTTGCTTCACTACCTAGTTAGCCGCTGACCCAGAGTAAGCATAGAGTGTTGGTTTACCTGACCTGCTTATTTATTCATGGTAGGTAAAAAGATAACAAAAAAATAAGGATGATAGTCCCATAACATGTATCTCCAAAAAGAGGTAGGTGGTTTCTTTTTATAAAGTATGCAGCTGAAATTATAATTGAGCTTTATGAATGTCTCCCTTCCACTGATTTTAACAGCTGGACTTCCCCTTGAAGAGAAACCATAATGGTTAATCACGAGCTTTGTTTATTTATTTATTTTTTGAAATTAAAGTGTTTGTTACCCCAGCATTTCATATTCCTGATATAAGCCTGATATACCATGTACTTGTATGAAAAGGTATTCTGTCCTCTTTGTATTGCTTCCTATGTGTGAAATACCTGGCGTTCCTGCCAGTCCCTCTACTCTCCTATTATAAACTGACCAGAACACTGCATGGTCACTTCTCTAGCTATGCTGGGAACTCAGCCTGCTCTTCTCCAATGATCAGACTTGTCCTGACACGCTCCCGCTGCACAACCATTCACTGGCAAGCTCGGTGTGCTGCTGCTTCTCCTCCCCCCAGCTCTTATGCAGCCGAGAACAGAGGGAATGTGATCACTTCTAACAAAGAGAGAAAAATTATTTATATTTGATCATTTACAATCACCTTAATTTGTTTGCTGTTTGTGTGGTGTTTTATAACTATTTTTTCACAAATAAACATTTGGTGTCACATGCTATTTTGGGCTTTCTAAAGGTAGAGCACAGCAGAAGCTATTTTCTTTCAAACTATCTCTCTCTTTAAATAAATCTACATAAAGCCCTTCAAAACAAAGCAGACAGGGAGAGCGGTGAGTCATTCTTCTTGTTCATTCATACATGTGTACATTAGAACTTGAACTACTGAGTTCTGTAAAAATACTTTTTTTTTTTTTTAACAAAGAAGTTAAAGTGTTTATTACCCCAAAACTTTATATTCCTGATTTGTGCCTGCTGTACAATGTACTTGTATGAGAAAGTATCCTGTTCTCTTTTTATTGCTTCCTATATGTGAAATCCTGTTCCTGCCAGAGCACACTAGTAAATTCTCCAGCTATGCTGGGAACTTAGTGTATTCTCCTCCAATGATAAGACTTGTCCTGACACACCTCTGCTACACAGCCATTCCCTGGCAAGCTCAGCGTGCTGCTACTTCTCCTCCTCCCCCCAGCTCTTCTGCAGCTGAGAACAGAGGGAATGCGAAGACTTATAAAAAAAGGGAAAAAGAGTAATTTTAATGTTTTTTTTTTTTTTTATATCTATACAAAAATGCTTTTCTTTCATTTCTATTTTAAACCGAATGGTTCCCCATGTTTTATTCATTCGAAGACCCTGCAAAGACAGAAGAATATATGCTGATGTACTAGAAGTGGACTAAGTGCCCAAGCCCTGGTGTGGGCTGACAACACCAAGCATTTTTGTGGACGTCAACCCTTTTAGTTGTCTTTTGCCGATCTGCTTAAACCCACTGCTTAGTATATTCTACACAACATTTCTGATAATTGATATGTAGTCACAAGACGAGGTAACACATCAAGTTGGCACAGCAGAGCTCTAACTTTCTGACAAGGTCAACAGCTTTTTATTTTTTTTTTGCATTTATCGAAAAGATATAGCAAAACAAAACACTTTCATTTGTATATTTAACAGACCAAAAGAATTCAAATACAACAAAATTATTGTTAGGTTGTGCATACACTTTAATTTTCTTCTACAGCAGGAAGTTAGCTGAGAGTTTGTATGTGGAAAGGTTTCCGACAGAATCTGGCATGCTGTAAAGACCAAAAAAAAAAAAATAGTTTTACTAGGTCTTGGTGAAAGTAGACATCCTCCAACTCACATGCCACCTACCTAAGCAGGGCAGCAGCTTGGAAGTAAGTAGTGAATAGATTTAATGACTCAATTATATTAGGCACATGAGTCTATTCTCATTGTTATGAAAGTATGTGAATTGTACTGGTGTCCCTTAAAGGGGTTGAAAAGGTTAGTTTTTTTCTAATAAAAATAACAAGCATGGTATACTTACCTGCTCTGTGCAAGAGTTTTGCACAGAGCAGCGCTGTTCCTCCTTTTCTGGGGTGCCCCACCGTCACTTCTGGCTCCTCCCCTTCATTTGGTGCCCCTGCAGAAAGCAGCTTTCTATGGGGACACCCATGTGGACGCTCCCGGAGTCTATTGACACAGACAAAGAGACTCGGCCCTGCCCCCCACTCCCATGTCACTGGATTTGATTGACAGCAATGGGAGCCAATGGCTCCTGCTGCTATCATTCTGTCCAATGAGGAGAAAGACAGCAGCTATAGCCGCTGGGCTCGTGCTCATCACTGGATCAGATCAGGCTTAAGTGAGAAAAAGGGGAGGTCTGGGGACAGCCGCAGAAAAAATGTTTTTTCACCTTCATGCATTGAATGCATGAAGGTGAAAAACCTTGAGGCTTTACAATCACTTTAAATGTACAGAATCTGGTTAACTAACTACAGTACTTGAATAATTTAATTACATATAGAAATACCAGGCTGAAACTTAGCTGATTATGAAAATTCTGTTTATTCGTTATTCCAGACTAGAACAAGTAGAGTAACAGTCTACTGCTCAAGGCATTCCCAGTACAAGCAAGCTTCTGTCATATGGGTGCAAAATTATCAGGCACATCTTGTTCACTGAATGTAAACATCCAGATCAGTCCATACAAAGGACACAGTGGGGTTTACTAAAGGCAAATAGGCTGTTAACTTTTTAGGGCAATTTACCCTTAGCTTACAGAATGTGATGAAAATGCACTTTGCAAAGAATACCTAATCATGTGCAAGAAAAAAAACAATATTGGGTGATTGAAGTCAGCAGAGCTTCGCCTTACTCACTAAGTTAAAGTAACATGCCCTTGCAAAGTGCAAATTCCCTTGCAAAGCAATCAGCCTTTAGTAAACCAACCCCAGAGAGCTCATTCATGTTGAGCTTCTACCTCTGAGGCATTCTTTTAAAACTGAGCTTAACTGTAAATATGTAGAAAAAGTTTTAGCGATATATACGGTAGAGGGAGGACCTCAAAAGAACGTGCAGATCTATTCGTTTATTACAGATGCTAGATGAAGGACTGGATGTTTTTTTGACTTAAGAAAGTATGCAGATCAGAGTGCTAACATCACTTGCATACTTATTCTGGGCCAGTGCTTTTATTAAGGCTGGATTTACATCTGTACATGGTAGTAACAAGTGGTAAACACATACTTTACTGCAGTGCACAGTATCACACAAATGGCATCCCATACACCTGGCAAACGCACCCCAACAAATGGACATTACAGTGTGCTACAGATTGGAACCACATGCAGTTTGGCCACCACCTATTGATCTATGTGGACCTCTGTTAGTTCTTTCATGTTGTTTTAAACTGAACGCATTAAAGTGCTAATTAGCACACCTTTGTTATCATTCACGTATAATGCTAATGTATACTTAACCACTAGCGAACCACAATACATCCCCTCCCTTCCGCTGCTCACCTGTGTTTCTCAGACTTACCGTTTCCACCAGATCGCCTGAGAAAGGATCTGGCGGTGCGGCAGGCTGGTCACAGAGGCGATAAAAGACTAGATCGTCTTTGATTTCCTCTATGGCCTTGGATGACTGGGGCAACATCATGAAGTCACTTTCGGTCCAGGGTGGAAGATAACCTTTGTTATCATTCACGCATAATGCTAATGTATACTTAACCACTAGCGAATAGCAATACATATAAATACATTGCGGTTTGCAATTGATTTACCGGGATTATGGCTGAAGATATGAGCCATAACCCCAGTATTGTTTTTTTCAGCAGCTGGCTTTCTCTTGAAACCATTCAGAAAGGCTCATGGGCCGCTGAAATGTTTTCAGAATAGGTGGGAAGGGACATCCCCTCCCTCCTGCTGCTCACCCGTGTTTCTTAGACTTACCGTTTCCAGCGGCTCGCCTGAGAAAGGATCTGGCAGTGTGGCCAGCTGGTCACAGAGGCGATAAAAGACTAGATCTTCTTTGATTTCCTCTATGGCCTTGGAGGACTGGAGCGACATCATGAAGTCACTTCCGAGCCAGGGTGGAAGTAAACAATTTTTTTTTCTTTAACCTCCCTAGCGGTATTCCCGAGTGTGGCTCGGGGTTAAATTTCAGTGCCAAAAGCGGTAACCCCAATCCACACTCGGGGTACCACCAGGAAGATCGTTGGATCCTGTAAGAGAGGGTACTCACTTTGTACAGTATATCTATATATATATATATGTATACACACATAAATATATATATATACATACATACATACTTTAACTTATTTATAGTTATTTATTATATCATAATTTATGATTTTGTGTTTCAAACTTTATCATACACGAGATGTTATAAAGAAGAACGCACAGTAAAAAAAAAAAAATCATATGCAAATAGTTGGTTTGGGCTGCTCGTTCTTAAGAATTTCTAGCACCTACTTTCAGCACCTAAAATCGGAAAGAATCATACCGCCAGGGAGGTTAAAGCAAAAGATAAAAAAGGTTTTTGTTTTTTTGATCCTTTGCTTTTCAAGGTAAAGGAGAGATTTTGGGGTCTTTTTGACTCCAGATCTCTCCATAAAGAGGACCTGTCATCCTTATTTCTATTACAAGGGATGTTTACATTCCTTGTAATAGGAATATAAGTAATAAAAATAAAAAAAATTAAAGGGACAGTGTAAAATTAAAAAATAAAATAAATAAGAAAAAAATATTCAAAGCGCCCCCCCTTGCGAACTCATACGTAAGTTGCACGCACATATGTAAACGATATTCGCATTAAACATGTGAGGTATCGCCAAAAATGTTAGAGCGAGAGCAATAATTCTAGCACTAGACCTTCTCTGTAACTTTAAACAGGTAACCTGTAAAGGTGTTTAAAATATCACCTAAGGAAAAGTACCATAGTTTGTCGCCATTTCACAAGTGTGCGCAATTTTAAAGTGTGACATGTTAGCTATCTATTTACTCGGTGTAACATCATCTTTCATTTTGTACAAAAAAGTTGTGGTATATATTGGGTTTTGCTTTTTTAAATTCATTGAAATTGTTATTTTTATTATTATAATTATTAATATTAATAATAAAAAATAAATAATAATAATTATTATTTTTAATAATTATTATTAAAAATTTCGTATGAAAAAATGCTGTGCAAATACCCTGTAATATTAAAACATTTCAACGATCATTATTATTCCCTAGGGTCTCTGCTAAAAAAAAATATATAATGTTTGGGGGTTATAAGTACATTTTTAGCAAAAAAGTTCTGAATTAAACTTGTAAACAAAAAGTGCTAGAAAAGGCTTCGTCTATGACTCACCTTTACAGCTGTTACAGTTTATAACTGGGATTTAATTACATCAAAGGTATATTTCTCTATTTTATGGTCAAGGTAATATAGAGACTAAACACTGCAGTTCCCTTCACATTAGCCCCAGCCCCAGTAGAGTGTAAAATTCCAATGACCAGGATATTGTGGACAAAGCCTAGGTACAGTTTGGATTGTAGGAGGAGACTGGAGCACTTGGGGAATTTCACATGAATTTCAAAATTTCAAAAATGAAACAGTCAGACTCCATTATAATACTGGAGGCAGGAAGTGAACTCAGTATGAAAGGACATCTTGTGGCTAGACCCATTCACAAAAAAAACTAAGAATATATTCTGTTTGTAGGCTATGCTAAGATTATCTCTAAGTTGATAACTACATGAACAATCTCTGCCTCCAGTATGTTCCTTATCTAACCACCGGCCTCCCAGCAGTTTCTGTTATGATATGACTCCAGCAAGCCGGTTCCTCCCTGAACATTGGCCTTTATCCACAAGCCCTCCTATACCTAATTAATTGGATAATTGAAACTGGCAGGTGAACGTAGAAAGTCAGAGATATCTCGGATACTGGCAGTTTTCCCATTAATGCTTTGCTCAAAAATATATTATTGTACTGTACATGGATTAAATGAATTCCAAAAGAAGTACACTGATATATACTCCTGTATTCGCTCCTCGTTCCACTTTTATGGTACATAAAGTACCACTGGAAATACTCTTTTTAGAATATTAATTAATAAAGTATAACATGGTTGGATTCTTCTGACTCAACAACTTGTTTAACCTCCCTGGCGGTATGATTCTTTTGGATTTTAGGTGCTGAAAGCGGTACCATTATTTTGCATGTAATTCTTGTGAATGAGCAGCCCAAACCAACTGTATACATTTATATATATATATATATATATATATATATATATATATATATATATATACACATACATAAAAAGTACAGTAAAACTGCAGGAAAGGGCACTGGGGGTCAACTAATGTGATTTTTGTTTTATTTTGAATAGTATCAGTGTGTTTGGTGTGTTTTTACATTTGAATTTGCCGCCGGTTCCACCCCCCCTGCGAAGGGGTCACGTCGCAGGAGACGGAAGCTGGGGCACGGAGAGGATCGGGAGGAAGATCCGCCGTGAGACACCGCCGGGACACATCGCTGGATCCCGGTGACAAGGTAAGTAACCCTGCTTACAGGATCCAGCGATGCATCTGGCGGTACCCAGAGTGTGGCTCGGGGTTACCGCTTTTGGCTCTAAAATTTAACCCTGAGCCATGCTCGGGAATACCGCTAGGAAGGTTAAATAGCTTTTACACCCTAGTCAATCAAGTAACAAAATCAGAATAATTGGAGATAAACCAGGGTGGCTTATGTACAATTGACTGCCACTGTCTGCTGTAGATAGATGAGTGACGAGGAGATCAGCAATAGTGGGATTTGAGGATCAGTGTTTTCATCCATACGTTCCAACAGTGCAGATCAGTACATGGATGGAAATATAGAACCCTGGTAAGATGCCTACACAAGCTGGAGGATTAGTAAAGTAGATGATGTTTTAGTAAGTCAACAAAGAAGTTATGAGCACAACATAATTTATTATTATATTATATTATATATATATATATATATATATATAATATATATTTATTATAGTTTATTTACTAAAGACAAATAGATTGTGCACTTTTGCAAGTAACATGGAACAAAGAAGACATAGAGGCGCAAGCAGGGGACATGTTACCACTGGATAATGTCCATAGAGCAAGTCTTGAAGACTACCCTTATTGTCCATGTAAAAAAAATGGGGCACAGTCTCTGGACTCAGGGCCAGCCTGGAGGGGAGCAGAAGCGATCTCCAAACATGCAATAAACAGAGAGAACTGGTGCCTCTGAGTATAAACTGTGAATGATTTAATGTTGAAGGACACAGTAAAAACTCACATATAAGATTGTAGAATCAGGCACATGAGATGTCCGGTGTACAGGGTCTGCATGAGGCAGCCTTTTAAGTCTTGTAATGCCGCTCGTGTCATAGTCCTGTCCAGCAGGATGCGAGGATGGCGTAGAGGGACGAATCTGAGGGCTGGACCGCAGGGTGAGCAGCAGCTTCTTCCGTGTATGCGTCATTGGTGTGCATGCGACGTCGGTGTGCAGGCAGTCAGGACAATAACTGACACTTTTTGGGGACCAGTGACACTGATACAGTGATCAGTGCTAAAAATATGCCCTGTCACTGTACTAATGACACTGTCTGGGCAGGGGTTTGACATCAGGGGTGTGCCTAGTCAGTGTTTGTGGGAGGTGCTTTTACTATGGGAAGGTTTTGATTCATATTCCTGCTTTGCAGGAACACAGGATCAATGCTTTCCCTACTGATAGAACAGCTATCTGCCTTGTTTAGGTGGGCAGATCGGCGTTCTGCATGTGTACCGAACAATCAGTGGGTGCTGGCAGACATCCGGTTTGTGGGACCCACTAATCAGCTCCCACTGTGATTCTATACTCGCGCTCGATACCCAGAGATGCAAGATTATATATACGTGATCCTGCACAGCGCAGTCACACTGTAGCAGTAAAACTTTTTTGTCCATTCTTCATTATTACCATCATCATCAGCTGAACACCAGCCTGTCTACCTTTTCAGTAATGCTGCTAAAGCGCTGCTCAACTGTTGTCAAATTTTACCCAAAAAATATGTTGTTGTCCTCTTCGTCTTTAGCCTTCCTTTCTGATTGCTTTAAGTGGCTGTAAAAAGTTTGTGATGGGGCTGTGCTTTGGGGCTGCAATACACTGAAAAATTAAGGAATTTTCTATTTTTGTCTCCTTCGTCATCTTTATCACACTTCAGACCAATAACAAATATAAGTATACATCACAAAATGTCTTCATCATGGTTGACTTGTGATATCCACTTATGCTCCATGCTGCTCCAGAGATAAAACAATTGGCCATCAGTCCCTTGTAGGGGCAGTTTCCACAGTACAAGTCCCCAATATCTGGGAATATTCATAGATGTGACGTGTTTAAGACCTCAGTAAGTAACATGTTCCCTTTGTCTTTCAATTAAAAAACATTTTTTAAATATAATTTTACAGCACAGGTACTTTAGCAGTTCCGGAGTGTTACCTTAGGAGCTAATGCTGATAAGATAAATGAAGGGTAACTGTTCAGGGTTAATATGAGATGTGAACCACTTCTGGTCCGGAAGATTTTCCCCCTTAATGACCAGGCCATATTTTGCGATTCGGCACTGCGTTACTTTAACGGACAATTGCACGGTCATGCGACGCTGTACCCAAATAAAATGTCTTTTGATGGTATTTGATCACCTGTGCGATTTTTATTTTTTGCGCTATAAACAAAAAAATTGCGACAATTCTGAAAACAAAAACAATATTTTTCACTTTTTGCTATAAAACATTCTCAAAATTTTTTTTAAAAATCAACATTTCTTAACATTTTAGGCCAATTTGTTTTCTGCTACATATTTTTGGTAAAAAAAAATTGCAATAAGCGTATTTTGATTGGTTTGAACAAAAGTTATTGCGTCTACTAACTACGGGAAATATTTACCGTATTTATCGGCGTATAACACGCACTTTTTCCTCCTAAAAATGGAGGAAAAAGCAGCAGTGCGTGTTATACGCCGATATTAAAAAAAAAAAACGGCCAGGAAGCATTGCCGAGAGCAGAAGGGGCGGGCCGGGCCGAGGAGAAGGAAGGACGAGCTGTCATAAGAGCAGAAGGGGGCGGGCCCAGCCGAGGAGAAGGGAGAACGAGCGAGCGCAGTCATCAGAAGTCCCGCCTATGACAGACGTCACACTTCTCGGCAGAGGAGGCGGGACTTCCGATGACTGCGCTCGCTAGTTCTTCCTTCTCTTCGGCTCGGCCTGCCCCCTTCTGCTCTTATGACAGCTCGCCCTTCCTTCTCCTCGGCCCGGCCCGCTCCTTCTGCTCTCGCCAATGCTTCCCAGCCTTTTTTAAAACAAATGAGGTCAGTTCCAATGGCGCTTGCGAGGCTGCATATTTGGACATTGCGCTTGCGAGGCTGCTTATATGGACACTGCTGGTGGGCTGCATGTATGGACACTGCTGGTGGGCTGCATGTATGGACACTGCTGGTGGGCTGCATGTATGGACACTGCTGGTGGGCTGCATACATGGAAACTGCTGGTGGGCTGCATGTATGGACACTGCTGGTGGGGGCTGCATATATGGACACTGCTGGTGGGCTGCATTCATTGACACTGCTGGTGGGCTGCATATATTGAGGTTGGATATATGGACACTGCTGGTGGGCTGCATATATGGACACTGCTGGTGGGCTGCATTTATGGACACTGCTGGTGGGCTGCATTTATGGACACTGCTGGTGGGCTGCATTTATGGACACTGCTGATGGGCTGCATTTATGGACACTGCTGGTGGGCTGCATACATGGACACTGCTGGTTGGCTGCATTTATGGACACTGCTGGTGGGCTGCATTTATGGACACTGCTGATGAGGATGCATTGTTGGACACTGCTGATGAGGCTGCATTCATGGGCACTGGTGAGATATCATTTGATTTAAAAAAAAAAAATGTTCTGAGTTCAAAGCTGTTTATTTTAAATTTAAGCTTTTTTCCTGAAATTTCTCTCCAAATATTGGGGTGCGTGTTATACGCCGGCGCATGTTATACGCCGATAAATACGGTATGTCATTTTTATTGTTTTTTTTCTACTAGTAATGGTGGTGATCTGCGATTTTTTGCGGGACTGCGATTGGACCCCTAACTGACTTTTATGACACTTTTGGGGGTACCAGTGACATTACTACAGTAATCAGTGCTAAAAATATGCACTGTTACTCTAATAATGCCATTGGCAGGGAAGGGGTTATTCCTGTGGGTGATCAAGGGGTTAAATGTGAGCCTAGGGGAGTGATTTTAACTGGGGGGGGGGGGGCATGGCTTCTGAAATGACCATAGAGACATGTGATCCTATATAGAAGAATCGCATGGGCTCTATGATCATTTCAGGGAGCAGAACGGTCAGCTGTGTTTACAACAGCTGACCGTCCTTCTCTCTCAGTGGGGAGCGATCGCGGGTGTCAGGCGGCAATCGCTGCCGAGTGGGGGCGGGAGCGCGATGCCCCTAGCTTCCCGCGCGCGACCGACGTAGGAGAGCCACCCTGCCACAGTAAAAAGGCAGCGGGTGGTCGGGAAGCGGTTAAGTGTATGGTAAATCAAAACTTTTTTTACATTTGGATAGAGTGTATTATAGAATATTAGACCTACGGTAAAGTTTTTATTGCTGACTGTGTCCCCATTTGGGAGATTCTCCTGACATTTGTCCCGGTAATGACTGTCAAAACAGAAAGTGAGGGGATTTTCAAAATGTTAGTATTGTCACCAGAACAATGGTTGAGTGTAAGTTCCAATGGGGACACCTGTTCTGGTGACAACTATATAAGAGGGGGATTTCCCTCACATTTCTCCTACTTCCTGTCGTATCTCTAAAACAGGAAGTGAAGGGAAATCTCTCCAATTGGACACAAACAACAAAAAAAATAACCTGATAGGGGTTGTAACATTTACTTACTCTAACCAAAAGGAATTACAAAAAAAGGTTACAGTACATAACCCTGTGTAAGTTTTAGGTCACTCAAACTGGAACTTACACGGATCTCTAAAGTGTCTCCCCACCCCTATGCACATGCAGTGGTCCAACCACCCATGCAGTCACATGCTCCTCAAAACCTAGAATCACCAGTTCTTTTCTTTGCTTGCATAATCTGAACAGTGTGGCAGCAGAACAAAGGAAAGGTGGGAATTTGCTGCTGGAGAAAAGAGTATTAAAACAAAGTTATTTTCTCCTTCCTGAATGGGAAAACCTCAGGTTTCTTTTAATATTAGGGACAGAATTTGATTTTAGTGCCTACATGTCCTATGCCAATCTGTCATCACCAAACGCTAACACATTGTTGTCATTTCCTGTGCTGTCTTACCCCTAGAATGATGGGTAAAATACAGAGTTGTATAAAGTACTCAAAACCCATACTTGAGTAAAAGTACAAGTGCTCGATCAAAAAGTGACTTGAGTAGAAGTGGAAGTGCTCGATCAAAAAGTGACTTGAGTAGAAGTACTAAAGTATTCAACATTTTTTGTACTTAAGTATTGCAAGTAGTTTTTTAAAAGTACTCAAGTACTGAAAGTAAAAGTACAAGTACTGTGTTATGTAGTTATTAAAGAAAGAAGTCAAAAGTTTGAACATCATATTGTTTTTTATTATTTCAAATGCAGCTTTTATTTATACATACAGTAGCTTTTATTTTCGTATGCGCTGATAATACACATGTTGTGAGCTTCATGAAACCTGCCATCTACTGTTCTGGCAGTGGTAATTTTTATAATTGTAACGAGTAACTATGCAGCACAAAAAAAAATATTGGAGTAGAAGTATTGAAATCATTGAAAAAATGTAGTGAAGTAAAAGTGGAAGTAGGAGAAAAAAATCCTACTCTAGGAAAGTACAGATACCGCCTTTTGGTACTTAAGTACAGTAGTGAAGTAGTTCTACTTAGTTACTATACATCTCTGGTAAAATACCATTGTACAATAGTTGCATAAGTCACAGAATGCAGCCTATTCTGTCATTTTTTGTTTCTTTCTGTGCCTTGGATTGTGAGACAAACAATCATTTATTCATTCAACTTTAGACATCCAACCCATTTTTTAAAAATGAATCCCTGTATTTATTGACATAAATATTAATGCACACATTAGGGTTGTTGTTATAGTTGAATATTATGCAAAAATCCACTTTTTAAGAAATTAAACTATTATTGCCATCCTTAGAACAGCTATGAAATATGATAATCCTTTAAATACAATGCTTAACAGGCATGACCCAACCACAAAATATAAGTGTGACATGCCCGGGAGTGTAGCATGATGTTATTGTTCAGCTGTGCAGCTAGGTTCACAAAGTGTAGCAAACATGAAAGAAGACGTGGTCAACATTTCCCTAATTAGTAAAAAAAACAAGAAAAAAAAACTAAAGTGCAAATTCTCAAATATTGTTTTATTTACTTTTGCATTATTTGTGATAGACATTTCAGCTTGGCAGCTTCTGGAATAAAATGGTAAAAAAAACAAAATCTTAAAAAGTTTCTTTTTTAATTCCCAAGAATTTAGCGTGCCTGGTGTGTTTATAATAGACACCAGTGTCCATTTATTTAGACAAAAAGCATTTTATGCACAGAGGCCTGTAGTAACTTGTAGTCTGTCGTAAACACTTCAATTCCCATCTGTTATGGACTGAAAACTTGAAAGAACTTTGTTGTAATCTCATAATTCACATGAGCGTTTTACATTTGTGAACCTTTCCTGACCCTGCCACAAGAAGTGTAAAAAATCTATTTTCCTGGGGAACAAATTTTCCATTTGTTTGGGAGATTTAGGAATGCGGTATGAAGAACAATTAACCACAAGGACATGATAATTAGTGTTTTGGATACATGATAATTAATAATTCTTAGAAGGGCTTAAATTATTTTTCCTTAGCTCATACGTGCTTATAGTCATCCTATAAGACAGCTTTGTGTTACACAGAATGATGACATGCAAAGTGCAGTAAGTTGTTGAAACCATTCAGATTTATTCTTGTATTATTGTAATACAGAATAATTAAAGATGATTTCTGGTTGGAGATGGGATATACTGGACTTAGACAATGATTGGGATGATCTTTGGGACCTTCCCAATTGGACGCTGGCCTCTTTACGGCACAGACTTATACAATTCAAAATTGTACACAGGGCCTACTATAGACCTTACAGACTCCATAGGATGAATTCTTCACATCCACAAGAATGACGTACCGTCCTGTTCCGATTGCGGACAGGACGGAACGTCACTTCCGGTCAGGAACTTCCTGCTCGTGGAACGCACACCGAGGGCTGCGAACACGTTTTTTTTCTGTATATGCCATAACGTTCTTTTTGTTTGTAAGTATCCAATTGGCTATATGGTTAAAATAAAAATAGTTCATACTTACTTCACCATGTACGGCCTTTCTTTTATTTAATGGTGGAAGCGGAAGCGGACCCATTTATTTATGTTGAAGGTTATATGGAAAAATTTCCTTAAAAGATCCTGGCAACAAGGGCTACTGTGCAATACTATTCAAGGCTTCTATTTATTGGCAATTTGGTGAGTGGGGAACCGAGAGGGGCACCTATCACTTTGAAGCACTTTATATATTTTGGCACCTCAGCACCTTATTTTGGATCACGATTAAGGACTTTTTTTATATTCACGTGGCAGTAATTGTTTATATGGACTTATATGATAATCTACAGCACTTGAGCACTTTACTTTGATCACTTTTTAGAGTTTATTCATATAATTTGTGTGTGATGAATTGAATATTTATCATTTTTTTTCACTTGATTATTATCACTGATGCTAGCACTGCATAAATTTGATTTCTATTGCTTTTTCCTAAGGTTTGCTTAGTGTTGCAGAAGCTGCATACACTTTTCACATATTATTTATCTAGTCACCTATTTATCCAGTAGCGCGGGTTTAAATTAGTTTATTCACATCCACAAGAATGCTGGAGGTAAGGAGGCTCCCCAGGTGATTTCTCTCATTCAATCTGGTCTTGCCTGGTCGTTATTGGATTCTGGGAAGAAGTGCTGACTAAAATAAATCGTGTAACATCTGTTCCTGTGCAACCCTCAATGCATGTATGTGTATGGGCCTCATGGAGAATATACCTACAGTGGCTGGTCAGCTTACTCCTTTTCTATGCTAGAAAAGCCATAACGGTGCACTGGAAAAAGTTCCCCCCAGTCTGCCACTATAAATACACCTACATAAATAGAGGCTACTCCAAGAAATACGATAGGGTATGGTCTAAATGGCTGGCTGAGTCTTCATCTGCTTCAGAGATGAAAATGGAGTAAAATCTGATCTCATGTTGGGTTTTCTACATAATTGCCTTTGCTATGGGGAGACCCCCTCACAGTCTTTTGTTCTCCTCTTTACTCCTTATAGAACTTTTTTTACACATATGGATGACATTGCGAGCCACACCCTAGTGATTTCCGGGTGTAACCCATGCCAACTACTGTTTCATATATTCCAGATACCCCTGCATGGTTTCACAGTGCTGTCTATTATGGTTATATTTTATATTGTTTGTATTTTGTGTTGTTTTTTTTAAATCTTTAGTCGAGATTTCTAAAAAAAAACTAAAAAAGATTTCTGTTTGGTTGTATAGGGCGCATTGTTATTTTTGATTAGTAAACATGCTCATTTATATGATACATACAGGAAAAAGTAGCCACAAAGAGCATAAAAAAAAATCAATTTTTTTTTTTTGTGGTCTTACATCCCTAAATTAATTAAATACGAACAGCTGTAATTTTAATTGCACAACAATGGCCACAAAAGGCACCTAAGACCTGGCCCTGGACGCCCTTTACAGCAGATCAGTCCTGAACCCAGTGAAGGTTTCCCTTTACTCTCCCTACAGTAACTTACCTCCTGTTCTTTGCTGACACTATGCAGTAGCCCAGGCTGCAGAGGTAATATGCCTATCCCTGTAACAGCACACTATTGCTCAGAGTTTAATTACTTCTTCTGACGGGAATACGATTTAGGCAAAGTGGGATCCATCTCACATATTATATGGTGGCTGAATAGTGATACTAAAGAATATTGAATGGACTGACCATAACCATACCCATATAGGGCTAGGAAAAAAAAAATACTCAGTATGTGTTTAACAAGACTATGTATTAAGTAGGGAGGAAGAAATAATACAAATACATGTAACCCTTGCTTCAAATTATAAAAAAAATCTGTCTTAGTTTAAAGTACAACTAGCCAAAACCAAGCTTTTTTTGACCACCTGTGATTTAGTGGTCATTGCTATCTGGTAAGTAAGCAGCATGTATTATCTGTCTGGCTTGTGTAGCATGATCCTTGCTGCCAACCTGGTTCAGCATCACAGATTTCTACACCTGTCTGTCATCTATCATAGAGCACAGAGGAGAACTTTCTGTGAAGAGTGTGAAACTTTTATTATATGGACAATCTCTCTATATTTTAATAATATTTGTGTACATTTTTCTACTTGTTAAAAAAAAAAAAAAATATTTGTGTACACTTGTTTCTACTATTGTCTCACCATTTGTATGAACCTGTTTATCGATTTATAAGTTGTTAAATTTAGGGGTTTATATAAATCCATTTACTCATACTATTGATTGTTTAATATCATGAACAGTGGTAGGAAAATTTGACAGAGGTTTGTTCAGAACTGCTGTTATCATTTTAGCGCTGCACTTTATTTAGAAAAATGAAAAAATTTCGGACCCGAGCCATGAACTTTCTAAGTCTATGGGACCTGAACTTGAAAAATCAAAAGTTCCCATTTTTAAGGCTTATATGCAAGTTATTGGCAAAAAAAGGGAATGGGGGCCCAGGAGCCGCCCTGGGGGGCATGTACCAATTAAAAAAATATAGTTTTTACAGGAGCAGTGATTTTAATGATGCTTAAAGTGAAACAATAAAAATGAAAAATTTATTTAAATATAGTGCCTGTGGGGTCCCCTTAGTCTGCCTGTAAAGTGGTGCATCTGTACCATGTATAGAACCTGCTGCAGCAAAACTGACATTTATAAAGGAAAACAAGACATTTAAATTGCCTGCAATACAATACCAGTGCAGGTAATACAAAAATATAAAAAAAAACAGTGTGGGTCCATAACAATCCATACCAGACCCTTATCAGAGCAAGCAGCCTGGCAGGACATGAAAGGGGGGGGGCAAGCGAGCAGCCGCCCCTCCCGAACCATACAGGCCACATGTCCTTAACATGGGGGGGGGGCTTTGGGACAAGGGCCTCTTCCTGACAACCCTGGGCTGTGGTTGTGGGGTTCTCTGGGCAGGGGGCTTGTTGGAATCTGTAAGACCCCTTTTACGACGGGGCCCCAGATCCCAAACCCCTACCTATTCCCCAAAAAGTGTAAAAAAGAAGTAAAAACACACACACACAGTTTTTGACAATTTCTTTGGTATAGATTTTGGGTGGGATCCCATGCCATTTTTCTTTAAATCATGGAGTGGGGTTTCCCCTTAAACTCATACCAGAATTAAGAGTCTGGTATGGATTTTGGGGGGGGGACCCCATGCATTTTCTTTTTAATTTTGGCATGGGGTTCACCTTAAAATGTATACCAGACCCAAAGGGCCTGGTATGAATCAGGTGGGCCCCACGCTATTTTTATTTTTTTTTTCTTCTAGCTGAGTGCCCCGCTAATTTGGGTGTTTGCTGAACAGGCAATGTTCGGCCCAAATTTTTTCTCAGCCTGAACTACTCAACCAATTATCCCTAATTACCTGACAGAGGTTTAACAATAGAAAGAAAACAAGAAAATAACTTACATCTGCTGAGGTTGTGGTATCCCTTTCCGCTTGAAGCTTGCAACCATCTGTGAATACAGTTGGAGAATGCTCTGCGACGTTCTTATATGGGTGCTGAACTAGGTGAGTTACGAGAGGTCTGAAAAAAGATGAGAGCTCCAAAGCCCTCACCCTGGCCTGACCTAGACCACCAAGGAATTAGAAGTGACACAGGTTCATTCTTTAACCACTTCTGGACTGGAAGGATTTGCCCCCTTAATGACCAGGCCATTTTCTGCGATACGGCACTGCGTTACTTTAACAGACAATTGGGTGGTCGAGTGACACTGTACCCAAATAAAATGCATGTCCTTTCTTTCCCCACAAATAGAGCTTTCTTTTGGTGGTATTTGATCACCTGTGCCTTTTTTAATTTTTTTGTGCTATAAACAAAAAAAGAGCGACAATTCTGAAAAAAAAAAACAATATTTTTCACTTTCTGCTATATAACATTCCGAAAAAAAAAAAAGATTTAAAATCAATTTTTTTCCATCATTTTAGACCAATTTGTATTCTGCTACATATTTTTGGTAAAAAAAATCCCATTAAGCGTATTTTGATTGGTTTGCGCAAACGTTATCGCGTCTACAAACTAAGGGGAAGATTTATGTCATTTTTATTTTTTATTTTTTCTTTACTAGTAATGGCAACATTGCAGCGGACAGATCGGACCCCTAACTGACATTTTTGACACTTTTGGGGGGACCAGTGACATTTTATAGTAATCAGTGCTAAAAATATTCACGGTTACTGTAATAATGAAACTGTCAGGGAAGGGGTTAACCTAGGGGTGATCAAAGGGTTAAGTGTGAGCCTAGGGGAGTGATTTCTAACTGTATGGGGGAGGAGAAAATGTATATACTCCAAAATAATTGGTGTGTATATCCCTCGCGCCTAGGATGTTCCAACAGATAGATAAGGGTGAAGTGGGTAAAGGGATAATGGAGGAGTAATGCAGCTGCTATAGGGAATAAAGTTAGATAAAGTAGAGATAAGACCCCAGGGGGAGTTAGGGCCAACTATAGCGCTTGCTGAGATTAAACCAGGGGTGGACAAGGGCTTAGCAGTGTCCCAGGTTGGGGAAGAGTAGGCGTAAAAATAAAGTGCTGGTTGCTGATAAATAATCAATCAATAAATAATTATATGGTGTGGATAAATATCATAATAATAATAACAATAATACTGTAAGTGGATGGGTAACAATCAAAGTTATCATAAAATAAATCAATTAAATATTGCCACAATAAAAGACATTAATGGTGCTTCAAATGCAAATGTGCTGATAATAGTCCAAATAAAAGTTCATTAGTGACTTGGGTGAAAATACAAATAGATCTTGAGTGTCAAATAAGGAAAATGCAGGTGCTCTGTGCTGAATCCTCCAATGATCCAAGCTGGTACTTGTGGTGTCACCGTGAGGAAATAATAGGGGAATGCACTCACCAGACGTAGTGGGTCTTATATACCAATAAAGTATATATCTGGACACAAATTTGTCAAGCAGGATATCTCTGCGCTTGTTGGAGGAGTCAGTTCATTAACTGCTAAACTACAAACTGCTGCTACTTCACCAAATAACGATATATATTGGAAAACATAAATAAAAAGAATAGTAGGTATTAAGACCTGCGTGCGCTTAATGGCCACCAGGGCCAGAGAGGATACTGCTGGTCTTTGAAGTACTGCGGTGATCCGGGGTCCCTCACCTGGATAAGCTTGATTCTCAGGGTCCGATCAGGGTAAAATAATAAAAGCTCCAGATAGTGCAGTACCGTTAAAAAGATTCTTTAATAAAATAAGCGGTGTGCAGTACATAAAAAAAACAGGAATCGTCAGCAAAAAGGTGCTCGTGAGTGGAGAGCGGTGAAAACCGGCTTGCGTTCCACTTAGGCTCCCGTGACGCGTGCAGCGTGCGCTCCACCTTACGCGCGTTTCGTCAATGCGTATGACGTCTTCAGAGGTGGAGCAGCACACTGACTTGGGACCTTATATATGGTAATCGCTGCCCCTCACTCCTCCCAAACCAGGAAGTTTGCATGCATATAGCGTCCTCTGCTGCTATGCAACATAGAGAAGAGGAAATGGCATTGCAAGAGCTCCGTGGCGGGGATTATATAATCGTAGCACTTAACCAGAAAATGGCTGATATCACTATATATGTTTTTAAAAATTGCATACATAACTAACATGTGTTATAGGCAATCAATATACATAAGTAATCCATGTAAATTAGATAAATATTCCATATATAATATATATAAATAGCGGGTGGTTAAATTAGTGAACATGATATAACTCTAGTGAAGGTAAAAATTACATAAATGAATGGAGATAAGAGTTATTAAAGGACGTGATAGATATCTGATAATGTATGTGATATAAAATGAATTAATGTGAACTCAGTGATAAAATATGAATATAAATTATAAATTAAGGTGGACTTAATAATATTAATACATATAATATAGTATTGATACTCAAAGGCAGCATATAATAGATATAAATAAGAATAAATTAACCATATGGGGGTCTAACTGTATGGGGGAGGGACTTGTGAAATGAACACAGAGACCTGTGATCCTATATAGGAGGATCACAGGTGCTCTCTGATCATTTCAGAGAGAAGAACGGTCAACTGTGTTAACAACAGCAGACCGCCCTTCTCTCCCAGCAGGGAGTGATCGCGGGTGCCCGGCACCAATTGGTGCCGCCGGTCCATTGGATTAGCATCCCTGCTGCCTAGTGGAGGCGTGCGCTCGCCCCCAGGAGCACTGCACAAACTGCGCTATAGGTACGCCGATTCGCGCAGCCGAGCCAGCCTTCCACAGTATATATGTGGCGGGCCGTTGGCAAGTAGTTAATCAGACTATAACAAGCACCTCTGCAGCTCGGACTGCCTGTAAGCTTTATTCAGACCTCTACTTACTCACCTAAGAGCCTCTATCAGCTTTTTATTGTTCTTTGTGTCCCAACTGAGGAGACATCCCGACCTGGAGACACAAGAGCAAATAAAAGGAAATCTTTCTAATTTGTAGAAAAATCCAACTTTTGACAGCACCAGGAGAGGGAATTGGTAGATTGGGAAATCTCTACTCTTCTAATGACAGCTGTAAAAAATGTTACATTTTGCATTCCTATCCCAATAACAGCAGTCATTGGGACAGAAATTGAGACAGGATCTCTCCAGCAGTGGTCCAAACTGTAATGAATACTGGTGGAGCTTCTAATCCCTCTATATTCTACCCAAAATTAGAAAAAAATATTTTGGCTGATGTTTCACCTTAAGGATACAAATAGATGAAAGACAGTGCTTGTTAGACTTGCAGCTGATTTCTTGGTCTTTTGGTTTCTTACAAAAGATTGTTACTTTGCAAATGTCAATCAAAAATTATTCGCTCACCAATACACGTGACTCTGTCGGGTCACATATATACATAAATATGTATTGCTCAAAAATGTGTATTCATCTTACAGTGAAAAAAATATAGGCATACCAAAACACTGTCCATGATCAACTGATCCACTCAAAATTACATATGTTTTAAAGAAAATCTAGGGTCATGGCATACATTTTCCTTTTTTCTTTTTTTTTTTTTTTTTTTTATATCAGCAACATAAACAATAGTTATATTTTACCACTGAATATAGGCTTACTTGAAAAATCTCCTTTCATATTGTGAGTTTTGCCTGTCTGCTGGCCATCTCTTTCCTCAACTTCCTGGATTCCCTGCGTGATTTGCAGCTTCTCCTCTGCTGTTAACTTTCAATTTCTAAGGACTACATATCCCATGGTACCTTGCTGCCTACAATCATTGATTCTTGTGCTAAATCCATCTTCTAGAACTCTTCCTCCCTCTACCTCGGTAGATCAGAAGGCAGGCTCTGTGAATTCCGTGACACAGCAGTGCCTACCAACAGGACATAGTGAATATGCATACCTCCCAACTTTTTGAGATAGGAACAAGGGACACCGAAGAGCAAAAGTATGTAGGCATTGGACACACACCCTCTGCCACTCCACCTAAAGGAGATTAGTTAAACCCACAAGAGTTTTTTTTTTTTTTTTAGCACTAATATTCCTTTATACTGGTTTATGAAATTTACAAATGCAACAATTTAGAATTAGGATTTCGCTCCATGAAACACTTTTTGAAAGCCAAATAGTGCATTTTATATACAACTATATAGATCAGACCAAAACGATGGACAAATGAGGAGGATAGAGGGACAGAGGGACTTTGTTCCAAATCAGGGACAGTCCCTCAAACTCAGGGACAGTTAGGAGCTTTGATTATACATGTCACAGAATTCAAGGAACTAAACGTGTGGGGAGCTTCTCAAAGAAAGTTTACAAACTTCAGACTGATAAGAGTAGGCTAAAATTGAAACACAAAGTAAAAAATGAATAAATTAATTTACATTTTGACCATAGATATGTTTTACGCCCAATCTTTTGTGGTTCAGTTCTGATGTTCATGTGCCCCTTGTAGGTGCTTTTGGCTGTGGACACAGGTCTACATGGGCACCCTGACCGGTCTGAGACAAGGCAGCCCTAATCGCAGCAAACTGTTCTTGCACTGTGTTCTGACACCTTTCTATTGGAACCAGCATTCATTTTTTCAGCAATGAGCTACACTAGCACCTTTAGATTAGATTACATGGGCCAGTCTTACTCCCCATGTGCATCAATGAGATGAGCCTTGGCTGCCCATGACCCTGTTGTCGGTTCGCTGGTTTTCCTTTCTTGGACCACTTATGGTAGGTCCTGACCACTGCATTTCACCAGAACTGTGGTTTTAGAGATCTTTTGACCCAGTCACCTAGACATTACAATTGTCAAAGTGGCTCAAATCCCAATGCTTGCCCATTTTTTCTGCTTTCAACACATTACCTATTTGGATAGCATGTTCACTCGCTGCCTAATATATTCTACCCACTATCAGATGCCATTGTAACAAGATAATCAATGTTTTTTACTTTTACTGTTAGTGGTCATGAAGGAATGGCTGATCAGTGTAAATGCCTCTTGTATAAACATCTAAAAGACTTGAGACTGCTGCTGGGCGCCACCATCTTGAATGCAATGCCAATAGCCCCAGCAGATTCAGGGCTGTTAAGTGACACTTTACTTTATTTTCCTTCTCTTCTCCCCCCTATTGCTACAAAAAAGGTTAAAAAGTAGGGAAAAAGGGGTGGGCAGAGGAGCTGGGCCACAACAGACAGTAATTAGACACTACCAGAACATGGGAGTGCTATAACATACAAGAAGGAAGGGCCTGTGATCAGGAATTGACAAGTTAGAAAGTTCAAAGGTGCATTGCAAGTGAAATAAAATGATGTATGTATAGAAAATATGCTGCAAGCAGGCTAAAGGTGATTGTACAATCAGATTGTAATATGTTTAGTAGACTTAAAATGATTGTGAAGTCAAATTTATTTTTCTATTAAAATAAATAAAAAATGTTATACCTACCTCCTCTGTGCAGTGGCTTTGCCCAAGGCAGCCCAGATCCTCCTCTTCCCAGATCCCTTGCTGGAGCTCCTTGCACCTCCCTCCTGGTGAGTGTCCCCAAAGCAAGAAGCTTGCTCTGGGGGCACCCAAGCTGAGCTGAGCTCCAGCTCAGTGTATCCATTCAGACATGGAGCTGCCGTTTAGCCCTGCCCCTCTCTCTCCTGATTGGTTAACTGAGTTTGATTGACAGCAGCGGGAGCCAATGGTGCCACTGTTGTGTCTCAGCCAATAAGAAGAGATAGTCCAGGACGGCTGAGGCACTCATGGACATTGCTGGATAGAGATGGGGCTCAGGC
The DNA here is from genome assembly GCF_965119305.1 of Pelophylax lessonae. NCBI lineage: Eukaryota > Metazoa > Chordata > Amphibia > Anura > Ranidae > Pelophylax > Pelophylax lessonae. Next base: position 98,012,286 of record NC_138773.1, read on the forward strand.
AGTGGTGTATTTAGGTTTTGTGCTGCCCTAGGCCTGTCTAAACTTGTGCAACCCCTAATTTAAATATGACCCACCCCTTCCTGTAAAGGCCACACCACTTCCTGTTTATGACCCACCCTGTTATCTGTAATCCACAGACCATAACCACAGTCTATCAGTGCCCATCAGCATAGCTTCATCAGTTCCCATACGTTCAGCCTCATCAGTGCAGCCTTATCAGTGCCGCCTCTTTACTGCCCGTCAGTGCAGCATATGAGTGTGGACTCATCAGTGGTCACCAGTGCAGCCTTATCAGTGCCCATTAGTACAGCCTTATGTCATAGGTTTAGTAAGATTACTCTAAGATATTTGAACTTGTGTTTGCTGCCACTAATTGTAATTATAGGATTATTTCACTTATTTGTATAATAAATAGGAAGTCCATAGTCATTATACTAATAATGAAATATTTTTTTGCTGCCCCCCTTCAAAGTGCCGCCCTAGGCCTGGGCCTTGTTGGCCTGCCAGGATACATCACTGGGCTCAGGTAAGTATTAGGGGGCTGCTGCACACAGAAGGCTTTTTATCTTAAGGCCCGTACACACGTACCGATCGTCGGCATACAAACGTCGGCGGACGAAAGATCTGCCGATTGTACGCTTGTTAGTATGGTGCCTCCGACAGCTGTCTGCGCACATTCTGTGGACAAGAGTCTTTCTTGCAAGCATTAAAATTTTTGTATGCCAACACCAGAACGGACGATTGTTCGCCAGTCAGTACAGAATTCTGCCGACAGACCGCAGATTTGCAAGACTGGGCATGCTCAGAAAAGAAAAAACACAGGGAAAGTTAACCATTACATGACATCACTTCTGCAGTCGGCTGTAGTCGGCGGACAAAATTCTTGGGCAGTCTTTGCACTTTTCAACAGACACCGACATCCCGGGGAGAAAAGACGAACGTTTGTATGCCGACGATCGGTACGCGTGTACGGGGCTTTAATGTAAAGTCTGCCTTTACAACCATTTTAAAACAACTTTTTTTTTTTCTCCCTAGACCTTTCTATGAAAAAAATGCAGGCCTGGCTCTGATCAGATGCACATCTGTGCAAACACATAGCAACAAGACATTCACATTCCCTCCCATTCAGAAAAAAATGTTAACAATCCTTTTTTTGTACAAGTCTGAATGGACTGAGTTTGCATGAACCAAAAGTAGTATTCCAACAGTGATCCTGTGATGCCTGCCCATTCTTCATCGCGCCCTGAAATGTTGGCACATCTGCTCATTGTATTACTTACTTGGAAGAAAACACACAGTGCCCAATTGGTCTTATTTTAGAACAATGTTTAGTTTAGCCTGTGGAAACCTGCTCTCAGATAATGCTTTAGCATTCCACTCTGATTCCATTTCCTACTATGCACTCTTTGAAACATTGGTTGTAAAGGAAGATAAATGATGACCCTGGTATATAGGACATACAGCCTCAACACAAACACAGACACATTACTTGACCCATGGTATTTTCTAAAAAAGTCAATAAAGTGACCTAAGAGAACTGTTAGCATTACCTATATGTATATATCTCCTAAGTTAACTACAGTGGGCCCTTATGATGGCCATACATGATTCAAACATTGCTTGCACTAGTTGGGCCATGTAGGTGTTAAAGTCCACCTGAAAAGTGAAGATTTGCTATCTCATGGTGAACATTTAGAATATCTTTTGAAACATAGCAGCATACCTGCAAGTATATAAAGGTGCCCTGGGCACTAATATTTCATATCCTAATGGCTGTATAAGCTGCAGTGCGCAATCATCTAAGACACATTGGGGTAGGTTTACTAAAACTGGTGCAGCTGTGCATGGTAGCCAATCAGCTTCTAACTTCAGCTTGTTCAGATAAGCTTCGGCAATAAAACCTGAAAGTTGGTTGGTTTCTATGCAGAGTTGCACCAGATTTTGCACTCTTCAGTTTTAGTAAATTACCCCCTGTGCCTGTGACTGCTAGTCTTACTGGATTACTAGATTGGGGAGAGTGAGATGTCATGATGCTGTTTGTAGGCAGATGCAGGTTCTTTTTTCTGCCTGTAGGTGGCACTGTGTATATAGTACATGGGAAGGGGAATTTGTTAAGGGATATATGTTGGTCTTATCTGGAAAGGGAGGTATCTGATTTGATATCCAATTCCCCTGAGAGTTCAGGTGGCCATTTTAAAGGGGAGGAGTTTAAATAGGGGATCCCACATCTTTTGAGTAAGTGGCAGGCTAGGGAGAGGAACCTACTGGGTATGGAGAGTACTTAGTGCAAGGTCAGGTTCCTCATGAGAAGGGACAGCTTGAGAGACACTGTCTGGAGCCAAAGATCCTCCTGAGAATCCCTTGTCAGTGGGCTAGTGCTATCTGGGTATACCACATAACGTTACCCTTCCAGCAGAAGTCATTCTCTGTTACAGTGTATTACCATATTAAGAGCTGTGCTGGCCTGTACTGTTCTACAATATGTCAATCATTTAAACATTGTGACTGTTCCCGCTCTGAACAGCAACTACAGGCATACCCCACTTTTAAGTACACAATGGGACCAGAGCATGTATGTAAAACGAAAATGTACTTAAAGTGAAACAATACCTTTTTTAATTTCTCAATGCATGTAAATACACTAGCTCCATAGGAAATCTTGGTCAGCTTGACATGGCATTGCTCCCAAACCATGTGACAAGGACACCAAGCTTGGGGAGCATGTTAAGGGGATCCAGGACTATGAGATAGTAGATTACCTAGGCAAGCTGGCCAGCAACAAACAGGATATATTGTAGTCCTGGGTCCCCTCCCTAAGTTTGGTATCCCTGTCACTTATGGTTTGGGAGCAGTGCCATGTCAAGCTGACCAAGATTTCCTATAGACGCCAATGTTAAAAACCGGGAGTAGTGTCATGCCAAGCTGAACAAGCTGTGTCCGTACTCGCGAGTGTACTTAAAGTGAGTGTACTTAAAGCGGGGTATGCCTGTATAATGTTTCCACTTGGCTGAGGCCAGTGTGTATTTAACTGTACAAAAAAGTGGCAACCCCAACCTCTAACTGGCCTTTGCAGCAAGGTGTACATGGAAAGGCACTAAAAACAGAGAGTTTTGTTTGCAAACATGTAGCCCCTCCTAGATAGGTGCTAGTGTAGGTGTATATAGTTTTGGTTTCTCTGCATGACAGCGAGACAGCCAGGTAAATCTAGGAGCTGTCTGCTTAACAGAGAGCAGTGATTGTTGGATAGAATTTGCCAAGTGTGCACTAATGCTGCTCATCCTGGCTTGATGTTTCACACTGATCCATTAGTAATGCAGTGTATTGGACAGTGGGAGGAAACCATGCAGATGAGACCAAGGGATATCTGTACAGCCCTAGCTAATAGGCAGAGGAGGTGACACTGTGCATGCTGGGTGACTGTACTTATATCTGAGGTGCACATGGGGCTTCAAGTGTTCGGCTGTAGAGCAGCGTCTAGGTGGGGAGGGGGTTGCCACCTCTCCCCAGCACAGGCTGCCATGCGGCCTCAGATGGTTGACCTGAGGGCCAGCAACAGAGATGCTGAAACCCAAAGACTGTTTTCAGGGCTGACTGCGGGGGGATGTCCATGGATCTTGTCTGGTATTACGGAAGAAAGTGACCTGCGATCAGGGCCTTGTGAGTACAGACTTCCCATGGGGATCCTAGAGACTGTTGCTGTTAAAATCCCCCTCTTGGTGCTAGAAAGTCAGTGGGCTGGATGTAAGCTAAAAAGGGTGATACTTGATAGTGTCCTGAAGATACAGAGTTCATTGAGTCTGCTGCTAATACAAGTAAAGGACTTATTTTTCCCATGCCAATGGTGGTTCAGCAGGAGATCTGCTATTCAGTTTTACTAAGTGAAGTCAAGTGTTAGTTGTCCTCACCTGTACAAAGTTGAATTTAGAGTATCCCACTAATCCCTTCTCCTATCCAAGTTCTCCAAATAAAACACCAAAAACAAATCCCCTAGACTGGTCATTGGAAACAAGTGGAAGAGTGTGTGTGCACCCGGTAGTGTGTGAAAATGCCTGGTATCTTGCAACAGGATAATCAGAGGAAGACCCAAGATATATCTATACTTAGCGGCCCCTAGGGGGGTAGTACTACATGCATTTGCAAATATATGCGCAAGTTGTAGTGCCTGCGCCAAGGGACTTCTGTAAATATTGCAGTCCTAACTCTAAATTTCTAGAGCCTCCATAGTAGGAGCACATATAAGAATGGATAGAATATGGGCAGATATGCCTGGTGGGACAAAACAAAACAACAAGCATGTACGGCACTGGACTGCTACATCACCATCTTGGTAGGAGTGGGATGCAATACCAATTGGTGGTAGAAAGGGCATCCTCAGAGTGACCACTGGGATAGTGGCAAAGAAACATAAATACATGACACAAAAAAGGCACTCCTAGGAAGACATATAAATGTAACAAAAGTGAGTACACCCCCTATGTAAAAATGTCCAAATTGGGTCCAATTGGCCATTTTCCCTTCCCACTGTCATGTGACTTATTACTGCTACAAGGTCTCGGGTGTGAATGGGGAGCAGGTGTGTTAAATTTGGTGTTATCGCTCTCACTCTCTCATACTGGTCACTAAAGGATCTGAAAAAATAATTGTTGCTCTACATAAAGAGGGCCTAGGCTATAAGAAGATTGCCAAGACCCTGAAATAGCTGCAGCACAGTGGCCAAGATCATACAGAAGTTTAACAGGACAGGTTCCACTCAGAACAGGCCTCGCCATGGTCGACCAAAGGAGTTGTCTGCAAATGCTCAGCGTCATATCCAGAGGTTGTTATTTGGAAATAGACTTATGAGTGCTGCCAGCATTGCTGCAGAGGTTAAAGGGGTGGGGGTCAGCTTGTCAGTGCTCAGACCGTACGCCGCACACTACATCAAATCGGCTGTCATCCCAGAAGGATGCCTCTTCTAAAGATGATGCACAAGAAAGCCAGAAAACATTTTTCTGAAGACAAGCAGACTAAGGACATGGATTACTGGAACCATGTCCTGTGGTCTGATGAGACCAAGAAAAACGTATTTGGTTCAGATGGCGTAAAGCGTGTGTGGTGGCAACCAGGTGAGAAGTGCAAAGACAAGTGTGTCTTGCCTACAGTCAAGCATAATGGTGGGAGTGTCATGGTCTGGGGCTGCATGGGGGAACTACAGTTTATTGAGGGAACTATGAATGCCAACATGTACTGTGACATACTGAAGCAGAGCATAATCCCCTCCCTTTAGAGACTGGGCCACATGGCAATATTTCAACATGATAACGACCCCAAACACACCTCCAAGACAACCACTGCCTTGCTAAAGAAGCTGAGGGTAAAGGTGATGGACTTGCTAAGCATGTCTCCAGATCTAAACCCTATTGAGTTTCTGTGGGGCATCCTCAAATGGAAGGTGGAGGAGCGCAAGTTCTCTAACATCCACCAGCTCCGTGATGTGTCGTCATGGAGGAGTGGAAGAGGACCCCAGTGGCAACCTGTGAAGCTCTTGTGTACTCAATGCCCAAGAGGGCTAGGGTAGTGCTGGAAAATAATGGTGGCCACACCAAATATTGACACTTTGGGCCCAATTTGGAAATTTTTTACTTAAGGGTATACTCACTTTTGTTGCCAGTGGTTTACACATTAATGGCTGTGTGTTGAGTTATTTTGAGGGGACAGCAAATTCACATTGTTATACAAGCTTTACACTCACTACTTCTCATTGTAGCACAGTGTCAATTCTTCAGTGTTGTCACATGAAAAGATATAATAAAATATTTACAAAAATGTGAGGGGTGTACTCACTTTTGTGAGATACTGTATGATATTTTAGCCCTGTGCATATTTTACACTTCACAGACAGCATCTATATGTCATCTTAGGAGCTCCTGGTTATTGTCATGTATTTTTGCCCGGAGGGAGTCCCCCACTCCATAAAGGCACAGGGATGCATGTATACAGGGTAGCTAATGCATCCAGTGCATCCCTGCACCCAATTCATCCAACTGTACAAAAAAGTGGCAACCACCCCAACCTATAACTGGTCCTTGTAGTAAAGTGCACATGAAATGGTTGTGGCCCCACCTACATGCTAGTGTGCTTCATTGTTCTCCTTGCCGGAGGGAAAGTCTTACCTGAGAAATTACAGTGAAAGGATTCCCCTGCTTCATTTATTATGTGGAGCTGTACTTCCTCAACCTGTTTCTGCTTAAATATAAAGCCCCCCCCCCCCACCAAGTTAAGCCTAGTACACAACACTACTTTTTTTTCATTCAACCCAGCGAGTTCAATGAAAAAACCTGACAACTCTGGTCAGAGCCGCTGTACTAACAATCTGATGTTTTTTTTTTTCCAAGAACTTTATTCAAGTTTTTAACCACTACCACCGGAGGATTTTCCTGCTAAAAGACCAGGGGGTTTTTTGCGATTTTTTAATGCGTGACTTTAACGGACAATTGCGCGGTCGTGCGACGCTGTACCTAAACAAATTTCACGTCCTTTTTTTCCCACAAACAGAGCTTTCTTTTGGTGGTATTTGATCACCTGTGCGATTTTTTGATCACGCGCTATAAACAAAAAAAGAGCGTAATTTTTGCAAAAATAACAATATTTTTCACTTTTTTTTATATGAAATTCCCCCCCAAAAAAATGTAAAAATCAAAATTTTTTAACATTTTCGGCCAATTTGTTTTATGCTACCTATGTTTGGTAAAAAAAAATCGCAAAAAGCGTATTTTGATTGGTTTGCGCAAAAGTTATCGCGTTTACTAACAAAGGGAAAGATTTTTGTCATTTTTGGTGTTTTTTTTTTTAACGAGTAATGGCGGCGATCTGCAATTTTTTTTGCGGTGCTGCGACATTGCGGCGGACAGATCGGACCCTTGACTGACATTTTTGACACTTTTGGGGGTACCAGTGACATTACTGCAGTAATCAGTGCTATATTTATGCACTGTTACTGCAAAAATGACACTGGCAGGGAAGGGGTTAACTGTATTGGACAGGGAGGGGTTAAGTGTGTCCTAGGGGCGTGCTTCTAACTGTAGTGGGACATTGCTATTGGTGTAAAAACAAAGATCAACGGTTCTACATAGTAGAACCGTCTGATCTTCATTTTTACACAGGGAGAACTGACAGGCGGCTTGTTTACATAAGCCGCTCTGTCTTTCTCCCGCTGTACCGGCGATCGTAGTGTGACCGGCGGACATCGGGTCCGCCAGTCACACTCCCGCACTCCTCCGTGAACGAGCCTCGGCGGGCGCGCGCCCGCTATTGGCTCTAGAAGGAGTGACAGGCGAGCGACGTAGACCTACGTCACTCTGCCTGGCCGGGGCCGACTGCCGCAGTAAATATACTGTGAGCAGTCGGCAAGTGGTTAAGAAGATACTTAAACATTAACAATTAGGTCTTGACAGTACAAGTGTCTAGACGTCAATTGGGGCGTATACCCCTGCATGAAGAAGCAATACAAAAAGTGAATAAATCACTACACAGGGAAATATAATAACAAAATAAACAATATGCAACAACTTTTCTCACTCATCTCTACTGATATTGTAAAAGTTCCTGCTAAGTATAACACCTTTCAACCAGGGGTGTCCTAGGCTGTGTGGAATAGCCACAGATCGTCAGAGCTAATAAAGCATAAATTCTTAACAGGGAGCTCTAATCAAGGGAAGGGAAATATTGTATCATAGAGATCTCTGAAGATCTCAAGCAACAGCCACATGGTCTTATGGGAACCTACCATACCCTGATGTTATATTGAAGAAGGGAAGTAGAAAAAGGCATACGTCTCGTTCTGCTTGCCCATTGCATTTAGATTAATCTCTTACCAAACAATCTGATGTTAGTAAAGTGATCTCCCCATCTGTTCTATTGTTCTGACAGAACCCTCCAGTCAGTGCTCTCAGCCATTGGCTGAGAGCACTGATCAGGAGCCCACTGGCTGCTGGTTTTCCAGCATGCTCATCCAACAGAAGGCTGCCAAACGGCCGACTTTTTTCAGATCGGCTGCCATACACACGGGCCGAATGTCAGTCAGTTTTTATTGAACCGGCCACTGTCGCATATACTAGGCTTTACTAGGCATCAAGGGAGCCAGGGAAAGATCTTAATCCTGTATTGGTGAAGGCCTCTCTTAGCAACATCCTGGGAGTTTTTTGGCTAGACTTCATGAGATATGTAAATTACCTACAACTTTAGCATGTGCATTATTCAATTTTGGTCAAAGTGGCACCATTTGTTCTAATCTACAGATGTCCCTTACCTGCATAGGTAGTTTTTTAGTAAACGTGAACTAACCCATTTAATTATTTTTCATGTTAACTACATGCGTGCTAAGTAATGTGTAGTGTTCGCACTTACTTGTATTTATTAGCTCACAGTTTTCTCCCTGACAACAAGTACCTTTATTGGCTTTCTTCAGTATTATCCAAGGTCAGCAACTACTGCCTGGACTGATAAGCTGGCTCAGAGATGACACAGTCATGTAAACCCTGGTGTCTCAGTAGTTTGTGCCTGTTCGCAAATGTATGACACAGATCAGCCCCCCCCCCCAATAAATCCTCTCAACACAGTTGTGTAGATTGATCATTGGGGACAAGAAATGCCTTCACCTGATAGTAGCAGGCTGATGACATCATTTCAGTCTAGGTAAAGTCAACTCTGAAGGAAAACAAGCTCTTCTGACCTTCCATGAGTTTGATTTCTTGGGCGTCAGCCCCTTCAGAGCCCAATTATTGAAAGCAATGAGTGGATTGGTCAAATGCAGGGGAGGACTGGGCCAGGGGCCAGGGGGGAAATTGGCTTTGATGCCCCATAAAAAGGCTGCACTACTTCTGCCACAGACATGCCTAAAGGATTCCTGGTAAAGAGAAGTAAAACATCTCCACCGCTGACCTACTGAGTGCGGGATAAAGGACAAGGACAAACGCAGGTCTCTCCCCCAGCATGGATGGTGTAAACTGTGCCAGAAGAGAGGCCAGTTCCATGCACCACTGGAGACTCTCCTCCCCTGGCCAGCCCTGATCGAGCTGTCCCAGCTCCCCCCAACCACCCACTGTTGGCCAGGTCAGGAACCCAGTCATTAGAGAGTACCTGGAGCGGAGCTTCAGCCTGAAATGAGGGTCAGGAGGAAGCCAGGAAGAGGGATAGTGGGAGCGATGCCAATTTGCTGCACCATGGACTTCTGGTTTGTACTTGCCCCCTGGGCCGAAGGTTGCCAGTCAGCCCCTGGTCAAATGACATCTGAATGTGGAGAGACTACAGACAGCCTTAATGCACTGCAGGTTGGTTAGCTTGAGAAACAAGAACAACACAACTTTTGAACCCTTTGAAAAATAATGCATAGGTTTCTTAGAGTAAAATGTCAGATCCAGATGATATTTTCCTAATGTGGGTTACAACCAACACTTGATTGTTGCTATGAGCAACATTTCTATTTTTTTCTGTGGTTTTAATATATTAGGGTCAAGAGTCACACTGGAACTGAAGCGCGGAATGGTAACAAAATTATATGTAATGTATAAAGGAGGGGCTGCAGGATGAAAAAAGATATTGTGACAGTGTTGGAAAGCAGTAAATAAATGGGTAACAGTAGCTTATGAAAGACTGAAAGAGTTCTGTTCTCCCTTTGGCTTGATAATACTGTATTAGATTGTGGCGCAGCATTATATTTTTAGACACATTACAAAGCAACCTCAGCCAACAAGTAAAAAGAATTCATTGTAGTGTTTATTCTATCCAGGAAATATCTCACTATGCTAAAATAAAAATATAGTTTAATTTTGGTTACTTTATTTAGGATTTTATACAGTTTCTTTATTAGTATGTATTTATCTCTGCGATTGTGTGGGAACTAAAGATAAAGACTAGATAAAACTGGCCATTATTTTCTATTGAGAAACCTAATGTTGGAGCATGTACAGGACTATAATGGGATAAACACTGTGCTGGCCATGGTCAATGGAAACTGGATTTTCAGCACCGCAGAGATATCTGATTATATTTCATTTTTGGATGCAATGGCTTGGTGGGGATTACACTCTCTTTTTTTATCAAAATATTTTTATTGAGGATAGAGATTAATTTCCAGTTCCACAATCCGTTATAAGTAATACAACTGACATATAGGTTGTTGGAAAAGGGAAAAAGAGTGAAATGAGTGCAACTGTTAGAATATGTTAGGACACAATTTTATAGAAGCAACAATAATTGAAGTGGCCATGGTGGCCAGGATATAGTGTACATCCCAGAAGAAGGATATACTTTCTTTTTTGATATATAAAAGTTCACTTAATAAAACTATACATAAGAAGTATCTAGTAGGAGTCAATTTTTCCTTTTCTCTCTGACTGTATGGGGCCACTCCTAACAGTGAGAGAGTAAAGAGAACTTGAGTGGAAGTCGCAGAAGCTGGAGGCATCAGCATAGCAGGAGTTAAAGTAAAAGCCAAAACCTTTTTTTCATTTTGGATAAGGCAAGGGAGGGTTATAATAACCCATGCCAGGTTTTTTTTTTTTTTTTGCCATCTGTGTCCTATTGTGGAGATTTCCCTTTACCTTCTATCCTATAGCCAAAACAGGAAGTAAGAGGAAATCCCTGGTTGTCACCAGAACTAGGTTCCCCCATTGGATGATTTCACCTCTAGTCCTGTTCTGGGGACAACCCAAAATTTGGGATTTTCTTTCACTTTCAATGATAACAGTAAACAGGACAAATAGAGAAGGGGAATCTCCTTAACAGGGGCACAGACAGCTCGAAACACCTGACGGATGTTCTAAACCCTGCCCACTCTATCCAAAACTAAGATTTAGTTATACTTTAATGCTGCTTATTTCTTGAAAGGAAGAGCATTAATCTTGCTTGATGGACTTTGCAGTAGTTGCTGGAGGAGTGATCACTCAAGGCAGCAGAATACAAGGGGTGACAGTCGCAGAACATCAATTGCTATTGAGGTACCAATTCATTGCAATCTTTGGAGCACAAGCCCAGTATGTGATGGGCCTAAATAGAAGCTTTTGAAAAAGAGACTGTGCAACACAGAACAGGCCACAAAGTGAAGATCTCAAAGGAGGCGAGGAAGGTAATTGGTAAGGTGCACTGACAGCATGCTTGAAGGACAGGATCAGGTCCCATTAAGGTCAATTTTAAGTTTATTTAAGGTGTTCTCACCATGTGGTGACATGGCCAGTGTGAGTAGGGTACTAGTGTGTCCTTGAGAGACATTGGAGTTTGTGCTCACAGTTTTAAAGCGGTTGTAAACCTAAAAAAAAAAAAAACCCTGCAAGTCAAAGGCATAATGAGCTAGTATGCATCGCATACTAGCTCATTATGAATTACTTACCTTAGAACGAAGCCCTGACATGGACCCCCGGACACCGCTGTGGGAGCTGACATGATCCCTCAGCGTCTCTTCCGGGTTCGGCGGCTCCGGTGCTGTGATTGGCCGGAGCCGCGATGACGTCACTCCCGCGCATGTGCGCAGGAGTCATTTTCCGGCAAGCTCCCGGCAAGGAAAGCTGAAGGCCTGCCGGACCTTCAGAGCGCAAGCGCCACTCACGTGAGCAGCTGCATGCAGTGCAAATATCTTCTAAACCGTGCCGGTTTAGGAGATATTAATTGTACCTACAGGTAAGCCTTATTATAGGCTTACCTGTAGTTAAAAGTGGAAAAAAGCGGAATACTACCGCATTAAGAACACTCTCGCAGGATGGTATTCAGAACTAAAACTGGCCATATACCAGTATCATTTCCTTTGAACTTCTGTACAGAAATTCTGACAAATTGTTTGCTAGTGCATTCCATCTTGCCATCATTGAGTCACCTAATTTACTTTGAAACCCCTACATTTTCTTCTATACCTGCTACTTGAATGGATACCCAGAAGAATTGATTGGGTTTCATTTGTGCTTAGAACATGCACGTTACATGTATACATTTTCTATGAACAAAAACCACATTCTCAGAATTTCGTTCATTCAAGAAAACATTCTTCAAATGTTCTCATCACTATGGATGAAAACGATCATCGATTTGAGCTCATTATTAACCATTAGAAAATTGAATGATCGTTCTGAAAATGGAAATTTTCAAACAGAATTCTACTAGTGCATGGCCAGCTTAAGTGTTTTTCTGAGAATTGTAAAACTATTAGATATTGTGACTGATCATTAGATTTTTTAGAAAATACCAAGTTAGTATTTGCAATACAAAATTTTTCCATACATATTGCAGCCTAGTTAAATCTACCGTCAACAATACAGTGCACTGACCTACCTCACTGGATACACGTTGAATACAATTTGATAAACTAAATGGATACTCACATGGCATAGATTTGGCATCTCTACTTTTGAACATACATAGATTGCACAATCACACTGTAATGTGTATGGCCAGCTTTAGGAGTTATAGGAGTTAATCTATAATGCGAGTTCCGAATAGGGATTGGTGAATTGCCCACTCCAGGAAACCTAAAAACTCTACCATGCAGTGGGGCTGTGCCCACACTGCAAGGATTAAAGTGTTTGTTAACTCAGCATTTCATATTCCTGATATGTGCCAGCTGTACCATATATTTGTATGAGAAAGGCTCTTGTTCTCTTTGTATTGTTTCCTTTGTGTGAAGGAGCATAGGCTCGGGCAAGTAAAAGTGCTTTACCAAGCCCCCTAAACATAACAGAGCAGCTGGTGCAGCCCCACTGCAAGGGAGGATTTTTGGGTTTCCTGGAGCTTTAAAGCTAATAGCAAGCTATTATTGGAAAAAAAGGGATTGGGAAGCTGGGCACTTCCATGGGGTACATTTAACAAAACTAAAAAAAAAATTAAAATAAGTTGTAATACTGTACAGTGGGGAGAGGGTATTTTTTGAGCAACTTTGAGCCCTTTAAATCCACACTTGAAGAATGTCTTTAAACTGTATGTAGTATTATGTAACAGTATGATTTTCACAGACAGTGTAAGCAAAATCGTATTCTGGTGTCATATATTTTGGTTGTGCAATTGATTGTTTAACTTTTACATGTAGCTTAAGTGTCATTAAACCCACATCATTAAAACTATCAGTAAAATGCTGTAATACATGCTGCTCCTACTCAGTCACTATGGGATTTGTTTTCTGTATTTTGTACAAAACCTGGTTGATCCCGCTGCTCTCTATCTCCCCCCCTGTCCATATCCCCAATGCAGTTAGGGATTTTGCAGAGCAGTTTTGGCAGCTAGTGCACATGCTTAGTTTTCAATGTATTTTCTACACTGAGCATTTCCTCCCTATCACATCTGAGCAGCCCATGTGACTACAGAGTCACACATGTGGGCGTATACACTCTGGTAAATGACGGCCCACTCTCTCTCTCCTCCTCCATTTCCCCAACCAACTAAACACAATGGAGGTGATATATTACATCTTGATTGATGGTGGCTTCACGTCCCTGTTATTCTAAGACACAGGCTGGAGGGGAATGACACAGCCCGTGTCTGGCAGAAATCCACCCATAGCATGTTATTTTCAAAAAATAATAAATGTTTGATTTCAAATATATATATTTGTAATATGTATATCATATATATTACAAATGAATATTATATAAATATTATTAATATTATATTAATATAAATTATTTTTTTTACTCTGTGTCCCTTATGAAGCCCCTACACCTGCTGACGTCTCTTGGACATCTTTGGTCACTTTCCTGTGATATGTCTGTTTTTAACCATCTTATTTAAGTTTTATTCATATAGGCTTGTATTAAATTATTCTACAGTCTACACTCAAGGCGCCTGTTTTTTCTTTTCTCTTTGCATGTACTGGAGGCAACTTCTACTCCCCCCTTCAAGGCTAGCCCTGAAACTGTGGACTTGTCTGGCTGCTCTATCAGCAGCCATTCTATAGGACATACTGCACATGTTTTGGAACTCTATACCTGAATTGGTTTCCTATTTGTTTTTTCTGACCTAGATCAAACCTTGATATAGGTGTTTATTTTATTTTTTTATTATTTTTATTATTTTTTCTACACACACATTTTTTTTTCTATCTCTGCAAGAACAAAGAAAGATACAATGTATCTGTCTTGTCCATTCACTGAGACAAAAAACATGGGGGTGGGCTTCACAGTGACTGATCACTGTGATAGCCAATCAGAGGCTATCACATCAATCAGGTGACCTGCAATCGGACATTCTGGGTCCCAAACATTAAAATGGGGCCCGGGGTTCTCGGTGAGACCCCGGTCTCTGTGCTGGGACCGCGCCGTGTGGCGGGCTCCCAGCACAAAGGGGAATTCGAAATGATGTGGCCCCACGGCAAAAAGCCCAGTGCACTGGGTCCAGTGCGTACAGTCAACGTGAAGCTGTTAAATAAAGCAGCACCCCAATCTGATTAATTTCAACCTGAAATTAAAAGCTTTTTTTAGGTAGGGTGAGCTGTGACACATAATGAAGAAATAATATGTGACGATTGGTGTTGGCGCTACCTTAGAAAATAAATAAAAAAATAGTGTATGCTGCCACAATTGGCGCCAGATGAATGTAATACAGTGACCTACAAATTCAAGAGTGTCACCAAGAAAAAGTGAGTGAAAATAACTAAAATGAAAATAAGGAAACACAAGTGTTTTATTCATATATATCCAAAAAATAAACCACTACAAACCATGTGATGGTATGTGCAAACAACAAATTATATATAATGATCAACGTGTATAGAAAATGATCCCAAAACCACAAGTATATTCTCAGGTTACAGATACCTGATAAAAGTGCCACACATATTGTGATTGATGGCTTCTGGAGAGGGAGTAATAAGATGGCGGCGTTGTGCTGTCCCCTCCGTTGCCTGGATACGGGCGGCTATAAAGAGTCCGGGAGTACGCCCAGTTGACGCCGCTCTAGTTGACGTCCCTCTGACGAAACGCGTAGGGCGGAGTCACGTACGTCTAACGTCACTTCCGGTTGTCGGCCGTGGAACGCGGAAGCATCCCGGCGCGCACCGTTCTTCTGATCCTGATCACCGTAAAGAGTGAGTCTGCTACGCTGTTTTGTACTAGTGTATGGATTTAACATTCACCATGGGGTCTTCCTCTGTTTATGTGAGCACCTAGGGCATCCGCCACCGGCTCAGAGTTGCTCCCTTTCTACGGAGAAGAGACCCCCGCACAATCAAATATACAGGTTGTATACCTTAAACGCCACCTGGTTTAACCTGAAGCAACAGGTTAAAGTAGCAGCCACAACAGATCTAAAAGCTATAGGAAAGCTTACTCTTAAAAACATAAAGCCCTCAACATTGTACAAATCGGCCAGTGGCAAACAATTTTAATAGTATAGTTTGTAAGCATTTTTTTTTGGCACTGACATCCTGCAAAGGACAGCATTGTTTATGTTAGCAAAAAATTTATGCTGCAGACCCTAAAAGCAATTACCCCAACCCAATTTTTTGAAATGCAAAACATAAAGAAATTGCTAAACATGAAATAAAAGGAAAAAAAAAGAAAAAAGAACCCCCCCACCCAAATAAAAAAAAATAAGTGCAAGAGGGAAGGGGAAGGGGTTACTACCAAAGAGCAACTACAGTTGTTGCTGACACACACATAAAGGAATTCATAAAATTGACTTTTGGGTCTCTGAACTGTGAACACTGTAGTCACAGTAATTTAGCACAATATAGGAAAGTATAGCACCATATAGGAACTAACTCTCCCTATACAGCTGACAGCTCTCCATAAACTACTCAAGCATGCATTGACAAAAGGCAGCTGGGGACACACTATTTTGAGGGGGCTGATGAATAGCAAAACCCACATTATGGGGCCTTCTAAGTCAGCTGATCCAAGTTCAAAAGCCATGTAGGGAATTATGGTTAAAAATAGTTTGTTATGGTGAATTTCCACAATAATTTATCAGGAGCATAAATTTCATCTGCGTTGAATGTACCAAGAACCCATTGTAGCAGCGAACCCACAACTCATCCCTAGCCCTGATGCTGTCATCTATTTTTATCCTATAATGCTTATTCAGTATGTATTAGACACCTTTCATAATGTGACAATGTTAAACTTAGAAACTGTGACTCTAACACCTAATAAAAGTCGCCCAGATGAATGTCACTTGCTACCAGTGTCCTCCACGCCTTTGAAACAAACAGTCAAAACACTTCACAAGGTTCCACCTTACCTGCGCTCAGCTCAAAGGATAAGGAAGTGAACTTTCCTTTGTGGTTAATCATTTCTTAGCTATCCACATTCTTTGAGCATTCCACCTTATTTATCAGGTAACTTCAAACAAACGAGGATTACCACAAGCCACCCTTTACTAGCCAGCAATGTGTATAGCGGCACTGCATTACTTTAACTGAAAAAAACTGTGCAAATAACAGCAATGCAATTGCGCACAGGATACAAAGTATATATAAACAATGTGACATATAAAGTGAATAAATATGTTAATTTGAATTTCATTTATATTAGAGTGACCCGTCTAAAATCAGTATGCTTGAGTATGTAAAAAAGGAAAGGACCGCACTCATAAAATAGATATAGACTGTACAATTAAGCCCAACGTGCATTGTGAGTTCTGTGCTCAAAAAAATGTCCCACATAAATTCCATATAAATTCCATATAAATAGTGGAAAACTTTACTTCTAACCACCAACCACTCGTGTTCGTGGGTTAGTGCTCTCCTTCACTGACACCGCATGCACATCCCACTTACCAAATAAAATTGACCCCTATTACAGGCAGTCAAAATAAGCTTTGGATCAATGATACACAGCACTATCCTACCGGATGATGTTTTTACTCAAATTTCCAAATATCGAAACAACGGGTGCATAGGGATGATCCAGGCAGAAGTGCTCTTTTCTTTCATTTGCCCTCATAGGATTCCAGATCTGTACAAGGAGAGCTTGGCTGGATAGCCAGTCCTTAAGAAGGAGGGGTAAGTCCTTGACCAAATCCTTGCACAGACCCTGGAAACAGGAAGCGATGAATATGTCATCACGTCCGCTTCCACCAGTAGCGGCCAGGAAAGCAGCCATTCAGACCGATCTGTGTCTAATCGGCTGCACTAGAGGCCAGAGGAGAGATTTGGGGTCCCCAGATATTTCCATAAAGAGGACCTGTCACGACCCATTCTGTCACAAGTAATGTTGTTCATCCCTTGTAAAAGGAAAAAATTTAATCCAAAAAAAGGATATAAAAAAGTTTTGTATAAAATAAATAAATAAATTAAAGTGTATTTTTTGCAAAAAAATTGAGTTTGAAAAACTGCTGCGCAAATATCGTGTGACATAAAAAATTGCAATAATCACCCTTTTATTTTCTAGGGTCTTTGCTAAAAATATATACAATGTTTGGGAGTTGTAAGTAATTTTCTAGCAAAAAAGTATATTTTGGCCCAAATACGAAGTGGTTAACCATACACCTTTAGCTACTTCCCCTGTTTGCCTTATCCACCATTCAGCTCCACCCCCTAATCTGTCCATTGAGTGGTAAATCAATGGAAATGCACTGCCAAGGGGTACGTAAGTGAAAAAAGTTTTGCCTTGAAGCATAAAATCCATATGCACAGACCTCACTATATCTGCAAGCTGCAGACAAGTAGGTGGTGTCTGCCTCAAGCTGCCTATTTCTATGAGCCAGCCCAAGGCACTCTATGCCCACTTGTGCCTGTTTGCCTTGGTGAAAGGGTTGGTCAGTCCATGCTGGTGGGCAGTTTGGCCTCAACAGTGGATTACACCTTACGGCTGGAACACTTTGCAGCAGTTTATGGGCAGAGAGGGCCTCCTTTTATCTGTTTTTATTTTTGGTGGATATTTTATTTATTATTGCTACAATATATTAGTGTAAAGACCGCTGAACTACTTTTATATAGATGGCTCAATACCATGAATAACTGGTCCTGAAGCAGTAGTTCTATTCTACAAAAGGCGTTGACATCGTTTTCATGAAATTTACTTTTTTTGCGTGATCAAAATTTCTATCTATTTTGTACTTGGACATTTTTAACTGTTGGTGTCACCGTGCATGCATCTGTGTATAAAAAAACATATTTTTTGTATGTTTATATGTTTGGTATCCATTTTTGAGTGCACCACCTTACAGTCCCTTTGAAATATTCTATTGGTACATATAAATTGCAATGGAATGTTATTCTCAGCAATACACCTGCTCACAAACCATTGTTCCATAGGACTTAACTTCCTGTCTAGAGACTTTTGATGCATAACTATTGTTCCAGAACACTTAGAGCAGACAGCTGTGTATATACTACACATATTGAGCCAGCGGTAAGCCCACTTTTATCAACCAGTCATTTTATTATAAGGTGAAATTTGTGGTCTGATTAATATCCAGAACTACAGATGGGGATATCATTAGACAGTCAGTACACACTAAACCTTGGATCTTTTCCACTTGTTCCACAAGTTTGTCGGGAGAATTTACAGTGAACAAGTCATGCTTTTTCAAATTGATTTTACAAACAACATGCAGTACAAATGTCTTTTTCAGAAATATATCAGTTATCCATGAAAAATGTTAATCTGAATGATCATTAAATAACACCTCATTTATTTTGGTAAAGTTTGTTTCTTATGTTAATTGCTGTCATTGCTACGCAAATTTGTCTTTTAGATCTACATAGAGTATGATTTCAAATAACAATGTAAATTATATAAAGCAAACAGAGCAAGATATTACCACCGGCACCAAGATAATATTTAAAGAAGAATGTCACCCTCCTGTGTTTTTCCCCCTTATATCTGCTTCCCAGGGTTATTTTCAGAACACATACACACCTAGCCAATTCAGCATTGCACTGCTATAATCCTGCAATGCCATCTTCTTTACTGACATCAACTGAGGTTAGCTGTCTATTTCTGGTTCTTGCAGCCAACCTACTGATGATACTTGACTGCACATGCGCAATGTCTTCTACATTGACTCAAAACCTCTTGATGCATGATGTAAGTATTCCAGGAGGGTTCAGACAAAAAAATGGTGGAAGCAAAAGCCAAGCTCCCCCAGAAAGTAACCATCACAAAGCAATTAGTATCGCAATTTCTTGAAAGGAGGTGGGAAAGAAGCAATACTGTTTAAGGCTAGATTCACATCTATGCGTTTTTTTAGTGCATTTGTGGTTTGCAGAAATGCACTACAGTTTATTTAACATGGTTTCCTATGGATGTAGTTCACATCTGTGCTAATTAAGTCACTTCGTTTTTTGGAAAGGTTCAAGGCCTTTTTTTCCCACAGCAGATTTAATTTTGCGTGTAATAGAATTTAATAGAGATGCACCAAAAATGCAGGCATTGCATTTTTGATAGGGTTTTATCACCTGTATCTGATATTCAACCTCCCCCTATCAATAAAAAAATTCCCCACATGCCAAAAACCAGGAAGTGATCTAGGGAGTAACGATAGAGCTCATATTCAGTCTTGTCAGGTCCAGAACCCTTTTATATAGTCCCGTGAACCCTGATTACAAGGACAGGAGAAAGAAGAATTATGGATGGGTGTAATTTGCTAAAGAAAGTTTTTAATACTGGATTTCCTTTTCCAAAAGGATGAAGAATAAGAAAAGTAAGTTGCTGTACGTATGAAAGTGTAAACTTTGCAAGCTCAAATATATGTTTTTTCCTACAGTATGTATTGGTGATGTGTGTTATTTAAAAAAAAAAAAACCTTTTTCCATTAGTGGTCTTCAAACTACAGGACAGGGGCTTTAATTTATCTGGCCCTAGAACCATTTTTTACCCTAATTTTTATCACATATAGTTTGATTATTTTTTTTTGTTCGAGATGCAGCATTTAAAATTGAAATGAAACCTTGAAAAAATGTTATTAGCTGTAGATCCCTTTACTTACCCCTACTGGAGTCAGAGCTGCTCTCATAAGACCCTATCTCAATATATAGGAAATGATAATTGCCATCTGCCACTGCAAACAACACATATGAGAAAATGTTGTTATAATTGGAAAAACTGCTGCCAGTACCTACTGGCTTAGTTTTGCATATGTGTTTCCCATCTCTTGCTCCCACACAATTGGGGAAATTTCAACGCTTTATGGAAAAAAGCAGCAATCTTGGTCCATTCTTCCACTGTTGGCTTCTTGAAGACCCCATACAGCTATGCGAGGGATTTGGAATTACTAAAGCCTATTCTGGAAATGAGAAAGTAAGCTAGGGTCATCAGTGTATGTTTTTAATCTAAGTAATAGTAATAATAGAACTACAGTATTTTTTTTTTGTTTGTGATGTACAGCATGGAAAGCTGCTGGGAGCTGGAACCAGAGGAAAGTGAAACGGACCCCGATGAAGGACCATCCATCCCTGAGGCACCAATCCCTGTGTCTCTGCTTTGTAAGGCTGCACTGGGGATTGTTGAAGAAGTGTAAGAAGAGCAGAGGGCTGCCGTAGGACCAAATCCAAATTCCACAGCCACATCATCTAGGAGGGGAGGTGCTTACAAAAATAATCTTCCAAAGCAGAGTGACCGACAAATTGGTTTGCTATCTGAGATTAGCACAAAAAAAAACAGTTTGCAAAGTCCCTCTGGAGCTTCAGGTAGATATGCAGATTGCCATTCTGTAAAGTACAAGGTCCTTTATCCTCCTGTCCATCATACCCCAATTCCTCCACAGGCACCACAAATGTGACCTTATGCCTCCCCACCCACCAACCCCAATTCCTCAACTTTTGCCTAACATCCTTCCTGTGAGAATGTGAAGTTATCTGATGTAGCACCTTCAGGAAGTGCAAATCTACATGAATCCTCCCAGGAAGAATTTATGAACCATACTTTAATTTAATGTTAGGCTTAATGTTTGGTTAAGGTTTAGGGATAGCGGTAAAGACTAGCGATAGGGTTAGCAGTAAACACTAGGGTTGGGGTTAGTGGTAAAGACTAGGGTTAGCAGTAAAGACTAGCGTTAAAGGTAAAGACTAGGGTTAGGGGTAAAGACTAGGGTTACTCCTAACCCTAGTCTTTACCCTCAACCCTACTCTTTACCGCTAAAACTTACCCGAGTCTTTACCGCAAACCCTAACCCTAATAATTGTGGCTAACCCTAGTTTTTACCGCTAACCCTAGTTTTTACCGCTAACCCTAGTCTTTACCGCTAACTTTAACACTAATAATTGCCACTAACCCCAACCCTAGTTTTTACCGATAAGCCTAACCCTAGTCTTTACAGCTAACCCTAGTCTTTACCACTAACCCTAACAATTACCACTAATCCTAACCCTATTTTTTATATTTTGAGGGTATCAAGATGCACATAATCTCTGCACTTAAACATACACAACAAGAAAAATTATTCATTTTCAAAATGAACTGTAAATTCATAATCTGGGGTATAACTGTCTGATTTTAAAAACTTTATGCTACTGAAACAAGCTGCCATGGCACCTGACCTGTTGGCCACATAAAATAGAATGAGAATGCATCTTAAATAGTGGCACCACTCTTGCTGTCCCAAGTTTCTGTTAGTTCAGCTCTTGCAATGCTATTCTGGCCAAGTGTGTCTTCAAACTGGAAGCCATCATGTTCCCTAATAAAATAATGCAGGGCACATGCTGCTTTCACAGCCTTTAAGGATGTTGCATATTAAGATGGATCAGAGTATGCAGCAAACGCTATTTTTGGCAAGGATGCCAAAAGAACACTCGACCACTCTCTTGGCTCTAGGCGATAATTAAACACTCTTTTTTTCTGTGTAAAGGGGCGGCTAGAAAATGGACTTAGAAGGTGTTCATGTAGAGCAAGTGCCTCATTACCAACAAAAACATAGGGCATAGCTGGACCCACTGTTCCTGGGAATGAACTGTTGTCTGGTAGGTCCAGTCTGTTTCGTTGCAGTAGCTGGCCAAATGATGAGGCGGAGAATACACCGGAGTCCGAGCTGCTACCATAGGACCTTATATCTAAGTAAATGAATCTATAACTGGCACACATTTTTTTTGTAATTATAAAAACTTTTGCTACTTGCAACTGGCTTAAGGACGCAAAGGTGTTTTCCATCTAGAGCACCCACGCAATTTGGAAAATGACAGCGCTGCTAGAAGGCATCTACTGTTTTTGTCAACTCTTTGGCAGTTGGTTGCCTAAGGACCACATCTTTCTAGACTTCCCAAATGATAGAGCAGGTATCCCAGACAATGTAGCTCGCAGTAGATTTGCCATCCATAAATTCAAAATGTAGACTCGACAGAGAATGCCCAGTTTCAAGGTATCTGAAATGGAAAAATTATGTTATTGTTTTGTGACTAAACATGGAGGGCCTTCGTAGAAGTCAGTTTGATGACGAAATGCATCAGAGCGTGAGCATGCAGTCACTCCGGCAACGCTACAACGTTACTCAGAGCGGCGGCCAGGAACCTGCTTCCGCATTCCTTCCGGGCGCTGACGAGCAAGAGAAGGGACGGTGAGAGCTTCGGGTGCCTATCTGCAGTAGATATTTGCTTTATTTGAAGTGCCTTTACAGTTAATATCTTTGTGAGTGTATTTTATGAGTCATTGGGGGTTCTTTTTGTTCAATAAACACTTGTTTGGACTACTACCCTATGAGCCCTTTTCTCTCCTGTACGCTCATATTTACACTCTAAAGGATCGCGTGTGCTGACACTGCATAAGGCTTTATGCCTAAAGATCCGGATTTGGGAGATACCGGTTCCTGAAGTGGTGCCACTATTCAGGCTACACAAGATGCAAACCGAGTGAGGATATTGATCTAGAGGCTTCTTTATATCATTTGTCTGGTGAGTGAGCAATACCTAAGGGTTCACGCGGTGTGGTGGAAGTTATCCGTGCTTGCCTTCACTTCGTGGATTTGGATTTTCCTCTTTGTGTGGATTGTTCTATGGACTCACTGGTGTGGTTTCCTTGAGGGGTCACACTATTCACAGCGCTGCTTGTGTGTTAGAATTTTCGTCCTGATGGACTTATGAGGAGATTGACACATTCATTTATAGTAGCTCAAATAACCACTTGTTACAACCAAGGTATGCAGAATACCATCTCTGAATGCACAACACATCAAAACTTGAAAAAGATGGGCTACAGCAGCAGAAGACCACACTGGAGGCCTCTCCTGTCAGCTAAGAACAGGAAGCCGAGGCTACAATTCACACAGGCTCACTAAAATTGGACAATAGAAGATTGGAAAAACATTGCCTGGCCTGATAAGTTTCGATTTCAGATGGTAGTGTCAGAATTTGGCATAAACAACATGAAAGCATGGATCCATCCTGCCTTGTATCAACGGTTTAGGCTGCTGGTGGTGTAATGGTGTGGGGGATATTTTCTTGGCACACTATGGGCCCCTTAGCACCAATTCAGCATCATTTAAATGCCATGGCCTACCTAAGTATTTTTGCTAACCATGTTCATCCCTTTATGACTACAGTGTACCCCCATGGGAATACATACTATGTAAACTATGTAAATTATAAATCCATTAGGTTTCCTGTTTGCATACCATTCTATGTCTCTGACATTTTGTTATCGCTGCAATACCAAAAATCTTCCAACCTTCTGAACTTCTGCCATGTCGTTCTGTAAAATGTCTGGGAACTGCATTGTTGGTGGTACCATTTATTATGTTTCTCTTATGTTTGACAAAGTGGGGGTGAGATGTCCTGCCAACATATATACTGCACATCCACATGGGAAAATCATCCCATGCACTACACATTGGGTCCCACAATTAAAAAATTGGTGGATATTAATGATTGATGGTATTGTCCTACCATCTGATCCAACCACAACCCTTTTTCTATGCCACATATATTGCCAAGCCCCTAGTTTTTCACCTGAAATTACCATTTTGGTCCGAAAAGAAACCAAAAGGCTTTGCATTTTCTCTAGATTCTCTAGTTGAGATTCAGGGCTCTTCTGATACAAAAAGCCTTATGGGTATATTTGGTTCAAAAGCTGACCTCTCTCCTATCAAGCACCTTTTGCTGTTTATCTCTTTTATTATGTACATACCTTATTACCTTATATTCAAGTTTGCATTTCTGATAGTTTTCAAAAATATAACTCTCATATTCTTCTTGAATTTCTCTTTCAGCATTTTATAGGAATGTGTCACATGATGCTTGTGTGCGTTCTGTTTGTTCTTTATAAAGATTTCCAGTGCACAGGAAGCAGCAAAGCCATATATTCTGTGTATTAGCTAGGAATGAAGCAGAGGATGCTGTCTATTATAATCACAATTACAAAAAAGAACCTGGAAAGGGCATATTTCTAAATTTCCCTGCAGCAAGATTGTATCCTTTTTTTCCACTTAAACGCTGAGTGTTTGTATCTAATTGCATACAGTTAAAGTGTATCTCTAGGAAATATTGGTTTCTATGCAGAGCTACACCAGATTTTTCTAACTCTTCAGTTTTAGTAAATCCACCCCTATATGTCTACATGCCTAAAGGCCTGGACTTCCCATGATCTAGCCATTATTGTAACTATTCTTCATAATGCATGATAACACTGAATGTGCCTCATCTCTCTTTTTTTAAAATTAATAAATCATTTTTAATTATATAACTTTAAAACCTGGCAATTTTTGCATGCTTTTTCCAAAGTATCACTTGTGGAATCGGTCACGTGGACCTGGAATGCAATTGCATACTAATGCTAAGTGTGTCACTAAGTGTGAATTTAATTTGAGCATTTCTCCTTGCATTAATAATGCCAGGAATTTCCCTCTAAATATATATGATTATGCTATGCTTGTGGGCACACTGACAGCATATTAATAGCAAAGTAATAATAATTCTGGAATATTGCTTCAGGCTAAAGCATTGTAATATCACGTTGAAGGAAAAGGTTTGCAACTGTTTTAACTGAAGCCCAGACAGACATCTCTGTGGAAAATATTGAAATGATCCCATAATTCCCAGGGTGAATACTGAAGGATTACAGGGTGGATGGGCATATAAAGGGTTTTTATTTTATTTTAGTTTCTAAGAGTGAATACAGATGTCTTTTCTGTTTTTTTGCAGTCTCATTTGCATGGTAGCTGGGATTTGAAAATTACACCATTAGACTTCAGCTTTAGCTAATCAGACCACTTGTTTATTTTTGTTTCAATCCCATACTTGCTGTTATTTTTTATAATGAGCTGTCTCTTGGAGACCACCAACGGCTTCCTCTCGTTGCAGCCCACGTCCTTGGAAAAATACTTTTTAAGTGTGTTGCCATTCTTATTTACAGTTACGAGAAAGATACAGGCTTTGTGCTACCAAAAATGGTAGTATGTAGAGGATGACAATCAATCTTCTGACTGGCTAAAGAAGAACCTTTGATAGATCCATAAACACATGTGGAGACCTCAATATACTTACACATGCAATCTAACAATACATTTTATTATAGGCAACTACAAACATCATACATCATTAAAACTATCCATCTGCCACTATCTTTCTCCATAAATGCGCCGTAACTCACCGGTTATTATTCTACAAAGCCTATTTATGAAGACTAAGAAAGTCCAATTCCTTGTTCATTACGAATCTAAAATTCTAAGACAGGAAAGGGGAAGAGTATGTAGTTACATTCCATATTCCTAGACATGCTCTTTGAATATGTTGTCAGATAGCACAGCGAGGTGAATAAGACTACGTTTCCTGTTACAGTTATACAGCATAGAAGGAATATATTGGCATCATCTCCCCATCCCTAGCTTGGTGACTGGACAGTGGAAAAGCAGCGATTCACCAATAAGCTATCCCTCTGCTCACTCTGCTGTATCCTCCTACCAGCATGTTAGTTGAGCTAATGTCCTGCAAGGTTTTCTAAAGGGTTAGTTCACCAAAAAACTGTCTACGCAGGTAAGGGATGTCTATAGATAAAAATGAACTGTGTGCTCTTTGACCCTGGGCTCAGAGCTACTATATCAGGGGAGAGAAACGCATGTGAGGGGGGCAAATCAGAGAAAGAGCTCTCTTATGTGATGGTATTTATTTTTATTTATTTCAGGTACTTATATAGCACCGTTAATTTACGCAGCACTTTACATATACATTGTACATTCATAACAGGCCCTACCCTCAAGGAGCTTGCAATCTAAGGTCCCTAACTCACATTCATACATACACATACTAGGGCCAATTTGGACAGGAACCAATTAACCTACCAGCATGTCTTTTGGAACGTGGAGGGAAACCAGAGTACCCGGAGGAAACTCAGGCACAGGGAAAACATGCAAACTCCAGGCAGGTAGTGTTGTGGTTGGGATTTTAACCAGCAACCCTTTTGCTGCTAGGCGAAAGTGCAAACCATTACACCACTGTAATGACTAGCCCTCTTTTAGCGTCATCCTAGCATCATCCTAGCATTATCCTGGAAGTATTACAGTCAGGGTTCAGGAGGTATATAAATGGTTTACATCTACAGCAAGGGCACTATTCAATTTTTGTCAGAGCTGCACAGTTTGTTTTTACCTACAGACAACTATTTGCTCCTTATGCAGAGCAATGCTTAACCACACACTTAAAAATCCAAGCTACAGTGACTTTGACTGAATGAGCAATGCGGAGCCCTCCTGAACGTTTCTATTGGTGCTCCAACTAAGAATAAAGATCAGATGCCTGTAAATAAAATTGGGACATGTGCCACTGATACTTCCTATAAATGGCAAGCTGTGAATCTGATCAACTCAAATAGTGAAGGACAAGTTGAATCAGTCACTAGGAAAGCAAGGCCTATGATTTCCAAGAGACTGGCTTACTCGCTTCCCCAAAAGGGGAAGTTCCACTTTAACCACTTAAGCCCCGGAAGATTTTACCCCCTTCCTGACCAGGGCCTATTTTGCGATTCGGCACTGCATGACTTTAACGGACAATTGCGCGGTCGTGCGATGCTGTACCAAAATGAAATTGATGTCCTTTTTTTCCCACAAACAGAGCTTTCTTTTGGTGGTATCTGATCACCTGTGCGATTTTTTGATCATGTGCTATAAACAAAAAAAGAGCGTCAATTTTGCAAAAATAACAATATTTTTCACATTTTTTTATATGAAATTCCCCCCCAAAAAAATGTAAAAATCAAAATTTTTTAACATTTTCGGCCAATTTGTTTTATGCTACATATGTTTGAACCATATGATCACTATTCCTACACAGGGGAGAATGACAGGCGGCTTGTTTACATCAGCTGCCTGCCTTTCTCCCTCTGCACCGACGATCGCCGAGTGACCGGCGGACATCGGGTCCCCCGGTCACACGCGCGGGGGTGGTCCGTGACCGCGCGGGAGCGCGCCTCTGGGGGCGCGCACTCGCTCCCTAGTACTACGTCGCTCTGCCTGTGAGGGGCTGACTGCCGACGTAAATAGTCGTGCGGCAGTCGGCAAGTGGTTAAGCCCTCCTCCCCTCCTCTACCACGTTTGGTATGTGATTATTTTAGGGAGGGGGGAGGGAACCTAGTTTTGACAGGTACCTGCTCTCACTTTCATTCAGATCGCCTAGGCGTTCCAAGTGAAAGTTGTCCTCTCCCCTCCCTCCCTGCAGTCTTCTGGAACACATCACAGGGGCCATTCACAAAGCACTGCTGGCTGCCCACAGTTCTGATGCCAGTGCTGGGAACCTGAAGGCTAGTGAGACAGGTAAGTGTCCTTTTATGAAAAGTCAGCAGCTACAGGAATTGTAGCTGCTGACTTTTAATTTTTTTTTCAGAGTGAACCTCCTCTTTAAGGTTGCATTTCCTAGAGAGGAAATAGATGGGATCCATACATCAGCTTTGCTAAAGAGTTTGAAATAATTGGCTGAGAATATTAAGTTCAGTCACATTAGATGTTTTGCTGTCATAGACTGGGAAATATACAGTATGTTGAGAATGCCATGCAGCAAGGATTAACCAGCAGCGGGCCTGCATTTGAACCCTGAACATCATATAGAAATCTTTTTTCTATAAAGCAGGAAGGGCTACAAAGTTATCTTTAAAGTGATCTGTTAACCAACAAGCCTCTCACTACTGATACTAGTATCTTCCTATCCTTTGGAGGCCAGGCGATAGTTCCATCTATGCAATCAGGCACCCCTCTCAAATTAGTAAAGCAGCAGTACAGCTCAGCCTTTTCCACTTAGAGTCAGTAGGCATACTCTCAGATGCTTTAGACACTGCTCTAGACAATCTCCAGCTTTGCTCCCCAAAGCTTGGTTCTCAGCTCAGTAGGACCTCAGAATCACAGCCCACAGCACAGGGCAATAACTCAGGGTGTTCCGTCTGGTCTCTCTCTTATTGGCACAGGCCAGACCATCCACCATGCGACTCTCTCCAGACCAGAGTCCTCTATAATGTGTGATTACCTGCTCTAGCCAGCTCTGGTGGGTATGGTTAATGTCTAAGGCCGTGGCTGCAGATAATCAGAGTCTTGGTTTCTTCAGATTTTCCTCAAGATGGCAGCAGCTTCTCCTTTACTTTTCCCTTAACCTTGACAAGGGTGGGAGGGGCTAAAGTCTACCCGCCACTTAAAGTTCTTTTTCTCATCTGCTCTTTCAGAAAGGGACCAATGATCTGTGGCTAGGGAAATGTTCTACTATACAATGTAAAGGGCCAGCAGCTAGGCTATGTAAAGAAAACCCATGACATGAAACAGCAAATTAAGCCAGAACTAATCTGGATCTCTAAATAAAGTTATTGAGTTCTGTTGGACCTGATTTCTTCTTTTGGGATGTAAGTTTACTGACTCTAGCAAGGTCCAAGCACCATGGTAAAGTTTTTAACCTCCATATTACTGGTCCACTGATCATCATTAATATACAGTCAGGTCCATAAATATTGGGACATCGACACAATTCTAATCTTTTTGGCTCTATACATCACCACATTGGATTTGAAATGAAACAAACAAGATGTGTTTTAACTGCAGACTTTCATCTTTAATTTGAGGGCATTTACATCCAAATCAGGTGAACGGTGTAGGAATTACAACAGTTTGTATATGTGACTCCCACTTTTTAAGGGACCAAAAGTAATGGGACAGATTAACAATTATAAATCAAACTTTCACTTTTTAATACTTGGTTGCAAATCCTTTGCAGTCAATTACAGCCTGAAGTCTGGAATGCACAGACATCACCAGACACTGGGTTTCATCCCTGGTGATGCTCTGCCAGGCCTCTACTGCAACTGTCTTCAGTTCCTGCTTGTTCTTGGGGCATTTTCCCTTCAGTTTTGTCTTCAGCAACTGAAATGCATGCTCAATCGGATTCAGGTCAGGTGATTGACTTGGCCATTGCATAACATTCCACTTCTTTCCCTTAAAAAACTCTTTGGCTGCTTTCGCAGTATGCTTCGGGCCATTGTCCATCTGCACTGTGAAGCGCCGTCCAATGAGTTGTGAAGCATTTGGCTGAATATGAGCAGATAATATTGCCCGAAACACTTCAGAATTCATCCTGCTGCTTTTGTCAGCAGTCACATCATCAATAAATACAAGAGAACCAGTTCCATTGGCAGCCATACATGCCCACGCCATGACCCTACCACCACCATGCTTCACTGATGAGGTGGTATGCTTTGGGTCATGAGCAGTTCCTTTCCTTCTCCATACTCTTCTCTTCCCATCACTCTGGTATAAGTTGATCTTGGTCTCATCTATCCATAAGATTTTGTTCCAGAACTGTGAAGGCTTTTTTAGATGTTGTTTAGCAAACTCTAATCTGGCCTTCCTGTTTTTGAGGCTGATGTGTGACAAACGTGGCAAAAATGAGCTAAAATGTTCAACGTAAAATGTGACGCATTGCTCAGGTGTGAATTCAGCCTTAACGAAGAACCATAAGTAAAGTTTTTTTTTTTTTACATTTTGGATACAATAACAGAGGGTTAAAACCCCTGTATAGTTTATTTTTGCCATCTTTGTCCCATTGGGGAGATTTACCTTCACTTTCTGTCCCATAGCTAGAACAGGAAGTGAGAGGAAATCCCTGCAAATTAAGGGAATCTCTTGCCTCCCCTCCAGGTCACAGGATTTCCCCTCTATTTTTTTTTGTGAACAACACAAAATTTGGGAATTTCTTTTACTTTCGCATATTAAATGGTAAACAGGACAAATAGAGAAGGTGATTCTTGCTAACGGGCACACAGACAGCAGTAAAAACTGACAGGTGTTCTAATCCCTCTCCACTCTATTCAAAAACTAAAAAAAAAAAAAAAAAATGACTTTAGTTATACTTTAACCACTTTACGACCGCCGGCTGCAGATTTACTGCGGCAGGCAGCCACTCCTAGGCAAACCGATGTAGCTCTAGGCAGCTAGGGGGCGAGCGTGCACCGCCGCCGGCGTGCTCCTGCCCCCGCTCGTCAGTGGGTAAGCTGGCGCGTGTGTCAGGCAGCTCCCATTGCCGCCTGACACTCTCAATCTCTCCCCGCTGACAGAGAAGGATGGTCGGCTCATGTAAACACAGCCATCCATCCTTCTCCCTGCAATGATCACAGAGACTATGTGATTCTGCTATATAGGATCGCATGTCTCTGTGATCATCTCACAAGCCCAGCGCCCCCCCCCCCACAGTTAGAATCACTCCCCTAGGGTCACATTTAACCCCTTGATCACCAACAGCATTAACCCCTTCCCTGCCAATGGCATTATTACACTAACAGTGCATATTGTTAGCACTGATTACTGTAGTAAGGTCACTGGTACCCCCAAAAGTGTCAAAAATGTCAGTTAGGGGTCCCATTAAAAATCGCAGATCGCCGCCATTACTAGTAAAAAAAAATAACCCAATAAAAATTACATAAATCTTTCCCGTAGTTAGTAGACACAATAACTTTTGCGCAAACCAATCGAAAATACGCTTGCTGCAATTTATTTTTTACCAAAAATATGTAGCAGAAAACAAATTGGCCTAAATTGTTAAAATGACACTGTCATAGAGCAGAATATGAAAATTATTGTTTTTTTTTTCAAAATTGACTCTCTTTATGTTGATAGCGCAAAAAATAAAAATTGCACAGGTGATCAAATTCCCCCAAAAGAAAGCTCTATTTGTGGGGAAAAAAAGGACGTCAATTTAGTTTGGGTACAGCGTCGCAAGACCGTGCAATTGTCCATTAAAATATAGCAATGCCGAATCGCAAAATAGGGCCTGGTCATTAAGGGGGGAAAATCTTCCGGTCTTAAAGTGGTTAAGGCTGATAGGTCACATTGAGATCTGTAGTTATGCAACTGAAGAGGGAGAGGCTACCATTCTCTGATGTAATTTAAGTATTCTGTAATTTAAGTGTAGCACAGTAATTATTAGCATGTATATTGACTGATTGCCGCTCACTCACCCTTCTCTGCCCACCTGACCCATCCTATTAATGACATGGAGGCCTTTGTGAAAATTCCCCCACATGTGCCACACCTTCCTCATCAGTGATTACATTGTACTGGATATTCTATTACTCATAGTTTTGCAACATTTATTAAAAGAAAATCAGAAACCATCATATGTGGAGAGAGGTTAAACTGATGTCAGAAACACCAAATAATAATGTTCTAAAGCCGTTTTTCATGGTAAATCATTCTAGATATGCATCATGCAGACGTAATTAAAGGGTTAGAACACCCATAACTCGTATTTCAGTTATGGGTGTATGCTGCCAAGTTAAATCCCCCACAAGCATCTTGTATTTCTCTGCAACTCCAGCAGTATTACTTCTATGGTCATTTTCAGGGGGTTTCACTCGCTAATTGGAATTTTTTTCTTTTCTTTTACTTTGCAGGGAATGCAGAAGGCAATGAAAGTCCTTGGGTCTCATTTATTGATATGCTTGAAACAGGTGCCTCTATTGCCCCTTGTTGACTAGAGTCCTTTAGATTAGAGCATAGGTTTCAGCTTGCTGCAGTAAAATACAGATGGCTTCATTTTTGGCCCTTCCATAAATAGGGCACCTTGCCAGGGTGGAGTACACCTAGGAATTACGGTGTTTAAAATGGGTGATTGTACCCTTCAACATCTACTGAAACCATTTTCTGTTGGACCATATCTTTGATGATTAATGTCGGACATTTTTAAGGTGAAATTGCTATTTGAGTCTGTGAGGCTAATTTACTAAAGGATTTGAGAATTTTCAAGTAATAAAATGTTTATTCACTTCAATTACTATTCAAATCAATTATGATTATCAATAATGTGAAAAGAAAATCCCTTTAAATGTATTTATCTTTAACTGCACACGATTAAATAATTGGAGTGAAATACCTAGGGATAATCATGACACTCAGCTTCTGATGCCTTAGGGTTGAATTTAGAACCAATACTTAACACTATTAGGACCAAATTGCAAGTATGGGCTAAACTTCCAATGTTTAGTTCATTTCTATGGGCAAACAATAGGCGAAAACTTAAATATACCATGCTTCAACACCTTAAAGAAGAAGCAGGAATGGCATTGCCTAATCTGTATTATTATTACTTGGCAGGACAGCTTAGACATCTGACAGAATAGCTAGCGCCAACTACTCCAGCAGTAGTTGAGTCATACTTGGCTTATACCCTTAAAATACACCATTTATTGATAGCACTAGAGGCAAGAGTGACAACTTTGGAGAGAGTGACCTTGCCTATTCTGAACTTGGCTCGTGCAGACTGGCCAAACAAATATCTGGGTTTGTGGATATTGTGGATAATCTTCCTATTTGGCACAACCCTATGTTACCACACTTATTGCGCTCTCCTAATAGTGCCTTCTGGCAGCAAAGGAATATCATATATATATTAGCAGAGATGTATAAAGTACTAGAGACCCAGACTTGAGTAAAAGTACAAGTGCTCTATCAAAAAAGTGACTTGAGTAGAAGTTGAAGTGCTCTTTAAGCACCACACTTAAGTAGAAGTACTAAAGTATCCAACATTTTTTGTACTTAAGTATTGCAAGTAGTTTATTTTAAAATTTACTACTCAAGTACTGAAAGTAAAAGCACAAGTATTGTGTTATGTAGTTATTAAAGAAAGTAGTCAAAAGGCCAGGGCCCCCCTCCCATTTTAGATCCCCCTTAGAGCAGGCCAGGGTCCCCCTCCCATTACAGATTCCCCTTAGAGTAGGCCAGGGTCCCACTCCCATTATAGATCCCCCTTAGAGCAGGCCAGGGTCTCCCTCCCATTATAGATCCCCCTTAGAGCAGGCCAGGGCCCCCCTTCCATTATAGATCCCTCTTAGAGCAGGCCAGGGTCCCCCTCCCATTATATATTCTCCATAGAGCAGGCCAGGGTCCCCCTCCCATTATAGATTACCCTTAGATCAGGCCAGTGTCCCCCTCCCATTATAGATTCCCCTTAGAGCAGGCCAGGGTCCCCCGCCCATTATAGAGCCCCCTTAGAGCAGGCCAGGGTCCCCCTCCCATTATAGATCCCTCTTAGAGTAGGGCAGGCCAGGGCAGGTTCCCCCCCCCATTGAATAGATCTGATCCCCTTAGTGAGTGACTTGACTTCAAGACAGTTCTTACTATTCCTACCTTAGGCAGTCTCAAGTCCTCCAGCCTCTCTCTCCAAAGTCCCCAGTCCAGTCCCCCCTGCTGAAAGAAGAATATATTCCTACCTCCATCCAGTTCTCCCGCGCTGGGCGGCCGCGCTGCACAGTGCCCAGAGACAGTCTAGTAGTCTAGACTCTAGTAACTCACAGTCCCTCCCCCAGCCAGGGCCCAGAGAGATCACTCCACAGGCAGGTGTCTCTCCTCTCTCGCCACCACCACTTCACTTGAGAGCCGAGCGGGAGGCGGGACTCGGGCCGAGCAGAGGGAGGGCAGAGGCGGCGAGGCTCTGCCCCTGAGCCATTGCATCGGGTTGGGGATTGGTCATGACTTGTGAGTCTCAGACAGTGAGACTCGAGTAAAAAAAGTCAGCAGCGGTGCGGGTTTGGAATGGAATGATTCGTAACATTTTTATAATTTTAACGAGTAACGATGCAGCACATAAAAAAATATCGGAGTAAAAGTATTAAACTCATCTAAAATATGTACTGAAGTAAAAGTGGAAGTAGGAGAAAAAATTATACTCTAGTAAATAACAGATACCGCCTTTTAGTACTTAAGTACAGTAGTGAAGTAGTTCTACTTTGTTACAATACATCTCTGTATATTAGAGATATATACAATAATAACGCCATACTACCTTACAATGAATTGCAGTGGAAATATAAACTCCCTGATAATAAAAGATACAAATATATTCAACTTCGACATGCCCTACAGGCACAGTTCGGAGTGAATGATGTTGCTTTCTCCAACTATCCATTATTAGGAATATTGAGGTCCCAGTGCCGCAAGGGTCTTATATCCGACATATATTCCCATTTACTGACAGCCACCATTAACCAAACACCATTGCTGGTTTTTTTCGAAGTGGCCGCAACTTGTCCTGGATCTGTCTGAGGAAGAGTGGGAGGAGGCATGCTTCTTACACCTACAGGTTTCCCCAGCTATTAACAATTGTACATGCTGCATCAGACATATCTGGCTCCCACTAGGTTATATGCTATGAACCATACCCCTACCCCGGTTTGCATTAGATGTGATTGTACATGAGCAGACTTTGCACACGTTATATGGCTGTGCCCTGTGATTGCTAGATATTGGGATAGGGTTGTTGAATTTCTCTCCACTGTTCTTTCAATGTCGGTACCGAAGACTCCAAGGGTATGCCTTCTTGGGATCCTAGATGATGAACAGTGGCAGAGATACGATAGATTTACAGGGATGTCCAAACTAGGGCCCTCCAGCTGTTCAGGAACTACAATTCCCATCATGCCTAGTCATGTCTATGAATGTCAGAGATTTACAATGCCTCATGGGACGTGTAGTTCTGCAACAGCTGGAGGGCCCTAGTTTGGACACCCCTGCGATAGAACCATGTTGAGGGAGACCTTGTTCTTGCCACGGAAAGCTATAGCAATCAAGTGGATCCAGCCAGCTCCACCCTCTGTTGCCACCTGGATAAAGTTGGTTAATATTGTTCTACCGTATGAAAAAATTGTATATGAACATATACATATACTCCAAACATAATTGGAGTGAATATTCACAAAATGTATTTTGTGAACTATCTTAAATCCTTTAGTAAATGAGCCTTTATGGATCAGGAAGGTTTGGGTCAAATATGAATCCAGCTTATTCTACTCTAATATTAACCCTGTTATTTTCTGAAATGTATTATGACCCCATGGTACAAAGAACGACTTCTTCCTACCACAGGTTGTCTCCACAGGTAACTCTTTACTCAGAGAAAATGTAACAATGTATCCGAATGCTTTCCTGGAAGGGACCCAAGTCCTGATTGTCAGGATGTCAGTGCTTTATCTCTTGTTTGTTTTTCATCTAATTCATGGCTGTTGGAATGACCTATGGCCCCTGAGATCCAACCTTGGTTAATGGTACCGAGCTGTCAGACTTGGCCTCACAAGACACAGCTGGCTCCCCTTGTTTAGTTAGTTCTTACCATGGATTTCCTTTAGGATGTCAACAGCTACATGCAGTATCTTTAAAGAAAACCTCAATTATTGGCTCCTACCTTCTCTGCTACTAATACTACAGCAAATATGTTGGAGTGCTATCAGCCCTACAGATCTGCATATACATTTTTTTAAGGTCAGTATCTCAGAAAGTATTGAAGAAAAGTAGCAATTCTAGAAAGAAAGGTCACAGCAGCCAGCCAAGTTCTTGTTTACATTTTTGTACTACGCCACAGAGCATAAAAGTGAAAATCTGAGTGGTTGCTATGGGTTCTTTTTTTCAGACACCGATAAATGAGACCCAGTGTAAACTAATAAGGTTGTAAAACTGCAGGAAAAAAATCCAATAACTCCTCTAGATGAGTGTCTGCAGAAGCTGCTAACAGTTCCAAATAGAGAACAACTGGAATGCGCTGCACCACAATCACACAGATGCTATACAGTCTGTTCTTATTGCTTTCCAGTTGGAATGTGGAACGCGACTTCTGCAAAAGCTCTCATGTGAAAGTGCAATTCCAGCTCCTAGTTTGAGGACAAGTACTTACCCAGTTGGTCAGGTTCACTTGACTGTACATGGTTTAAAAGAATTCACTCTGGGCAAACATTGTATGTGGATTGCTTATCTGCTTTTATTTTCCTAAAGGGAAAGGATAGAAAGGTTTTTTTTTTTTTTTTTTTTTTTTTTTTAATATATTTTTATTTGTGTATTATTATTATAAAACAGGTAAATTTTAATAGGGTATGTGCATTTCTTATTTACCACTTACAGCCAGCAGGTGGTGAGTTTCCTGCATATTGCTTTGAGAAGGCTCTTTCCTAAAGCTATTGTACTGAAAATAGATCTCAGCCATGCTGAGGAGGGTCCCATCCCCTCTTTCTCTTAGGTACGTTGGGAATGTCATAATTATGCAAATATTGGATTTTAAAGCCCCCAGTATTTTAAGCACTTTCAGCAGCTGATTTAATCACTTACTGTGTATGTGGCTTTTTTATCTTTTAAACCTTGTCCATGTTCCAGTTCAAACTGGGGAAATGAAACTGTTTCAGTGTGGTTCCTTTCACTTGTAGCATCCTATGGAGCCATTCTTGCATGCAGGGACTAAAGTTGTGTCCCTACACTCTATGCATCAATAGAAACACACAGCCCCATAGCCATAGATGGCAAGACACCTCTCTCGTCCTCCCTCCTCCTTTCCCTCCCATGTTAACAGACTGACTGGAGACTGGAAGTTCAGGGAAGCAGCACTGAGAGATTAGGAGTCAGCAACATTTAAAATTTTAAACTGCAGGTGCTGGGGTAAGAATTTTAATAGTTAGTTTACTATTGAATGTTTATTTTATTATGCTCAATGTGTTAAGCTAAAAAAAAAATGCTGATGCTAATGCTACTTTAACCTCCTTGGCGGTGATCCTGAGCGTGACTCTGGGTTGATTTTTACTGCCAGGAGCGGTAACCCTGAGTCACGCTCGGGGTAACATTGCAGAGTGCCAGCGGAGTCCCCTTACCTGCCAGCGGAGTCCCCTTACCTTCTACTGGCAATCCAGCAATGTCCTTCGCTGTGATCGCCAGCTGGCCGGCGTCTGACTTCCTGGTTCCGTTCTCTGCGAGCAGCTGCGGCGCACGGGAGCGGAACTGGGTGGGAAATTTGAAAGTATAAACACAAATAACACTAATAAACACTGTATTACCTCAGATTACATCAAATGTGGCATTTGATACATTACAGTGCCCCTTGCCTGACATTATACAGTCATTTGTGCCCATAAAAATATAACATGGCATCAAAAAAGCGCCATTTTACTAAAGCACTTTCTGACCAGTTGAGTGACAGCGACAGCGACATGGAGGTGCTCACAGAACTGAGCTATAGTGAGTCGTGGGGTGATTTGTCGTCTGACACTGATCTGGCAGATGACAACGGTGATAATCCTGCACCTGACCTCAGCGATGTACGCACTTGGTGCGCTATTGACTGCGATACGGACCAGGTAGCATCCCCCAAGATTCCCGTTCACTGGATTACCAGGGATGAAGGTAGATGTTGAGCGTGACAGCCCTCTGGCATAGCTGCAATTATTCTTCACTGAGGAGATAATTGAAAAAATTGTCATGGAGACAAATCGCTACCAAGAGCAGCAATCCGCTATGCTGCATGCCAGGTTTTCCAGAAGCAGAAAGTGGGAACCGGTGACAAAAGAGGACATCTGCCAGTTTCTGGGACTCATCATTCTTCAGGGGTTGGTGGGGAAACCGTTCCAGAAATGGTACTGGACCACCAACAAGTTACTGGCCACTCCGTATTTTGGCACCGTGATGTCAGAATACCGGTTTTCCATCATCATGAAGTGTGTCCACTTCACGAACACTGAAGAATTTGATGAGGGCACGCATCCTGCGCCCAAACTAAAAAAAATCCGGGAGGTATGGCAAATTATGACCAATTTCCAGCAGACCTACGTGCCAGAAAGGGACATCAGTGTGGATGAAAGTTTGATGGCCTACAAGGGACGCCTAAGCTTGATACAGTACATTGCATCCAAAAGAGCACAGTTTGGCATCAAATCCTATATGCTCTGCCAGTCATCCACTGGGTACATCTGGAATTCGGTCATTTACACCGGTAAAGGCACAAAGTTCAACCCCAGGTACAGCGGCTATGGGATGGCCACATCATCTGTCCTTACACTGCTGGAGCCATTGCTGAACCAGGGGTATTGTGTGACCACGGACAATTTCTATATGTCTCCGGAACTGTATGAGGTTTTGCTACAAAACAAGACTGACGCATATGGTACCGTTAGGCCTAACCGACGTGACATGCCATTTATGTTTGCCAAAAAAAACCTCAAAACCGGAGAAATGGTTGCCTGGCAGAAGGGTAAGATGATGGCAATGCGATGGCGAGACAGGAAGGACGTGTGTCTCATGAGTGATGTGCACAATACCTCCACTGCCATGGTCCACACAAAAGGTGGGAAAGATGTGCTGAAGCCGCAAGTCATGATAGACTATAATAAAACCATGGGAGGTGTCGACAGAGCCGATCAGGCAATGACATTTTATCCGGCTATGCGCAGACAGCACAAAAAATATTATATGAAGATATGCAGACATCTTTTGGAACAATGCCTTTGGAATGCATATATCCTGCACAGAGCAAAGAGTGACAAGCCTCTTGTTCATTCTGAGTTTATCTGGAAGGTGGTTGAGCAGATTTTTGTCAACCACCAGACGCCATCAGTAGTTGTGAACAGACCTGGACGTCGTGCTGTTGACGTTGTCAACCCAGAACGCCTGACTGGTCGTCACTATGTGGATTATATCTCGCCAACCGCAAAAAAGGCAGCACCTACCAGGATGTGCATAGTTTGCTGCTCAAAGAGAGATGGCAATGGAAAGAAAGTCCGAAAGAAAACCAGGTTCCATTGTCCTGATTGTGATGTTGGACTTTGTGCAGTCCCATGTTTCAAAATTTATCACACTCAGGATGTTTATTGAATTTTCTTTGTTTGACAAATTTCATTATTTATTACATTATTTAATAAAATTATATTATTTTTTAGATTATAATTCATGATTTTGTGTTTCATACTTTAACACATCTGGGATGTCTACTAGAGTCTTGTTTGGTCAGGTTTAAGTCAGTAATTACTAAGAATTGTAGGCCTACAACACATAACACCAAATTTCCATGCAAAAAATCGTACCGCTTTCGGTACAAAATTCCAGACATAATCATACCGCTAGGGAGGTTAACCACTTTCTGCCCACGCTATAGCGCAGGCTTCCAGTGCCAGGAGGGCGCAATAGACATCCTCCCTTATTTGCGCTGCTTGCGCATGAACGGCGCACTCTGTGATCATCGAGTACTTCAGACACAACTGACTACAGAACAGGGTAAAGGGCCAATCAGGACGGCCCTTTACCACATGATCAGCTGTCATCCAATGACAGCTGATCATGTAAGTAAACAGAAGCCGATAACAGGGACATTGGTCGTGATATGTGCTCCCAGTGCTACTAATCAGTGCCAACTAGTGCCACCAATCAATGCCCACCAGTGCCCACCTATCAGGGCCCACCAGTGCCACCTATCAATGTCCATCAGTGCCTCATCATCAGTGTCACCTATCAGTGCCGCCTACTAGTACCTATCAGTGCCCATCAATGCCACCTATTAGTGCCCATCAGTGCTGCCCATCGGTGCCACCCATTAGTGCTCATCAGTATCACCTATCAGTGCCCATCCGTGCCACCTCTCAGTACCCTTCAGTGCCATCTATCAGTGCAGCCTCATTAGTGACTCCTCATCAATGCCCACCAGTGTAGCTTCATAAGTGCCCATCAGTGCTGCCTCATCAGCACACATCAGTGAAGGAGAAAAATTACCTGTTTGCAAAATTTTATAACACACTTTGAAAAATGTTTTTTTTTTTTTTTTCAAAATTGCGGTATTTTTTTGTTTCTTTAGCAACAAATAAAAAACCTAGTGGTGATTAAATACCACCAAAAGAAAGCTCTATTGGGTGAAAAGAATGATAAAACTTTAATTTGGGTACAGTGTGGCATGACTGCTCAATTGTCATTCAAAGTATGACAGCGCTGAAAGCTAAAAAATGGCCTGGGCAGGAAGGGGGTATAAGTGCCCAGTAAGCAAGTGGTTAAGCTGGATTTCATTTCGATTTTTTTCATACAGTCTGCGGGCATAATGGGTAGAATCTAACTGATTCCTCAATATCATGCTATACATTGCAGCAGCTGTACGGCCAACACTTTTTCACCCATCCCTTCAAACTTTTCAATTATAGGATGTTAGCTGGGAGGGTGGTCCCGAGCATCCACATCCCATTGACTGCAATGACTGTTAACCTCTGGGTTCAGACATACTTGTTTTTGAACTGAATCCAAGCTCATCATTAGCCAGGACTGATAATCAGATGTTTTTCTCTATTGCAGTTTAGGGATAGACAATCCAACTGTGTGCTAAATCACAATGTACCTACAA
Source organism: Pelophylax lessonae (assembly GCF_965119305.1). Classification (NCBI taxonomy): domain Eukaryota; kingdom Metazoa; phylum Chordata; class Amphibia; order Anura; family Ranidae; genus Pelophylax; species Pelophylax lessonae. The sequence goes on from NC_138773.1 coordinate 98,052,751, forward strand.
CCTGAAAACTGAGCGGCTAGCAGATAGCATTGAGCACAGTGGTTACTTGGACCCAGATTGCTGTCTTTTTCTCTTGGTCAATGAGGTTGGACCAATCCAGGCCCTTTTTAATTCAATCAAATAAGGCACAACAGCATTTATAAGAGCACAATTTTCTACCACGTCATACCATATTACAATGAATTCGTGACTCGGCCCTGCATCCTCTCTTCCAGGTATCTGCTCCATCTGTGGAGCCAAATAGACCAACTTTAGCCATTAAAAAACACACATCTTAGTAAACATAACAAACAGGAAATGAGGGTGACCTAGGATTTAGGAATTCGAATGGGACATTTCTTTACAAAAGGATTTATTAGCAGAATTAGAACAAATTGTATTGAATGGGATTTTTTATAAACAATTTCTTCACATTCATCAAACATTTACAGCTAAAACGATGAATAATAGCCTCACTATCAACTTAGTATTAGCTTTTCGAATATTATGGCTAGTATAGTATTTGTAGTCAATCTTTAAATGGTCTCTTGAAAAAGATATGCAGTACATACATAAATGGGGTTATTGAAATAAAGAGTTTCTTTTGAGTTGTGCTACATATTTGTTAATACATTTAAGATTAGGACAGAACTCAGGACCATCCAGTCAATTACCTGACCTGAAACTTTGACCTGAACTATTTTACACGTTCATTAGCATGATGAAGTGCAGGACTGGGATTCTTTACTGCTTACTATTGGCATACTCTTCCTGCTATAACAAGTTAGCTTGGCAAGTGCCTTGTAGGTTATAAGATTTATTAACCTGTGGGTGATCTGGAAAAAATGTACTCAATATTTTGAAGGAATTTCTGGCAACATTTGAAGAAGAGCATGAAGGATACCTCTCAAAAATATATAACAGCAATTTTAAGATATTAGTAATTATATTTGGTAATTTAACTATTTTTCGTTAGGGCTGCTTTAGAATGAACCTGTGGTTTGCCTATGGAGGTGAAATACATGTGAAATGCATTCACCTTAATAATAGGCTCTGCAGCAACACAAAGTGAAGATAAATACCCAGTACTTTTGGGTATAGGAGAGTATGTGACTCACTGCCCTTGCTGCCACATGACAGAGCTAGTGTTTGGTAGTTTGACAATTTGGCACAAGCACTGTTACAAGGAGCCAGGAAGAGACTCCTCAACCTTGTTTAAAGGATAAATTCACCTTTTGAGCATGTTACATGTTCCACCCATTTTTAGGGTGGAACATGTAACATGTTCTAGCATCTGCACCTTCCCCCCAATCCCCCCACCAGGGGCGAACTGACAACTCATGGGACCCCCGGAAGATAGGAGATCAAGGGGTCCCCTGTGTCCATATTTAAGCCACATCCACACAAAGCCCCACCAACATATTGCAGCTCAGTCACAAATTTTAATATTTACTGCAGCATAGCCTGTATTGAAGTTCCCGGCTTCTTTTCATATAACCTGCTGGGCACTTCCAAGTTTAAAGGTGGCTGCCATGCAGCAGACATATTTATGACACATTATATGAAAGCAGTGGGCCTGTGTGTAAGATCCTAATATGGGTTCTAATAGCAGAGAAAGAAGTATGCTGCTGCAAAACTGGGTGTTGCTTTTGGGGGCTGTAGGTAGCACCTGCTGGTTACATGGTATAGTACAGTTGCTCAATGATTGAGGGGTTAATTGCCCTTACCTCCCACTCAGTTCCTTCCTGACAGGGTTGCCAACAACCCAAACTTTTTTTACTGATAAAACATGGAAAATCTACTGACATAGCACATTTTTTGCTGAGAACCTGAATATGCCAAAAATTCCTATTAGAGAAGAAGGGGAGGTGGAGGGAGAGAGATGGAAAGGGAGGAGGAGGGAGAGAAAGAAGGAGGAGAGATAGGAATATAAGGAAAAGAGAGAAATGGGAAAGCAGGGGAGATAGGGAGGGGGAAAAGAGGTGGAGAAGAGAAAAGAGGTGTAAGAGAGAGGAGGCGGGAGATCAGAGCTCGGGACCGCAAATGCAATCCGCTCCGCCTCTACTGCACAGGTGAACTACTTCCGGCAGTAGGTCAGGAGCCACCTCCTCCTTGTCCTCCGCTTCTCTCTCTGTCACTGGCAGCTCTCCCCACTCGTCCTGCTTCCTCATATCCTGGGCGTCTTTCACCCTCCTGCCAGGCCCCACTCTGAGCCATATTCCTGTCTGAATAATGTGTCCGGAGGGGGGTCCCTTTAGTCTCCCTTTAAAGTGGCACATCGGTACTGTGTATATAACATGGTGCAACAAAAATGACATTTCTAATGAAAAAAAAATCACATTTAAATTGACTGGTTGCTATTAAAAAATAAAAGAAAAAAAGTTGTGGGGTCCCCCCCCTTGGGGTCCGGGATGGATTTTAAGGGAAAATCTATGCCAAAATCTAAAAAAAAAATGGCATGGGGTCCCCCTCTAAAATCCATACCAGACCCTTATCCAGGCATGCAGCCCAGCAGGCCAGGAAAGGAGGGGGGAGGGAGCGAGTGCCCCCTACTGAACCATACCAGGCCACATGCCCTCAACATTGAGGGGTGCTCTGCCCCCCCACCCCAAAGCACCATGTCCCCATGTTGATGGGGACAAGGGTCTCTTCCCACAAACCCTGGGCGGTAGTTATCAGGGTCTGCGGGGGGGGGGGGTGGTTATTGGAATCTGGAAACCCCCTTTAACAAGGGGGCCCCCAGATCCTGGCCTCCCCTATGTGAATGAGTACATAGTACCCCTACCTTTTCTAGTATAGTACTATACTATGTACCCTGTAGCCCATACTAGGGATAGATCAATGTGTTTTTTTCAAGGCTGATACCGATACCGATATTTTGGTCACTAAGTATCGGCCGATATGGGTCGATATTTTGCACATTTAAAGTTTTGAAAAATAAAGACAATTTATGTCACAAATCTGGCACTGAACATGTGGGGTAGGTCTTTTAGCTGTAATGTGCAGTCTTCCCTTCCCTCCCTGCTTGCCAGGAATCCCGTGTGAACCTAGTTTAGTGTCATTAAAATCCTAGAATCCGCTTTATTAGTGTTTCATATAATGTTCAGTGTGTGTTTTTGTAATAGAATATTGGGAAATACATTCATTACATCACTGCTCCGAACTCTCCTCGCTAATCTCCCACTCTGCTGTTCTCTCCTCTCATAGCTGTCAGAGGAGGATCTCAGCCCCTCCCCTCTGCAGTGTACACAGAAGCACCGGGTATTAGATTAGAATAGTGTGAAGTACTTTCTGTTACATCGCTGCTCTGCTGTCCTTCTCTCCTCCCCCACTGACAACTGGGGGTCACGGAAGGGACGAGCAGCGATGTAATGAAAGTATTTCACCAGAGGCGTAACTAGGACCTTCAGGGCCCCGGTGCAAGAAACCATGAAGGGCCCCCCGGACCCCTGGCTGGGGCCCTTCCATTCAAGCCTGGGGCTCTTCCCACTGATCTTTGGACCCTTTACTCTCGTTGCGGGGCCCTTATTACGGTCCCGCAGCGGGACCCTTTCACAAGTCCTGCAAAGACAGCAGAACACAAGTGAACTGGATAGGAGGAGTGTCGGGGGCAGCATACAGAGGAACCAATCTCCTCCATTTTCCTCCTGCAGCTACAGGAGGAAAAAGGAGGACAGTGATTTCTCTACATGCTGCCCCCACTGCCCCTCCTATCCAGGAGTACAAGGTAGCCCCGCAGGCCCCCTGGAGCATGGGGCCCGGTTGCAATTGCACCCCCTGACACCCCTGTAGTTACGCCCCTGTATTTCACACTATTAGATTACAAAAACACACACTGGACATTATATAAAATTCTAATAAAGTGGATGCTAGGATTTTACATACACTAATATTACATTAATACACTAATAACACCAGTTCCGGGCCGATACCGATATATCGTTAAAAGTGAATATCGGCCCTCCGATAATCAGCTTTGCTGATAAACCCATTCACATAGAGGGGGGGGGGGCAAGATCTGGGAGATCTTTAACAATGGGGCTTCCAGATTTCGATAAACTCCCCACCCGCAGACTGGGGACAAGGTGCTTTGGGAGGGGCAAGGCACCACAGCACCCCCTTATGTTGAGGGCACGTGGTCTGGTATGGTTCAAGAGTGTGGGGAGCTCGCTCCCACCCCCCTTTCCTGACCTGCCAGCCTGCATGCCCAGATAAGGGTCTGGTATGGATTTTGAGGGGGACCCTATGTGTTTTTTTTTTCTTTTAACTGGCACTTTTTTTTTATTCAGTGGGGAAGTCCATTGACAGCTGATGCCTCATCAGTTGTTAACCACTTGCCGACCGCCGCGCGACTATTTACGTGAGCGGTCAGCCCCTAACAGGCAAAGTCTGCTAGCCTGTAAGGCTCTAGGGAGCGAGCGCGCGCCGCCGGAGGCGCGCTCTCGCTCCCGCTCGCTCATGGACCCCCCCGCGGACCCGATGTCTCCTGGGCACTCGCGATCGTCCGTTAGAGCGGGAGAAAGGCAGTCGACTAATGTAAACACAGCCGCCTGTCATTCTTCCCTGTGTAAGAATGGAGATCATAAGGTTCTACTATGTAGGACCGTTGATCACTGTTCTTACACCAATAGCCACAGCCAATCACAGTTAGAAACACGCCCCTAGGGACACACTTAACCCCTCCCTCTCCAATAAAGTTAACCCCTTCCCTCCCAGTGTCATTTTTACAGTAACAGTGCATATGTATAGCACTGATTACTGTAGTAATGTCACTGGTAACCCCAAAAGTGTCAAAAATGTTAGTCAAGGGTCCAATCTGTCCGCCGCAATGTCGCAGTCCCGCAAAAAAATCGCAGATCGCCACCATTACTCGTTAAAAAAAATATTTCCCTTAGTAAACGCAATAACTTTTGCGCAAACCAATCAAAATATGCTTTTTGCGATTTTTTTTTACCAACCATATGTAGCATAAAACAAATTGGCCTAAAATGTTAAAAAATTTTGATTTTTACATTTTTTTGGGGGGAATTTCATATAAAAAATGTAAAAAATATTGTTATTTTTGCAAATTTGACGCTCTTTTTTTGTTTATGGCGCAAGATCAAAAAATTGCACAGGTGATAAAATACCACCAAAAGAAAGCTCTGTTTGTGGGAAAAAAAGGACGTGAAATTCGTTTAGGTACAGCGTCGCACGGCCGCGCAATTGTCCGTTAAAGCAACGCAGTGCCGAATCGCAAAATAGGCCCTGGTCAAGAAGAGGGTAAAATCTTCCGGTGCTTAAGTGGTTAAGGATGCCGCGGCTACCTTCCTAGCCCCGCTCCTTAACAACCAGCTTACACTGCGCCCTGATGGGGAAAAGGTTTGCCCCATCAGGTCGCAGAATGCACTGTACAGCGCGCAGTGCATTGCAGGGTGTTTGGCACGGTGAAATTCTCCAGACCCTGCAGATCCACCCGCATCTTCTTCCTGGCAGCAGCACAAGGTAAGGATGCGCATTGTGATGTAAGGAAGGGTGGGTGACTCTTGACTTCTGATGGTGGGGGGACTCTTGACATCTCATGTAAGGGTGTAAGGGGGCGTGGGGTGCTCTGGACATCTAATATTACAAATATACCTGGCCCTTTGAGGGCAACCATAATGCTGATGCGGCCCGCAATGAAATTGAGTTTGACACACCTGGCCTAGGGTGTCAAAAATCCTGGCAACAGCCCCGAAGATGTTATGACACAGTAATTGGAGTAAAAGTGAAATTGGTTTGAATACTGTAAATAGTTCCTGAACATGGTTTTTATTTTGTGACATGCGTTATGCATATGTATATTTGTTTTATTATTTAGGTATGTAAACATTTTTTTATATAGGTGTGGAGGATTCATTTGTTTTTAAACACTGCATGTTGTAGGTGAGGAGTGCTTCACTATTTTTGAGTTAATATTTGCAGAAATGCAGCCCCAACCTCCACCATGCTTCACTGTTGCCTGCAGGCACTCATTATTGTACCGCTCTCTAGCTCATCGGTGGACAAACTGCCTCCTGCTACAGCCAAATTTAAAATCATCAGTCCAGAGCCCTTGCTGCCATTTTTCTGCACCCTAGTTTTTATGCTTTCGTGCATAGTTGAGTTGCTTAGCCTTGTTTCCACATCAGAGTTATGGCTTTTTGGCTGCATTTCTTTTATGAGGACCACTTTATGAGGACAGTAGATGGGTGTACCTGGGTCCCACTGGTTTCCGCCAGTTCTGCACTGATGGCACTGCTGGACATCTTCCATTGTCGAAGGAAAGTAATCATGAAGTGTTTTTTTATCTGCTGCATTTAAAGTGTTAAAAAACCCAGGACCCTGCATTCTGTTCTTCCACAGCACACAGAACATGGAAATGAAATTATTTTAGTAAATATAAACTGCTAAATACCTTTTCCTGACAAACTTCCATGGCAGCAAACCTTTATGTGGCCAATGAGGAAAGGCAGATGTTCCCATGACACTGTGAGGGGGCCAGCAGCATATGTGTCCACAGGCAAAGTTGGACATAGTCAGTCCTCAGGCAGGGCATCATTTCCTCTGTTTAGTGATGTTGCCCTTGCTATCCAGCCACAGCATGCAGAGGAGGTAGTGGACTGGCTTACTAAACCATCCTCCTCATCCTCCGTCACCCAAGCAAAGACTTGTGTGCAGTCCACTGCAGCTGCCAGAGTGGATAAATCTGCCTCCTTGTCCACAGCTATTCCTGCCATAGCCCCAGCATCAGGCATGGAGGAGTCAGCTGAGTTATTTGAGCACACGGTCAGCTACTGTTCCTTGACGATGCACAGCCATTACTTGATTCATATGTTGGTTCTGAGGTTGAGGAAGGTAGGAACATGAGCCTACAGAGAGGGGAGAACACTGGTACATAAATTGGCAGTCATGTTCCCCCCGCCCCAGTGTATTGCCCAGTTGTCTTCAGTGACCAATTTTATAAATGTTGAAATGTTGAAAATGTTGAATATGAATCAGTGACCAATTTTATAAATGTTACTTCTATCCAAAGTTTGCGGAAGAGACTTAATAAATGCAATTATTTCTGCAGTAGCTTCTATACACAGTACAGATGTGCCAATTTACAGTTAGACTAATGCCTCCTTTCCACTGAGCGGAACGGTTCAGGTCAGTACAGTTTGGAAGGGTTAGAATGGTCCGGCCTATTCAGGTGAGCATTTCCACTGCATGTCGGACTGCCAGGGGCAATGTGGGGTTTACACCAAACGTGGTGTTTGTTTTGCGCTTTTGTTTGATGTTAGCATTGAAGTTTTCCTGTCCGCCAATCAGTGGAATGTATCGTGTGACGCCAGTAGCTCCGCCCTAACTGTACCGTACCATTTCCTATGGCCCTACATCTGAAGGAGGACCAGGAATGGTGCAGTTTGGTTTGGTTGTATGGGCCACTTTCATTATGGAAACACTCAAAATAGCGTACCGTACCGAACCGACCCGAACCAATCTGCTCAGTGGAAACGAGGCATTATTGGCCCCCCGAGGCACTATATTGAAAAGAAGTTTTCATTTTTATTGTTATTTCTTATTTTGATGCTTTCACTTTAGGCATCAGTAAATCACAGCTCATTTAAAAAAATTAAATGTATTACAAATTCTTTTTTCATTGATACATGTCCCCCAGGGCAGTACCCGGACCCCCATAACCATTGTATGCCCAATTGCTTGCATATGAGCCTTCAAAATGAGCACTTTTGATTTTTCCAGTCCAACTTCAATGGGGTTCACAATGTTCGAAAGTTCTGGTGTGAACTGAACAGGGGGTCGTTCGGCTTACCCCTAGTCCAGAGTGCTTTAACCAGTTCCTGCCCTTGCCCATAGTAGATTGAGGACCAGGCAGGACACTCCTCCTCCCGGGTGAATGTCACATGCCATCCTCCCAGTCATGCTGCTCATCCAATCACAGCTGATCCCATGTAAACAAATGCTGGTTATCGGCCTTTCCTCACCACTGTCAGTGTGTGAGGAGAGGAAAGCTGATAACTGGCTTTCCTGACGCCAACATGGCAGCATATGATATAGCTCTGCCCCTATATCCATCCACAGGACCAGTTTAAATCTATAAAAGTCTGACTGAGAGCAACCTCCCCTATTCTCCTGGCCAGCCTGAGAAGTTTTGGCTGGATAGGAGGTGTCAAGATAGTTGGAGCAATGCTCACACGAGCACTTTTTCTCCTCCTTTTTGAATGGGCCAAGCAGTTGTCAGCTTCCTAATGCAGGGGTCTCTTGGAAATGATGATGTCTTGCATCCCTATGCTACCTTAGGCACACTGGATTCTCTGGACATCCAATTAATTTTATTTTTGCAATGCAAAAGGCAGCGGATTCAAAGTGCTTCTTCCCAATTGTGCAGGAGCCTCTGGTTATGGATATGTCAGGGGACCCTCACTTATTCTCTTCTTTTTTTCTCATTTTCCCGGACCATTGTCACCACTAGGGATGATCGAACGGTTCAGGTCGACCATCAACTGTTCGGAATTCGGCCTAATTCCGAACTTTTTGCAGAAAAAGTTCTGAATTCGGCAACCAGAACTGACCAAAATGCAATGGGACAGGAACTGGGCTTTAAAAGCCCTTGATTGGACCAGAACCATCAGTAAAAGCCAATTGAGGGGGCAGGAGGATGCTAGGAATGTGATTGGAGTGACTAGGGGGTCCAGAGGCCAATCAGTAGTGAATACGCCCCCCAGTATATAACATAGCCCCGCCAAATCTCTAGCACTGTAGTACAGGGGCTGTGGAAGAGAGTGGAAGCAGTTCTGTTACTCCTGCTTCAAAAGTGTCATTTAGCAATTATTAGTGTGAGGAAAGGGATATCTAGTGTAGTTGGGGTACTATTTTCCACTATAGTTAGATTTAATAATCTAGTTTCTGTAGGGAAAGTGTTAAGTGTCAGGGTGACTGTAGTGTAGTGTAGGGTGAACTGACTCTGACTGCTATGGCAGGGTGACCAAACTCTTCCATGTCAGGGTGACCGCCATTGAAAAAAGATAATTTTTCTTAGAATTGCAGTAGAGCAGGGATATGGCTCCGCTCCTTTCACACCTGGCCGTTTTTGTTGCAGGTGTTTATTGGGCTTTTTTTGTGGATGTCTTTGGAGGCAGGCATGACATCTGAACTTCTGTGTAGGAGTATATATACACACACATATATGTATATATACACATATAGGTGTGAAAGTAGCGGAACCCTATGCCTGCGCTAATGAAATTATTTGCAGGCATAGGGCTCCGCTACTTTCACACCTATATATGTGTATGTGTATATATACATATATGTGTGTGTATATATACCCCTACACAGAAGTTCAGATGTTATGCCTGCCTCCAAAGACGCCCAAAAAATGCCCAAAAAAACGCCTGCAACAACACACCTGGGCGTTTTTGTTGCAGGCGTTTTTTTGGGCATTTTTTGGGCGTCTTTGGAAAGCTTTCACTGTCTCCAAAAATGTCTTAAAAATGTCATATGGGTACAGTGTTACATAACTGTCATTCTAAGTGCGTAAGCACTGAAAACTGAAAATCGGCCTTGGCAGAAAGGGGGTAAAAGTGCTCAGTAGGCAAGTAGTTAAAAAAGCCATAACAAACAACATGTTTTGAAGCAAGTATAAACAAGCCTTGTAATACCTTAAGGCTCCGTTCACATGTAGGTGTTTTTGGAGCGTTTTTCTGCTCACTGATCAGCTCTCAAAACTCCCAACAAGACAAATCCCATTCATTGCAATGACCCCTGTTCACATCTGAGCGTTTTGACGCCCTAAGGAAAACGCCCAACGCTCAAAAAAGTACTTGAGCTTCTTTTTGGGCAGATCACAGGCGTTTTGTCCCATAGACATCAATGTAAAGTGATATTTGGCGTTTCACAGGCGTTTTATAAGCGTTTTGTTGCTCCTGATCAGCTCAAACAGCACAACTCTCCACCCAGCTCTCCACCCCCTTGGCATGCCTCTGCTGTGAGCACATTTTCCTGAAACATGGAGAACAGCAGTTAGGCAGTTTAGGTGACCAGACCCTGCCATACCAAGGTGACCGTAATGAACTTTACTGACTTAGCCTGCTGCCATACCAGGGTGACCGTAACGAAGTTTAGCTGACTTAGCCTGCTGCCATACCAGGGTGACCGTAACGAAGTTTAGCTGACTTAGCCTGCTGCCATACCAGGGTGACCGTAACGAAGTTTAGCTGACTTAGCCTGCTGCCATACCAGGGTGACCGTAATGTAGTTTAGGTGAACTGACTCTGCTATGCCAGGGTGACCGAACTCAAGGTGACTGTAATGTAGTTTACAGTGAACTGACTCTACTATGACAGGGTGACCAAACTCTTCCATGCCAAGGTGACCGTAATGTAGTTTAGGGTAAATTGACTCTGCTATGCCAAGGTGACCGTAATGTAGATATATATATGGAATCAAAAAACACCATTTTGAAGCCCTAAAACCCAATAAATGCCCCTAAAAAGTGTCTAGGGTTCTGGATCATGCCCCAGGGACTATGAATCAGGCAAAAAAAAGTTCTTAGAAATTGTCGTTTTTGATAGAGAGCCAATTATTGAAAAAATTAAAAAAAAAATAAAAAAAATAAAAAAAAAAGATTTCTTTGGATTTAGTGTCTGGGGGGTCTAAAAAGTGTACCTGTGAAGTTTCAGCTCTGTAGCATGTCCAGAACCATAAAAAAAGATCATGCAGAAGAGGAGGTCCCTGGGAGGTCCAATGCAGAGGAGGAGGTCCCTGGGAGGTTCCTTTGCAAATGTTGTAAAAAAAAACACTCTGCTTTTCCATTGGTCACCTCATTACACAAAAACACCTGTTAAAAACGCCCAAAAAAACGCCTGTAAAACGCTTGCAAACGCTTGCAAAAACGCCTATAAAAACGCCTGTAAAACGCCTGAAAAACTATAAACAAACGCCTGAAAGACGCCAACGCCTACATGTGAACGGAGCCTTAAGCTCATCTTTGGTCAAAGCCGGAGGGTCAAGTTGTCAGCCAGGCAAAAAGCATTTGCAGAATGAAATGTTAGCAGCCGGTATTCTACATAGCAGTAAACAGGCCAGTCCTTGCCTGCCGCTTAATCAACAGTCTTTCAGTACAAATAAACATTTATTTACTAAAGTTAGCCTTTAAAACACACAAATCAGGAAAGGCCTTATGTATTTTGTGATTAATGCAGAAAAATGGTTATTTTTATTCCACTGAATCTGCAGTAGCCTGACATTTTGTAACCTCACTGAACTATGTTCCAGCTCTCTTGGAGACCTTGTAGCATCACCCTTACCTTTATTTATGATGGTGAAGTGATTTCCATGGCAACACATTATGTTGCTGCTAGATTATAAATTCCCAGCAATAGAATGTATTCAGGCTGGGCATGTTGTGCACCAGCTAAAGCCTTCTGGCAAATTTAGAACACAGTTTAATAAAAGCAAAGCATCCTATTGCACAAACGATCCAGTCTTTATTGTGTGATAAATCTACAAGCTTACATAAGGTGATAAAGTACAATAACTCACAGTAACCAATCAGAATCCTTCCCTGATATGGCACTCATACAGTTGCATATTAATATTTCCTCTTGCTATGCTGTATTATGAAAATGATCTGTCTTAAATGACATGGGTTCTATGTATACTTTTTTCCCCTAAGAATTACACATTTTCCAAATGCATTGAAAGATATGTAAATCATGTGTGGAAAATATGGTAAATATACCCTTGGTGTTTCATATCCTGCATATATTTATTTTAGAATAATATCTCATGTTTTTTTGTTTTTAAGACAAGTTTCTTTAAACAGTATGTTTTTGGATCGGTCCTAATTACTTTGCAAAAAAAGCCTGCTGTTTACATAGCTTAATAGCTCAAGATCAAATTACATACAAAGCTAAATGAGTGAGAATATTATCCCTCATTTCATCCTCCTCTATCTTTGCTCTGTAAAGCTGTATAGCTTCCTGTAGATATTCAACTAAAGAGTGATAGCCAGAAAGCAAACAGCTACCGCTGTGCTCTATCTTATGAATCCATATAGAACACAGCGCTCTATTCATGACACTGGTGTTCTGTGACACCAGTTTAATGAATGTAAATTAAATTAAACTAATGGTAAAGGTCAACTGAATTTGTAGTTAAAGGATCCGTTTCAGGTCAGGGCTGATTATTCAATCCAATTTCTATCCTATATACGTGTGCCTGGGACTATCTATCTATCTATCTATCTATCTATCTATCTATCTATCTATCTATCTATCTATCTATCTATCTATCTATCTATCTATCTATCTATCTATCTATCTATCTATCTATCTATCTATCTATCTATCTATCTATCTATCTATCTATCTATCTATCTATCTATCTATCTATCTATCTATCTATCTATCTATCTATCTATCTATCTATCTATCTATCTACCTATCCACACTATATTACCAAAAGTATTGGGACGTTAACCTTTACACGCACATGAACTTTAATGGGAACCCAGTCTTACTCTGTAGGGTTCAATATTGAAGGGGCCCACCCTTTGCAGCTATAACAGCTTCAACTCTTCTGGGAAGGCTGTCCACAAGGTTTAGGAGTGTGTCTATGGGAGTGTTAAACCATTCTTCCACAAGCGCATTTGTGAGGTTAGGCACTGATGTTGGACAAGAAGGCCTAGCTCACAGTCTCCACTCTAATTCATCCCAAAGGTGTTCTATCGGGTTGAGTTTAGGACTCTGTGCAGGCCAGTCAAGTTTCTCCACCCCAAACTCACTCATCCATGTCTTTATGGACCTTGCTTTGTGCACTGGTCTGAAACATTTGGTGAAGGGGGGATTATGGTGTGGTGTTTTGTTTTTCAGGGGTTGGGCTTAGTCTCTTAAGTCCAGTGAAAGGAACTTTTAAAGAGAAGCATACCAGGACATTGTGGACAATTTAATGTTTCCAACTTTGTGGGAATGGCTCCTTCCTGTTCCAACATGACTTCGCACCAGTACACAAAGCAAGGACCATAAAGTCACAGATGAGCGAGTTTGGAATGGAGGAACTTGACTGGCCTGCACAGAGTCCTGACCTCTACCTGATAGAACACCTTTGGGATAAATTAGAGCAGAGACTGCGAGCCAGGACTTCTCCTGCAATATCTGTGCCTGACCTCACAAATCCACTTGTGGAAGAATGGTTAAACATTCCCATAGACACACTCCTAAACCTTGTGGACAGCCTTCCCAAAAGAGTTGAAGCTGTTATAGCTGCAAAGGGTGGACCAGCTCAATGTTGAACCCTACAGACTAAGACTGGGATGCCATTAAAGTTCATGTGCGTGTAAAGGTTAACGTCCCAATACTTTTGGTAATATAGTGTGGATAGATAGATAGATAGATAGATAGATAGATAGATAGATAGATAGATAGATAGATAGATAGATAGATAGATAGATAGATAGATAGATAGATAGATAGATAGATAGATAGATAGATAGATAGATAGATAGATAGATAGATAGATAGATAGATAGATAGATAGATAGATAGATAGATAGATAGATAGATAGTCCCAGGCAAACGTTATGTTTGGCGTAAAAGCAACACAGCTCATCACCCTGAACACACCATATACACTGTCAAACATGGTGGTGGCAGCATCATGGTTTGGGCCTGCTTTTCTTCAGCAGGGACAGGGAAGATGGTTAAAATTGATGGGAAGATGGATGGAGCCAAATACAGGACCATTCTGGAAGAAAACCTGATGAAGTCTACAAAAGACCTGAGACTGGGATGGAGATTTGTCTTCCAACAGGACAATGACCCAAAACATAAAGCAAAATCTACAATGGAATGGTTCACAAATAAACATATCCAGGTGTTAGAATAGCCAAGTCAAAGTCCAGACCTGAATCCAATCGAGAATCTGTGGCAAGAACTGAAAACTGCTGTTCACAAACGCCTCACTGAGCTTGAGCTGTTTTGCAAGGAGGAATGGGCAAAAATTTCAGTCTCTCGATGTGCAAAACTGATAGAGACATACCCCAAGCGACTTACAGCTGTAATCGCAGCAAAAGGTGGCGCTACAAAGTATTAACTTAAGGGGGCTGAATAATTTTGCACGCCCAATTTTTCAGTTTTTTATTTGTTAAAAAAGTTTGAAATATCCAATAAATTTCGTTCCACTTCATGATTGTGTCCCACTTGTTGATTCTTCACAAAAAATTACAGTTTTATATCTTTATGTTTGAAGCCTGAAATGTGGCAAAAGGTCTCAAAGTTCAAGGGGGAGAATACTTTCACAAGGCACTGTATATATATATACTAAAAATATGTTTTCTTTTTTAATGTCTGGAACTCTGTGTAACAATCTTACCCCTTCACAGTAGCTGTTAACTACTGAATAATGAATAACAGAGACATCTCCTCTCCTATCAGAGATGGCAAAATCTTCATTAGCAAAATCACAAAAGCTCCTGAAAAAGCATGCAGGCAGTGCCGGGCTTTCTTCTTAGAAAGCCCAGCCTGTTTTGCAAGCTAACTGTTATGGATGCATCCATGTAAAAAATGTTTTCCTGTGAAATAAAGAATATTAATTATTTTGTCACTTTTCTCCTAGGGGGACTTAAAGCGCTTTATCTGCTTTTGGGGCAGCCATCTTGGGTGCACCCAGAAGCAACATGTCTTTGAAATGTGGGAGGAAACTGAAGTATCCGGGGGAAACCCATGCAAACATGAGGAGCACATGCAAACTCCATGCAGATAGTGTCCTGACCGGACTTAAACTGAGCCTGGTCAGGGCACTAGTGCTAGTCAAGTGCTAACCCCTGAGCCCCTGTGCTGCCTATCCTATACACATTGTAAATGATATATAAAGTGTATGTACACATTTACATTTCAAAGACATTATAGTTCCCCTAACTGTGTGTGACTAAGTTCAATGACTCCTGTTTTGAACTGTATTGTAACTGTATTGTCTTCCCTCACATTGTAAAGTGCTGTGCAAACTGTTGGCACTATATAAATCCTGTATAATAATAATAATAATTATAACTAGAAAAAAAAGTTTGTCGAGACAAACTTTAAGTTGGCTTGAGAAAGCCTGACCAGAAAGTTTGAAAAGTTTAGAAAGTTTGAAAAGTTTGAAAATGTGAAAAGTTTAAAAAGTTTAAAAAGATTTAAAAGTTTAAGAAGTTTAAAACATATTGCTAGCATTACAAGCAAGTGACTACCATCATTAGTATGATTAGCAAAGTTGCTAGCATGTTGCTAGCATGATTAGCAAGTGACTAGCATGTACTTAGCATGATTAGCAAGGTATCTAGCATGTCACTAGCATAATTAGCAAGTGACTAGCCATGTTGCTAGCATGATTAGCAAGTTACTAGCATTTCTCTAGCATGTTTCTAACATGATTATCATGCGGCTAACATGTTGCTAGCATGATTAGCATGTGACTAGCATGTTTCTAGCATGATTAGCATGTTGCTAGCATGTCGCTAGCATAATTAGCAAGTGACTAGCCATGTCGCTAGCATGATTATCAAAGTTACTAGCATGTTGATTGAGTCTAATGGGATTTGGAGCTTGGGCCATCTGAACATCCTGTCAATGAAAGTCTATGGGCATTTTTATGATTTTTAATACTAATTTTTAAGAAAACCGTAACTCAAACCAGTCTGAAAAGATATAGCACACCGAGTCAGAACAGTATGAAGGTCTGACCCGAGTTTGGAGTATGTAGCTTGAACGGTCTAGGAGGAGTTAGTGTCCAAAAATTTTGCGGCCAGAAAAATAAGAAGAAGAAGAAGAAGAAGAAGAAGAAGAAGAAGTTTAAATAGGATTTCAGTAAGTTGGCTTTCTCAAGCCAACTTAATAATGACTGTTGGTAATTGGAGGCAAATGAAAAGGTTAAACAGGGCTAAAGATGGTGAAGAACGCTAATTCCCCCCCTCGTGACATAAACAATAATGACATATACAGTAAGTGAAGGCGACTTCTTCCACTTGGTGCACTTCACCAGAAAGCATATTTTACCTTATTGATTAAATCTCTCTCCTGCATTGTTTACTAGACAGCAGATTCAATGTCCGCACCATTAATCGATTTAAATGTAGAGGAAAAAAAGATCAGGCTGAATGGGAATTCACCTGAGCATTAGGACCTTGTCAAAGTGATTCATCTTCTGACTTTTACCACAATAAAGTCACCGAAAACGTGTCATGCCTTTGATAGAAACTTAACATTGTGTGTCCAGCCTCTTTAATGTGGTTTGTTTGTAGATCTTTGTGTTATATTTTTTTTACATCCTGTTTTGCGTGTCTTTAAAGGATGCTCACACCTCTGTTTAATGTGTTTGTAGTGAGGCATGCTGGGTAAGAGCTGCGGAGGCTGCTCCTATGCTGCGCCGAGTTTCTAGGCTATATTTCGTCCTACAAAGTTTCCTGGCTCTGCTGAAAGCTTTTACACTCTGTTAGTAAATCATTTACTTTTTTTGTAGAGAAAATTTTCCAGATGTATCATGAAATCAGTCTTCATTGACTACTGGAGAATAAAAAAAGTTATTGGATTGAACTTTATTTCATTTAAAGCCATATGTCACATTGTTTGTTACAGGAACCAGTCATGATCACACTTATGGAAGAGTATGAATTATCAGGGCCCACCACAGAAACGCAGTCCAGATTAGTTCAAACGCGTTTCTGCATGTGC
Organism: Pelophylax lessonae; assembly: GCF_965119305.1. NCBI lineage: Eukaryota > Metazoa > Chordata > Amphibia > Anura > Ranidae > Pelophylax > Pelophylax lessonae. The sequence goes on from NC_138773.1 coordinate 98,069,439, forward strand.
CTTTTTGATGCGTTTTGGTGTGTTTTTTATGCGTTTTGATGTGTTTTTATTGCATTTAAGTGTGTTTTTTCCCCTTTTGTTTTCTTTCCCAAAGTTTCCTGGAGTTTTCTTTGCTGTAATGTGTTCTGGTCTGTTCTGATGCATTTTTTTTTGCATTTTGCCACGTTCCAGTGCAGTTCCTTGCAGACAAACTGCATCATGTTCTACTTTTGTTGACTGTACTGGAACATGCTGCAATGTTGTGAACTTTTTTTTTTTTAACAATTGGCAATGGTGTGAACTTCTCCATTGAAATCTATGTAACCTACTGTCCCTGCATTTTTGATACAGAAAAAACACACTGGACTGGTGTGAACGAGCCCTCAGTTTTAAAGTATATGCAAATCCATTCCCTTAAACCTCATAGAAACTAAAACATACTAACTGCTGTCTATTGTAAAATGAGTCAAATGGTATCATATGACATCTTCTCAGGATCGTGCCTTGTGCGCAGCCCATGGGCCACGGTGTCCACCGGATGACAGATCATTCCTGGTACCATGTGATCACTGTGACCAATCACAGCGGATAACATGACAAGTGTACACAATGCATGGCTTTGATTCATTTTTTTTTTAAATCAGATTTTATTTTGAATTTTTTCCATACCAAGTACAAGCAAAAACACAAAGTCTCTCTTTTCCTCCCTGACAGAACAGAGGTCTGCCTTGTTTACGTAGGCAGATCGCCGTTCTGTTATTCTGCTGAACGATCGTCGGGTCCTGGCAGCCATCGTGGCCACTGTACACGCTGATTGGCTCCCGCTGTGTCCAATCATAGCAGGAGCGGCGCTCTGGTGGCATGCGCGTGTCCCCGAAATCTCATGTACAAAATCACGCACATGTACGTGATTTTGCGCAGCCAGGCTGCCCTGCCACAGTAAATATGCAGCAGATGCCCTGGAAGTGGTTAAAATACGTGTATATGTAGCACCCTTCTAGTATAGGTGCTAGGATATACATGGTTAGGTTAGTGTAATTTGCTCCCCCGCCTAACAGTGGAGCTAAGAAGCAAATTTATCTTTGGCATTCTGCCTAGAGTGCTGCAATTTATTAGCTATGTCTGCTCATAGGTGGGAGCTGGGCAAATGGGTAGCATGAATATGAATGCAGCTCTGGCCAATTACAGGAGAGGGTGCCTCTGAGCTTGCTGTGTGCTGGCATTTATTTTCTGTGAACCCAAAGGCGTGGGGTCCTTCCTACGATTAAGGCAGGTTTGCCTCCCTGGCACCTGCTGCCAAAAGGCCTTAGGTGGGCGACCTGGTGGCCTGAAGCTGGATCTAAAGAGTGGCCCTGGTTCTCCTAAAAGCTGACTGAGGGGGGGAGGATAACTGAGGATCCATCTGGTATCACTGACATCTGTGGGGTACTGCTACATTTATATTGTTGAATAAGGCTAGTCATCCATACATAGACTTATCTCATTTAGCCAGCTCACCATCTGGAGGCATGGGGAAAAAGATTGAGACCTGAGATGAACTAACAGAAATTACTTTTGCATAGACTGGGGATCCATGGAGAAGATGTGAAAGCATCAAGACAGAATCATCGAGGGAGCTCTTGCACCTTCTTATGAGTTGTTTTTCAATTACTATGGGAGATTGCTGGTTTTAGGTTAAAGGCTCTTTTCTGTACTGCTGTCTACCTTTTCTATTTTTCTCGAAGGAGTCTGCCGGTCTGCTAGTCTGCTGTTTTATTTGATTAAGGTTGTCCTGTGCCCTAACCCTTTCTCCCTGAATTGTTTGCTGTTCTGAGTAATAAACTACTTTTGTTTAAGCATAAAAGTGACTGGCGCCCATCTTTTCTACCTTATACACCATCCACCATGCCTAGAAAATCTTTTCTACCTTATGCACTGTAATGGAACTGCAACCCTGCAACACTGTACTTGTGGACATCAGTCAGTATACGGCTTCCTCCCAGTCGTGAACATAGATATCAGATTTTCCAGCTGGCCCCATACAACGCAGGCCAACAACTTAAGTTGTACTGGAATCTTCTGTTTATTGAACAGTCACAGAATTTATATACAGCATGGACATCCCCCTCCTGATCAGATTACCACACACAGGTCAGGGGTTGCCTGATTACATTATCATATGCAGATGAAATTGTATACAGAAAAATAATTAACCTGAACTAATTATCTAGCCATCTAAACAGAAACAATATGTGATTTCATTAACATTTAACAATGGGACAGACAGACTTAACCAAATACACATCACACCTCATTACACAGACAATAGGGAGAGCCTGTCTCTGATATTGAAGTACAATGCACATTAGCATAAGTGTAAATACAGACCCAATTTGAAGCAATCAAAGCCATTTTCTCAGTGTCCATTAGGTATCTGTCTTTCACTCCCAGTGACGGTACGTACCGTCACATCCACCATCGACCATGCCATGCAACCTGCACCCTGAGGTGAAATGTCAGCGCTCCCTGTCTCTGGGGGTTGCCACCACACCTCTGGAGGTCAGGGGGGCATTTTAACACTTATAAAAGTACACTGATGCAGGTTATCTAGAAGTGTGCCTGATGTATACTTTACTGTTGGTCGGATACAGCAGGGTGTAGGACAACCTTATGGGAAAATATGCTCAATCTAGTGCCTGTTACCCTCATTCACATGAGCATCAGACTCTTGGCTCTTTTTCAACACCTTCCAAGCATCTCCAAGCGACTGCCTTGAAAGGATGAAAAGAGTTAAACAACTTGCACGCAATGTTTGGGCCGCATTTAGTCACTCAATGACTTCTACTGTAGGGCCCCCTGGGAGAGTGATTGAAGCATATCCTGACACAGGCTGAGACAACACAGGTGCTAGATGCTCCCTTGCTATGGCAGCAGCTATAGGCTTTGCATTTCCCCATTAAAAATTCTGCTTTTGCCTCTCTAATCTTCACCCACCCATTTCTTCTGAAATCTGAACAAATATTATGGCATTTTAGGAGATTTTACATTTCTTTCCATAATAAACAGTAAGTTTGTTATCATACTACTCGGTTTTCTAATACAGCTTTATACATTTACAGAAATGAGACAGACGTCTTATCTATTTCAGGGATTTAAACCTGTTATTCACCGCCACTGTCCATATACTGTGTCTCCAGTGGATAATTAGCCTTTTCATAGCTTACTTGACTTCAGTATTCACAGTTTAAACACATGACTCAAGATAAATATTTGATGTACAGAAAAAGCAAGTGTTTCTAGGATCTGGAGTCTTTAAAGGGAATGTCTACCAGCAATCATGAGACAAAGACTGACATTTTACTCTCTATGGATTTCTACATCTAGTGCATGGGCATTGTTCTAGCTTAAGGCCAACCATGAATATGCTAGACATACACAAAAACATGCAGTATTGGTAAATCATAAGTATAAAGGTGATTTTTCCAGATCTAACTATAAGGATGGAAACCAATAAAACATAACATTTTTTGCTAAAAGCACAACTCCAGTCAAAACTTTTTTTTTTTGTATTTCAAGTGAGTAAGAAACAGAACCTTTGTCAGATTTTTATAGCTATTGATGTGACAATTAGGGATTTATCACCTCACTTCCTAAGTGGTCACTGAGACAGAAACTAAGCAAGATCTTTCCAATATGAATGCAAAAAGTAGTAAAATTACTTTTAAAATTAGTAGGGAAGAGCTACAATCTCGGCCATAATTTGTGCTGCCTGTGTCTCAATGGGGTAATTCTCATCACTTCTTGCCTGGGTCAACCAGGCAGGAAGTGAGATGAGATCTCCCCAACAGGGACACATGCCCATAAAAATTAAATGAGGTCATAACACCTCCCCACTTTAACCAAGTCAAAAAAATACATTTTGTACTGGCTTATGGAGGGCTTTAGTTATTTAAGTTATGAGGGCCCATTATAGCATCAAGCTAAAGTGCACAGCACAAACACATGACTGTAAAAATAGACTATAATCTTCAACAGGAATGATTTGGTTTTATGGTTTTAACTTTTGAGAAGAGAAAATGCTCTTTTATATTTTTTGATGCTGAAGACCAGCTTAGAGTCACATTTCACTAGAAGATCTTCTGCTAAGTTTAATGGCTAATCCGATACTGGACTTTGGCAATAGAAAGCATACGCAATTGCTGTAATATTCATCCAGTCCTTCATCTATCTGCCACAGAACCTGAATCACTGTGGCTGCTATAATATTTGAGTTTGAGCTTGTAAACATGCAGACAAGCTTTTTCCCAGTCTTGGCCACTGCCCTTTCTCTGTCAAATAAAAAAAGTTGAAGGTGACACAGTATTTTGCAGAAGAAACCATAGGTCATTCCATATATGTACCAGCATTTGAGACACATGCCAGGTTACTCTTTTACTTCTCACAAAAATGTTCAAACATAAAAGCTCTCCGTAAAAAAATGAATAATACTTTCATGTCCAGTAGATATTGACTCCTAGTTTTGCTCTCTTGAGGTGCTATGGTGGCTAAAGAATGTTCACTATCCTCCCTTCTGAGAGCGACTAATGACTGTGTTCCTTGTGGAGGGGGAGGTTGAGGCCTACAGAGAAAAGGATAATATAGTGGCACCTTCCCCCATGTAGATTACATGTGCAAAAAAGAGGGGGGTTACAGATCGACCACAAAGATGGTGGAGCTATACCACGGGGGATTTGAGTGTGCCTCACAGAATATCTGTATATGCGTGTATTTTACAAGTCACAAAAAATATATATATATAAAAATTAACAAACTTTTATTTAAATATCACATTGTACAAATGATGTAAAATCTACATTGTTTGATCAAGACAGATCATAGCATTGAACAACTCATACAACGTTAACAGTGATGCGTAACCGTTGCTGGAACTACGCGTTTCGCAATAGATGCTTCCTCAGGGTCCAGCAAAAGTGTTTATACATTGATATTGAGTCAGTTACAAAGATCCTTGTTTGGTGATCAAAGTAGAAAATGTAGAGTGTGCGCGTTTATTTTAAAATCTCTTGCCATAGATCCCCGGTGTATTTGCATATATCTTCAGATGGAACATATGAAAAAGAGGGGGGTATGGATATAAATTGTGCTAGTTGCACTAATAAACAATCAGTGATAAGAAATATAGAGTATTGGTGCAAAAATAGCACGTATACATAGAGTGAATCAGGGCTCTAATGGCAAAGGGTCAACTCCAAAAAAATGTTTGTCCCAGGTTTAGAGCTTTAGTCAGTTTGCAAGTCAAAAGCTCATTTCTCTAGGACATTTTCATCCAAGCAGCCTGGATGTAGGCTTACCTGTAATGACTGTGTTCCCTACTGTGGTTCCAACCACTAGCCCCGATGCCACTTCTGTATCCTTCTTTCTAGTGATATAGAGGTTGGAAGATGAAACCACAGCAGTCAACCATTGACCCTTCCTTTCGTGTTTCTGCTTGCCAGCATACGTCTCGGACATTTATTGACATATAGCAATGACATTTTAGAATCTAAATGTATCACAAAAAAATAAATAAATAAATAAATAAGAAGACATTTTAAGATTCTTCCCACTTCTTTTATGAAGAGTGGCTTCGTAAGGGATAAAAGGAAGAGAATCCCTGAAGAATGGTGTTATATACATTATTATTAGTGTTGAGCGAACACGGACTGTATTATTCGTGTTCGTACCGAATAATTGGATTTTTTTTACCCGAACACGGACACGGACACTTTACTGTATGTTCGGGTAAAAATCCGTGTTCGGTCGTTTTATTTCCGGGTTTTGCATGCTTTGGCGCTCTTTTCATGGCGGGCTTTCAACAGCCAATCAACAATCGTTTAACTGGTGTGCCTTAAGCCATCCCAGCCATGCCTGCAAATGTCTTAGTAGCTGTGATTGGCCGTCTGAAGCATGTGACCAAGTCTTTATAAGTTCGAGGCAGCCGCCGCAGCAGCGTCATTCTGCTGCTTAGCTAAGGGACAGAGCACACATCAATGTGCTGGCTGCTGATTAGGGAAAGATAGGCAGGAAAAAACCATTTGTGTCCGGATAGAATTGAGGGACAGGTCGGAGTGTTTAGGCAGGGCGAGTTGTAGGCATTTTAGGGATAGAGTCTGCTGAATTATAGGGTCAGTGTCTTCTACAAACTACAATCGATATTGCTGTGTGGGGGGTGGGGTGAATCTGCACTCAATCCTGATCTACGATCTCTTCTCAATCCTGTTAGGGACAGAGTCTGCTGAATTTTAGGGAAACTGTGTTCTACAAACTACAATCGATATTGCTGTGTGGTGTGGGATTGGAGATAGGCAGGTGTCAGTGATCCACATCCATTTTTCTGTGTGTGAGCTGCAGTGAACACAATCTTTTTGGGCTGCAGTGAACACAATCTTTTTGGGCTGCAGTGAACACAATCTTTTTGGGGTGCAGTGAACAAAATCTTTTTGGGGTGCAGTGAACACAATCCTTTTTGGTGTGCAGTGAACACAATCTTTGTGGGGTGCAGTGAACAAAATCCTTTGTGGGGTGCAGTGAACACAATCTTTTTGGGGTGCAGTGAACAAAATCCTTTTTGGGGTGCAGTGAACAACATCCTTTTTGGGGTGCAGTGAACACAATCTTTTTGGGGTGCAGTGAACAAAATCCTTTGTGGGGTGCAGTGAACACAATCTTTTTGGGGTGCAGTGAACACAATCTTTTTGGGGTGGAGTGAACAACATCCTTTTTGGGGTGCAGTGAACAAAATCCTTTTTGGGGTGCAGTGAACAAAATCATTTTTGGGGTGCAGTGAACACAATCTTTTTGGGGTGCAGTGAACACAATCTTTGTGGGGTGCAGTGAACACAATCTTTTTGGGGTGGAGTGAACAACATCCTTTTTGGGGTGCAGTGAACAACATCCTTTTTGGGGTGCAGTGAACACAATCTTTTTGGGGTGCAGTGAACACAATCTTTGTGGGGTACAGTGAACAGAATCTTTGTGGGGTGCAGTGAACACAATCTTTGGGGGGTACAGTGAACACAATCTTTTTGGGGTGCAGTGAACACAATCTTTGTGGGGTGCAGTGAACACAATCTTTTTGGGGTGCAGTGAACAACATCCTTTTTGGGGTGCAGTGAACACAATCTTTTTGGGGTGCAGTGAACAAAATCCTTTGTGGGGTGCAGTGAACACAATCTTTTTGGGGTGCAGTGAACACAATCTTTTTGGGGTGGAGTGAACAACATCCTTTTTGGGGTGCAGTGAACAAAATCCTTTTTGGGGTGCAGTGAACAAAATCATTTTTGGGGTGCAGTGAACACAATCTTTTTGGGGTGCAGTGAACACAATCTTTGTGGGGTGCAGTGAACACAATCTTTTTGGGGTGGAGTGAACAACATCCTTTTTGGGGTGCAGTGAACAACATCCTTTTTGGGGTGCAGTGAACACAATCTTTGGGGGGGTACAGTGAACACAATCTTTTTGGGGTGCAGTGAACACAATCTTTGTGGGGTACAGTGAACAGAATCTTTGTGGGGTGCAGTGAACACAATCTTTGGGGGGTACAGTGAACACAATCTTTTTGGGGTGCAGTGAACACAATCTTTGTGGGGTGCAGTGAACACAATCTTTTTGGGGTGGAGTGAACAAAATCATTTTTGGGGTGCAGTGAACAACATCCTTTTTGGGGTGCAGTGATCAAAATCCTTTTTGGGGTGCAGTGAACACAATCTTTTTGGGGTGCAGTGAACAAAATCCTTTGTGGGGTGCAGTGAACAGAATCTTTGTGGGGTGCAGTGAACACAATCTTTGGGGGGGTACAGTGAACACAATCTTTTTGGGGTGCAGTGAACACAATCTTTGTGGGGTACAGTGAACAGAATCTTTGTGGGGTGCAGTGAACACAATCTTTGGGGGGTACAGTGAACACAATCTTTTTGGGGTGCAGTGAACACAATCTTTGGGGGGTACAGTGAACACAATCTTTTTGGGGTGCAGTGAACACAATCTTTGTGGGGTGCAGTGAACACAATCTTTGGGGGGGTACAGTGAACACAATCTTTTTGGGGTGCAGTGAACAACATCCTTTTAGGGTGCAGTGAACACAATCTTTGTGGGGTGCAGTGAACAACATCCTTTTAGGGTGCAGTGAACACAATCTTTGTGGGGTACAGTGAACAGAATCTTTGTGGGGTGCAGTGAACACAATCTTTGGGGGGTACAGTGAACACAATCTTTGTGAGGTGCAGTGAACACAATCTTTGTGGGGTGCAGTGAACACAATCATTGTGGGGTGCAGTGAACTCAATCTTTGTGGGGTACAGTGAACACAATCTCATACTTCTGAAGATTTGAGGGTGCTGCCTGTTCCATACTCCCCCTACTCCTCATCTAGCCTTTTAGGGGTACAAACAATAGTAATTGGGGCCTAGTGTGGTTGTGTACGTGTGATATACATACACTTTTTTTGGATCATATTTTCTATTCCGCTATTTAATCAAAAACCTTTGGGGATCAGTTAAATTGGGGGATAGTCTGTGTTGGTACGTGTGAGAGAGATCCACCTTTCCAAGTTGTTGGGGTTCATCTCATACTTCTGAAGGTTTGAGGGTGCTGCCTGTTCCATACTCCCCCTACTCCTAGCCTTTTAGGGGTACAAACAATAGTAATTGGGGCCTAGTGTGGTTGTGTACGTGTGATATACATACACTTTTTTTGGATCATATTTTCTATTCCGCTATTTAATCAAAAACCTTTGGGGATCAGTTAAATTGGGGGATAGTCTGTGTTGGTACGTGTGAGAGAGATCCACCTTTCCAAGTTGTTGGGGTTCATCTCATACTTCTGAAGGTTTGAGGGTGCTGCCTGTTCCATACCCCCCCTACTCCTCATCTAGCCTTTTAGGGGTACAAACAATAGTAATTGGGGCCTAGTGTGGTTGTGTACGTGTGATATACATACACTTTTTTTGGATCATATTTTCTATTCCGCTATTTAATCAAAAACCTTTGGGGATCAGTTAAATTGGGGGATAGTCTGTGTTGGTACGTGTGAGAGAGATCCACCTTTCCAAGTTGTTGGGGTTCATCTCATACTTCTGAAGGTTTGAGGGTGCTGCCTGTTCCATACCCCCCCTACTCCTCATCTAGCCTTTTAGGGGTACAAACAATAGTAATTGGGGCCCAGTGTGGTTGTGTACGTGTGATATACATACACTTTTTTTGGATCATATTTTCTATTCCGCTATTTAATCAAAAACCTTTGGGGATCAGTTAAATTGGGGGATAGTCTGTGTTGGTACGTGTGAGAGAGATCCACCTTTCCAAGTTGTTGGGGTTCATCTCATACTTCTGAAGGTTTGAGGGTGCTGCCTGTTCCATACCCCCCCTACTCCTCATCTAGCCTTTTAGGGGTACAAACAATAGTAATTGGGGCCTAGTGTGGTTGTGTACGTGTGATATACATACACTTTTTTTGGATCATATTTTCTATTCCGCTATTTAATCAAAAACCTTTGGGGATCAGTTAAATTGGGGGATAGTCTGTGTTGGTACGTGTGAGAGAGATCCACCTTTCCAAGTTGTTGGGGTTCATCTCATACTTCTGAAGGTTTGAGGGTGCTGCCTGTTCCATACTCCCCCTACTCCTAGCCTTTTAGGGGTACAAACAATAGTAATTGGGGCCTAGTGTGGTTGTGTACGTGTGATATACATACACTTTTTTTGGATCATATTTTCTATTCCGCTATTTAATCAAAAACCTTTGGGGATCAGTTAAATTGGGGGATAGTCTGTGTTGGTACGTGTGAGAGAGATCCACCTTTCCAAGTTGTTGGGGTTCATCTCATACTTCTGAAGGTTTGAGGGTGCTGCCTGTTCCATACTCCCCCTACTCCTCATCTAGCCTTTTAGGGGTACAAACAATAGTAATTGGGGCCCAGTGTGGTTGTGTACGTGTGATATACATACACTTTTTTTGGATCATATTTTCTATTCCGCTATTTAATCAAAAACCTTTGGGGATCAGTTAAATTGGGGGATAGTCTGTGTTGGTACGTGTGAGAGAGATCCACCTTTCCAAGTTGTTGGGGTTCATCTCATACTTCTGAAGGTTTGATGGTGCTGCCTGTTCCATACCCCCCCTACTCCTCATCTAGCCTTTTAGGGGTACAAACAATAGTAATTGGGGCCTAGTGTGGTTGTGTACGTGTGATATACATACACTTTTTTTGGATCATATTTTCTATTCCGCTATTTAATCAAAAACCTTTGGGGATCAGTTAAATTGGGGGATAGTCTGTGTTGGTACGTGTGAGAGAGATCCACCTTTCCAAGTTGTTGGGGTTCATCTCATACTTCTGAAGGTTTGAGGGTGCTGCCTGTTCCATACTCCCCCTACTCCTAGCCTTTTAGGGGTACAAACAATAGTAATTGGGGCCTAGTGTGGTTGTGTACGTGTGATATACATACACTTTTTTTGGATCATATTTTCTATTCCGCTATTTAATCAAAAACCTTTGGGGATCAGTTAAATTGGGGGATAGTCTGTGTTGGTACGTGTGAGAGAGATCCACCTTTCCAAGTTGTTGGGGTTCATCTCATACTTCTGAAGGTTTGAGGGTGCTGCCTGTTCCATACTCCCCCTACTCCTCATCTAGCCTTTTAGGGGTACAAACAATAGTAATTGGGGCCCAGTGTGGTTGTGTACGTGTGATATACATACACTTTTTTTGGATCATATTTTCTATTCCGCTATTTAATCAAAAACCTTTGGGGATCAGTTAAATTGGGGGATAGTCTGTGTTGGTACGTGTGAGAGAGATCCACCTTTCCAAGTTGTTGGGGTTCATCTCATACTTCTGAAGGTTTGAGGGTGCTGCCTGTTCCATACCCCCCCTACTCCTCATCTAGCCTTTTAGGGGTACAAACAATAGTAATTGGGGCCTAGTGTGGTTGTGTACGTGTGATATACATACACTTTTTTTGGATCATATTTTCTATTCCGCTATTTAATCAAAAACCTTTGGGGATCAGTTAAATTGGGGGATAGTCTGTGTTGGTACGTGTGAGAGAGATCCACCTTTCCAAGTTGTTGGGGTTCATCTCATACTTCTGAAGGTTTGAGGGTGCTGCCTGTTCCATACTCCCCCTACTCCTCATCTAGCCTTTTAGGGGTACAAACAATAGTAATTGGGGCCCAGTGTGGTTGTGTACGTGTGATATACATACACTTTTTTTGGATCATATTTTCTATTCCGCTATTTAATCAAAAACCTTTGGGGATCAGTTAAATTGGGGGATAGTCTGTGTTGGTACGTGTGAGAGAGATCCACCTTTCCAAGTTGTTGGGGTTCATCTCATACTTCTGAAGGTTTGAGGGTGCTGCCTGTTCCATACTCCCCCTACTCCTCATCTAGCCTTTTAGGGGTACAAACAATAGTAATTGGGGCCCAGTGTGGTTGTGTACGTGTGATATACATACACTTTTTTTGGATCATATTTTCTATTCCGCTATTTAATCAAAAACCTTTGGGGATCAGTTAAATTGGGGGATAGTCTGTGTTGGTACGTGTGAGAGAGATCCACCTTTCCAAGTTGTTGGGGTTCATCTCATACTTCTGAAGGTTTGAGGGTGCTGCCTGTTCCATACCCCCCCTACTCCTCATCTAGCCTTTTAGGGGTACAAACAATAGTAATTGGGGCCTAGTGTGGTTGTGTACGTGTGATATACATACACTTTTTTTGGATCATATTTTCTATTCCGCTATTTAATCAAAAACCTTTGGGGATCAGTTAAATTGGGGGATAGTCTGTGTTGGTACGTGTGAGAGAGATCCACCTTTCCAAGTTGTTGGGGTTCATCTCATACTTCTGAAGGTTTGAGGGTGCTGCCTGTTCCATACCCCCCCTACTCCTCATCTAGCCTTTTAGGGGTACAAACAATAGTAATTGGGGCCTAGTGTGGTTGTGTACGTGTGATATACATACACTTTTTTTGGATCATATTTTCTATTCCGCTATTTAATCAAAAACCTTTGGGGATCAGTTAAATTGGGGGATAGTCTGTGTTGGTACGTGTGAGAGAGATCCACCTTTCCAAGTTGTTGGGGTTCATCTCATACTTCTGAAGGTTTGAGGGTGCTGCCTGTTCCATACCCCCCCTACTCCTCATCTAGCCTTTTAGGGGTACAAACAATAGTAATTGGGGCCTAGTGTGGTTGTGTACGTGTGATATACATACACTTTTTTTGGATCATATTTTCTATTCCGCTATTTAATCAAAAACCTTTGGGGATCAGTTAAATTGGGGGATAGTCTGTGTTGGTACGTGTGAGAGAGATCCACCTTTCCAAGTTGTTGGGGTTCATCTCATACTTCTGAAGGTTTGAGGGTGCTGCCTGTTCCATACTCCCCCTACTCCTCATCTAGCCTTTTAGGGGTACAAACAATAGTAATTGGGGCCCAGTGTGGTTGTGTACGTGTGATATACATACACTTTTTTTGGATCATATTTTCTATTCCGCTATTTAATTTAACTGGGCCTCCATGCGAGACCTGTGTGCCTTGTTGCGCTGTTTTGAGTACTCCACCAACATGGCCAGTGGCAATGACGCCGTTCTCAGCTTAACTATCCCAGTTCTATGCCTCCTTGAAAAAACAATTCGGGCGATGATGGAAGAGGATGTGGCACAGGATGAGGAGGAGGAGGAGGATGAAGAGGTAACATTTCCAAGGCTTTCAGGGCAGTCATTCGCAAGGGGCTCCGAGGGTGGGTTCCTGCACACGCAAACGCCAGGGACGCAATTGTCCAGCAGGGGCACAGTTCTGGAGGATGAGGAGGATGAGGAGGAGGAGGAGCTGGAGGAGGAGATGGAACCATGTTCACAGCAGGGTGGCACCCAGGCCAGCTCATGGCCATCACTGGTGCGTGGCTGGGGGGATACAGAGGACACGGACGATACACCTCCCACAGAGGACAGCCTTTCGTTGCCTCTGGGCAGCCTGGCACACATGAGCGATTACATGCTGCAGTGTCTCCACAACGACCGCCGAGTTGCCCACATTCTAACTTGTGCTGATTACTGGGTGGCCACGCTGCTGGATCCCCGTTACAAGGACAACGTACCGTCCTTAATTCACTCACTGGAGCGCGATCGCAAGATGCGCGAGTACAAGCGCACGCTGGTAGACGCCATGCTGCTGGCATTCCCATCTGACAGCGGGGCCACAGTGGAAGCACAAGGCAGAGGAGGAGGAGGAGGAGGTCGCCAACGCAACCAGGGCACCGCCAGCACCTCAGAAGGCAGGGTTAGCATGGCCGAAATGTGGAAAAGCTTTGTCAGCACGCCACAACAAACAGCAGCACCAGCAGCTCAGATGGAACGTCTTAGCAGGAGGCAGCATTTTACCAACATGGTGGAGCAGTATGTGTGCACACGCCTACATGTAGTGAATGACGGGTCTGCCCCCTTCAACTTCTGGGTCTCCAAATTGGGCACATGGCCTGAGCTTGCCCTTTACGCCTTGGAGGTGCTGGCGTGCCCTGCAGCCAGTGTATTATCTGAACGGGTATTTAGCACGGCTGGGGGCGTTATAACAGACAAGCGCAGCCGCCTGTCCAGAGACAATGTGGACAAGCTCACGTTCATTAAAATGAACCAGGCATGGATCCCACGGGACTTTTCCGTACCTTATGCAGAATAGCAATGGATACCGACCTTACCCACCCATTGTTCCATTTTTGCTCTTTCTCACTCTTTTGGGGTGTACCCTCATTTAAAATTTTTGAAAAGAAGCAGTGTTGGCTACCTCGTCCTCCTCCTCAGGGCCAGATTAATGTAGGGGCTATTGGAGCTGCAGCTCCAGGCCCCTACCTTTTATATAGGCCCCGGGTTGGCCATATTCACTGTTACCGCTCTTCTGTCACTTGTAAACACAGAAGTCTGGCTTCTATGCTCGCTTCCCCAGGCAGCACCCTCAGAACCTCCCCACACAGCGTGAAGGCCGGACAAGGAGGGACAGTTGGCGATGCATGGATGTGTTTATGGGCTTCAGAGACAGCATCCCATGTTGAATTAGGCATGCATGGCTGCACCCTTCCTCCTCTGGGTGCATGGCAAGGCACGGCCCTTAAGGCCCTTCAAAATCCTCAGCACCAAGCCCATGATGCTGTTAATCCGGCCCTGGTCCTCCTCCACCGCCGCTTCCACCTACACCGCCCATAGGTGTGCGCAGCCTATTGCATTAAGGTGTGCACCCCAAAGTTGAAATACACATGCATGTGTTTGCCAGCAGGGAGAGTAATGTATCGGGGCCATGTACCTGTAGGCAAGGAGAAATAGAGCAGAGCAGGTCCCAGGGAGATCTTTCCCATCTCCTCACTGGCAATGCTATGTGCCCTAGGTGATTAGGGTGTGCCCAGGCACACCCAGCACACCCTGTGCGCACGCCTATGTCACCGCCACATCCACCACCACCTCAACCTCCCTCCTACTCCATATGGGCCTCGTACTTCAGAGATGAAGAAGAACATTGTTTTATTTTTCTGTTTTTTTTTGTTGTTTTAAGTTATTTCCCTATCCACATTTGTTTGCAGAGCACTTGCCATGCTCTTAATTACGTTTTGCTGCCATTTGCAGCACTCTAGCCCTTTCCTTTGGTGTTTTAGAGCCATTTTAGTGCCTTAAAGTTCGGGTCCCCATTGACTTCAATGGGGTTCGGTGTCCGGGAAAAGTTCGGTAAAAGTCCGGGACACGGACCCGGACTTTTTTTTAAAGTTCGGCCGAACCCGTCGAACACGGACATCTAGGTGTCCGCTCAACCCTAATTATTATATGTAATTGTGTCATTCAAAAGCAAGATTTTTTTGGTGACTGCACAGGAAGAAATTAGGCACTTTTAGAAACGGAGACATCAATAAAATATTTTTGGGTGGAATGGGTATTTTTTGGGTGTTTATTGCTGTTTATATTTCCATCTTCCCTGAGGGTATTGTCCACTTTCTGTGTGGTCATTAGGACAGAAAATGAGGGGTAAGCCCCCTTATGAGAGACAGTAATAAAACAATGGCAATTATAAATATATATTTGTATTTTGTCTACATACAACAGTAGATGTGAAAGAACTGTCTAATTATTTTCCTTCCTTCCTTCCTTCCTTCCTTCCTTCCTTCCTTCCTTCCTTCCTTCCTTCCTTCCTTCCTTCCTTCCTTCCTTCCTTCCTTCCTTCCTTCCCTATACTGCTTTTCTCCTCTGTCCCCAGTGCCTTTCTGTATGGATCCCCTCATCTGCCTCCAGAGTCCCCCTTCCACCATACTGCTCCTCTTCCACTTTGCACTCTCCCTTACTGTTGCACCCATCTACCCTGAGCACCCCTCCCCCATACTGCTAGCCATCTTTTAGAGTTTGTGACCATCTCCTTACTGTTTTATTTGGGGGCCATATTACCACAAGGCTAAACCCCTTGGAAAAGGTCTGTTACCATTAAACTATTCCTTATTTATTCTGGCCATGTTCCCAATTTAGCTCTGAAAAAGCTCTCTCCGCCACTAATGATGGGTACCCATTGAAGGAAGCCATGTTTTGTGAGAGCTTCCTCGCCAAAGCTTGTTTGAAGTTTTCCGTCAACTAACTGCACATAAAAGTTTGAGACCATCTCCTTACTGTCTAGAGCTTAGCATCAGCGCGCACTGTCCTATGCAAGTAAAAATAAAAGGAGAATCCTGTGCTGGTAACTTTGAGGGTTTGTTAAAACCACAAGTGCATAGGTATTCCATGCATTTAGTGTAATTTAATGTATGAAAAATAGCACCTGCACTATTTTTTTTTTTTATACAGTGCACCACAATGCACATAATATTTACATCTTTGTGGTGTGGTGTGGTGCTCTATAGTGCAAGTATGCTTCTTTGTTACTCCATATGTGCATTGGGGGTGAAATCAAGAATGCCAGATTGATACTGCATTCAATATGGTGTGAACAATCCCCTAATCATCAGCTCAGTTCTCATCAATTCTTTCTAATCTTCCTCCATACAAAAATTGGGGAGGGGACCTATACATTTTTGTCTAAAGGCTCCATAGACCTTATCCCTACCCTGTGTAATACATGTTCATGAGAAGCATATTTAAAGAGGCTCTGGGAATGGGATGGTAGACAGGACTAATTCTATTACTTTAACTTATTCTAAAAGAAATGATGACACTACACACCAATTTGGAATTTAAAAGGCCGCGGCCGTTTAATGCTTGTTTAAATACTTTAAAACATCCATATACATAAATTAACCCGATCACTAAGATCCAGGTTAAACCAATATATAATAACATCCAAGAATTATCCACAACTTTAAAGTCTTGGAAACATCCATATACATAAAATTAACCCGATCACTATGATCCAGGTTAAACCAATATATAATAACATAATTTCTTGGAATAAACAGTTATATCACCAATATCGTCCCCCTTTGCATTACGCAAAGGTGACCCTACAAGCATAAACTGACCGCGACAAACAAAGGGGAGGGGGGGGGGAACAGAACGCTGGTGTCTTGACACGAAGCTAGTCTTGAGGTGAGTGAAAACATCTCAACCTGAGCCCCCTTAAGTATCCCACAGGCAGGCTCTGGAGGCGGGAAAAACAGGAAAAACTGGTTAACAGCCTAAACTCCCTAGCTACAGGGAATTCTCACCCTTATTGGGTCTTACTCTAACCAAACGTAGCCCTGTTTATCTAACCTGCCCTAGCAACAGCTATGCCCACCTAAGCCCCTAAGATGGCTTCCTTAACGTTAAGCTAGCCTGCCACCATCCCATCTAGAAAAAGGGGTTATTCAAACCCCTTTTTCTTTACATTCTCAAACTTTTATGTGCAGTCAGTTGAAGGAAAACTTCAAACAAGCTCTGGTGAGGCACAAAACACAAAACATGGCTTCCTTCAATGGGTACCCATCATTAGTGGCTGCTCAGCAACTATTACAGTGTCAGTCCACAAGTAGAATTTAGTTCTGGTCCTACTATAGATCTGTGTGGTCACTGTTTCCCTCGAGTAGATTCAGGTTTTATCAGATGTTGAGCCCTTAGGAAGGGAAAAGTGGTTTGGCCCCCAAAATATGTTGGCTGTTCTTTACATGACCTATTTACCAACAATTAAAATGTATTTGGGCTCTTTCATCTATGTTTCGGTAATCGGCTCCTTTCTGTATTCCTATGAGTCCATTGAAGTTTCAACAGATGTTGAACCCTGAGAAATGACAAGTGGTTTGGCCCCCAAAATACATTGGCTTTTTTATATGACCTACTTACCAATGACTAAAATGTATTTGGACATCTATCCATCTTTTGGTCTGGCTCTCCATTCTGTATTCCTATGGTTTGTGATACATGTTCCCTTCAGTAACAAATAGCCCGTGTCTTTCTGGAACTAAGCTATCCAATGATCTAGCTATAAAATGTGAGCATTAGTATGTAAAAAGAAAACAAAAAAACGTTATAATGAAGCAATAGCTATAGTAAAAACTGAATTTGGAGCTTTCCATCACCCTGCACTTGAGACTGTAAAGCACCTTGATTATGCATGTCACCACATATTGGTTTTTGTCCACCATGACGTTTTTATCTTTCCATGGAATTAAACATAATTCCATATGTTGCTAGGAAGACCTTGTGTTCTTTAAGTGCGTATTTATCTTCCTTTATGATTTTAGGTGTTGGCTTTCTTTTACATAAACAATAAAGTCTTCCATGTTTTGATTAACCACTTGCCGACCGCCGCAAGTACATATACTGCGGCGGTCAGCCCCGGCCAGGCAAAGTGACGTATATATACGTCACTAGCCTGTCACCAGCTTGGGAGCCAATAGAGGGCGAGCGCACGCCCGCTGAGGCGCGCGCCCGCCACGGCTCGTTCACTAAGGAGTCACTCGACGATCGTCGGTAGAGAGGGAGAAAGGCAGGCGGCTGATGTAAACAAGCCGCCTGTCATTCTCCCCTGTGTAAAAATGGAGATCAGACGGTTCTACTATGAAGGCCCGTTGATCTCTGTTTTTACACTAGTAGACATGTCCCATCACAGTTAGAAGCACACCCCTAGGACACACTTAACCCCTCCCTCTCCAATACAGTTAACCCCTTCCCTGCCAGTGTCATTTTTACAGTAACAGTGCATATGTATAACACTGATTACTGCAGTAATGTCACTGGTAACCCCAAAAGTGTCAAAAATGTCAGTCAAGGGTCCGATCTGTCCGCCGCAATGTCGCAGTCCAGCCAGTTGCCGCCATTACTTAGTAAATGCGATAACTTTTGCGCAAACCAATCAAAATACGCTTTTTGCAATTTTTTTTACCAAACATATGTAGCATAAAACAAATTGGCCGAAAATGTTAAAAAAATTTTGATTTTTACATTTTTTTTGGGGGGAATTTCATATAAAAAAATGTGAAAAATATTGTTATTTTTGCAAAATTTACGCTTTTTTTTGTTTATAGCGCATGATCAAAAAATCGCACAGGTGATCAAATACCACCAAAAGAAAGCTCTGTTTGTGGGAAAAAAAGGACGTCAAATTAGTTTAGGTACAGCATTGCACTACCGCGCAATTGTCCGTTAAAGTCACGCAGTAAAAAAATCGCAAAAAACCCCCTGGTCAGGAAGGGGGTAAAATCTTCCGGGGCTTAAGTGGTTAAGGAAATCCTTATTTTATAGAAGTAAATGATTAAGTCAACTTCACATTCCGCATGCACAAAACACTCAGGGCGTTCGTTCTCATTTCCTTTGATGTTATTATTTCAGCGTTTCCTTCCTATATTAATCTACAATGATTTTCTTTTGTCATATTTTCTGAAGAGACTGAAACCTTCCTTTTCTGTTTGAGGACATTCAATATAATCATATACACAGAGCCTTTCATTCTGTCATTATGTGCGTTGTTTGCAGAAACGCAGAACTGAGCGCTGCATTGATTGATTGGTGTCAAACAGCAGCATCATCATTATCTGCCGGTGTTCAGGCTGAGGCAGGAGAAAGTCCCGTTCTGTAGTTTTTCCCCTTGCTCTGTTTTGTCATGTTTCTCTACCTGTTTCTCTGGAGATGTATATTATTTTACACTAATCTGAGGGATCTTCACGTCTGATAACTGCCTGTGGCACTTCCCCAGCATTTTTACAAAAAGATAAGAGGAGGAAAAAACAAGCATTGTTCCGACTGTAACATCTAAATGTAGTAGATGTTAAACCAAAGGTTTGCAAAACAGTAGAAAAAAAAAAAAAAAGAACTCCTATCTAATGGAAAAGCTGGGTACTTTTTCAAATGAGAGGGTGATAAAAATGGAAATCATATCCAATCATAGCATAACTCCTGAACTATAATAATAATATTAATATAATAATCATATGCACAACCTCAACAGAAGGAATAGCAGTAGACTCTAATACAAAGATAAGGGTCAACTAGCAATGGAAAACCGTTTACAACAGTTATGACAAGGGAACTTTAGTCATTAAACTGTGATCCCAGTGGAAAAGAGGAGGAAGAGGAGACTTTTTGGTTAGTCAACTCCCTCTAAACCTCAGGCGTTCAATAGGGAAAAGAAACCCAACAGGGAAACTCTGGTTTGAGTAGGTAATGCCTTAGATTCGGTTAATGCCTTAGATGAGGAAAGGTCCCTTTGTCCAGGAACTGTAGCTAGAGTCCTGTGATGCAGAAGTCTCTTTGATGAAAAAGTATCCACTGTCTTCTGCTAGCAATAGTGGGACTCAAAGCAGCGTTGAACACTGTTAGGTTAGTGGAATTAAACAGATGGGCTTTGTGTTGCAGTAAAGGGTTTCCTAATGGCTGAGGTGTACAGATGTCTGCATGGAGTGTCTCTGGGTTAATTAGCTGGGCTGCTGAGAGAATGAAAATGCTTCTGCTGGGAAGTCTCAGGATGAATTGCTCCACAGTGCCTGCAGCTACAGAGGTGAATGAAGATTTGATGCAAAGCTTATGTGTTGCTTGTGAATAATATTGTGCAAAACGGTAAATCAGCGCAATTAAATATAAAGTGGTGTAGTGTTAAGACCCAATAATTTGGGACACATAAAGAAAATATAGCAGCTATATAAAACCTCCTTCACTAACGGGAGAAATGAACTATAAACAAATATGTATACAGCGCTATATAAAATCAAATAAAGTGACAATGTGCATCATATAAATCAATAAACTCACTTAAAGTGCAATATATATTTCTCTTAAGTGCAATAATATGCCAAAACTTGGTTATGAGCCATTCCATAGGTTATGGTCCAATTGGCTGCTCTTTTCGGTTTCTCAGGAATACCACTCCTTAAAATGTAACGACTAAATCCAAACTAAACATGATTTATCTGACTCCTTTTTACTCTGAGTTGTAAGTGACCAATGTTGAGACCTTTGTAACGGTGCCCCACAGCGGGGAATGAAACCCCGTATCCCCTCCCCTTCCCACCCCCCCACCCTTCACCTTCCTTCCCTTCCTGCAACCCTTCACTATTTCTTTTTACTTCTACATCTTTTTCCATCTCTTTTCTGAGTTTGTCACCATTCACTTATCTCTTGAGCTGGTGATTTAATGTTGTTCATCATATTATTGATTACAGCATTTGAATAGTTTCATTTCCCGACGAATCAACACACATTTCTTAATACTTAAAACAATTTTTTTCTCACCCAGTGGTATTACAATAAGAAATGGAGTCACTATACATGATTTTTGACACTGATACTGTTTTGTTTCTTCCTGTGTTACAGTGATATTGTATCTCTTGTCTAACCAAAATAATTTGTTATTGATATGTGTATCTATACAGATTGTATGTTCAATTGTTACCTGTTTTTATTACCTCAATAAAGCACTTTTTTGTGAAAAAAAAAAAAAAAAATTGATTGCCCATAACCTGGCCAGATGTTCACTGCTCCAATCTGCATATTTGTTCATGGTCAGTGACAGTGAGGAAACTATCATTTTTAAATAGAGGTAATAAATGGCAAGCCCCGTATTTCTCTCTGTACATGTTTTCTTTAAATACTATGTACACAAGGATTGACCTTGTATTAGTGGATACTAGAAATTAGATCCATTTCACACTAAATGATTATTCTTTTCTTTTTTTGCCTCTAAAGCATTCCTTGGTGTGTCAGCTCACAATTCTTAACAGTAGGAATTGTAAAGCCTTGCTTGTACATGCAATAGCTTAATAGCTTCATCGCATCACACACCTTCTACTTTATTAACTTTATACTATTAAAAGGAGGTATAGTCTTGCAACCTGTGAGCTTTTTAAATTTTTCTATTTCTAATTACCTACTATATGTTATTTGCGGTATTAATACCTATCTATCTACTGCTATAGCATGGGTATTTGCTGTGTTGGATCAAAAAAAGGACTCAAAGGGCCCATTCACACTAAAATGCAGTGCAGGAAAGCCGTGTTCCCATGCGGCTTCCCTCACTCCATTCCAATCGCACTACCCATGTGATCTGTTGCAGAAGTAAGTGCAAAGTTAACAACACTCCAAATGCAGGTCACAAATGCTGCGCATTTGCCCACACTGGATAACATGGTACAAAAGTTGCTTGAACTACTTTTGGTGCAATGTGGTGAAATTTCTGCCTATTCAAAACGAATAGGGCTGTAATTGCACTGCACAGAACTGCATGGCGATCGCACAGAAAACTCATTGCTCCTGTGGCTCCTACATTTCTCATCAAAGGCCCTCAACTATGACCATCCTTTTCACACAGCTCCTCCATTAATAGAAGCTGTACTAAAGCTTCTATGAATGGAAAGTGAGCTATGAATGGAGGATGGGCAGATGATTGCAAGGTCCATCCCCTCGATTCATAGATCATATTTCATTCATAGAAGCTATAATACAGCTTCTATGAATGGAGGAGCTGGGCCGAAAGGGTGGTCACAGTTGGGCACTCCTAAATAAGAGGCTGTCACAGCTCCTTAGTTCTAATAACCCCTGCTGCACTGGAAGATTGTGGTGGCAGAGGTCAGGGGTTCGGAGGATAAAGATTTCAAGGAAAGCAGGAGCCAACTGCATAGGGGAAAAATTGGATTAATAGTAAGTAATGTCCCTTGTGCTAATTTTTTTTTCTTTTTTTTTTAAAACTTAAGCTTTACACGTTCAAAACTCAACCTCAGCTAATGTTTTTATGCAGTAACAGCAACGGTTCCATTTCTAATGAAAAAAAGTTTAGACCATATGAATAAAACAGTGGCTGCGGTTGTATGTAGTGTTAAGGCTCATGCACACAGGCACATGATTTTAATGCCTTCAATATCCTATGGTAAATTGTGTCTGTACACTGCACCTTGTGTGTAACATTTGTGCTAACATTACTGTATATGAATACAGTGTGCAGTGCAAATGAACCCTATTTTCTGGGATGCAGACAGCTCCTGCAGCTTACGTCCTAAGTTGCTAAGACTCAGGTGGCTATCAGGGTTACTATCCTACATTTATGCTAAACGCTGTAAGTAGATAAATGTTAGCATAGCCCTTTACATGCATATAATGTTAAATGAGACCCATACAACTGCATTCAGATCAATACAAATATACATATTATGGTTTTGAACGCATGGTATTTTGTGCTTCTGCGCATAACCTCTTAGAGTTTGTCTCAACCCTGAAACTCACTTTTGCTGGACAGCTTGATCTGCATATACATGTGAAGAAAAAAAATCTATATAAAGGCATATGAAAGAAAAATGAAATCACATGCTCATCACTGATCATTACCGTATTAACCCCGGCCCATACAGCTACCATAACACAATACGTTTTGTAATAGTAGGGCTTTAAAATGGAAAAATAGCAACATTTTGTCCATGAGCACTAGTTACATGAGCTTGTCCAGTCAAAGGGTCTTGTTACCAATGGTATTGATAGAAAAATCAAGAGGGGATAAATACCCCTTTATGTTATCTTATGTGTCTATGCACAGGCATTTAGAGGCAAGAGTGTTTAGGGGCAGAAATCTAAATTAACCAAAATTGAATTCAGAAGAGGAAGGTTTGGGCATAAAAATGGCTGTCATGCCTAATTGCATGTAAATGTTTTGCAAACACTTTTAGGCACATTTTTCTATTCATACCTCCCAACTTCCAGAGATGGGAATGAGGAAAACCTATTAGCAAAGATATGCAGGCATAGGACACACCTCCTGCAACACCCCCGTAAAGGAGACGTGTACAAAAATTAATGGTTGGTTGAACTCACAAGTGCTTTTTTACTTAATTTAGTAATTGGATGAAAGGTTTAGCACTGAGAAACACTTTTTGAAAGATATATAGTGCATTTCATATACATTTCTACAGATCAGACCAAAATGAGGGACAAATGAGAAGGAAAGAGAGACAGAGGGACATTGTTCCAAATCAGGGATAGTCCCTCAAAATCAGGGACACTTGGGAGCTATGCTATTCTGGCCAATGGAATGAATGAACTCCCAAGTGCACCTGCAACATGCGGCTTTAATCTCTTCTAGAGCAAAGGCATCCAGGGGAGGAAAAAATTATCCTGTGTGCATGAGGCGTAAAGGGAAAACTCAAAGCAAATAGTTAAATACATACATATATATCTAAATATATATATATCTAAATATATATATATATATATATATATATATACAGTGCATTGTGAAAGTATTCGGCCCCCTTGAACTTTTTTACCTTTTGCCACATTTCAGGCTTCAAACATAAAGATATACAACTGTAATTTTTTTTGAAGAATCAACAACAAGTGGGGCACAATCATGAAGTGAAACGAAATTTATTGGATGTTTCAAACTTTTTTAACAAATAAAAAACTGAAAAATTGGGCGTGCAAAATTATTCAGCCCCCTTAAGTTAATACTTTGTAGTGCCACCTTTTGCTGCGATTACAGCTATAAGTCGCTTGGGGTATGTCTCTATCAGTTTTGCACACTCTGTGCAGCAAACTCTCTCCAGAAGTTCAGTGAGGATCTCTGAATGATCCAATGTTGACCTAAATGACTAATGACTAGATCAGTTTCAGGATCTTGGCAATCTTCTTATAGCCTAGGCCATCTTTATGTAGAGCAACAATTCTTTTTTTCAGATCCTCAGAGAGTTTTTTGCCATGAGGTGCCATGTTGAACTTCCAGAGACCAGTATGAGAGAGTGAGAGCGATAACACCAGATTTACACACCTGCTTCCCATTCACACCTGAGACCTTGTAACACTAACGAGTCACATAACACTGGGGAGGCAAATATGGCTAATTGAGCCCAATTTGGACATTTGCACTTAGGGGTGTACTCACTTTTGTTGCCAGCGGTTTAGACATTAATGGCTGTGTGTTGAGTTATTTTGAGGGGACAGCAAATTTACACTGTTATACAAGCTGTACACTCACTACTTTACATTGTAGCAAAGTGTGATTTCTTCAGTGTTGTCACATGAAAAGATATAATAAAATATTTCCAAAAAACGTGAGGGGTGTACTCACTTTTGTGAGATACTGTACATATCTCTGCTGGTCATAAGATTGCTCTGTTATTTTCTGGTTTACCGTTACTCTATTTTGGGTCATCTCTGTACTTGATGATTAGAGGTGATAATTCACTGACCAATAAGCAGGCTAGAGGTGAAATGGTGACATGGTAAGCTGCGCTAATGTACCAGGGAGATAAGTTACTAAATCATTGACTATATGTGGCTATACAGAAATACAAATCCTTTGGTAAGGAAAAACAGTAAAAATCCAAAATCCGTATATGTACTGTATGATTTTAATTATATATTTTACAGCATACACGTAGTGAATGAGTCCTTATGGCTGTTTCCACTTAGGATATCAGTATGCAATAAAGTAATCAAAACATTGCCTATGACGGAGGCTAAACAAGGCAAATCAGAATAGCCAGAAGCAGACAATTTTGAAATATCTGCAAGTGGGATGGTTGGTATGGTTCCTGCAGGCTGCTCATAGTCATTGCCCTTTGCACTGCCCTATTATATAAGCCCAGCAATCTTGGTTTAGCTGTGGCTGGATATCTGCATAGTGTGCTTAGTTAAACTGTGTCCTTAGCATGAGGATCTTGCTCTCTGTAGAGATTATCTGAGGACACAAACCCACACTAGGTGTGTCACGGAAAAAAAAATACAGCAAGATAAAACCTGTTAAGTCAAACAAAAAAGTTTCTTTAAATCTAAAAATACTTCTACATGTGAATGCTACATATTAGATTCTACATACCAGACTTATAGGTGATATATGAGGGTATGCTGTGAGGATATACTGTAACTTTATAACAGTAATAAAAAACACAGAAATGTAGGAAAATGTAGGAAAATGAGTCTTCCCCAGACAAGCTTACAGCCTAAGACAGCTGGGATAGCTGCAGGAGGTAAGGAAGATATGACTACGGTCAGTGGCGTAGCGTGGGTTGTCAGCACCCGGGGCAAGGCAAGTAATTTGCGCCCCCTAACCCACGGGAATTTAGCACTCGAGTCTCTTCCACTAGATTAGTTAAAGAAACCCTTACCCCCTAAGCACATGTATTATTTGTTATGAAAATACTGATGTAATTAAAGTAAAATGCATCTAAATACAAGTTTGAATGACTAGCGTGCCCCCTTTCAATGCAGAGAGACCAGCGTGCCCCCTTCAATGCAGAATGACCAGCGTGCCCCCATTCAATGCAGAATGACCAGCGTTCCCCCATTCAATGCAGAGAGACCAGCGTGCCCCCATTCAATGCAGAGAGACCAGCGTGCCCCCTTTCAATGCAGAATGACCAGCGTTCCCCCTTTCAATGCAGAATGACCAGCGTTCCCCCTTTCAATGCAGAATGACCAGCGTGCCCCCCTTCAATGCAGAGAGACCAGCGTGCCCCCTTTCAATGCAGAATGACCAGCGTGCCCCCCTTCAATGCAGAGAGACCAGCGTGCCCCCTTTCAATGCAGAATGACCAGCGTGCCCCCATTCAATGCAGAAAGACCAGTGTGCCCCCTTTCAATGCAGAGAGACCAGTGTGCCCCCATTTTCAGCCATAGGGTGGCCGCGCTGGACATCTCCCAGCCTTATGGAGGCAGCCGCCAACAGTGTGTGAACTGTGTATGTCAGAGTCAGACAGACAGAGCGACACTGAGGATGTGCCCCCCCCAGATGTTGCCCCCGGTGCGGCCGGCCCCCCCTGCACTCTCCACGCTACGCCACTGACTACGGTATTTGTGTTGAAGATCAGTGGTTCTAACGTTTTTTCTTTTTTTAGGACCACTTTAACGTGAACCTTTGCTCCCATTTTTCACATTGGTTATTCTCACTGTTTATCCTCCCAGTTGTTCGAATTGGAAATAATTTATTACTTCACTTTTTACAAATAGAATTTTTTCTTCCAGGTTGACCTCTCCTTCTTCATTTCTTGCTTAGGCTAGAATGACATTGGTTAGTACAAATCCCGTGCATGCACACCCAACGCATGGGTGAGATTTGTGACTCTTCTGTAGCTGTACTATGGCGAACTTTATTCTAATTGATTCCTGATAGATTTCTGGGTGCACATGCGCACGATTGGCATGGCCCGATCAGAATATATGCCTACCTTAGATTGTGGTGTGGAGGAGAAAAGGGACTAGAAAAGTTCATTGGAATGCAACATATGGTAAGCATGTATAGTAAATGTTTGGAGTTCCTCTTTAACAACCAGATATACGGCGGCAGGTACCCGTATGTCACGTCGCACACCCAACCGATTACCGCCGGGCACGATCGCTCCCCGTGGAGACAGAATGGCGGTCTGCTGTTGTAAATATAGCAGACAGTTGTTCTGTCAGCAATCAACACAGGGCTCCTGTGTTCCTCCTATTTAGAAACACGGGTCTCTGTGTTGATTCCATAAGCTCATGCCCGCCACAGTTAGAAAACACCCCCTAGGCATACTTTTGAAGCCTTTGATTGCCCCTGGTGTTAACCCCTTCCCTGCCAGTGTCATTATTACAGTAACAGTGCATATTTTTAGCACTGATTACTGTAGTAATGTCACTGGTTTCCCCAAAAGTGTCAAAAATGTCAGTTAGGTGCCCAAACTGTTCGCCACAATGTCGCAGTCCTGCTAAAAATCACTGGTCGCCACCATTACTAGTAAATAAAATAAACATAAAAATTACATAAATCTTTCCCTAGTTTGCAGACGCAATAACTTTTGCGCAAAACAATCAAAATACACTTATTGGGATTTTTTTTTACCAAAAATATGTGGCAGAATACAAATTATCCTAAAATGATGAAAACATTTGATTTTAAATTTTTTTTTTTATTGGGAATGTTATAGCAGAAAGTGAAAAATATTGTTTTTTTTCAGAATTGTTGCTATTTTTTTGTTTATAATGCAAAAAAAAAAAAAAAAATCGCATAGGTGAACAAATACCACTAAAAGAAAGCTCTATTTGTGGTAAAAAAGGGCATCAATTTTATTTGGGTACAATGTCGCACGACCGCGCAATTGTCAGTTAAAATAACGCGGTGCCGAATCGCAAAAAATGGCCTGGTCATTAAGGGGGAAAATCTTCCAGTTCCAGAAGTGGTTAATATGCTTCTTCCCAAGTAAATACACACTTGTACTGATGTATGTTGTATTCGGAGGGACATGCAGAGCCATTGCCCACTCTACCAGTCCAGCGTACCTCTGTTATCTTACTCCCATTAACAGAATGGAGTCCTGCAAAGCACATAGTGGGCCCCATGCATGCTCATTAACCCTTTGCTTCCCGTACCTAGTGATTAGACCTTAGAGCTCCGTAACACTAGGGACAGCTAAGGAGGAAGTCAGAGCATCGAAAAACCCTCACTAACGGAAGACCTATCACCCAATCAGGTACCACATAAAACAACTGGTTTCTGTAGTTGTTCTTTCTTGTGGTTATGGTTACCCAAGGCAGCTACCTCCTCTTCTCAGCCTTGTAGGTTAACCTTTTCGTAGAGGCGTGTAACCCCCTCCTAGGTAGGTGCTAGAAGAATATCGTTTTTGGATCTTTTCTGCTTACCAGAGAGGTTGCAAGGTAAATTTATATTGCTCTCTGCCTATCAGAGGAGCAGGATCTACTAGTGAGGCCTGCTCATGGTGCTTGGGTGCAGCTCAATTTGTCTGAAGCGTTTCACACTGGTCTAAAAGGGAGGCATACTGGACAGTGGGAGGAAACCTGTCAAAATAATGCTGGGGGCAGTGTCACAGGTGGGGGGTAGTGTCACGGGTGGGGGGTAGTGACATGGGTGGGGGGCAGCATCACAGGTGGGGGCAGTGTCACGGGTGGGAGGCACCATCACAGGTGGGAGGCCGCGTCACAGATGGGGGGCCGCGGGACAACTGGGGGGGCAGCGGGACAAGTGGGAGGCAGTGTCACAAGTGGAGGGCAGCGTGACAGGTGGAGTGCAGTGTCACAGGTGGAGGGCAGTGTCACAGGTGGAGAGCAGCAGGATGCAGCGGGACAGGTGGGAGGCAGTGTCATATGTGGGGGCAGAGGGACAGTAGGGAAGCAGTGTCACAGGTGGGGGGCAGTGTCAAAGGTAGATCAGCATCACAGGTAGGGGGCAGAGGGACAGGTGGGAGGCAGTTTCACAGGTGGGAGGCAGTGTCACAGGTGGGGGGCAGCATTACAGGTGTGGGGCAGCGTCACAGGTGGATGGCAGCACAACAGGTGGAAGGCAGTGGGACAGTTGTGGGTCAGAGGGACAGGTGGGAGGTAGAGAGACAGGTGAGAGGCAGTGTCATAGGTGGGGGGCAGAGGGACAGGTGGGGGCAGTGTCACAGGTGGGGGCAGCGTCACAGGTTGGGGCAGTGGGACAGGTGGGAGGCAGTGTCACAGGTGCGGGGCAGCGGGACAGCTGGGAGGCAGCGGGACAGGTGGGAGGCAGTGTCACAGGTGGGGGGCATTGTGACAGATGGTGGGAAGAAGGACAGGGGGGAGGCAGCGTCACAGGTGGGAAGCAGAGGGACAGGTGGGAGGCAGTGTCTCAGGTGGGGGTCAGAGGGACAGGTGGGAGGCAGTGTCACAGGTGGTGGGCAGAGGGACAGGTGGGAGGCAGTGTCACAGGTGGGGGCCAGCGTGACAGGTGGTGGGAAGAAGAACAGGGGGGAGGCAGCATCACAGGTGGGAGGCAGAGGGACAGGTGGGAGGCAGTGTCACAGGTGGAGGGCAGAGGAACAGGTGGGAGGCAGTGTCACAGGTGGTGGGCCGAGGGACAGGTTGGGGCAGTGGGACAGGTGGGAGGCAGTGTCACATACAGCACCAATCCTCCCAGCTCTCACCTGTCTAGCAGTGCGAGGAGGGGTAATTGAGCCTGTGTCCCATCTCCACCAGAATCTCCAGCGGCAGATGCAAAACCCCCCGATCCCTCAATAAAGAGTACCTGTCACTGCCTATTACTGTCACAAGGGATGTTTACATTATTTGTGACAGAAATAAAAGTGATCAGATTTTTTTTTTTTTAAACTGTGCTAAAATTAAAAAAAATAAATAGATAAAAAAAAATTTAAAACGCCCCCGTCGCCGTGAGCTCGTGCACGAAGGAAAACGCATACCAAGTTGCGCCCGCACATGAAAGCGCTGTTCAAACCACACATGTGAGTTATCGCCGTGATCGCCAGAGCGAGAGAAATAATTCTAAAAGAACTACTCTGTACATCTAAACTGGTAACCGTTAAAAAAATGTTAAAGCGTCGCCTATGGAGATTTTTATTGACCGTAGTTTGTCGCCATTCCGCGGGTGTGCGCAATTTTAAACCGTAACATGTTAGGTATCTATTTACTCGGCATGACATCATCGTTCACAATATACAAAAAAATGGGCTAACTTTACTCTTTTGTTTTTTTAAATGCAGTGAAATTAATTTTTTCCCAAAAAAAAAGGCGTTTGAAAGACAACTGCACAAATACCGTGTGACAAAAAATATTGCAATGACCGCCATTTTATTCTGCAGAGTCTTCGCTAAAAAAAAAAAAAATATATATAAATATAATGTTTGAGGATTATAAGAAATTTCCCAGCTACTAAAAATACAGATTTTAACAACATGTGTCAGAAATGGGCTCGGCCCAGATATGGTTAATGCAATCTTGTATTGTTGAAAAGTCATTGATCATTTGTGAAAAGTTACTAGTTTAGGTACCTAAATCTGTCTTCATAACAACCTTTTGTAATGTCCTGCACAGTTGCATTGGAATCAATCAGACACTGCTACATGCATTTGTGCTGACAAGAAGCATGCTGACGGGAGGGAGAAGGTAATAAACTATAGCACTCATCTGATGCTGCTCCAGTTTGAGGCTGGGGGCAGGACGAGGATCAGTTTGTTATGTGCACCTCACCTGCAGTAGAAAGAAGTGAGGTCACCAACCAGGGTGTGCTGTCTGGCAGGGCTGTTTACATTTCCAGACTGAATAAATACAGTTACTTTGTTTGTCTTATGACATGCCAGAAATCAGCAATGAAAGAGTTGTGAAGTGTTAGCAAAAATATATATTATTAGCTTCTGAGCGGATGTAAGGATCTACATGTGCGTATGCCTGGAGAAGTGGCAAAAAAACCATTTGTGCAGGTATACAAAGGCCCTCTGGGACCTAGGGGCCCGCCTAAGCTTGTCTTGGGTCAGGAGAGCATTGGTCAAGTAAGCTGGCCATACACTAAACAGCGCAGATGGTCAAATCTACCCCCTGGGCTTTTGTGTTATGACAGCCGCCACCAGCAGCTGCCAGAATACCCAAACAGCAACTGCATCTGAGTGAATTCAGCCACTGTTATGCCCTTTTCACACTGTAGAGTCCGTCGGCGGATTCCGTTTATCTCAGCGGGAATCGATCTGCCGATCCCCCACTGAGCAGACGGATGGCAGCTGTGTCTCCGTGCTGGGTGCGGAGACAGAGCTGTCAGGTCCCCGCTGTTTTCTATAGGGGAATCGGATGGGAATGGACCGCCTGTCCGTTCTCCTCCGATCCGATCGGCTGGATGGATGGATGGAAATTAGGGTTTCCGTCCAGATTTGACGGATCGGATCGGATGTCAGCGGGCATGTCTCCGCTGACATCCGCTGCCCAGTAGGGATGCATGGGGCATCCGTTCAGATCCGCCAAAAAAACTGGCAGGCGGATCTGAATGGTCCGCCTGTGTGAAAGGGGCCTGAGGCTAAAAATGTACAAGCAGGCTTCTTCACTAGAACTTGATCAAACTATCAATTTTTGTTGAACGGAGCAATGCCGGAAGTGCCGCCCACTGAACAAATTTCAGCTGGTTAACCTTGAACTGTTCAAAGTTTGGTTAGAGTATAGCCATCTTTTGATTTCAATTTCACACCATATGGACTGTCAAGGTATTGCAAAGGCTACTGTTCATTCTTTCTATCTATCTATCTATCTATCTATCTATCTATCTATCTATCTATCTATCTATCTATCTATCTATCTATCTATCTATCTATCTATCTATCTATCTATCTATCTATCTATCTATCTATCTATCTATCTATCTATCTATCTATCTATCTATCTATCTATCTATCTATCTATCCATTCTTCCATCCATCCCTCTCTCTCTATCTCTCTCTCTTTCTCTCTACACTATATTGTCAAAAGTATTGGGACACCTGCCTTTACACGTACATGAACTTTAATGGCATCCCAGTATTAGTGCGTAGGGTTCAATATTGAGTTGGCCCACCCTTTGCAGCTATAACAGCTTTAACAGCTGTCCACAATGTTTAGGAGTGTGTCTATGGGAATGTTTTATCATTCTTCCACAGGGCCGGTGTCTTGCCGATTGTTTCAACTTGCCGAATAATTCAACCTCTGACGTCACTTCCGCCGCGAGTACGAGCGGCTAGGAGACTTCCAATGGAACTTGCAATGCAGTGCCTGGCCGCGAAACACTGTGCACGAGAGTTGGATTTCTCGGCAAGAAGTTGAAACTCAACTGCGCATGCGCCCGACATTTGGAGCCGCTGTACTACAGTACATAGTTGAAGTTTTCGGCAAGCTGTTTTCCAAGACTTTTGGATCTTATATATATATACATATATATATATATATATATATATATATATATAAATATATATATATATATTTATATATATAAAGAGTTTTCGGCAAGCTGTTTTCCCAGACTTTTGGAGCTTATATAAATATATAAAGGATTTACAAAAAAAAATCTGCAGCATGGTTAACACTACTCTATATATATATATATATATATATATATATGTGTATATATATATATATATATGTGTGTATATATATATGTGCACCCGACATTTGGAGCCACTGTACATAATTAGAGTTTTCGGCAAGATGTTGCGCCCGACATTTTAAGCATATATATATATATATATATATATATACTGTATAAAGGATTTACAAAAAAAAAATCTGCAGCATGGTTAACACTACAATCTATATATATATATATATGTATATATATATATATATATATATATATGTATATATATGTGTAGATATATACAGTATATATATATATGTATGTATGTGTATATATATATATATATATATATATATATATATATATATATATATAAATATATATATAGCTTTTTTTTTTTTTGATCCTCCCGTTTATTTATTTTTATATCTATCTATAAAAATTGATGGATAAAAGAAAAAACCTAAATAAATAAATACCAGTGCCTGACACTTTGATAATATATATATATATATATATATATATATATATATATATATATATATATATTCATCCTCACATTTATATATTTTATATATATATATATATATTTGATCAGAAGAACAGCCCTCTTTTGATATAGCTGGCTGAGAGGAGTGACAGCCCTTTCATGATGTGCCGGGATGATGGGGGACACAGGTGGCAGAACAACGGGGGACACAGGCTGCAGGACGACGGGTGACAAAGGCTATGAGATGACGGGGGACAAAGGCTACGAGATGGGGACACAGTCTGCATGGTGGCGGGGGGACACAGGCGGAGTCAGGGGTGTTTCAGCTTTGTATTTCTTGTATGGAGAGGAACTATAAATCCCAGCACGTACTTTCAAGCTCAGCTATGCTAAGTCCTGTGGCATTTTTTGTATGGAGAGGAACTATAAATCCCAGCATTCCCTTTCAGGCTTAGCTCAGCTAACTCCTGCCTGCGACTCTGCCCATTCAAACAGCACATAGGTACGCTCACATTTGTACTAGAAATGTGGGGGATGGCACTGTGTACAGGTTTTTATTTGCCAATAAAATAAAATGTGGACTGTGGATGCTCACATGTGTAATAGTACTCTGGGGGATAGTACTGTGCACGGGTTTTTATTAGACAATAAAATAAAATAGGGACTGCGGATGCTCAAATCCCGCTCTCCAAACTGTTGTGTTTGATTTTTGCTTCAGGAGCCGCGGGGGCCTGCACAGTAGCATAGATTGTCCTGCTGAAAAGTCCAACCGCGGACACTTCCGCAGTAGCATACATTGTCCTGCCGAGAACTCCAACTCTTTTGTGCACTGCATAGGACTTCTCTGTGCACGGCATTTGTTGGCGCACATTTACAGTACAGGCAACTTGCCGAGATCTCCGACCAGAGGTGACGTGGGTTGGAGATCTTGGCAAGCACCCACCCTGCCCCACCAGTGGCGGCTGGTGTATACAGGGCGCAGGGGCGCCGCCCCCCCATCCATGCATCCGGCCCCCTAATCTGCATGAAGGGCGCCGGACGCATGGAGCTTAATGTTTTTTTTTTTTTTTTTAAATCACCTGATTAGAGCCAGAGGCTCTAATAGGGTGATGCAAAGGGTGGTCCCGGGGCGCAGAGCAGTGCGCCCAGAGCCCGCCCATTGTGTGACAATAGCGAATGAAAATTCGCTATTGTCACACCGATCCTCCTCCTGGCCAATCAGGAAGCCGGTCTAATACCGGCTTCCTGACTGGCCGCACGGCAAACCCCATGCCATTCGAGGAGGCGGGAGCGGGAGGACCAGAGAAGACATGCAGCCGGAGTGAGAAGAAGCCGCCCGCCGGGTGTCCGGGACTGAAAACAAGAGAAGCCGTCGCCGCCGTGCTCCAGGGCTCCAGGTAAGTGCACTGCTCTCGGGGGGGGGGGGGGGGGGGGGGCACGCACGCTGAACTCTGCATTGATGGGGGCACGGCACAATGTTCATTGCATTGAAGTGGGCACGCACGCTGATCTCTGCATTGGGGGCATGTACGCTGATCTCTGCATTGGGGGAATGGTTTGCTGGTCACTGCATTGAAGGGGGCATGTATGCTGGTCTCTCCATTGGGGGCATGTACGCTGATCTCTGCATTGAAGAGGGCATGTACACTGGTCACTGCATTGAAAGGGGGCACGCTGCTCACTGTGCATTGAAAGGGGGCGCGCTGGTCACTCTGCATAGAAAGGGGGCACGCTGGTCACTCTGCATTGAAAGGGGGCACGCTGGTCTCTCTGCATTGAAAGGGGGCACACTATACCTTAATTACTGAAGGCCCCTTTCACAATTTTGCAACCTCAAAGTAACGCAATTTTTTACAGTGTTTTTTGCCGCAAAGCAATGCCTATTACATTTTTCTATTTGCGCCCCCCCAAAAATTTTGAGCACCAGCCGCCACTGTTCCCCACCCCTCCATTGGTACACCCCTGACTCCGCCTGTGTCCCCCGCCATCATGCAGACTGTGTCCCCATCTCGTAGACTGTGTCCCCCGTCATCCTGCAGCCTGTGTCTCCTGTCGTCCTGCAGCCTGTGTCCCCTGTCGTCCTGCAGCCTGTGTCCCCCGCCACCATGCAGACTGTGTCCCCATCTCTTAGCCTTTGTCCCCCGTCATCTCATAGCCTTTGTCCCCTGTCGTCCTGCAGCCTGTGTCCCCCGTTGTTCTGCCACCTGTGTCTCCCATCATGCCGGCACATCATGAAAGGGCTGTCACTCCTCTCAGCCAGCTATATCAAAAGAGGGCTGTTCTTCCGATCAAATATATATATATATAAAATATATAAATGTGAGGATTAATATATATATATATATATATATATATATATATATATATATATATATATAGTGTGTGTGTATATATCTACACATATTTATACAAATATATACATATATATATATATATATATATATATAGATTGTAGTGTTAACCATGCTGCAGATTTTTTTTGTAAATCCTTTATATATATATATATATATATATATATATATATATATATATAAGCTCAAAATGTCGGGCGCAACATCTTGCCGAAAACTCCAACTATGTACAGTGGCTCCAAATGTCGGGCGCACATAATATAATATATATAATATATATATATATAAACTTCAACTATGTACTGTAATACAGCGGCTCCAAATGTCGGGCGCATGCGCAGTTGAGTTGAAACTTCTTGCCGAGAAATCCAACTCTCGTGCACAGTGTTCGCCGCTGTGCACGGGCATCGACTCTCGCGGCCAGGCACTGCATTGCAAGTTCCATTGGAAGTCTCCTAGCCGCTCGTACTCGCGGCGGAAGTGACGTCAGAGGTTGAATTATTCGGCAAGTTGAAAAAATCGGCAGTACACCGGCCCTACCATGGGTCCCCGTGGGACCATGGGACCCAGGCGGCACTTAGAGATGGCCTCTTCTCTTCTTCGGCTCAAGTAAAAAAAAAAAAAAGGTCCGCGGCCGGCCTGACATGCACACTGCGCATGCACCGGCACCGCCGCTCGGGAAAACCCGCACATGTTTGGCTATTTCCGTAAATAGCCGAACATGTGTGGGCTTTCCCGAGCGGCGGCGCCGGCCGGCGCCAACACGTCACCGCGCATGCGGTAAGGAACAGGTAAGTGACACTCATCCACAGCCACACTACCTGCTATTATGCGGGGCTGCGGGCATACTACAGAAGATGCAGTGTCATGTACCATGCCCGCAGCACTGCATCTCTTGTAGTATGCCTGCAGCCCCGCATTCTCCTGTACTATGCCCACCGCCACATTCTACTGTACCATGCCCACCGCCACATTCTCCTGTACCATGCCCATCGCCGCATTCTCCTGTATCATGCCCGCCGCCGCATTCTCCTATACCATGCCCGCCGCCGCATTCTCCTGTACCGTGCCCACCGCCGCATTCTCCTGTGCCATGCCCGCTGCTGCATTCTCCTGTACCATGCCCACTGCCGCATTCTCCTGTACCATGCCCACCGCCACATTCTCCTGTACCATGCCCGCAGCCCCGCATTCTCCTGTACCATGCCCACAGCCCCGCATTCTCCTGTATCATTTCCACAGCCCTGCATTCTCCTGTACTATGCCCACAGCCCCGCATTCTCCTGTACCATGCCCACAGCCCCGCATTCTCTTGTACCATGCCCGCAGCCCCGCATTCTCCTGTACTATGCCCGCAGCCCTGCATTCTCTTGTACAATGCCCGCAGCCCCGCATTCTCCTGTACCATGCCCGCAGCCCCGCATTCTCTTGTACCATGCCCGCAGCCCTGCATTCTCCTGTACCATGCCCGCAGCCCCGCATTCTCCTGTACCATGCCCGCAGCCCCGCATTCTCCTGTACCATGTTTGCAGCCCCGCATTCTCCTGTACCATGCCCACAGCCCTGCATTCTCCTGTACCATGCCCGCAGACCTGAATATTCCTGTACCATGTCCGCAGCCCTGCATTCTCCTGTACCATGTCCACAGCCCAACATTCTCCTGTACCATGCTCGCAGCCCCGCATTCTCCTGTACCATGCCCACAGCCCTGCATTCTCCTGTACCATGCCCGCAGACCTGAATATTCCTGTACCATGCCCGCAGCCCAACATTCTCCTGTACCATGCCCGCAGCCCCGCATTCTCCTGTACCATGCCCGCAGCCCTCATTTTCCTGTACCATGCCTACAGCCCTGCATTCTTCTGTATTATGCCCACAGCACTGCATTCTCCTGTACCATGCTCGCAGCACTGCAGGGCACTGTGACACTATAGACAGGAGAGAGCCTGGTGCTCTCATCTGCCCCGTGTCTACTGCTCTGTCCTGCTCCTGCTGTCACTCCGTACACACTCACACCCCTCTGACTGCTTTCATAGACCTATAGAATGTGGGGGCCTTTTGGGGGGCAGCATTTCATTCTTGGACCCAGGCAGCACAATGTCTTGGGCCAGCCCTGTTCTTCCAGAAGTGCATTTGTGAGGTCAGGCACTGATGTTGAAAGAAGGCCTGGCTCACAGTCTGCACTCTAATTCATCCCAAAGGTGTTATATTGGGTGAAGGTTAGGACTCTGTGCAGGCCAGTCAAGTTCCTCCACCCCAAACTCACTCATCCATGTATTTATGGACCTTGCTTTGTGCACTGGTGAGCAGTCATGTTGGAACAGGAAGGGGCCATCCCCAAACTGTTCCCACAAAATTGGGAGCAAGAATTGTCCAAAACGTCTTGGTATGTTGGTGCCTTCAGGCCCTGTTCACACCCGAGCATTTTTCAACTCGTAAAATGCTCATCTCTGAAGTCTCAAAACGCCCAACAAACAAAATCCCATTCATTTCAATGGCCCCTGCTGACATATGAGCGTTTTGTCACAAAACGCTGGAACCTCAGAAAAGTTCATGAGCTTTTTTTTTGGCAGTTTACAAGGTTTTTGTTAGAAGTCAATGCCTGCCTCCAAACACCTGCAAAAAACGCCTGAAAAAACGCCTGAAAACGATACGCTCTGGTGTGAATGGAGCCAAAGAGTTCTCTTCACTGGGACAAAGGGGCCAAGCCCAACCCCTGAAAAACAACCTCACACCATAATCCCCTCTCCACCAAATGATTTGGACCAGTACACAAAGCAAGGTCCATAAAGACATAGCTGGGCGAGTTTGGGGTGGAGGAACTTGACTGGCTTGCACAGAGTCTGGATTTCAACCCGATTAAAATGCCTTTGGAATGAATTAGAGCAGAGACTGTGAGCCAGGCCTTCTCGCCCACATCAGTGCCTGACCTAACAAATGCGCTTCTGGAAGAATGGTCAAACATTTCAATAGACACACTCCTAAACCTTGTGGACAGCCTTCCCAGAAGAGTTAAAGTTGTTATAGCTGCAAAGGGTGGGCCAACTCAATATTAAACACTGCAGTCCAAGACTGGATCCCCTGGTCTAAAAACGTACCCTCAACCTGATCCAATGATTTTCACCATAGGGTCCCGTTCTGAGCCACACAGCCTTTCCTTTGAAAATGGACACTGTTGGGGGATTAAGTAAAACAAATTAAAGTACAGTTGTCCTTTGAGCATGAAACATGTTGCTTGTTGTAATAAATATATCCTACTGTCTGCTAATGACTAAATAATTGTGTCATAATCTTTTATGTTTATGACAGCAAATTCCTACCTACCATAAAAATACCTGGTGGTCTGAGAAGAGTCATTAGCTCAGGGTGAGTAAACTACCCATCTCTATTAGTAAGTAATGCTGACAGAAATATGGTGTCATTAGTATCATGCTTGACCTTCAGTGGTTAATGAATCACGTTTCTAGCATTATAAGGAATCTCCCACAAAAGACGTAGCTGTGACTGGCAAGACAGATGTGTGATGACTAAAATGAATACTTTATCATTTAAATGAAGTGATATCCTCAAAGCTTTGTGTAGCAGCAAACTGTGGCTGCATTTAAACTTGAATAAATAAAGTGGAACTACATTGCATCGGAGCACCACAAACAAAAAAATGATATTTATATTTGTTTTATTATTCAGTAGAAATCACTTCAAAAAACACCCACTATCCAAAGGGCAAATTCAAACTGGCGGCCCTCCAGCTGTTGCAGAACTAAAAATCCCATAATGCCTCTGCCTATTGGAGTCATACTTGTAACTGCAAAGCCTCATGGGATTTGTAGTTCCGCAACAGCTGGAGGGCCGCCAGTTTGACACATTGTAGCATTTACTTTCTGGAATTTATCTACCCTTAGCTCAGGCATGCAGGCGGGAGGGTATGCTTAGCTGAAAAAAATCCTCCTCCCCTCCTGAAGACACCTGGGATGTATGACATCATTTGCCTAGGCCTGGAAACCAGGGAGTAACTAAAGAAATGTAAAATAAAAAAAAAGCTTAAAACAAATAAATATGATATCTATTTACTAATGCTGCCAGCATCAGAGATTAAAAATAGTCAATGGTAATAATAGAGAGTGAAGTTCCACTTTAAAGACTTTAAAGAAACCCCCAAAAATATAAAAAGAAGCTTAAAGCAGAATAAGGCCTCTCTCACATGACACTCCTGTTTGACCATCTTCTTTTTCAGGCTTATTTGGTATTTATTTGCACGTATTACCGTGCATTTTCATGTACTGTATATAGTTACATAGTTACATAGTTACATAGTGAGGTTGAAAAAAGACATCAGTCCATCCAGTTCAACCTATGATGTGTGTGTGTGTTTGCTTTTAACCGTACATCGTATACCCCTGTATGTTGTTGTCTCTAAGGTGCCCATCTACTAGTTTTTTGAAACTATCAATGCTCCCCGCTGATACGACTGCTTGTGGAAGAGAATTCCACATCCTTACCGCTCTTACAGTGAAGAACCCCTTACGCACTTTAAGGTTAAACCGCCTTTCCTCTAGTTTTAGTGAGTGGCCACGTGTCTTATTGTATCTCCTTTCTCTGAATAGTTTGTTCCTTATGCTAGGGTCGCCAGTACAGTATTTGTACATTGATATCATATCCCCCCTCAATCGTCTCTTCTCCAGAGAGAATAAGTTCAGTGC
Organism: Pelophylax lessonae; assembly: GCF_965119305.1. Taxonomy (NCBI): domain Eukaryota; kingdom Metazoa; phylum Chordata; class Amphibia; order Anura; family Ranidae; genus Pelophylax; species Pelophylax lessonae. Next base: position 98,109,160 of record NC_138773.1, read on the forward strand.
TTGTAGCCTATCCTCATAGCTGATGTCCTCCATTCCCCTAATCATTTTTGTTGCCCTTCTCTGGACTTTCTCCAGTTCCAGCACATCCTTCCTGAGGACCGGTGCCCAGAACTGGACAGCATACTCCAGATGTGGCCGGACCAGAGTCTTGTAGAGCGGGAGAATAATCTCTTTATTTCTGGAGTGAATCCCCTTTTTTATACATCCCAGTATTCTGTTAGCTTTGCTTGCAGCGGCTTGGCATTGCATGCCACTTCCAAGCCTGTTGTCCTTTTCCATCTTAAACTCACCCAGAGGTTCCCCCCCTAGTGAGTAGCTTGCTTTCTGGTTTCTGGCCCCCAGGTGCATTACTTTACATTTTTCAACATTAAACCTCATCTGCCATGTAGTTGCCCACCCCGTTATTTTGTTCAGGTCCGCTTGCAAGGTTTCCACATCCTGCATAGAAGATATTGGCATGCTTAGTTTAGTATCATCTGCAAATACTGAGATTGTACTAGATATCCCCTCCTCTAGATCATTTATGAATAAATTAAACAGGATTGTTCCCAGGACAGAACCCTGGGGGACCCACTTTCCACACCCGCCCAATCCGAGTACTCCCCATTAATCACCACCCTCTGGACTCTCCCCTGGAGCCAGTTCTCTATCCAGGTACTCACCTTATGGTCCATACCTACCTTCCTTAGTTTGTACAGTAAGCGTTTGTGGGGAACGGTGTCAAAGGCCTTTGCAAAGTCCAGATACACCACATCCACAGGCTTTCCCTTATCTAGGTGGCCGCTCACTTCATCGTAGAAGGTTAATAGATTGGTTTGGCAAGAACGATTTTTCATTAATCCATGCTGATTACTACTTATAATACCATTTTCATTACTAAAGTCTTGTATGTGGTCCCTTAACATCCCCTCCAAAATCTTGCAGACTACTGATGTTAGGCTGACCGGCCTATAGTTACCCGGGATACATCTCGGCCCCTTTTTAAATATTGGTACCACGTTGGCTTTTTTCCAATCAGCTGGCACCATACCCGTCTGTAAACTATCCTTAAAGATCAAGAATAATGGTCTGGCAATCACCTGGCTGAGCTCATTAAGAACCCTCGGGTGCAAGCCATCCGGTCCCGGGGATTTATTTATGTTAAGTTTCTCTAGCTTAGCTCTAAGTCTATCTTCTGTTAGCCATGGCGGCACTTCCTGAGGTGTATTATTTAGTTCGGCCTTACAAGCAAGGTTCGTGTAGCCCCCCGATTCTTTTGTGAAGACTGAAGAGAAGAAATTATTTAACACTTCCGCCTTTTCTCTGTCCTTAGTGGCCATATTTCCTTTGTCATCTTTTATGGGGCCAATGTGTTCTGGCCTCGCTTTCTTACTGTTTATATACTTAAAGAACTTCTTGGGGTTCTTTTTACTCTCCTCCGCTATATGTCTCTCGTGTTCTATTTTAGCCGCCCTGATTTCATCTTTACATTTCTTATTACACTCTTTGTCAGTCTTGTATTTTTTGAAGGCCTTTTCTTTAGCACTAATATACATTTTTATGTCGGAGTTTAGCCACCCAGGGTTTAGTTTTGCTCTTTTAAATTTATTTCCCTTTGGAATGCACTGGCCAATCCCCTTGTTAAGTATGCTCTTGAAGCACTCCCATTTTTCCTCTGTGTTCTTTGTTCCCAGGATTCTATCCCATTTGATATTTTCTAGCAGCGAGCGCAGTTTAGGGAAATTGGCTCTTTTGAAATTCAGTGTCCTTATATTACCCTTGTGCTTCCTATTACTGTAATTAATACTGAAACCAATTGACCTATGGTCACTGTTTCCTAAGTTGTCCCGTGTTTCTATATCCTTGAGCAGGTCTGTATTGTTGGTAATCAGTAGGTCAAGTACCGCATTGTTTCTTGTCGGTGCATTCACCATCTGACCCATGAAATTGTCCTGCAAAACATTTAGGAACTGCCTAGCCTTGGCGCAGTTCCTTCTGCCCAGTCTATATCTGGATAATTAAAGTCCCCCATTATAATGACATTTCCCATCCTTGCTGCCAATCCTATCTGTAACATTAGGTCCGCCTCACCCTCCTCCCTCTGGTTGGGGGGCCTATAGCATACGCCCAATATTACCTTCCCCACCGTGCCTTCCCTTTGAAGCTCTACCCATAGGGATTCTGCCTCGTCCTTAGCTCCATTATTAATATCATCCCTCATATTTACCTGTATACTGTTCTTAATATACAAACATACCCCTCCCTCTTTTTTACCTTCTCTATCCCTGCGATAAAGGGAATACCCCTGAATGGTCGCCATCCAGTCATGGGAGCTGTCAAACCAAGTCTCAGTTATCCCCACAAAATCTAAGTCCTCCTCAAACATCAGCAGCTCCAGCTCTCCCATCTTGTTGGCCAGGCTTCTGGCATTGGTATACAAACCTCTTAATTTTGACCGGTTACCTATATCCTCTTTTGATGTTTTTAGGCTGCTCTCTTGATTTTTCCCCATATCCACCCTGGGTATAGGAGCTCCGAACACCATACCGCTAATGCCCCCATTTCTTCCCTCTGAATCTTGCTTTCCACTGGCTAATTCTACATCTGTACCCTCCCCCCATTCCCTAGTTTAAAAGCCCCTCTAACTTTTTGGCCATCCTCTCACCCAGTACGGCTGCACCCACCCCATTTAGGTGCAATCCGTCCCTACCAAAGAGCCGGTGGCCGACTGAGAAGTCGGCCCAGTTCTCCAGGAACCCGAAACCCTCCTTACTACACCAGCTCCTCAGCCACTCGTTAACTTCCCTAATCTCCCTCTGCCTCTCTGGTGTGGCTCGAGGTACAGGTAGTATTTCGGAAAATACTACCTTGGAGGTCCTAGTCCTCAACTTAGCGCCTAAGTCCCTGAAATCGTTTAGGACTCTCTATCTTCCTCTGCCTATGTCATTGGTACCCACGTGTACCATGATAGCTGGGTCTTCCCCAGCCCCACCCAATAATCTGTTCACCCGATCCGCGATGTGCCGAACCCGAGCGCCCGGCAAACAACAGACTGTTCGGCACACACGGTCTTTGTCATAGATTACACTGTCTGTCCTTCTAATAATTGAGTCCCCTACCACCAGCACCTGTCTTTCCTTTCCCTTTCTCCCGGCTTCACTGGAGGAGTTCTTCCCCTGGCAGCTAGGGGCGTCACTCTGCTCCAGCAATGCTGGTTCACGGCACGGGGCTCTGAAGGAACGGCACGAGCGGCCGTTCCTTCAGAGCGCATGCGCCAGTGACATCACTGGCTGCATGTAAGGTAAATATCTCCTAAACGGTACATGTTTAGGAGATATTTACAGTACCTATAGGTAAGTCTTATCATAGGCTTACCTATAGGTACAACTTGCAGAGGAGGGTTTACTTCCTCTTTAACCCCTGGATCTCTAATAAAGTTAACCCCTTCCCTGCCAGTGTCATTTTTACAGTAACAGTGCATATGTATAGCACTGATTACTGTAGTAATGTCACTGGTACCCCCAAAAGTGTCAAAAATGTTAGTCAGGGATCCGATCTGTCGGCCGCAATGTCGCAGTCCCGCAAAAAAAAACACAGATCACCGCCATTTCTAGTTAAAAAAAAAAAAAAAATGACATAAATCTTTCCCTTAGTTAGTAAACGCAATAACTTTTGCGCAAACCAATCAAAATACGCTTATTGCGATTTTATTTTACCAAAAATATGCAGCAGAAAACAAATTGGCCTAAAATGTTAAAAAAGTTTGATTTTTACATTTTTTGGGGGAATTTCATATAAAAAAATGTGAAAAATCTTGTTATTTTTTTTAAAATTGACGCACTTTTTTTGTTTATAGCGCAAAAAATAAAAATTGCACAGGTGATCAAATACCACCAAAAGAAAGCCCTGTTTGTGGGTACAGCATCGCACCACCGCGCAATTGTCCGTTAAAGTCACGCAGTGCTGAATCGCAAAATAGGCCCTGGTCTTTGAGCAGCCAAATCCTCCGGGGCTTAAGTGGTTAAAGTTCTGCTGTAACAAACAGCTAGCAGGCAGGCAATGCCTCTCTTACATGCTCTAAGTGCCGGTTCACACATATGCGATGTCAGACATTGCATGTAATTCGCAGTGCACTACTCTGCTAATCACATGCGATGTCTGTGTGTTGCAAATTCAGCCATACAGATTGTATGGCTGAATTTGGATTGCATTCAGACCAAAGTCTCACAGGACCCTTTTTTGGCCCGCACCAGAATCGATTCACACCTATGCGATCCGATTCATGTCCAAATTGACAGTTCGCACTGCAATATGTGAACTGATCTAGGGGTGTTGTTACCTTTGACACCCCCAGCAGTTCGCATATGGCAGCGTGAACTTCCCGTGAGTCAAGTGCAAATTGGGAACCCGCAGTGGATTTGCAGGGTTCCCGCATCGCATATGTGTGAACTGGAATTTACAGGCAGAAAAAAACTCCATCAAACTCATGTTTGTGAGAGGAGCTTATGAGCAAAAAAAGACGCCTAAGTGCCAAAAAAGCGCAAAAGAGCTTAAGAAACCTCAAAGAAGCTAGAAAATGCACAAAAAAAATGATAAAATAGGCTGAGGGGTGGGTTTGTGAAAAAAAAATGCTTGTGCTCAAAAAAGTTTAAAAAAGCTCAAAGAAGCTCGGAGAAGCTCAATAAAAATGTAATAAAAATGTACAAAAGAACACAAAAAAATACAAGCTTCTTCAAGCTTTTAGGCAGAGAAATAAAAGCTCAAATGCCTGTAAAAAAAGCTTTTTTTTTTTTTTGAGCTGCATTGCACATGAGCCTTAGGGCCTCATGCCTCATGCACGCGTTATGAAAACGCCAGAAGCGTTAGCTGTAGAAAGCTGTCAGCAAAAAGTCAGCAGCTACACATACTGTACACACACTGTAGCTGCTGACTTTTAATATTAGGACACTAACCTGTCCTGGAGTCCAGCGGTGTCGGCACCGCAGCCGATGTTTCCATCGGTTGTCGGTTGCTGCCACCGCCATTGCCGGTAAGGGAACCGCCAATGGCCGGGTCCCTACTGCGCAATGCGAATAATAAAGTGCAAGTGTTGTTGGTGTGTCGGCACTACCACAGTATACAGAAAATTAAATTGACTTAAATGTCATAAAGATGAAAGAAAGTGCACTGTGCGTTCAAGTGAATGGCATAAATTAGCATAAAAATGGCATGAAAAATGGAAATACAAAATTCCATAGAAAGCGCACTGTGCATTTTTATCGTGTGGACCTATAGGGGCTGAGGTGCCACAACATAAAAGACATAAAGTACTATGTGCTGAGAATTATACAGTATAATAAGGTTGTGCCAGTGCACTGAGTGCTCACACCATATATCGTGCAAATGTATAAGGTGCTGTTACCCGTGGCCCCCCACTAGGCAAAAACACACTTACCACACACTTGATGTAAGGATAAAACTGCACGTGTGATCTGGTTCCCACTCAGAATCAGCATAGGCACACACAAGTGTTATGGGGGTGAAAGCTGCGCGTGTAGCCTGGCTCCCACTCAGAATCACCTTAGGCACTGCAATTAAAAGATAGCTTTCATTGCGTAGTATTGCTGTAGATACAAGGAATAAGCTATATTCACTCACAGTTGGGAAGTTCACCATCAGCGTGCAGGGTCCGCCAAGCTCGAGCGCTTCCGCGTTCCACAGCACGGAACCACCGCCACCGGAAGTGACGTATGACACAATAAGCCATGCCCTACGCGTTTCGTCACTATGACGTCATCTGCGACGTCCACTTCCTGTGTCGGTGGTTCCTGGCTGTGAAACGCGGAAGAGGGGGGGGGGGGGACAGATAAGCGGAAGTTCCACTTTAAACTTTAAGTTGATTAAAAAATCATTCAGGTATAACTCTAGCCAAAATGCTTCTTCAAACTTTGAGTAAAGCAATCTAAAAACACTAAGATAAGATCCTGCTGAATTTGTGTCAGCAAGAGTTAGTACCACACGGGATCATTTTTCAGGACTTGAGGTTGCAACATTTTTAAATGACATTGAACACACTTAAACAAATATTTACATCTCATGCAATAAATGCAAATGCCATAGAGAGCATCTGTAGAATGTTGACCTAGTAAGCATGCGATTGCCTTTGGGGATCAGGCATAAAAATTTCTCCCAAAAATGGACGATACTCTACATAAGAGAGTTTTCATCCATTCGTTCGTTTATTTATTTTCATTTTTTTTAACATAAATGCAACATTTTTTTTAACCTGATTACAATGATTAAGAATGTAAAAATTGCAGTTGAAGGAGCACAGGGACGTAAGCAATTTTTTTTAAAATTTGGATTGGATTGTTAGGCTCCATGTACACGGGACATTGTTAAAAGTCCCTTTGAATGCTGGAATTTTTAGGACGTTTGAAACGTCCGTTCGGTCGCGTTTGTACCCGCGTTTAGCGGGCGTTTGCATTTAGAACCGTTCCTAGAGGTGAAAAAAATTATTCCCCTTTAAAATGGAAAAACGCGAACGCTAAACGCGGGTCATCGCGTTCGGTCGCGTTCGGACGCGTTCGGTCGAGTTTGGTCGCCTTTTTGCGTTTGAAACGCCGGGAAACACACGTTCGAACGCAAATGATTGTGTTCTAAAAACATCCCTGAACGCAACTGCCTGCAAATGACTGTAAACGACCATGTGTACATGGACACCTAAGATAACATAGAGGTGGGTTCAGGGGCTTCTGAAAAAAAACGCCCAACTGCTCCTAAACCGCCATTTCCAGCGTCCCGTGTACATGGAGCCTTAAACTGCAGAAAAATATTGCTTGTGGAGTTCAGAATGGCTGGGCTTCTTGAGACTTGAGCAATAATGAAAGGAGAAAAATTTTAAGGCTGGGTTCACACTATTGCGATGCGGGAACCAGCGCGATTCCAGTGAGGGTTCCCGAATGGCATGTCTCTGCAAAAATTGGATCGCATGGGTGTAAATGCTCATGCGATCCGATTCCAGTGAGAACCAAAAAAGGGTCCTGCACCATTTTTGTCCGAATGTGATGCGAATTCAGCCATACAATCTGTATGGTTAAATTTTCATCACACAGACATTGCTTGTGATCTGCACAGCAATGCAGTGCGAATCACATGTGATGCCTGACATTGCAATAGTGTGAACCCAGCCTAAAGTGTTACTAAACCCAGGGCCCTGCATTCACTATATCTGGTCTCCCACAGTACACAGAACATGGAAATGCAATCATATTAGTAAATATAAACTGCTAAATACCTTTTCTCATCAGCAGTATAAAGCAGTCTTGTGACTTTTATCACTGTCTGGTTAAAGCTTATAGGAGGAGTTTTCATTCTACTCCTATGATGCTGCAGGATCCCTGACCCTCTGTCTGAACAATGCTGATTGACCCTGTGCTGATCACATGCACCCTCTCAAGGAAAAAAATCTCTCTAGCAACATACACCAAGCTGAGCATGTGCAGAGTGACTCCAAAGGCTCTGCCTTATTAGGAGACGGATTGGGGACAGTGGAAGAAGGAGAGAATTAAAGAAGACAGGATCAAACAGCCTTTTTACACAATGTGCAGGATTAACCCTTTAGGTTCCACAGTGAGTATAGCAACCATGCTTTACTGTATATACAGACTGATTTTATTGTTGTGGGTTTAGTAACACTTTAGGGCTGTGCCAATGAACTTTGGGCTTGTGTTGATGGCATCAGTTTGACATAAGATTTCATTAGCAGGTGCTATTAACCTTATTCCGACTTGCATTTGACCTGCTTCAAATGTGTTTTGCATTGCTATAAACTTGTACAACAATGTGAAACCCATCAGATGCAAAGAAAAGCCCGTCATCACAGATGGGCTTCTCCCCAGCATTTGTTTCCTTGGAAGACTTATAGTTGGAATAAGGGGTTGTATAGTTTATAAATTAAGCAGAACTATTAGTAGATACGTCTCCTTACAGCTTTATCCATAAGTCTCTGTAAAAGGACCTTGCAGCAACACCCTGCTTGCAAACGCTTCCACGAAGGTCAAGTCACCCAAAATAGAATGCTGCCATCATTTTCTCACACTTGCCCCAAAATAAACCAAGTTGTATATTGATCAACAGATCAGAACCCCCTTGGCTCTGGCTGCCTCTGCAGGTTTCCTGGACAAGATTCAAACAAGCAATGTCCTTTCCTTGCTTTATTGCCACTAATCACATCACTGCCAGGAAACCCAATTACATCTTCTGGAGTGAGGTGCTAATGTTTATGCCAGCTAGAGAACCTCCTCGGTAACATGCCCCCTACAGATGTTACAGAGCTTAGTGACGTGCTGACGTATATTCCTACTGCATGAACATTTTACTTGGACCTGTACACAGGCTTTACAAACAATTTTCTGCTTGTATTGGAATAAACAGCGATATATACAGACTTACCAATAGCAATATTGTAGAAAATGCAGCATTTTAACCACTCAAGGACCGGGCCTATTTTTGACACATTTTGTTTACAAGTTAAAATCAGTATTTTTTTGCTAGAAAACTAATTAGAACCCCCAAACATTATATACATTATATATATTTTAGCAAAGACTCTGGAGAATAAAATGGCGTTCATTGCAATATTTTTTGTCACGCGGTATTTGCGCAGCGGTCTTTCAAACGCCATTTTTTTGGAAAAATTCAGAAAAATTTAATTTCACTGCATTTAAAAAAACCTAAACAGTAAAGTTAGCCCATTTTTTTTGTATATTGTGAAAGATGATGTCAGGCCGAGTAAATAGATACCCAACATGTTACGGTTTAAAATTGCGCATACCAGCGGAATGGCGGCAAATCACGGTCAATAAAAATCTCCATAGGCGATGATTTACATTTTTTTAACGGTTACCAGTTTAGAGTTAGAGTGTAGCTCTTTTTTTAAAATTATTGCTCTCGCTTTGGCGATCATGGCGATACCTCACATGTGTGGTTTTAATAGCGGTTTCATTTGCGGCGCGACATCTGTATACGTTTTCTTTCGTGCGCGAGCTTATGGTGATGGGGGCGGCTAAAATTTTTTTTCCTATTTATTTTATTTTTTTTTTTTAATTTTAACTCAGGTTTTTTTTAAAAAAAAAATCTGATCACTTTTATTGCTGTCACAAGCAAACATCCCTTGTGACAGCAATAGGTAGTGACAAGTACTCTTTATGGAGGGATCAAGGGTCTAAAAGACCCCAAACCCCTCCACTACACTTCCATGTATTCAAAAGGCAGAAAACGGCATTTTTGAATACACTCACTTTTTAAATCCGGCGCCTTTAGCAGCCGCGTAACCCGGATGTCACGTCATGGATGCTGCCTCCGGGTTACGTCATCGGAGACCCGATCGAAGCTGCATCTGGCTAAGATCGGGACTCCATCCAGCCGGCGGACGTGCCGGCTGGGTGCTCAGGTCTCCCGGTGGGACGGGAGACCTGGGCAGAGCCGCGGAAGGTGGCAGGAGGGGGGGGGGGACATCCCCTCCCGCTTGCTGGGGTAATGACCGAGTGGCTCCTGAGCCGCATCGTTCATTACCACCAGAAAGCCGATTGCCGGCTCTAAAAAACAGTACCGGGATGATGCCTCTAGCTAGAGGCATCATCCCGGGACAACCACTTAATGTCAGCCGACGTAGGTCTACGTCAGCTTGCGTTAAGTGGTTAAAGTGACCCTGACTTTAAATGTTTTTAAAAGGTTAAGTCCATTTGGGGTTGCTGACAGCTGTACCCATACAGAGGGTCTGCCCTTGCACTGCATGGGTTAAATGTTGATTTTTTTGTGGGGGATGGATGAATAAAGTTTGCACCCACAGACTTTCTCTTCTCCATACGAGTGATTCTCCAAAGCCACCTCACTTGTTGACCAGTTGTAGCACTCCAATGTCATTGTTTACAATAGAGGACCAGTGGTTTTATTAGATGTGACCAGGGCTTTTATTCTCAGAAAATAGGTACAGGAACTTCGAACTCTCCCTCCCCTACAAACATGCCCTCCAAACTGCATCAAATAGTGGGTGTGGTCAAATTTCACTAACAGTGGGAGGGTCTTAAAGGGGCTTTAGTACCTCTCTGCACACTGTAGGTGGATCCGTCTCTCTTGCAGGGAGATCATCCAGTGGGGGCATCTGCACTGCACCCCGGGCATCTTCTTTGTCCCCATCCTGCACTCAGTGGGAGCCGCTTAGGAGATTAGATCTGTGGGAGCTGTTGGGAGACAAGCTGTCACTTGTAAACACAGAAGCCAGACTGTGCTTACATGTAATAGCAGTGAGCGGGGAGTCAGAGGTGGTGGAACTGAGTTCCCCCAAGTTCCAGCTGAAAAAAAGCCCTGGATGTGACGATGGCAAGGGTGTCCAAGAGCTGAGAAGAAAGTTGGCTACTGGAGGAGCAAGAACTAAGCTAAGTATTTGCACTTGATAAAACAATAGTGGAGTGCTCCAGTGCTTTATTCATATATGTAATTACACATCAATATAAACAATATGTGAAGCGCTAATGAATAATAAACATGTGGTAATCAATCACAGAACCTGATATAAATATCAAATAAATGTCTAAACAATAGAAAATACATGTGTGCGAAGAAACGCAGTGAAGAAAATCACATCATCATAAAAGTGACGAATAAATAATGCAGAAAAATAAAGTCCTTGTGTATCGCAATAGGCATAAAGCCAATAATCTTCAAAAAGGTGCTCCAAAGGTGAATATAGAAAAAATAGCTGTGACACCATCCACCACCAATCACATAGGGAGGCTTATTGGATTGAGTGGAACAAGTTTGGCATACGCCTAGTAAGTCAACTCATGCATTGGTGTATATACACCCAGTATATTGGGGAAGACCGTGGATAGCTCCTCACGTCAATCTCCTTCTCACTCTCATATATTGGAAAGATTCTTCTAACCCTCATCCATAGAGGTTATGTAGAGAATTTTGCTCTCAGGAATATAGAGAGTTAGTGTGCTATAGGGTGCTATTCTGATTCTATTGTCAGTGTACAATATCAGTTTAGTGTGAATCTAGTAATAGTTCAGTCAGGGTGAGTGTAGTGCGACCAATAATTTTTACTTTAGTGTCATTTTAGTGTAAATCTCGTGATAGTTCAGTCAGTGTGAGTGTAGTGACCTGACCAATCATTTTTACTTTAATGTCAGTTTGGTATGTCATGGCTTGTTTACTGCATTTTAGTTCAGAGCGTTAGTGCACGTTTAACAAAGTATATTTCTGTGCGTTACTGCACATTTAACACAGTATATTTCTGTGTGTTACTGCACATTTAACACAGTATATTTCTGTGGGTTGTACACGTTTAACGTAGTATATTTTGGTGCATTACTGCACGTTTAACACAGTATAATTCAGTATGTTACTGCACGTTTAACACAGTATAATTCAGTATGTTACTGCATGTTTAACGCAGTATATTTCTGTGCGTTTGTGCATGTTTAACTCATGTTTAATGCAGTAGAGTTCTGTGGCTTAGTGCAGTTTTACTGCAGTATATTGTAGTGTGTCGGTGGAGTGTGTCTGTGTAGTGAGTACTCAGGTTAACCACTTTACCACTGGAGGATTTTGCTGTCTTCCGTCCAGGCCACTTTTTGCGATTCGGCGCTGTGCGAATTTAACTGACAATTGCGCGGTCGTGCGATGCCGTACCTAAACGAAATTTACGTCCTTTTTTTCCCACAAACAGAGCTTTCTTTTGGTGGTATTTGATCACCTGTGCGATTTTTACTTTTTGCGCTATAAACAAAAAAAGAGCGTTTATTTTGAAAAAATAACAATATTTTTAACATTTTTTTATATGAAATTCCCCCCCCAAAAAATGTAAAAATCTAATTTTTTTAAATTTTTGGCCAATTTGTTTTCTGCTACCTATGTCTGGTAAAAAAAATCGCAATAAGCTTATTTTGATTGGTTTGCGCAAAAGTTATTGCGTTTACTAACTAAGGGAAAGATTTCTGTCATTTTTGGTGTTTTTTTTTTATCGCGCAATGGCGGCGATCTGCGTTTTTTTTTGCGGGACTGCGACATTGCAGCGGACAGATCGGACCCTTGACTGACATTTTTGACACTTTTGGGGGTACCAGTGACATTACTACAGTAATCAGTGCTATATATATGCACTGTTACTGTAAAAATGACACTGGCAGGGAAGGGGTTAATTTTATTGGAGAGGGAGGGGTTAATGTATGCCTGGTGCTTACTGACGTGTGGGGGGGAGGTGACTGAGTGACAGAAGGACAGATCGGATGTCCAGCTATGCTGAACACTCCGATCTGTCGGTCCCTGTCACTATGGAGATCCGCCTGCTCTGTTTACACAGGCGGGCGGATCTCCTCACTCGATTCCCCGACGATCGGGGCAGAGCAGCGGCGATCGCCGCTGCTCCTCCCCTGGCCCGACTCCCGCTGTGACTGAACACAGCGGGAGCGAGCCTCCGGCGGCGCGAGAGCGCCGCCCACAAGGGGCGGAGTCCAGCGACGTAGGTCTACGTCGCTGGACGGGATCGTGCCACATTGCCGCAGTAGAAGCAATGTGAGCAGGGCGGAAGTGGTTAAAGTGCACCAGACACCACTTTCCATTGATAAAGTGCATCCACGTACATGTTTCCACATTTTTATTACATTTTGTTAATAGGCACCTTCCTATCATGTCTGGGAGGCCAACAAGGAGAGGCAGATGTTCCTATGGAACTGTGAGGGGGCCAGCAGCGTATGTGTCCACAGGCAAAGGTGGATGTGGTCAGTCCTAAGGCAGGGCATAATTTACTCCATTTAGTGATGTTGCCATTGCTATCCAGACACAACATGTAGATGAGGTGGTGGACTGGTTTACTAAACCATCCTCATCCTCTGCCACCCAAGCAGAGACTAGTGCGTAGCCCACTGCAGCTGCCAGAGTGGCTAAATCTGCCTCCTTGTCCACAGATATTCCTGCCATAGCCCCAGCATCATGCATGAAGGAGTCAGCTGAGTTATTTGAACACAGCATCAGCCACTTGCTCCTTGACGATGCACAGCCATTACTTGATTCAGATGGTAGGAACATGAGCCGACAGAGAGGGGAGAATACTGGTATATAAATTGGCAGTCATGTTATCCCAGCCACAGCGAATTGCCAAGTTGTTTTCAGTGACCAGTTTTACACCTGGTACTTCTATCCAAAGTCTGCAAAAAAAAAAAAAAAAACACCAGAATTTATCTATAATATCTCTGATCTTGTTCCCAGTACACTATATTGTGTCCTCATCATACTGGCTGGCTCCCCAAGTCATTGTTTACAAAATAAAGAAAGCTTGCAGTGGACATTTTCTTGGCTTTATAAATGCAATTATTTCTGTGGCAGCTTCTATACACAGTACAGATGTGCCACTTCACAGGTAGACTAAGGGGACCCCCCCCCCCCAGGAATTATATTGAAAGGAATTTTTCATTTTTATTGCTATTTCTCATTTTGATGCTTTCATTTAAGCATTGGTAAATCACTGCTCATTTAAAAATTATGTTTTTTTACAAACTTTTTTCCATTGATACATGTCCCCCAGGGCAGTACCCGGACCCCCATACCCATTGTATGCCCAATTACTTGCTTATAAGCCTTCAAAATAGGCATTTTTGGTGTTTTCTAGTTCGGGTCCTATAGACTTCAATGGGGTTCGTTATCCGATTCCGAACTTTCGCGATGTTGGAAAGTTCTGGTGTGAACCGAACAGGGGGTCGTTCAGCCCATCCCTATCCATATATTACATCCTTTGATATGAGCCTGTGAACTTGATTTTATATCTGTGCTTAGGATTGATATTTCATCTCATTATAACAAAGGATCTTTTGAACGTTTAATAGGATTCTTTGATGTGTACGATAGCACTAAATGTTAATTCATGTTAATGTGTGTGCTTGCCACTATAATGGTGTATTTAGGAGGTGCACATTTGTTTTTTTGTGATGGGCAAGTGCCTATGTTTTTGTGTTTTATTTTTAATCACTACACCAGTACTACATCACTTCCCATTAGGGGCTGAATATTCTACCATTATAACTGGGAGAAAATGTAAGCGAAAACCTGAAATTTTGAGTTTTCACCAGAAGAAGAACAGAGGGGATATCTTCCAATGGAGATATTTGTTAAAAGTAAAGTTCTTCCACTTTTACTTCCTGTTGTGTCTATAAAACAGAAAGTGATGGAAAATCTTCCCAAATGGATACATATGGAAAAAAAAAAAAAAAAAAAAAACAACTTGACAGGAGTTTTAACCTTTCTCTACTGTTTCTAAAATTATTATTATTATTATTTATTTTTTTTTTTGCTTTGGGTATATTTTAACTATAATTGAACATAACTATATAACTACAGAGAGCCATAGAAGCTTTAGCATTTGTTGAATTGAAGGGGTGTGGCATAGAACAGGAAAGCGGAGACTAAAGTTTGGCTTGGGAAATTTCAGATACCAATGTATAGCCTGGAGCTTAAATGTATGAGGGCTCCACGTGAGCACAGAAATCCACAATAATGTCTAGTGTCCCACAGCAACCCATAAGAAAAACTCCAGGCTGATATAAAAAGCACCATTTTATGCAGTTGGTTATTCCCTTATGGAATAATTACAGTTGATTTAAAATGTTACTTGCCTGAACTTGTCTTGATATCGGATTTTGCTATCCCCTGTACAGCAGCCCTCAGATTGTAAGAGGTAAGAGCAGCACTAGGAGTCAATCACCTTCTTGCACATGAACAACTACTCATAGCAGAATGAGTAGAATTGATGACTTACTGTATCAGTGTAAAGTTCCTTCTGCATCTGAAGGTGACACCATTGTATATAACAGTAGAATTACAAGTCCTTTGGCAGATAAGACAATTCACATATGTGTATTATAATTGCGTATTTAGCTGTTTGCCAGGAGTTTAGCTTTAAATGTTTATATTCCAATTTTTATTTTCCAGTGCAATTTTTACAGTTGAGCTAGACCGTTTAACCTTCAAAAATTCTTAAAATTAAGTACATTATAATATATTAAAGTGATAATAAAAATAACAAACATGCAATACTTACCTGCTCTGTGCAGTGGTTTTGCACAGAGTAGCCCCAATCCTTCTCTTCTCTGCTCC
Organism: Pelophylax lessonae; assembly: GCF_965119305.1. Taxonomy (NCBI): domain Eukaryota; kingdom Metazoa; phylum Chordata; class Amphibia; order Anura; family Ranidae; genus Pelophylax; species Pelophylax lessonae. The sequence continues at coordinate 98,124,274 of NC_138773.1, forward strand.
CCTGCCGGCGCTCTAGGCCCCTCACTCCTGCCTAGTGTCCCCATAGTAAGCACCTTGCTATGGGGGCTCCCGAGCCGCTGCTCTATGTGTCTATTCACACACGGAGCGTGGCTTGGCCCCGCCCCTGCTCTCTACTCATTCGCTCACTGACAGTGGTGGGAGCCAATGTCTGTAGCTGCTGTATCAGCCTATGAGGAGGGAGAGACCCAGGAAAGCGGAGGCTTTCATGCACACTGCTGGATCGAGATGGAGCTCAGGTATTGGGGGGGGGGGGGGGCTGAGGGTGCTGCTGCACACAGTAAGTTTCTTACCCTAATGCATTAAATGCATGATGGTAAAAGCCTTGAGCCTATACAACAATTTTAAAGCAAAATTCCAGCCAAATAGCAAGACATGCATTTGAAATATATAATGTAGCGGGTTTTACTTTTAATATGTTTGTGATATTCGTTAGCCAATCTTGTAATTCACACACTTATACCAAACTGTATAACCAGAGGGTGACTCTATCATTTCTGTACCTTCCTGTATCACCTCCTCCAGCCTGCTTGCAGGATTACAAATACGCATTACCCTACCGGTGAGATTCTTTCAGAGAACAAAGACAAATTCATGAAAGTAGAACATGTCTTTAAAAGATGCTCATGGGAACAGTGCCGACGTATTTCAATCCTTCAACCGCCACACATTTCATTATAGCTTTTTTTCCATTTAACAAAGAAGTCCGTAGGCACTATTAATATCTGAAATGACCTCATAACATAACCCATTAATATGCTAAAAATATTCAAGTTTTCTGTGAAAGTAAAATAATGTTTGTGATACCCCCATGCGTTTATCTATCAAGAAACATGTAGAGTAGTTTAAAGGCCATCTGAACTCTCAGTTTAAATAGGGTAAATATATTGAAACTATATGAAAACAAAAGGTGTGCAAATTTTTAGGCCCCTTTCACATGGGCATTCCATCTGTCCGTTAAAAAAAAAAAAAATGGGCAGAAATGAATTCTTATGGGCAAATGGATTAAAAAAGAAGATTGTCTGTTTACATCAGTTTATATCTGCATCTGTTCAGGTCCGCTTTTTTTTTCACTTTTTTTTTCATAAACACGAGTCTCTATTTTTGCTCTGTTGATTCACTTTAATATTAGTTCCTGCCCAGGGCAATTTTTTAATTCAGTGTGTATATATATATATATATATATATATATATATATATATATATACACAGTGTATAACCCTTGCAGTGCAGACACAGTCCCTATGCAAGGAATACATTTTAGTTGCCTGTAGTTGAGTTTTAATTTTCTTTAGAAAGCATCCACGGCCTGTTCCCTGTCAGCATGCTGTAGAGATGGATCACTACTCTCTGTCACGTACCTGGGAAGAGACTGAAATGACGAGGTCGGCTTCTGTTTTATAAAATCGAAAAAAAATCAGCGCAATCTCCTTGATGTGAATACAGTGAATAAATATATATAGTAGCTGGCTGCTATCACTAATCGTGTGTTATTCTCACACCAAAAAAAATGAAAATCTTAAAAACAGTGCTGCGCCAGATATAAACAATAGGGAGATACAGTATGATGTAAAATAGATAAAAAAACATTCATATAAAGTGTCTCAATAAAATGGGATAATGGCAATCTGATGGAGCTGACTGATGGTATGCTCATAGGTAATTCTTGCAGTATCGGTGTGAATCCATGATATGGTAAAAGATGAAAGAGAAGAATATCGTGCTCTCTATATATAAAAGTTGCGTTTATTGTACAAATAGGTTGAAAATAACTCACAATAAGGCACTACATTATAAGCAATGTGGACTAGCAAGGCATGCTGTGTGTCTCTCGTGGTAGTCACGATGTGGCGCTGACCTACAGGCTCCGCTCCCTATACGCGTTACGTCATGAATCGACTTCCTCGGTAGGGGGGAAGCATTACTGTCACGTCAAGGATTAGGAAGGCTACCAATCTGAAGGCCCCTCCTACCAATAATCAGGAACCTGCTCCTTACTGACACAGGGGTCAGAATGTGAGATGAGAGGCTGGAAAGCACAAGTAGTGGATGAGCACAGAGCACTTATTATGATCCCATACGCGGATGATGGATTTTATTGATTCATTTGATTGGATTTTCTGTTTCTGGGCTTTCACATTTATATATTTTGCACACAACTTAATTTTGTCACTGAGACACTTTATATAAATGTTTTTCATTTATGAATTTTATGTTTATTGTGTCAAAATAAAGAATAAATAAAGAATTTAAAGAAAAAAAAAAAAAACGAGAGAGAGATCAAACGGTAGGAGAGAGGGAATGAAGAGGGTAGGAAGGAGGTTTGCATGATATTGCACATATACAGTGCCATAATTTCATAAATCTTTTTTACAGATTGTGCCAATAGAGCACATGTAATTAAATGAACACACAAATGGTACAAGTATCAAAGAGTCATGGAAATATTAATGTCAACTGGCTTTATTTTTATTAAAATTGGTTTTACTCTGCTACAGTGTCTACATTAGTTCAAGAATGGGATGTATAAATCAGTCGCAGCTGTCAAAAACATGGTCTCCGTTGTGTGAGATCTGGGCACTCCAGGCCCATTAATAGCATTTTAATTGAATAATACAATCTTTATTGGGGCATTAAGTAAGTGTGAATGATTTTAAAAGCGGTTGAGCGGGAGAAATGAAGCATTTAATAAGTGACATTTGAAAGACTTGTTAAACTGTACTTATGGGGTTTTTGATATTTGACTCTCTGGCTTTCTTTTAAATTAAACCTAATTTGGAATTTGCAAAAAGTGCAACACTTTATATTGAGAGAAAATAGTTTTGCTTAAGGCCCCTTTCACACAGGCGGACCGTTCAGATACGCCTGTCCATTTTTTTGGCAGATCTGAACGGAAGCCCCATGCATCTCTATGGGGTAGCGGATGTCAGTGGAGACATGTCCGCTAACATCCGATCCGTCAAATCTGGACGGATGGAAACCCTATTTTCCATCCATCCAGTGGATCGGTTGGGATCGAATGGGATCGGATGAGAACGTACAGACGGTCAATTCCCATCCTATTCCCCCATAGAGAACAGCGGGGACCTGGGACAGAGCAGCCATCCACCGGATCGATCCCCCGCTGATAAAAACGGAGTCCGCCAACGGACTCCCCTGTGTGAAAGGAGCCTTAAGGAAAACCTATAACTACAAACTATAGGTGTTGCTTAATTACTTCGTAGAAGTGACTTATTAGATGTAATCTTTTTGACTGTTCTATTTAATCTGTGGCCTACATTTGGCTGCTGCTGGTCTCCTGTGTTTATATGTTAGGTCTTCCAACTTTGTATGAAAGGTGCTAGCCTGATGTATAGGGGAGGCTTAGGGAATATGCAGCATTCTTTCTAAATTGACTACATGCAAAGAGATGGGCTGTGATGTGCAGATTTGTCTGCTCAGCCCTGTCAGGTTGAGTTCCTGTTTGAAGCAGACATTTCTGAGCATCACATACAAAAAAACACTATTTAATTAATTTGTAATATTCAATGCAAATCCATGTATCCATAGTTTATTTTGTTAAAAAATCACCTTGAAAAACAACCCCTAGCATGTCTAGCCACAGCCATCTTGAGTTAGGGTAGATGATTCATGTAGCATTTACTTCCTGGAATCCATCTACCCTTGGGTCAGGCATGCAGGCAGTAATGCATGCTTTCATCTAGCTCCACCAGATGAAAAAAAAACTGCCCATGAAGATTTTTGGGATGAATTTTGGACTAGGTCAGAAACCAAGAAGCAACTTAAGAAATGTTAAAAAAAGTTTAAAACATGTACATATAATATACCTTCCTATCTGTTTATTAAGACTAGCAGCATAAGGATTAACATAGGTACTTTTGATTGAGAGTTAAGTTCTGCTTTAGGAAAGAGGGATGTGGCATCCAGAGCAAGATCTCCTGCAAGGGCTAGGGAGAACTACATAATGCAGACACATTGAAGTTCATGTTCTAGAAACCACTTACCCAGGTTATGCTCCTCCAACCACTGAGCAACATTTGTTAGACCTGTCTGAACAAGTCCAAAAATTCCTGGGAAGATATTTTGTGATAATTGATTCTTCTAAACAACAAAATAGAAAGACTATGACAATAGGGAGATTGTAGCCCTGATCAAACAGGTTATAAAGGATTAAGAGAAAAATGTTGCCACTCAATCTATAGGCGATTAAGGGGACAGGACGCTTCCTTGGACAGTGTCCTACTTTCAAAATCAAGAGTTGGCCATAAGGTGCAGTCTTCTTTAGACAAGTCTATGGATAGAAAAGGCAAGTATGAAGGAGTTGGAATTATCAGTTTTGCTGTAGTTTAACCACATGTGGAAGCCATCAGGAACACAAACAAGTGAATAGAGTAAGAGAAGGTGGAAACAGCGCAAATACTACAAACACCTCAAGAAGGAAGTAATCACTTTTCTCTTTATGGCAGAGATAAGGGAAATTATTCTGGTGTCCACCTATTGTATTTAATTTTTTAGTATTTGAAAAAAATACGCAGTCAGTGCTCAGAAAGAACTCCAATCAGGGTGCTTTGTCTTGAAAGGAGGCCCAGATATCAATTTGAGGGTGCATCAGCCCAAGCCGAGCAAGTCGGAGCAAGGTTGAGGCATTTCAGCCATGTTTGAGTGCAATTAATCTGGGTCCTAAATTTTATTTTAAGGGGACATACTTGGTAGTTTAGGAGGTTGCCCAGAGGTGCCTATGTCTTGACAAGGATTTCCAGTTCTTTAAATAAAAAGCAGCCATCACAGAAATATGTCAAATACCTTCTTTCTCAGAACCTGATTATTCCGGTACAGAAGGATCAGAAATATTGGGGTTTATGCTCCTTAGTATTTATGATTACCAATAAATTAGGTGGTTGGAAACTGGTTCTCAATTTATGAAGACTCAGTGAGCACATACCTACAGCCTTTTCAGTTGATCAGTCTGATTAGTCAGTCTAATCAGGAGACTTCAAGTTTGCAATCAATTTAAAGGATGTATATAATACTATATATGCATGTATCCATGGATCCTTCCTATCAGGGATTCTTGAGGTTTACAGTGGCCGATCAGCTCTTCAGTTCACTGCTCTGCCCTGTGGGCCCTCCACATCCCCAAGCAACGTTACCAAGGTGTTAGTGGTGGTAGTCTTGCTGCTTAGAGAAAAGGGTGTAAGATTACAAAATTACCTAGATGGAATGTTCTTGCTAGCCTAGATGCAAGTGCAAGAGACAAACACAGGGACAACATTAAAATGATACTTGAGACTTGTAGTTGGACTGTAACATAACTATGAAAAAAGTTATCTGATCCAGTTGAAAGACTTGATGATCTTGAAGGTGTGAAAAAAAAAGGATTTTTTGCTAGCATATGGTTGGATGATGGAAGTCAGTAGAGCTTCATGTACTGAGCTAAGGAAAAATTCCCTTCAATGTGAAATTAAAGCCTAAGTTTAGGTAAATATATATATATATATATATATATATATATATATATATATATATATATATATTTTTTTTTTTTTTTAAAAAGCAGCACAGGGGATGGTACTTACATTTTTTTTCCATTGTCCCTTGGCGCTGGCTGTCATAGTTGAAATTCTTTGTCCTTTTCTCGCATCCCATACCCCACAATTGTAATTTTCTGGTGCTTCGAGGGTTATAAAAACTAAGGGGCCAGCCACAGGTACCATAAAGAGTGCTGACTATGCCTTTCTTTCCACCGCCTCCTTCATTTATAGAAGCTCTACTATACAGTAGCTTCCATCAATGAAAAGTGCTCTATGAATAGAGGAGATGGACCTTTCATTCATCTGCCCATCCAACTTTCATAGATAGCTTTTCATTCATCACAGAAACATTTTACAAAAGTACTGGCAGCTGTGAAATTTTTTAGGTAAATCATTATTTTAGGTAATTCAGTTTTTGACTAGTTATATCTTATGTGTATGCTGCCATGATATATTCTAGAAAACAAAAAAATGTAGACAAATACATACCTTTTTTTTTTTTTTTTCCTGACTTATCTCCATGGCAGCATACTTCCCAACCTAGAACATGTAGGGACTAATTACACAATGGGGAGGCAAATGGGTGGACATCAATTTACTGGTATGGAGTCCTATGGGAGCGTGGGGGCAAAGCCATGTGTATGCTGCCATGCAGATAGGTCAGGAAAGGAAAATTACCATATGTATTTGTCTACAAATGTCCCTTTTTTAATACAAGAAGTGTAAGTATCATAATTTGACCTCAAATCAGAATCCTACAGTCCCTTCGCAGCAGAGTTCAGAGTGTCTTTTGATTCATCTTAACAGAGAGAAGAGTTCTGAGAGGAAGCGGACTGATTGATGCTGCCCATTATTCAACCCAGAAGAATGAAGACATCTAGTAGCAGAAAAGTACTGCGAGAAGCAGCTCTGGATTAAAAGTGAGTATTGCTGTAAAAGCTGCCTTTTTCATTTTATATTTAGCCCTCTGTCGCATCAGTACAACTTCAGGCACGACATACGATTTACAAATTGTATCTGAAGTAGCATTTAATGTGTTTCTATGGCAGTGTCTTAATGGTAGACATGTGCATGACGAAAAAAAATGTTTGGATTTGTTATTCTAGTTATTTAGTTTAGTTAAATTTAGTTGATTCAATTAATTAATACAGTATTCTGGATTCGTATTTGGAATTCATATTCGAAATTCATTGTATATCTTTTTCAAATTTTCTTTGAATTTACCAATTTTGTTTGATTCAAAACGTTTGAATCAAAACATTTTGAATCGGGTAAATCGAATACGTTAGATACATTTTTCGATTCAAATGTGGCAAAGTGAACAAACAAAAGAAAACCTTTATCTAATGATTACAATGACTCTTGAAATCATCTTTGGCTTAACAAAAACAGCATTATTTCAAAATGGTACTCTAATAACACACACTGTCTTTGATTTCAGAAATATCTTTACAGTTTGAATTTAAATGGAATTCGATGTAAAATTTGATTTAAATTTCAATTCAAATTTTGAACATTCGGACGCATTTTTTTTTGTTATTCGAAGCATTCAGTGAACTTCATTTGTACTGTAATTAGGACATATCTCAATCTCCAAATAATGAAAAATGTGTCCAAATATTTTTTCTGAACGAAACGAACCGCACATATCTACTTAATAGATTTGATTTCAAGTAGTACAATTTGAGAAGTAGTTCATATATTACTTTTTCAGGACTTCAGCGCGATTTCACTGCCATAGACTATAATGTAAATCATGCTGCAAATCGTACCTGCGTCTATATCAGCACTACCTGAGCCCTGAAAGAAGTTAAATATTAACCCTTTGCTAGTTAAACATTTGTTCATAACATCACTGTTCCTAAATGTAACATGGACAACCCCTCCCATTGAAGTAGCACTGAAATCTTATCAAATTGTTACAATCTCACAAAAGTAGTGCTGAAGTAGCGCTAAAGTAGTGGTTGAAGTCGGGCTTTAAATCGCACTACTTTAAATCGTACCCGGTGTGACCGCAGGCTTATATAGAATATTCATCTTCTACAGTAATTTGAAGTAAAGGCGGTTCTGATAACTCAAAATATGTGCTGCCAAAAAAAACTATATTTTGCCATTAACTACTTCTGGACTGGAAGGATTTGCCCCCTTAATGACCAGGTAATTTTTTGCGATTCGGCACTGCATTATTTAACAGACAATTGCGCGGTCGTGCGACTCTGTACCCAAATAAAATTGATGTCCTTTTTTTTCTCACAAATAGAGCTTTCTTTTGGTGGTATTTGATCACTATGTACGGCCCTCGCCTGGGAGGAGCTATGGGGCGATTGCGTGCTGACGGAGGCACGCTCCCGCCCCCGCTCGTCAGCTTGAAAGCTAGTGCATGTGGCAGGCGGCTCCAATGGCCGCCGGCCACTCGCGATCTCCCGCAGCTGAGAGAGAAGGACGGACGGCTGATGTAAACACAGCCGCCCATACTTCTCCCTGAAGTGATCACAGATGTCATGTGATCCTGCTATATAGGATCACATGTCTCTGTGATGACTTCACAAGCCATGCCCCCCCACAGTTCGAATCACGCCCCTAGGGTCACATTTAACCCCTTGATCACCAGTACTGTTAACCCATTCCCTGCCCGTGTCATTTTTACAGTAACAGTGCATATTAGTACTGATTACTGTAGTAATGTCACTGGTACCCCCAAAAGTGTCAAAAATGTCAGTTAGGGGTCCGATCTGTTCGCCGCAATGTCGCAGTCCCGCAAAAAATCGTAGATCGCACCATTACTAGTAAAAAAAAACAAAACAATAAAATTGACATAAAGCCGTAGTTAGTAAACGCAATAACTTTTGTGCAAACCAATCAAAATACGCTTATTGCGATTTTTTTTACCAAAAATATGTAGCAGAAAACAAATTGGCGTAAAATGTTAAAAACTTTTGATTTTTTCATTTTTTTTTGAGAATTTCATATAAAAGAATGTGAAAAATATTGTTATTTTTTTCAAAATTGTTGCTCTTTTTTTGTTTATAGCGCAAAAAATAAAAACCACACAAGTGATCAAATACCACCAAAAGAAAGCTCTATTTGTGGGAAAAAAAAGGACGTCAATTTTGTTTGAGTACAGCGTCGGACGACTGTGCAATTTTCCGTTAAAGTCACGCAGTGCCGAATCGCAAAATAGGGCTTGGTCAGCAACCAAATCCTCCGGTCTTAAAGTGGTTAATTTATTTTAATTCTATCCTAATACTCTTAATCCAAAAAGCAATTAAGAGGATAGAGTCACAAAAATATGTTCCTCACCAAACTATCTATAGTATTTCACCGACATCCAGTATTAGTAAGCCTCTTCCAAAGGAACACACCGGTCTGACGTCCTGGAACATTTCGCTGCTTCGCTTCCTATGTTTGCTGTGGATTAGGTTGTGGGGAAGACAGGTGTTAAAAACCTATTAAGTGACAGTACCTTCCAGATGCATTAAGCCAAATGAATTGATCTGACAGGCTCAATGAACAAGTCATCAACAACTCCAAAGAAATCAGACCGAGGATACATAACCAACAGGATTATCATTACACCTCGGAGCATCAGTGACCTGATTCTGAATAAAATGTAAACAATATGGATTCCTCCACAACTTGTCAAGCAAAAAAGAATGTAAATCCCTCTACTGACCTTTATCCTACACTTAGCAAGGATAGGCATGCTTTGATAAATGTGCTCCACTGTGCTTTTTAAAGGGAATGTCAAATGTTTTTAATGTTTAGACACATAAATAACAGATCAGTTTGACGTATTAAATCTTATTAATGTGTGTACATTAAAAAAAAAGCATGCAGGAGAATTCAATAAAGTTCTAGCGACACTTTTCAAATGGTATGGCCCTTTAAAAATGGCCTGTGCCAGAATCAAACATTTCTGCCATATTTTGTTAGTTTTACTAACACATGCAGCAGATTCAGGTAGCTGTGAATAGTGCCACTTTTACAAATTGCTGCTATTACTGCACCAAAGTAAAGAATAATTCCCTCCAATTCATAGGGATCTGGAAGTAATTAATCCCTACTGTAACTTGGCAAACAGAGAAAGGCGGAATTCCAGTACCTGTGGTGAGGCAAAAACAATCTCTTCTGTCTTGTTTAGCAGGCAGTACCAAACTCTGAATTTGACCCATTCAACTGACTGGGGGCCCTCACAACAGCCCCACAACCATGTCCGATGCATGTGGATGTGGTGTGCTAATGCAGGGTTTAATGCGGTAGTAAACCGAAGGTGGTTAAAAAAAAATTCACTCCAAGGCAATGTCATAATGTGCTAGTATGTAACGCATTATGATAGACTTGCCTTAAAAATAGCCCTCGAGCACCGTGATGTCACCGCCATCTTCCTCCGCTCTTCCTTCCAGGTTCGCGGCCACTGGCTACATGAGCGGTGGGAGCCACTATTTATGGCACTGTCTTTGAAGGTCTGGCACTGTAAGCCTGACCTTCAGACTGCATGTGCTGGTGATGTCATCGGCTGCATGCACTCTAAATATCTCCTGTAGCGCTACTCCTGCAGGAGCCTCTTGAATATTTGTGCTGATTTATTCCACAGCCAGCCACAGGGTATTTTCACACAGCCAATTGCACACACTCTTCAGCTCGTTGTCTCCAATAACCAGTCTAGTGGATTTGATTTTTTGTATTATATTTGGAGAACTTAGATAGGAGAAGGGAATTAGTAGGATACTCTAAATTAAATATTCACAAGCGAGGACAACTTCTTCAATAGAACTGTGTAGCAGACTGTCAGTAGAACTATGCAGCGGGCTCTACAGAACTAAGCAAGTCCATTTTCAGTAGAAGGAATTTTAGTGGACCTTGCTTATTCAAGACACCAGCCAGTGTCCCCTTCAGCTTACACCCATTATTCTCACTTCTAGCACAAAGAGAGGGATTTTTAGCAACAACAGTCTCTAGGATCCCTTTAGGGGGTCTGTACTCAAAAGGCCCTGGCTGCAGATAATCTTCCCCTTTGATACCAGATAGGATCCATGGACATCCTCCCTCAGTCAGCTTGCAAGAGAACCAATGGGTTTTCAGCTTTAGTGTTTCAGACCCTGAGGTGTCCCACCTGAGGCCACATGGCAGCCTGTGCTGGGGAGAGGCAGCAGCCCCCTTTCCACCTGGACCTCTCTATGTAGAGGAAGACTGGCCCGGAGCCCATGTGCTCTTCAGATATAAATACAGTCACCCAGCATGCCTTTGGGCACATCCCCTTCTAATTGGCCAGGGCTGTATAAACATCCTAGCTCTCATCTGCCAGGTTTCTACCCACTATCCAGTACATTCCATTGCTACTGGAACAGTGTGAGACATCAAGACAGCATGAGCAGCACCAGAGTACACTGAGCAGCCTCTGCTCAACAATCACAACTCTCTGTTAGCAGACAGCATTTCAATTTGCTTAGCTGTCTCCCTGTTGGATGGAGAAACCAAAAATGATATACACTTACTCTAGCACCTACCTAGGAGGGCGCTACACTTCTAAACTGTGAAAGTTATGAGATATTCACAGTACCAACAGGTAAGCCTTATTATAAGCTTACCTGTAGGCAGGGCTTTTTTTCAGCTGGAACTTGGTGGAACTCAGTTCCACCACCTTTGGTTCAGGCCCTTGGCTTCCTGCTCATGACTATCACTTGTAAACACAGAAGTCTGGCTTCTGTATTTACAAGTGACAGCTTGTCTCCCAATGGCTTCCATAGATCTGATCTCCTGAGTGGCTCCCACTGAGTGCAGGATGAGGACAAGGGAGATGCAGGTGCCAAGGGTGCAGTGGGGATGTGGACTACTGGATGATCTCCCTGCCAGAGAGAGAGGCGGAGCCACCCACAGTGTGCGGAGAGGTACTAGAGAAAAAGAGGGGTGAAAGTGAGATGTGGATGGGGATGCAGGGGTAAGCAACTGTGGAAGAAGGCTGAGCTGCACTAAGTGTGTAGCGCACCCCTGAACTCTGCACTCTGTGTGTAGCGCACTCCTGAACTCTGCACATGGAGCACCCTGAACTCTGCACTCTGTGTGTAGCGTACTCCTGAACTCTGCACATGGAGCACCCCTGAACTCTGCACTCTGTGTATAACGCCACCAAACTCTACACTCTGTACATAAAGCACTCATGGTATTTATTGCCACTTTAAGACCCTCCCACTGTTATTGAAGCTTGACCACACCCACTAGTTGATGCCGTTTGGAAGGTGTATGTGTCAGAGGGAGGGGGTTTTGGGGGGTCGTGGTTGAGTTCCTGTAACTATTTTCTGAGAAAAAAGCCCTGCCTGTAGGTACAATTGGTGTAACAGAGTTTACTGCGACTTTAAGGGGTTAAAACAGGCATCTGAAGAACGTTCCCTTACACCCTAGTGTAAACTAATCCTATCAGTTATGTATGCAGGAGAAGCTTTCAGAGGTCTACCTCCTACTTCTAGGTCTAAACAGTACTGATATGCAGAGGTTTAGCACAATGCTAAGAAAGATCTGCAATTAGGAAACAAATTTGTAGCACACTTGCATTTGGGAGGTGTAAAGCATATAAAATGAGTCACTGTGGCACAGATGAAAGACTTGTGATCATGATCTATGCCATGCTATTGACATTGAGGTGAAACCTCAGTGGGCTGCTGACAGTGATATACTGGAATGTGTGGCAGTCAGGGGCCGGGGAAAACACACTGTGCTGACAGGCCATGAGTTACAGCCATGGCACTTCTCTGTAGCCGTGATTAGTCTTCAGCTGTAAATCATGGGCAGACATCAGATAATTGCCAGCCAGGGCACAAAAGAACAGATTTTACAGGTTTAATCTGCTGATTGGATGTAGCACCATCCGCTCAACTTCTGTCTCTGTTCTGTAACTGATCAGCTTAGCATTCCACAGTCAGAATAAATGTCATTTATTATACCTAAGTCATTAAGTGCCTACAGTTCATTTAAAGCACCAGTCTGGATTGAAATATTCAGACTACATGTAAATGTCATTATATTTAAACTGTGAGCTGCATAAATTGCAGGTTACAAATAAACTCCCAGCGTACAGGATCATGAGTAGGGTTGAGCGAACACCTAGATGTCCGTGTTCGACGGGTTCGGCCGAACTTTAAAAAAAAGTCCGGGTCCGTGTCCCGGACTTTTACCGAACTTTTCCCGGACACCGAACCCCATTGAAGTCAATGGGGACCCGAACTTTAAGGCACTAAAATGGCTCTAAAACACCAAAGGAAAGGGCTAGAGTGCTGCAAATGGCAGCAAAACGTAATTAAGAGCATGGCAAGTGCTCTGCAAACAAATGTGGATAGGGAAATAACTTAAAACAACAAAAAAAAAACAGAAAAATAAAACAATGTTCTTCTTCATCTCTGAAGGACGAGGCCCATATGGAGTAGGAGGGAGGTTGAGGTGGTGGTGGATGTGGCGGTGACATAGGCGTGCGCACAGGGTGTGCTGGGTGTGCCTGGGCACACCCTAATCACCTAGGGCACATAGCATTGCCAGTGAGGAGATGGGAAAGATCTCCCTGGGACCTGCTCTGCTCTATTTCTCCTTGCCTACAGGTACATGGCCCCGATACATTACTCTCCCTGCTGGCAAACACATGCATGTGTATTTCAACTTTGGGGTGCACACCTTAATGCAATAGGCTGCGCACACCTATGGGCGGTGTAGGTGGAAGCGGCGGTGGAGGAGGACCAGGGCCGGATTAACAGCATCATGGGCTTGGTGCTGAGGATTTTGAAGGGCCTTAAGGGCCGTGCCTTGCCATGCACCCAGAGGAGGAAGGGTGCAGCCATGCATGCCTAATTCAACATGGGATGCTGTCTCTGAAGCCCATAAACACATCCATGCATCGCCAACTGTCCCTTCTTGTCCGGCCTTCACGCTGTGTGGGGAGGTTCTGAGGGTGCTGCCTGGGGAAGCGAGCATAGAAGCCAGACTTCTGTGTTTACAAGTGACAGAAGAGCGGTAACAGTGAATATGGCCAACCCGGGGCCTATATAAAAGGTAGGGGCCTGGAGCTGCAGCTCCAATAGCCCCTACATTAATCTGGCCCTGAGGAGGAGGACGAGGTAGCCAACACTGCTTCTTTTCAAAAATTTTAAATGAGGGTACACCCCAAAAGAGTGAGAAAGAGCAAAAATGGAACAATGGGTGGGTAAGGTCGGTATCCATTGCTATTCTGCATAAGGTACGGAAAAGTCCCGTGGGATCCATGCCTGGTTCATTTTAATGAACGTGAGCTTGTCCACATTGTCTCTGGACAGGCGGCTGCGCTTGTCTGTTATAACGCCCCCAGCCGTGCTAAATACCCGTTCAGATAATACACTGGCTGCAGGGCACGCCAGCACCTCCAAGGCGTAAAGGGCAAGCTCAAGCCATGTGCCCAATTTGGAGACCCAGAAGTTGAAGGGGGCAGACCCGTCATTCACTACATGTAGGCGTGTGCACACATACTGCTCCACCATGTTGGTAAAATGCTGCCTCCTGCTAAGACGTTCCATCTGAGCTGCTGGTGCTGCTGTTTGTTGTGGCGTGCTGACAAAGCTTTTCCACATTTCGGCCATGCTAACCCTGCCTTCTGAGGTGCTGGCGGTGCCCTGGTTGCGTTGGCGACCTCCTCCTCCTCCTCCTCTGCCTTGTGCTTCCACTGTGGCCCCGCTGTCAGATGGGAATGCCAGCAGCATGGCGTCTACCAGCGTGCGCTTGTACTCGCGCATCTTGCGATCGCGCTCCAGTGAGTGAATTAAGGACAATACGTTGTCCTTGTAACGGGGATCCAGCAGCGTGGCCACCCAGTAATCAGCACAAGTTAGAATGTGGGCAACTCGGCGGTCGTTGTGGAGACACTGCAGCATGTAATCGCTCATGTGTGCCAGGCTGCCCAGAGGCAACGAAAGGCTGTCCTCTGTGGGAGGTGTATCGTCCGTGTCCTCTGTATCCCCCCAGCCACGCACCAGTGATGGCCATGAGCTGGCCTGGGTGCCACCCTGCTGTGAACATGGTTCCATCTCCTCCTCCAGCTCCTCCTCCTCCTCATCCTCCTCATCCTCCAGAACTGTGCCCCTGCTGGACAATTGCGTCCCTGGCGTTTGCGTGTGCAGGAACCCACCCTCGGAGCCCCTTGCGAATGACTGCCCTGAAAGCCTTGGAAATGTTACCTCTTCATCCTCCTCCTCCTCCTCATCCTGTGCCACATCCTCTTCCATCATCGCCCGAATTGTTTTTTCAAGGAGGCATAGAAGTGGGATAGTTAAGCTGAGAACGGCGTCATTGCCACTGGCCATGTTGGTGGAGTACTCAAAACAGCGCAACAAGGCACACAGGTCTCGCATGGAGGCCCAGTTAAATTAAATAGCGGAATAGAAAATATGATCCAAAAAAAGTGTATGTATATCACACGTACACAACCACACTGGGCCCCAATTACTATTGTTTGTACCCCTAAAAGGCTAGATGAGGAGTAGGGGGAGTATGGAACAGGCAGCACCCTCAAACCTTCAGAAGTATGAGATGAACCCCAACAACTTGGAAAGGTGGATCTCTCTCACACGTACCGACACAGACTATCCCGCAATTCAATTGATCCTCAAAGGTTTTTATTGAATAGCGGAATAGGAAATATGATCAAAAAAAGTGTATGTATCTCGCACGTACACAACCACACTAGGCCCCAATTACTATTGTTTGTACCCCTAAAAGGCTAGATGAGGAGTAGGGGGGGTATGGAACAGGCAGCACCCTCAAACCTTCAGAAGTATGAGATGAACCCCAACAACTTGGAAAGGTGGATCTCTCTCACACGTACCGACACAGACTATCCCCCAATTTAACTGATCCCCAAAGGTTTTTGATTAAATAGCGGAATAGAAAATATGATCCCAAAAAAGTGTATGTATATCACACGTACACAACCACACTGGGCCCCAATTACTATTGTTTGTACCCCTAAAAGGCTAGATGAGGAGTAGGGGGAGTATGGAACAGGCAGCACCCTCAAACCTTCAGAAGTATGAGATGAACCCCAACAACTTGGAAAGGTGGATCTCTCTCACACGTACCGACACAGACTATCCCGCAATTCAATTGATCCTCAAAGGTTTTTATTGAATAGCGGAATAGGAAATATGATCAAAAAAAGTGTATGTATCTCGCACGTACACAACCACACTAGGCCCCAATTACTATTGTTTGTACCCCTAAAAGGCTAGATGAGGAGTAGGGGGGGTATGGAACAGGCAGCACCCTCAAACCTTCAGAAGTATGAGATGAACCCCAACAACTTGGAAAGGTGGATCTCTCTCACACGTACCGACACAGACTATCCCCCAATTTAACTGATCCCCAAAGGTTTTTGATTAAATAGCGGAATAGAAAATATGATCCAAAAAAAGTGTATGTATATCACACGTACACAACCACACTAGGCCCCAATTACTATTGTTTGTACCCCTAAAAGGCTAGATGAGGAGTAGGGGGGGTATGGAACAGGCAGCACCCTCAAACCTTCAGAAGTATGAGATGAACCCCAACAACTTGGAAAGGTGGATCTCTCTCACACGTACCAACACAGACTATCCCCCAATTTAACTGATCCCCAAAGGTTTTTGATTAAATAGCGGAATAGAAAATATGATCCCAAAAAAGTGTATGTATATCACACGTACACAACCACACTAGGCCCCAATTACTATTGTTTATACCCCTAAAAGGCTAGGAGTAGGGGGAGTATGGAACAGGCAGCACCCTCAAACCTTCAGAAGTATGAGATGAACCCCAACAACTTGGAAAGGTGGATCTCTCTCACACGTACCAACACAGACTATCCCCCAATTTAACTGATCCCCAAAGGTTTTTGATTAAATAGCGGAATAGAAAATATGATCCCAAAAAAGTGTATGTATATCACACGTACACAACCACACTAGGCCCCAATTACTATTGTTTGTACCCCTAAAAGGCTAGGAGTAGGGGGAGTATGGAACAGGCAGCACCCTCAAACCTTCAGAAGTATGAGATGAACCCCAACAACTTGGAAAGGTGGATCTCTCTCACACGTACCAACACAGACTATCCCCCAATTTAACTGATCCCCAAAGGTTTTTGATTAAATAGCGGAATAGAAAATATGATCCCAAAAAAGTGTATGTATATCACACGTACACAACCACACTAGGCCCCAATTACTATTGTTTGTACCCCTAAAAGGCTAGGAGTAGGGGGAGTATGGAACAGGCAGCACCCTCAAACCTTCAGAAGTATGAGATGAACCCCAACAACTTGGAAAGGTGGATCTCTCTCACACGTACCAACACAGACTATCCCCCAATTTAACTGATCCCAAAAGGTTTTTGATTAAATAGCGGAATAGAAAATATGATCCCAAAAAAGTGTATGTATATCACACGTACACAACCGCACTAGGCCCCAATTACTACTGTTTGTACCCCTAAAAGGCTAGGAGTAGGGGGAGTATGGAACAGGCAGCACCCTCAAACCTTCAGAAGTATGAGATGAACCCCAACAACTTGGAAAGGTGGATCTCTCTCACACGTACCAACACAGACTATCCCCCAATTTAACTGATCCCCAAAGGTTTTTGATTAAATAGCGGAATAGAAAATATGATCCCAAAAAAGTGTATGTATATCACACGTACACAACCACACTAGGCCCCAATTACTATTGTTTGTACCCCTAAAAGGCTAGGAGTAGGGGGAGTATGGAACAGGCAGCACCCTCAAACCTTCAGAAGTATGAGATGAACCCCAACAACTTGGAAAGGTGGATCTCTCTCACACGTACCAACACAGACTATCCCCCAATTTAACTGATCCCCAAAGGTTTTTGATTAAATAGCGGAATAGAAAATATGATCCCAAAAAAGTGTATGTATATCACACGTACACAACCACACTAGGCCCCAATTACTATTGTTTGTACCCCTAAAAGGCTAGGAGTAGGGGGAGTATGGAACAGGCAGCACCCTCAAACCTTCAGAAGTATGAGATGAACCCCAACAACTTGGAAAGGTGGATCTCTCTCACACGTACCAACACAGACTATCCCCCAATTTAACTGATCCCCAAAGGTTTTTGATTAAATAGCGGAATAGAAAATATGATCCCAAAAAAGTGTATGTATATCACACGTACACAACCACACTAGGCCCCAATTACTATTGTTTGTACCCCTAAAAGGCTAGGAGTAGGGGGAGTATGGAACAGGCAGCACCCTCAAACCTTCAGAAGTATGAGATGAACCCCAACAACTTGGAAAGGTGGATCTCTCTCACACGTACCAACACAGACTATCCCCCAATTTAACTGATCCCCAAAGGTTTTTGATTAAATAGCGGAATAGAAAATATGATCCCAAAAAAGTGTATGTATATCACACGTACACAACCACACTAGGCCCCAATTACTATTGTTTGTACCCCTAAAAGGCTAGGAGTAGGGGGAGTATGGAACAGGCAGCACCCTCAAACCTTCAGAAGTATGAGATGAACCCCAACAACTTGGAAAGGTGGATCTCTCTCACACGTACCAACACAGACTATCCCCCAATTTAACTGATCCCCAAAGGTTTTTGATTAAATAGCGGAATAGAAAATATGATCCCAAAAAAGTGTATGTATATCACACGTACACAACCACACTAGGCCCCAATTACTATTGTTTGTACCCCTAAAAGGCTAGGAGTAGGGGGAGTATGGAACAGGCAGCACCCTCAAACCTTCAGAAGTATGAGATGAACCCCAACAACTTGGAAAGGTGGATCTCTCTCACACGTACCAACACAGACTATCCCCCAATTTAACTGATCCCCAAAGGTTTTTGATTAAATAGCGGAATAGAAAATATGATCCCAAAAAAGTGTATGTATATCACACGTACACAACCACACTAGGCCCCAATTACTATTGTTTGTACCCCTAAAAGGCTAGATGAGGAGTAGGGGGAGTATGGAACAGGCAGCACCCTCAAACCTTCAGAAGTATGAGATTGTGTTCACTGTACCCCACAAAGATTGAGTTCACTGCACCCCACAATGATTGTGTTCACTGCACCCCACAAAGATTGTGTTCACTGCACCTCACAAAGATTGTGTTCACTGTACCCCCCAAAGATTGTGTTCACTGCACCCCACAAAGATTCTGTTCACTGTACCCCACAAAGATTGTGTTCACTGCACCCCAAAAAGATTGTGTTCACTGCACCCCAAAAAGGATGTTGTTCACTGCACCCCAAAAAGGATGTTGTTCACTCCACCCCAAAAAGATTGTGTTCACTGCACCCCACAAAGATTGTGTTCACTGCACCCCAAAAAGATTGTGTTCACTGCACCCCAAAAATGATTTTGTTCACTGCACCCCAAAAAGGATTTTGTTCACTGCACCCCAAAAAGGATGTTGTTCACTCCACCCCAAAAAGATTGTGTTCACTGCACCCCAAAAAGATTGTGTTCACTGCACCCCACAAAGGATTTTGTTCACTGCACCCCAAAAAGATTGTGTTCACTGCACCCCAAAAAGGATGTTGTTCACTGCACCCCAAAAAGGATTTTGTTCACTGCACCCCAAAAAGATTGTGTTCACTGCACCCCACAAAGGATTTTGTTCACTGCACCCCACAAAGATTGTGTTCACTGCACACCAAAAAGGATTGTGTTCACTGCACCCCAAAAAGATTTTGTTCACTGCACCCCAAAAAGATTGTGTTCACTGCAGCCCAAAAAGATTGTGTTCACTGCAGCCCAAAAAGATTGTGTTCACTGCAGCCCAAAAAGATTGTGTTCACTGCAGCCCAAAAAGATTGTGTTCACTGCAGCTCACACACAGAAAAATGGATGTGGATCACTGACACCTGCCTATCTCCAATCCCACACCACACAGCAATATCGATTGTAGTTTGTAGAACACAGTTTCCCTAAAATTCAGCAGACTCTGTCCCTAACAGGATTGAGAAGAGATCGTAGATCAGGATTGAGTGCAGACCCCACCCCCCACACAGCAATATCGATTGTAGTTTGTAGAAGACACTGACCCTATAATTCAGCAGACTCTATCCCTAAAATGCCTACAACTCGCCCTGCCTAAACACTCCGACCTGTCCCTCAATTCTATCCGGACACAAATGGTTTTTTCCTGCCTATCTTTCCCTAATCAGCAGCCAGCACGTTGATGTGTGCTCTGTCCCTGAATCTAAGCAGCATAATGACGCCGCTGCGGCTGCCTCGAACTTATAAAGACTTGGTCACATGCTTCAGACGGCCAATCACAGCTACTGAGACATTTGCAGGCATGGCTGGGATGGCTTAAGGCACACCAGTTAAACGATTGTTGATTGGCTGTTGAAAGCCCGCCATGAAAAGAGCGCCAAAGCATGCAAAACCCGGAAATAAAACGACCGAACACGGATTTTTACCCGAACATACAGTAAAGTGTCCGTGTCCGTGTTCGGGTACAAAAAATCCAATTATTCGGTACGAACACGAATAATACAGTCCGTGTTCGCTCAACACTAATCATGAGTTTCCTATTTTCTTTTTTACATGCAAGGCCTCCCTTAGGTTTTTATTCTGTGAAGAGGAGTAGTATTTTGGGGTTTTACTTTGTGGTATACTGTTTATAATTTTATGTTTTTTTTTTTTTTGCAGGAAGGCATTCCTAGATGCAAAAAGTGGGCTTTTGATTCAGGGGTATTATTTTGAGGCTTTCATTAATTTTTGAGGTATGTTGATCTTTGATTGTATGTTGATAGCAAATCTATTTTAGGTATACTGCATTTTTACCCACAAGGAGGCTTTTGTTTTAGGGGTAGTATATAGAGGTTATCCTTTCTTTCTTTCTTTCTTTCTTTCTTTCTTTCTTTCTTTCTTTCTTTCTTTCTTTCTCTCTCTCTTTCTTTCTTTCTTTCTCCTAAACCACTCTAAAAAAATCAATCACATTCACTGCACCCCTTATCCTTGTAGTTAAAATTAAAGCTAGGCATAAACCAGTTTGGCCTATTATTCCGCACTCCTATGAATCTGTCTGAATACTTCTCTATGAAACCAGAAACGCAATCTCATTCAAGCTGTCAATTGTTCCTCATTCACATCGGTTAAAGCCAAAGCAATCCTGACAGCTGCTGAAATAACATTGTTACATGTAAAGCATTCCCATTCTGATTAGGGGAGTATTAAAGGGAAGCCATTGGACTCCCCAAGGTGGATTGGTTTACTTTATACTGAACACTAATATTGTGCTGCAGGTGAGCGCGCATTGCACTCAAAGGTGGAAAGCAGGTGGATGGATCTTGCACATTGAGCACTGAAGTTTTTCATTGAAGAAGCACTGCATGTTTAAAGTGATTCACAGATTTATTTTTTATTATTGGAACAACATTTCACGCTATTTTGATATTTATACCTTATGAGTGTATCAATTTTACATTATTCTAGGATTTATTTCGCGATGCACGTATGGGGCACTAATCTACTTGTTATTATTACTATTATTATTATTACTACTTTCTATTATTCATATCACAATGATATTTTGGGTTTAGTTTTGATTTTGTATATTGATTGTAATATGATTATGTATTTTATTTAGAATAGCGCACCACCTTCACATTACTAGTTATTCTTTTGGTCAGGTTTTGAGTACTTGATTTTGGTGGTAGCGGTAAGTCACTTTTTTTTATATATTTATTACATTTTATCCCTTGCAATACCCCATCAGCCAGCTGTAGCAGCACATCAGTGCTTCCAAATTTACTGTATCCTCAGCATTATACTTTTTGCAGTAAAGCCCCAGCCTGTGTTTTTTGTCTCTAGTAAATTATCCTGCTGCTGGTGACCTCTATGTCAACTACAGTCTCTTTAAACTTTGATTTGATAGAGTTTGATAGGGATTGGCCAGTGGCACAACAGTTTTGCGGTAAGAACAGGCACAGTTGCAGCGAATAGATGGTGTCAGGAGCATCTGGCACTCCTGCTCTTCATTCCAGCATCCTGGGTTTGGTTGTGGCATTCTCCTTATCTGTCTGTTCACCTGAAAGGTGATTATTGTGGCCAGACTCTGGGTGGAGACCAAACCTGTTATAAGCTAGCCAAGCCTTCAGTCTCATACTTGTAATAGAATGTGATAATGAGCGTAATATCCAATCAAGCTTCCTGTCTGTCTGCACTGCTCTGTTAGTTTGGATTTCCCTGTGTATGACCTCGGATCAGATAACCGCTATTCTCTGAACTCTGCCTGCCTTTTATCTGGACTGCCGTTGAACCACATTCTGCCAACTGCAAGTACCTGTTTGCTTTGCTCAGTTCACACTTGCCCCGTTGTGGTAGCCAGGCACTATAGCATTTTGTATAAGTCCTGGGGAGCAACTAAGTACCGATAGGCCTACTAGCCTTATGGGAAAGGGGGCTGCTATAGGTGAAGAACAGAGTAGTCAGTTATAGTGTCTGACCACCTGCGTTAAGGGTAAACTTGACAGCTGGCCAATTTTAGCTGGTCAATGTGAGTGTATTATTTGATGAAAAAGCATTTGTCATTACAAAAAAAAAATGTTTCAAAGTAAAATGAAGCCAAGTTAATTATAAAAGTAAAAAATAAACTTCACAGCCAAATATGGGCTGCCAGTGTATGTGGTGTCACTGAGACTGTTTGCTAAAATTGCTTTGTTCCATGACGCCACATAAATCTTTAAGGTACCCTACAAGCGTGTTATTTAAAGGATTTGTGTTCAATGTTGCCATCAAAGCCTCATGAAAAACCTTCTCCCTGCTGTAAGCCTCATGGCAGTGTCCACCTCCCTGTTTCCTGTTTCCCTACTTAGGATTTACCCCCCCCCCCCCCCTCGTAGACTATGATGGAATTTGCCACTAAGTACAGAATTGCTGAATTTAAAAGTGTTTTTGCCAAACCTGTGCAGATTCATCCATACCTAGTGGTGGAAGATTCACTGCTGGCTAAAACTATATTGTATGTACTGATTGCTTGTGTCCACTACTCACAGAAGGATGTTGCTGCAGGCATGCTTAGGTTCCTTCTTCAAGAAAAAACATTATGGGAACTTGTGATCCCCTAAAGACATCCTATTGAATAAAACACGTAGGGCGGAGTTTTAGCCCTAGGCTCCATTCACAGCTGAGCGTATTGAATTATTGGCATTTTTCTGGCTTTTTTTAGCTTTTTTTACAGCTTTTTACAAGCTTTTTAAAAGCATTTTAGAAGTATATTACAAGCGTTTTTACAGCTTCAGGAATTTTTGTTTAGCCAATAGAAAGCAGGGGGAGGAAAGGGAGAGGAAATTAGGGGGGGGGGGGAGCTGCTGTTTGAGCAGCAAACGAGCGACAAAACACCTGTAAAACGCTCAAGTCAGGCATTTCTAGTGAAGCCTATAGGGCCAAAAACGCTTGTAATCTACTAAAAATAAGCTCATGTACTTTTTTGAGCTATAGGCATTTTGCTTCAGGCGACAGAATGCTCACATTTGAACAGGGGCCATTGAAATGAATGGGATTCGGCTTGTTGTGCTTTTTAGTGCTACAAGCTTCAAGCAGAAAATCACTCAGGTGTCTTAAACTTTAAGGGCTTGTGTTGGATTCTTAGGGGTTGTACTTATATTCCTGCACAAATATTAACACTGCACTATGGCTTTATTTTATCTGCTTGTGCTGGGGGGGGGGCTTGGAGGGGAGGGCATCATTTTCGATATAGTGCTGTGGGGTTTTGCAGTGCTTCTTGATGCTACTTAGAACTTTGAAGAAATGGTACCTTTGTTTGGAACCGACGATAACAGGGAGAAAACAAACAGTCTGGGTTTTATAACTTGGGCTGGCTGTGCTGCAATGTTTGCAACAGATCCTTCTGGTGAGTTTGTAATTCACTTGAAGATGTGGTTCAGTAGAAGACTCTATGATCACATGGACACGGAGGTGGAGACATTTGTTATTACCTTTTTTCCAAATATATCAAATACAGTGTATTGGACATTGTATTTATGTTATTCGTTTGTTCAGTTATTGAATGACATATTAGGCTTTTGTATGTACACTGCTTTAAGCAATCTCCTGATTTTATTTATTTTTCTATTATTTATTTATTTTTTTATTAAGCTGACAGACAAAGTGTATAAAAATTTATTTCATATTTAGCAATTTAATATCTATATTTATTTGACTTTTTAAAAACATCTGTGTTATGCTTACACGTTACTTAGCCTGCATGTATTTAACATGAAAAATATCTCTAGGTCCTCTTGAAAAGAGCTGCTTTTCTAAAAGTCCAAAAGTCTAGAAATAGCCCTAAGCTTTGTACAGTATATGTTTGTATGTTGAAATAGAACTTGTCTTGTATGCAAGCAGTTTTCTTAAATCTCCTAACACCTTCATCACTGCATGATAAGAGGTTTAAAAGTTGTGGTCTAGTGGGTAGCACATATATTATTTTTCGATTCCGCAAGCACACTTCATCATCCTCGCAGCTATATGGGAGTCATGTGAGGTTAGTGGGGAAAAACTGTCAAAAATGCATTTGTTTGGCTTGGTTCTCAAAGATGTTTAAATGCGTGTTGTATCAAATACTTGTGAGATACTTCATGATTTACGGGTAATTGGTGCCAGCCCTAGGGTTTACCATATGCCAAACTAGCATATTAGATTTATCTGGTGAAAAATTGTCTCTTTATTTGAAAAAGAAGAGGTTTGAAAAAAGTTAAGGTGTGATGCCATCAGGTTTGGGATAAGCAACCCTCTTTGAGGATTCTCTGGCCTTGTGCCAGGTTAGGGTCCTCTGGTGACCAAGGTGAAGAAACCAACATGTCCCCTCCCCCCCCCCCCTCACCTTTAGTTGAGAGGAATATACCTTGCTTATCACTCTGCACATACAGTGGATGGGCCAGCAAAGGGGCTGAAAATACAGCCTTAGAATTATTAAGTATACTATAGTCATAAAGAGCACAGTAAAACCGAGTCAGGATTTATTGTACAGTAGGATAACTAAAATTTCACTATGTTTCTGGTAGTGATTTTTTTTTTTAATGTGGCACTACAAAAGAGATGCATGCAAATGTGTAAAGTTGATGATGATTGTTGGTGTAGGAGGTTATAAAAAGTAATAAGTTATAACTATTGGTTAATATGGGGTTAAACTTTATTTTTAAAATATTTATTTTAGCTTTGTTTAATTCAAACAGAAAATGTATTTAAGAATGAAGCTACAATGGAGGGGGGCAAAGTGGGACTTTAACGGTGCAAAATGATGGAGAAAAATCTGAATTCTCAAAAATTGTACATTTTATTACACATAGGAGGTGAGGACAAGACAGTACATCAATATAAAATGATAAAATCAAGAAAATGCACTCGAAAATATCAACTCTACATGTTTCGCCATCTTCATAATAGCTTCTTCAGGAGTTTTCATAGACATTTCTCGAGAGTGAACATTTCTAGGTAACAAAAGGAAAGAACATAAAAGACATAACATGTGTATATACATAGGGCTTATCTCAATGGTCCTAAAGTTGAGTGCCCAATTGATTTACATATTAGAAAAACAATGATACCAATAAAAGTACCTTAAGATGACCTGAACACTTTCTTATGCCCCAGGTGGAGGCAATAAAGGTGACGCCACCTAAGCAAGCACACAGGGGGAGGGGAACCGAGACATCCAACCTCTTAAAGTTGACCCATAGAGAGGGTGACAGCCAAGCTAGGAATGATGGGTAGAAATAATGAGACCAGAGCATGAAAATACACTTCAACCCAAGATTGCTATATCTCCAGTTGTATAGGACTAAATATCAGGTTGAAAAATTGCTAAAGTATTCACCTGATTATAATGAACGTGCAGTTGATTCACTGGGTACCCCAATGTACGAAAGCAGGGAGGGAAAACAAAGTTTCCTTAGTATCCCCAAATGGGAGGTATCCCTTAAAGAAAAAAAAAAAAGTTTTTCAGATGTAGTTTATCTGCGGCATAAGAAAGGGTTCAGGTCATCTTAAGGTACTTTTATTGGTATCATTGTTTTTCTAATATGTAAATCAATTGGGCACTCAACTTTAGGACCATTGAGATAAGCCCTATGTATATACACATGTTATGTCTTTTATGTTCTTTCCTTTTGTTACCTAGAAATGTTCACTCTCGAGAAATGAAGAAGCTATTATGAAGATGGCGAAACATGTAGAGTTGATATTTTCGAGTGCATTTTCTTGATTTTATCATTTTATATTGATGTACTGTCTTGTCCTCACCTCCTATGTGTAATAAAATGTACAATTTTTGAGAATTCAGATTTTTCTCCATCATTTTGCACCGTTAAAGTCCCACTTTGCCCCCCTCCATTGTAGCTACTTTAAACAAAGGGATGTGGTGCTTTCTACTTCATCTCTAGCAATATTTCTTTAATATTTAAGAATGAAGGCTACACTTGAAGTATTAATTTATTAATTAATAAGGAGTAGGATTGTGTTGTCTCGCTGACAGCTCAGTCCTGGAACATAGCTCTCCCAGTCAGTACTTTGACAACTGGTCCACTGAATTTTGCTTATCAGGAGTGAACAGAATTTCTGATGCAAAATTGAGTGGCTGTTAAACTGACAGTAGAGCCCTACTGATTGCACTGGGAAAACGCTCACCCATTCTAATCAGTGTGGCTGAGCTGTGATCTTGACAGCATGGTTTTGCAGAGCATAGGAGATGGCTGGGGCAATGAAGAGCCAGGAGAGGCACCAACCCCAGCTGTGTCTCCCCTCTCCTCCTCTCCCCTCCCCTCCCCAGTAATGCCCAAGGCATATCCTGTCAGCTTTGTGTCAGCCCGGCTCTGCCGCTATTTATTACCACATTGGGACATGTTTCTCTCTGTCTGAAAATGGCTGAGTATGACACCTTCTTTGCAGGTGTCTCTCATAATTGTGGGTGCAATCTTCACCCTTCTCTTTATTTGAGCTTCGAGGCATCAAATGGATTTATGTTAACAGTTTTGTTTGATGGTTTAACCACGTCAGCTCTCAAACATTTATACTCTTTATGGGCCATAGCATTTTTCCATATCCACTATGAGCCTGTTTATTCAGCGATAACCTTGCTATTACCCCAGGTAACAAAGTAATACAATCATATTTTTTTCCCCCAACAAACTAGGTTTTATTTGGCGATATTGTCTTGCAAAAGTTCTTTTCTTTTTTTTTTTTTATGTAAGCTATAGACCATAAAATGTTAAAAAGTATTCGTTTTGAAAATACTAATCTTAAAGTAGAACTATAGGCAAAAGTTTTGTTTTCATTCTGGATAGAGCAAGGAAGGATTATTACCCCTGTCAGATTTTTTTTCACCATCTGTGTCCCACTGTGGAGATTTCCCTTCACTTCCTGCACCATAGCCAAACAGGAAGTGAAGGGAAATCTTTGAAAAGTAAGGGAATTCCTTAGGGACTACAAGGTCACTAGACCTAGTGTCTCCACTGGAAGATTTCCTCTCTATTACTTTTCCAGGGACAATCTAAAATTTGAGATTTTCTTTTACTTTCACTTTGATTGATAATGGAGAACGGGACAAATAGAGAGGGTGAATCTCCTTAAGGGGGGCACAGACAGCAATAAATACTGACAAGAATTCTAATCCCTCCCCACTCTATCCAAAACAAATAAAAACAATGTTTTTCCTTTAGTTATACGTTAATAAAAAAGTAAAATAACACAAAAAATTGGATTTCTGACTTAGAGTAAAATTTATTTCTCTGATGTTCATTGACGGACACAGCTCTTGTCATTCTTGACCATTGGGTTATGCTGCCCCCTACAGGAGTAGGACATTAGGCAGAAAAAACTTCTGGCTACACCCATGGGCAGTCCCAGGGGGTATACTCCCTCTCCCTGCTATGGTCACTCAGTTTTCTTCTGCCTAGTCAGGAGTAAGCACCTAGTTCCTTGCAGGGATCTTTGGTCCTGGCAAAATTTTTAGATAGTACATTTTTTCCTCCTGACTTTTTCCTGTTAGATCTACTACCAACAGCCAGACTGGGCGACGGGCTGAATAATCTAGATTCAGTGATCACCCCAGTCTGGCCAGCGAGTGTGCACAGGCCACAGCTCTGCGCTAGGTTGGCCTGCGACATAGCCCCACTGGATGGGGGCTGGCCCTGTGAGTTAAACATCTAGCAAGGTTGCATATGACCTGGCCTCGGCCTAAGTCACAGCATTCCTCCTGGCCGACAGCCCCCTAAAATTGCGATGGAGAGGAGGATCAGTCTGGAGCGGTGCCCACCTGGTTCCTGGTATGGTGAGTAGCTGTCCCCCCTCTACCCCTGGAGGGTTTTTGGGTGGACGTGGGCCCCTCCTTGGGATGGTCAGAGTTCCAACAGGCACCCCCTATTGGTGATGGGGGGCCGAGGGGGTGCGCCGCTGCCGGCCCGGAGGATCGATTTTGTGGGGGGTTTGTATCTGGTGGGGGCTTCTGGGTACCCTTTGGTATTCACAAACCATCCAGAGTGGCAACGGTGTTTCCTTCCCCCCCCCTATTTTGACCAAAGAGCGGGATGACCAAAGTGTCCCCGTGGGGTTCCTAAGTGCCTTACTAGGCGTTACCCTTATGAAGAGTCCCTTCTTA
The DNA here is from genome assembly GCF_965119305.1 of Pelophylax lessonae. NCBI lineage: Eukaryota > Metazoa > Chordata > Amphibia > Anura > Ranidae > Pelophylax > Pelophylax lessonae. The sequence goes on from NC_138773.1 coordinate 98,152,459, forward strand.
AGAAGTGGTGGACCCTCTGGTTTCCAGATTAAACAAAGCAACCTGTGGAAGAGCCCCCGGCCTTTAAGAACCCAGCTGACCGGAAGGTAGAGGCTGTGGCCTGCATTATGTACACATTAGCGGGTTCGACAATGAGGCCGGTATTACCATTGCCCTAGTGTCGCAAACTCTGACCGAGTGGGGCTAAGCTCCTACGCCATGACCTGGAGGGTAAACAACTTCCCCCTGCCTTTGCTGAGCTGGCGGACCAGCTGGTTCAAGGGTTGCAGTTTATCTATGATGCCTTCTTGGATATGGCTCCACTGATGACTCGCCTCTCTGTTTTGTCAGTGGTCTGCGGACCAGACTTCTAAGAAGGCCTTGACTGATCTTCCCTTTCAAGGAGATCGTCTGTTTGGAGCTACCCTGGATGACATTATTAAAGGTCTCACAGGGGGTAAGAGTACCTTTCTTCCACAGGCTACTAAGGGTAAGGAGCCTCGTCGCAGGCGTGGACCTTCCTTCTCGGCTGACAAGGGCTCAAAGCCTTTCAGGGCCTCCTCTGGAGGGTTCAGATGAACCTGGTCTGGCAAGCCGAGAGTGGGCTTCTCCAGACCCGCCAACAAGGCTCCTTTAGAATTAAGGTGCACCCTCACCCGTATCAGGGGTGGGGAGACGTCTTCGCTGGTTTTCGTACCCGTGGACTTCCCTGGTGTAAAAAAAGTGGGTCCACAAAGTTATCAGTCTGGTTACAAGATCAAGTTTCACTCTTGTCCCCCTGCAAGGTTTTCTCCTTCCAATCTGCTTCTGCCTTGTGCGGGTACAGATGTTCAGAATGGAGTCCATAAGTTATTTAAAAATTATTATTTTTTTAATTAGGGTTAACTAAGGGTTAATAAAAGGTGAAATGGGTATACATTGTATTAAAAAAAATAAAATACCTTCAAGGTTTCTTTAACTGATGTCATATGCATATCAAGGTCACATCTATGACCTGCATACTGTATGAATGAAATTACAACTAAAGTGTAACAATACATTTTTACACTGTATTACTCAACAACACTTGCACACCATCTGAAGTGTGTTGTGACTGCTCCCAATGTGTAATACATAGGAAATCAAGGCTGTCATTCTAATAGCTGGTAATTGCTGGTATAATAACCGCAGGGGGAGTGGAGGTGGGGGGAAAAGTGCAAGACGTACAATATACTAGAACCCTTATGGAAGTTCTTTAGGACATATCTCCTACGTTTAAAATCCTGAAGTGGTTAAAGCTGCACTCCAGCCAAAACCTTTTTTTTTTTTGTTTGTGGAAATTAAGTTAAGGGTTACAACCCCTGTTAGATTTTCATTGTCATCTCTAGCCCTGCTAAGGAAAATCCAATCCAATAGGAAAACAGACAAAAATAAAACCACATTTCTAGCACGTGTGGAAGGGTTAAAGCCTCTTCTTGTCCTATTATTAACCTTACCCCTCATTTCATGTATGGATTTTACAGAGACAAAAAGTAAAGAGAAATCTCCTCAACAGACAGAAACAAAAAACCTGAAAGAAATGTTAACTTTCCCCCATGCATCCAAAATTAAAAAATGTATCTGGCTAGAGTTATGATCTATTATCATCATTTTATTAACTTGGTTATTATAGATTTTTGCCATTCAATATGTTCATTGTATATCAGTTTCCATATCAGTATATCAGTTTGTTGGAAAATGACAGAATAGAAAAGCTGTTGTTATCAATTATAATGTCAACTTTTTTAGAATATTTTGGCTTGTTTAATATTGCACAATGCAAAGATAAATCATGTTCAAAATGCGCTAACCCTTAGCAACCAATCAGATTTCGTTAATAAGATCAGTAGAGGGAGGTTGATTTTGATTGAGAAAGGTCTGGGCCCTTTGGAGTTATGTTCACCCATGCAAACTAACAACATATGAGAGTTTCTGAGTGTAAAGCATACAAATTAGACTGTCTTGATGGACATACTGTACTCTTGAAGGGCTTTCCTAGTTTAAATGCAGATAATCTGATCTCCATCCTGAACCCTTTGATAATTAAAATGAAAGGTTTCTACATTTTACAATACACTTCTTACCTAATACCTTGGGATCTATTAAGCTTTGACATTCTTTGAGGAAACCTCTCAAAAACCATGAGTATAAGGAATAAGTCCTGCGAGCGACCCTGAGGCTCTAAATCGATCAGTTATTTGCCGCAGACACTCCACTTCTCATAATAGTGTGCTTAATTGAAAAATATATAGTGTTGCGCAAATAAAAAATTATTAAATTAATTAATTTGTGCTTAAATTATTAAAAACCCAAAATATTTGGGGTTTTTAATAATTTAAGCACAAATTAATTAATTTAATAATTTTTTATTTGTGCAACACTATATATTTTTCTATCAAAAACCATGGTCATTTATTTTGAGTTGCCAAGATGAAAAAAAATACATAAGCGGGGGTTATTTTCAGTAAAAACTGATTTTTGAAATTGTAACTAGATCCAGAGATACTGTATAAGCAATTGATATGCTATGTCTCCTTCTACAATCCAAGTTTTAAAACAAAGAAATACTTACCTTTTCCTTTCTCCCACAGGTTTCCTCCCTATTGTAATACCGGTCTTCTTCACCAGTCATGTGGAGCAGTCTGGCATTGAACGTGAGAACATTGAGGACCTCCCCATATACCAGAAGCAAAGGATATCAGAGAGGAGTGCAAGCTGATGGGGGATTGAGGAATAGGTAAGTATTTCTATGTTTCCAAACCTCTACTAGCCTTAATGAGCATTTAACCCTTGCTGTGCTACAAAAGTAAAGCATTTAAACTGTATGAATTACTTTAACCATTTTATCTAACAGTACGAGTTTCATCTGAACTTTTGGTTCACACAGGTAAATATTGAATAGGAGTGATACAATATTTATTCTCTTACAATAGTTATATAAAGGAAACATTTCCTCAGGGAAACATGGAGGTTAGTGGGAGCTAAAAGAAATCTTTTTTTTTTTTTTTTACCAAACTGTGAAATGCTGAGGTTAACTTTTGCTACGCCTTCTAAAGCTATGTATCAACAGGATAATGTCCAGAATTATGCTTTGAAAGATTTCCCCTCTTTTCTGGTGATAACCCAAAATGTAAGAATTTCTTATAATTTAACTCTTGGTAAGTAAACAGGACAAATAAAGAGGGTGAATCTCCCTGATGGGGGCACAGACAACAGTCTATCTAAAAAAAAAAAAAAAAAAAAAGGTTTGCCTTTAGTTATACTTTATTTGTGACCCAAGCTTTGAAATCTTTTACAAATGAATATGTTATTGTTTAGTGAGTTAACACCAAAGTGATAGATTGAGCACCTCTGATACATTTTGGCCGCCCGACGGAGTTTGTTCTGCTCAGCGGGGGATCAGTCAGCCGATCCCCGCTGAGAAGGCAGATGACAGCTCCCTCTCCGCTCTGTGTGCGGAGACAGAGCTGTCAGATTCCCGCTGTCCTCTATGGCGAGATCGGATGAGAATGAACCACCTGTCCATTCTCATCTGATCCCATCTGATCCGATCCTCCAGACGGATGGAAAATAGGGTTTCCATCCGTCCAGATTTCACGGACAGGATCGGATAAGAGAGCAACAGGTGTCAGCGGACATGTCACCGCTGACTTCCGCTGCCCTATAGGGATGCATGTAGCATCCAATCAGGTCCCTCTGAAAAACTGACAGGCGGATCTGATCGCCCGTGTGAAAGGGGCCTTAGATTGGTAAACACCCTTGCCTTGGAGAGCTGGGTTAAACTTATATTGCATAATTGCTATCTGAATGGAGCTTGTATGCCCATGCCCAGCAGTCAGTAGTTGGTTTGGGAATATTGATTTTAAAGAGACTTTAATGTCAATGATCTCTAGCATTCTCATGAAACTTTTCCTCAAGTCTCCAATAGTCATCTGCAGCATGCATCCTGTTTCCAACCACACTTATACACATGTCCACAGCTTCTAGACATCTACAGTAGCATGTCTGCAGTCTCTGATAATTTACTACACCATTACATACAGTATACTGAATATTAAATGTGACCCTTTGGTGATATACCACAGTTGAGGCCCCCAAACCAAAAGAATACTGATAAATTGAATACTTATGAGGCAGCTCCGATCGGTCCTTATCATGTACCAGCCTTTTTCAACCATGGTGCTGAGGCATCCTGGGGCGTCTTCTGAGTTCTTAGTGGGTGCCATGGCAAAATGCCTAAAAAGTGCCCCATATTGTCAAAAAATTGTGTACAAGCCAGTGGGTGGATCAGGCCTGCTTTTTTTGTTTCACAAAGCCACATGTTTTCATTGTGAAACATTACAACTTCGGGCACAGTGTCCTAACAACCACTGATTAGGGATGATCGAACTTTTGAAAAGTTCGGTTCGACCAGAACACCCAAATTTCCCGAAAGTTCGGTTTGGATTCCAGAACCACCTATGAAATCAATGGGACCCGAACTTTGGGAATCAAAAAACACCATTTTGAAGCCCTAAAACCCAATAAATGCCCCTAAGAAGTGCCTAGGGTTCTGGGTCATGCCCCAGGGACTATGAATCAGGCAAAAAAAGTTCTTAAAAATTGTCGTTTTTGATAGAGAGCCAGTTATTGAAAAAATTATTGAAAAAAATGAGATTTCTTTGGATTTAGTGTCTGGGGAAGTTTCAGCTCTGTAGCATGTCCAGAACCAGAAAAAAAAACAGATTATTTTTTTTAGAATTTCAGTAGCGCAGGGATGGTGTTACCCTCCTTTCACACCTGGGCATTTTTGTTTCAGGCGTTTTTCAGGAGTTTTTTGGGCGTTTTTTGAAGGCGTTTGGAGGCAGGCAGGACATCTGAACTTCTGTATAGGGGTATATATATATATATATATATATATATGTGTGTGTGTGTGTGTGTATATATTTTTTTGGGGCGTTTTTTGAAGGCGTTTGGAGGCAGGCATGACATCTGAACTTCTGTATAGGGGTATATATATATATATATATATATATATATATATATATATATATATATATGTGTGTGTGTGTGTGTGTGTGTGTGTATACATACATATACATATATATCACATATATATATGTATACCCCTAACCCAGAATCTGCATAGTGGGGTCACCCTGACATGGCAGAGTGGAGTCACCCTGGCATGGCAGACTCAGGTCACTCTAAACTGCACTACGGTCACCCTGACATGGCAGAGTTCGGTCACCCTGACATGGCAGAGTTCGGTCACCCTGGCTTGGCAGAGTCAGGTCACCCTAAACTACACTACGGTCACCCTGACATGGCAGAGTTCGGTCACCCAGGCATGGCAGAGTCAGGTCACCCTAAACTCCGGTCACCCTGACACTTAGAAGTATCCCTACAAAAACTAGATTATTGAATCTAACTATAGTGGTATATAGTACCCTAACTACACTGCATATCCCTTTCCTCACACTAAAAGAACAGCTCCATACAGCAGAAGATAATTGCAAAATGACACTGGAGCTTTACAAGCAGCAGGAGAAACACTAATGCTTCCACTCTCTTCAAAAGTCTCTGTATCACAGTGCTAGAGGTTAGGCGGGGCTATGTTATATACTGTGGGGCATATTCACTCCTGATTGGCCTCTGGACCCCGTAGTCACTCCAATCACATTCCTAGCAGACTCCTGCCCCCCTCATTGGCTTTTACTGATGTTTCTGGGCCAATCACGGTTTTAAAAGCCCAATTCCTGTCCCATTGCATTTTGGGTGATTCTGGTGACCGAATTCCGAACTTTTACCACAAAAAGTTCGGAATTCGGCCGAATTTCGAACACCCAATGTTCGGGTTGAACCGATGGTCGACCCAAACCGTTCGATCATCCCTACCACTGATGTCACTGGTTGGTAAGGAGGATTTGGGCACCTGCGCAGCATCTTTGTTTGACCCTCCACTGCCCCTCTCTGTCAGTAGTGGGGTCATGTTAGCTGTGTGGGGGAGAGAAAATGAGGAGGAAGAAACGCGGGAATACTAGTCAGTACCAGTGTGCGAAAGTATATTTCCTTTGAAAGAATAAATCACCTCTAATGTTTGGTGTCTTAAATGTGTGGATGCTGCTGCAATATGTACAACTATTAGTTTAGTTTTTTACATTTTAAAAGGGGTGCTTTGATATTGTGCATCATTTTTAAGGGTACTGCAACTGGAAATAAAGTTGAGAAACACTGCCATGTACTGCCTGCCTCTGTAGGCAAAATAAAAACAAATTACTGTTGAATAAAGCTACATTTTTTTTGTTTATTGATTGTTGCATGAATATCCACTATGCATTTATCAACATATTGCAGTTAGCAGCATTTTTAAGATGTGCTTCTATAAGTTGAACAGACTTAGTTCTTGTAATTCATACCTCAGCACTACATGGTAGCATTCTCTGATCTAAATGGAGCAGAGCTGAGCTTTGGAAGTACATGCCCTCAACGACCTACTTAATGAATAATATTAATGCATACGTTTTGGAAGCATCATGCTTGACTCTGGAAATTGATAAACTTTGACAAGTAAGGGTGACCACCTGGTGACCTAAAATCCAACTGGACCATTTTAGTTTTTGTGATGTTTTCAAATCTGAATTATTATCATTACAAACTTCCCATCACATCTGTGTTTTCTGTGTAATGTGAACTTGCCTTCCTTCAATGTATCCTTCCTCTCTATTAATAAGCAAGCCTGGGTTAGGTCTGGTTTTTCAATCTGTCCTGAGAACTCTGGCTGACTTGACACATGGAGATATGTGGACCACTGACAAGCTTTTGCTCATGTTCCTGTCGGTTTGCATTCGGCAGATGAAAGCGACTCCTTGGTTACAAAATATCAAATGTGAAACTTAGTCTTTTCCAATGTTATATGTAGCAAAATAACAAATGTAATTGCGTCCATTCCTATTTTTTCACTTGGCATCTATTTTATTTGTTTCCACTGTGTGGATTTCAATTGTATTGGTGTTGAGTACGTTTCTGACATTTCTGAAATGGAAATATATTTAAAGATCCAGATACAAAATGCTATTTAAATATATTTTTCAATAGCTACAAAGGATATAAATCCAATTTGTGTGCACCAAATGCTTTTGCAAAACCAGTTATTACGTTGTAGAAGAGGCAGTGACACCATCCCTGTGCTGTACATAATCAGTGCAGAAGGCAGTGCTGTGGTAGAGACCAAGAAGGTTCCACCTGCTACAAGAGGAGGCGGATACAAGACCAGTCACCCTGCACAAGGAGAGAGAGCAGCGGTGACCAGTCTATATTGCAGGAAGCTCCTGCACAGAGGCAAAGTTTCATGCTGGTTTGCTACACATATCTGGAGGAAATAAAGAAAGCACACCAAAATTCAAATAAAAATAAATGCCTATAGATAATATTTGCTATTATGTCTGAGTTCAGCTTCAAAGTGAACCTGTATTTATAAAGTGGAAATTTGCTATTTTAAGGGGAACATCAAAATAAGTTAATTTTTCCTAAACTGCACTCTGGAAAATTTTAAATGTATTGTATGAATTTTCCCTAAACAAATGTCGGTGCACTTTCTGTTATGTGAGGGTGCCTAGGCACTTCTGTGCCTACAGCCTTATAGCTGTATATTTGCAGCGTGAGATCTAAGGCACTGCTACCTCTGTTTTTATCAGGAGATTTGGTGATGTCATTACTGTGCTGCTCACTGTTCTCCTTGCTGGAGGCTCTGAGATGAGGAAGCAAAGCCCTTCCTTTATCAAAATGCTTGCCTCCACACAGAGATTCAATGCAGAAAAAGGCCTAATACATCAGTAATGAAGAAAAGATCAACTAAATGGAGACCAAATACAATACTGAAAGTACTTTGCTCTTTGCCCCCTTTTTTTGGCACATCTTCCGGGGCTTCATTTCTCTTTAAAAGATAGGTGCATTTTAAGATAAAGTACACTTATTCTTTGTGCCCCTTTGCAATAGAATGGGAGATGTCCTAGTAACTATCCTGAGTCCAGCGACAAAGGGAGACAACCTCATAAACTTCCCTGGCACAGCCAGGAGAATGAGACTTGCGGCGGTGGATGTAAACAAACATCAGAGGTTGCAGCTGTCCAATCAAGATATGTATGCATCTGAAGAGGGGGAGGGTAGGTTTGTTTAGGTCAAAGCAAAGGGGGAAAAAGTATAGGTGCACTTTGTCTTAAAATGCACTTGTTCTTTAAGGCTGAAGTCCATGCCAAACAAATATCTGTCTAATTCAAATATCCTAGTGTACTCCTAGATAAATCTTGGTGCCCTTTTTACTGAGAGACTCCTTCCCCACTGGGTCTGCCTGTTGACTGCCTAGCTGTGGGCAGATCCATAGCCGCTGCTATTCAGTCAAACAGTGGCTTCCAAATCTACACACTGAATTCTGTCCTCAATCCAAAAGGTGGATCTGCTGAAAAATAAGTCTCTTAGTTTTCCATCAGGCTCTGCCCACCCAAAGACTGAAATCATTTCCCAAATATAGGCATTTCCAAATTTGGGTAATTGTGATTAAAAGTATGTATGGTAGGTATATATGTGTTGAGAGTGAGATGCTGTGCCCGTGTCATATCATATTCTCATTGGCATCATTCCAGTATTCGTGAGTAAAAGGAAAAAGCACAAAAGGAGGCTGGACTTTACATATGCCTTTGAGAACATACCACACAATATATATATATATATATACTGTATATTAAAAAAGTATTTATTAAATGTAGCATTGGGCCTGATGTGGGTCTGTCATTGTTACCGGTGACACCTTCAGCCCATTTAAGCTGAATACCCAAGTGTGAGATTGGAGACAATGACCATTTCGGCATCTTTGGTTTGTTTTGTTTATTTGATAATGGGGATGGGAGAAGGGAATGAGTGGGATACTCCTCTGGCTCAACTAGGTACAAATGAGACACTTTGCAGAAAAATGCCTGTTAGCGCTGTCTTGACGCCAGCTGGATGCTGACCAACACTCACTGATGCTTGAAAAATGCTGTTCCACGGAACTGTGCTAGAACTTGACTTTAAACCCTCAGGTTAACACAAAAGATCCTGGACTGTAGTGAATCTTGACTCTTGACACTCTGTTTAGCTCAAAAGTCCTGTGAACAGCTCCCTCCAGCCCTTCACTGACTGAGGTAGCTCCGTGTAACTGCTTGTGCTGCTGCAACTCTTAACACTGTACACTGCACACTGCACGCTGTACACCTAACTCTTCAGGACCCAACTGCTGGCGCCCCTTTACACTTCAGGGTCCTCTCACTAGGCACCCCCTCTGACACTTCAGGGTCCTCTCACTAGGCACCCCCTCTGACACTTCAGGGTTACAGCTAGCTAGCTCCTGGATCCCTTGGACCTTCACTGGAGCGGTCCCCTCTCAGCTAGGCAGACCCCCAGGGGTAGTTCACAGTACTTACGAACTTGGAATGCTTTCCTGGAACTGGGCCCCCTCAACTCCGCTTGTCCTCGGCAAGTTAGATCCTCTCTGCAGCTCAGCTCAGCTCTCTCTGTACTCTCAGGCAAGCCGCCCGAGACACCCGATCCTTCTGACAGGAGGAGAGACAGACGTACTCTCCCTCCTGGGACTCTGCTTCCAGTCCAAGGCGCTGCGTCATGCGCTCCCCTCAAACTTATACCCACTCCCAGAATCCTGTGCGTCACCTCATCTACTGTAGATTTAGGGTGGAAAACATATATGGATGTAAGAATCTTATATACACATAAAATGTTGGATATATGGCCAGCCTGTCAGTGCACAGACCATACACCGCACACTGCATCAAATTGGTCTGCATGGCTGTCGTCCCAAAAGGAAGCCTCTTCTACAGATGATGCACAAGAAAGCCCTCAAACAATTTGCTGAAAACAAGCAGACTAAGGACCATGTCATGTAATCTGATGAGACTAAGAAAAACATATTTGGTTCAGATGGTGTCAAGTGTGTGTGGCAGCAAAAGGGTGAGGAGTACAAAGACAAGTGTGTCTTGCCTACAGTCAAGCATGGTGGTGGGAGTGTCATGGTCTGGGGATGAATGAGTGCTGCTGGCACTGGGGAGCTACAGTTTATTGCGGGAACTATGAATGCCAACATGTACTGTGACTTACTGAAGCAGAGCACGATCCCCTCCCTTCGGAGACTGGGCCGCAGGGCAGTATTCCAACATGATAACGACCCCAAACACACCTTCAAGATGACCACTGCCTTGCTAAAGAAGCTGAGGGAAAAGGTGATGGACTGGCCAAGTATGTCTCCAGACCTAAACCCTATTGAACATCTGTGGGGCATCCTCAAACGGAAGGTGGAGGAGCGCAAGGCCTCTAACATCCATCAGCTCCATGATGTCGTCATCATGATGTGGCAACCTGTGAAGCTCTGGTGAACTCCATGCCCAAGAGGGTTAAGGTAATGCTGGGAAAAAAATTGGTGACGACACAAAATATTGACACTTTGGGCCCAATTTGGACATCTTCACTTAGGGGTGTACTCACTTTTGTTGCCAGCGGTTTAGACATTAATGGCTGTATGTTGAGTTATTTTGAGGGGACAGCAAATTTACACTGTTATACAAGCTGTACACTCACTACTTTACATTGTAGCAAAGTATCATTTCTTCCTTGTTGTCACATGAAAAGATATAATAAAATATTTACAAAAATGTGAGGGGTGTACTCACTTTTGTGAGATGCTGTATATATTCTGTGGTATATTCTTAGAGGCATATTTAAAGTCCCACCCCTTTTGTGCTTTTTCCTTTTGATCACCGGTATCATGGCTTTCGGACAGATAATCTCCGGTCTGACAGCTGAAGGTGACCTGGGAATAGAGCTTTGTCCGAGAAGGTGCCCCATGCATGGCAGCTTTCCAGCACAGACATGCCCCATTCTGAGAATTGGCATCTTTTCAGCTCAGAGTTGTTCTTAATTTCCACCAGTTAATTACTGGCAGTAATTATTTAAGAACCTGTCGCTGTCATAGAGACAGGCTCTTAAAGTGGTGGTAGTTAGAAGTACTTGAATTTGGTGCACATATCGATAATGTTAATAAAACTGTCACAAATGCTCCTCTGAATTAAGTGCAAGTGGTTTAAACTACCAGCAGAAAAGTATGTTAACGCTTTATTAAATTCCTCAGATTGTTGTCTAAGGGTAAAAATTGTTATTTCAGGATTTTAAATGAAAAATATCCCTTCTTATGGCTTCACCTTCTATAAGACTACACTCCCTTTTGTCTATTGCCATATTTTGGGGGTGAAACCATCCTAAATCTATTTTATAGGTAGATTCCATTAAATTACAATATTATGATTACCCTACTGTGATCCCTTGGATACAATTTATTGCCTAAACCGATGAGAAGGAACTTCCACAGCAAAAAAGTAAGTCTGCAGTCTCAAACAAAAGCAATGTGCACAAAGTGGCTGCTCTGGATAATACATAACACAGATTTTTAAAGTCCAGTTGCAATGTGTCCTGGATAGCTTACTGGCTAAATTTGGTTACTGTCACATACCGATGTCTTTATTTACTTTACAGTTAACCGCTTCACGACCGCCCACTGTAGAGATATTGCAGCAGGGGGACAGTTCTGTGCCAGATCACATACTTAGTACATGATCTGACACGTCTGGGGTGCTTATGTGGACCACTGGCCGCCCGCTGGCCGCCCGCTCCTGCTGTGATCACAAACAGCAGGAGCCCAGCGGCAGGTACCGCAGACTCCATGTCCACCAACACCTGCTGATTGTTCAGTACACAAGCAGAACGGCGATCTGCCTATGTGAACAAGGCATATCACCGTTCTGTAAGTAGGCAAGGCATTGATCCTGTATTCCTGCAAAGCAGGGACATGGATCTATGCCTTCCCATAGTAAAAGCACCTCCCCCACAGTAAACAAGCTCTGGCTAGGAACACATGTAATCCTTCGATTGCCCCTGATTTTAACCCTTTCCCAGCCAGTGTCATTAGTACAGCGGCAGTGCCTATTTTTTTTTAGCACTGGTCACTATATTAGTGTCACTGGTTCCCAAAAAAAGTGTCAAAAGTGTCAGTTAGTGTCTGATTTGTCTGCTGCAATATCACAGTCCTCCTATAAGTCGCTGATTGCCGCCATTACTAGTAAAAAAATAAATAAATAAATAAAAAATTAAAAAAAAAGACCCCACAGTTTTCGTTCAGTACACTATGTAAACAAGGAAGATCGCCCTTATTTAAGCAGGCAAGGCATTGATCCTGTGTTCCTGCAAAGCAGGGACACAAGTCTATGCCTTCCCATAGTAAAACACCTAGGAATTTTTTTTTATCAAAAAATACAAATATGTAGCAGGATACATATTGGCCTAAACTGCTGAAGAAATTTGATATTTTCTTTTTTTTTTTTTTATTAGATATGTTTTATAGCAGAATGTAAAAAATATTTTTTATTTTTTTTTTTGTTTATAGCGCAAAAAATGAAAACCGCAGAGTTGATCAAATATCACCAAAGGAAAGCTTTATTTGTGGGAAAAAAAGGACATACATTTTATTTGGGTACATCATCGCATGACTGCGCAATTGTCAGGTAAAGTAACACAGGGCCGTATCATAAAATATGGCCTGGTTGTGAAGGGGGGTAAATCTTCTGGAGATTAAGTGGTTAAAGTACATTCATACTAAGCTGTCCAGCAAAGGTGACAATCAAACAGATTGGTAGAAAATATAACACTCCCAGGGATTCCTACAATGGTCTCCTATTGTTTTAATAGTTTAAACCCTTTCACTGTCAGAGCATTTTTTTTTTTTTTGCACACATTTCAAAACATGTATTTTAGGCCTGAAAATTACAAAAAAAAAAACCCCAGATGATGTCTTAGGAGACGAAATGCATTGGGTCGAGCTCTGTTTGTGCCATTGCGTATTTATGCTGTCTACAATATACCAAACTGAAAGCGCTTTTCTATCTACCTAATTGTAAGTGTTCTTAACCTTTAATAAACCTCTTTAATGCATGGTTTTACACTATGTCTTTTTTTTTTCCATTTTTTTTACCCTTTTTGGCAGTTTTATTTCCTATTATTTTTCATTATTCTTTATTTATTCTTTCTCAGCATGTAAAACGGTACCTGTCACTTTGCTGCCGTCTGCTATTTAAGGTATATTTTACATTAGGTTATATAAAACGTATTTCCATCTTATCATGCCCAGAACATCACTATGGTGTAGTTTAAAATTGCTGTATTGAGAGGAACCGCTGAAAGTTAAGACTCCCCTCTGGTCTTATAAATTCCCTCATCTACCATGGCGCTCTATAGGCCTGAAGAAGGAGCGCATGCTCCGCAAACGTATCACCTACGGCATCCCATCACTTACAGGTAGTGACATCAGGAAGAGGCGCTCATGTGTTCCACGGGCAGAGGAAGTGCCGACCACCACCGACAGCGTCCCTAGAAGCCACGACCACAAGAGGCCATCCTGATCTTCCACTCCATGGACAGGGATAAATATTTCCAGCACTTACCATGTTCATTTGTCTCTGATGCTTACATTGTTTGTGAGTACCAATACAAGTGTTTTTATCAAAAAAACCCTATACTGTATGCAGCACTTAGTTTGACGCCTGTACTCTCTTACCAGTACAACATCATAGCATTACATTAATCTACTGCTCTAAGCGATCAGAGTTTTTTTTCCCCCAACAAACAGGTATAACAATACTGAAATGTACATATTGCATTTTGAAAAAAAAATGATGGGGGGAGGGATAGGATATATCCCAACACTACTAAGGTATCCACTAAAATAGAGTTTCACAGAAGCATGTTCGTATAGGTTTATTGAGGTAGAAACAATATAAAAAGGGGGAAATTATGAATTTGGAGAGAAAGAAAGAAGAAAATTATAAGCTTCTAATAACAAGAAAGGAGAAGAGAAATGGTAGTGGGGAGTGGGGGGTGTGTGGAGTGGGGGGGGGGGGGGGTTGGAGTGGAAGGGGGGTAATAGGCTTTCCCTATCCTTGTCACAGCCAGGTGATAGTAAAGGCTATATTATTCAGGTAGCTAATCTTAGAACTCTTTACATGAAACACTTTTTAAATACACTGCACAGCAAAAAAAAAAGTCTAACTAAGCATGCAGTAACTATCCTATTAGATAGGATAGTGCCCAAAGAATGAGGTCAGCTGACTACCAGAATATATTGAATGACCAGGTTATTCCATCAATGGATTATTTCTTCCCTGATGGCACGGGCATACTCTAAAATGACAATGCCAGGATTCATCGGGCTCAAATTGTGAAAGAGTGGTTTAGGGAGCATGAGACATAATTTTCACACATGTATTGGCCACTAGGGATGATCGAACGGTTCAATCGGTTCGACCTGAACATTGACTGTTCGAAATTCGGCCAAATTCCGAACTTTTTGCTGAAAAAGTTCGGAATTCGGCAACCAGAACCGACCAAAATGCAATGGGACAGGAACTGGGCTTTAAAAGCCTGTGATTGGACCAGAACCATCAGTAAAAGCCAATTGAGGGGGCAGAAGGATGCTAGGAATGTGATTGGAGTGACTAGGGGGTCCAGAGGCCAATCAGTAGTGAATACACCCCCCGGTATATAAGATAGCCCCACCAAATCTCTAGCATTGTAATACAGGGATGTTGAAGAGAGTGGAAGCAGTTCTGTTACTTCTGCTTCAAAAGTGTCATTAAGCAATTATTAGTGTGAGGAAAGGAATATCTAGTGTAGTTAGGGTACTATTTTCCACTATAGTTAGATTTAATAATCTAGTTTCTGTAGGGAAAGTGTTAAGTGTCAGGGTGACTGTAGTGTAGTGTAGGGTTAACTGACTCTGACTGCTATGGCAGGGTGACCAAACTCTTCCATGTCAGGGTGACCGCCATAGAAAAAAGATTGTTTGTATTAGAATTGCAGTAGAGCAGGATAGTGGCTTCGCTACTTTCACAATTGGCCGTTTTTGTTGCAGGCGTTTATTGGCATGACATCTGAACTTCTGTTTAGGGGTATATATACACACACACATGTATGTATATATATACATACACCTATATAGGTGTGAAAGTAGCAGAACCCTATGCCTGCGCTAATGAAATTATTTGCAGACATAGGGCTTCGCTCCTATCACACTTATATGTGTGTATGTGTACAGTATATACACATATAAGTGTGTGTATATATACCCCTATACAGAAGTTCAGATGTTATGCCTGCCTCCAAAGACGCCCAAAAAAAAACGCCTGCAACAACACACCTGGGCGTTTTTGTTGCAGTCGTTTTTTTGGGCATTTTTGGGGGCGTCTTTGGAGGCAGGCATAACATCTAAACTTCTGTGTAGGGGTATATATACACACACACACACACATATATGTATTTATACACATACACATATATAGGTGTGAAAGTAGCAGAACCCTATGCATGCGCTAATGAAATTATTTGCAGGCATAGGGCTTCGCTCCTATCACACCTATATGTGTGTATGTGTATAAATACATATATGTGTGTTTGTATATATACCCCTATACAGAAGTTCAGATGTTATGCCTGCCTCCAAAGACGCCCAAAAAATGCCCAAAAAAACGCCTGCAACAAAAACGCCCAGGTCATTCTAGGTACTGATGGTAAAACACACCGGATTAAACAACTTAAACAAATAAGGCCTGGCATATGCAGCGGATCATTCATAAACATTGGGACATTCTCAAAAAGATCAGATTCTAGGTAGCCAGATTGCAGACAAACATCACTTCATCTATAGATAGCCTTAAGTTCGGGGAGCCTAGTTACTCCCAGTATGGTACAGAAATCCAAAAAAAGCTCCTAATAGCCATTTAGATCAATGGTCTTAATTTTTTAACCAAAAGGGCAATTTTAAGTGCAGAGTTAGAAATTGAGGCACTTGTAATTACATGTGGCATCATGAACAGGTCATTCTAGGTACTGATGGTAAAACACACCGGAATAAAATAATTTATTAACTGTGGGACCGCCTTTGTAATATATGGCATTCTATGCCCTTACGGCTTATTATACGTCGGTCGTGCGTCATGCCCACTCATGGTACGCATTGGAAAACATAAGTGTAGTATCATCAAAGGGAGAGATAAATAATCTGTCCCCCGACATTTTAAAGAAAAACATAGTGAAGATCCCACAGGCATGAGAGTTTTTGGGATTGAAGCCATTACTGACAAACTAGACAAGGGAAGGAGACATCAGAAATTATGTAAGAGGTAAAGTCTCTGGATCTTTACCCTTGGGAGTTTTACGCCTAAGGGACTAAACGAGGACCTAGAAATACATAATCTGTTCCGAAAAACTTCATGGCCCCCATCTGTTGAGCTTCTACTTCCCTTCTTTTTTTTTTTTTTCAGGTCCCCTATCTGTTGAGATTTCACCTTCCTTTTTTTTTTTTTTTTCTGATTATCTTCCTTACTACTAGTGCATGTAAGATTTCAACAAGATATAATGTTGATATCTACTAATTATATCTAAGTATATCTATTTAATCATGATGTGGAATTTTATTTAAATTAATAATTACATTTGAATAATAGCAATATTTACAATCAGTTGCAATTTGATTAATATTACGTCACCATTGCTGGCCTTGGCTTTTTACAGATGCTTTTTACATATATATTTTTATATATAAATTTGTATGTCTCACATTTTTTTCAGCCTTTGACATATGCCTCCTTTTGTGTAATTCCATATATTTCCCCTAGATCCCCAAGTCTTTATTTAGGTAGCATCGGGTGAAGCCTGCACACTGTATATTGCCTATTGAAGACATACACAGGGGCCTACAGTGGGGTTCATGGTCTATTAGAATATATGTCCAATAGGAGAATATGACCAGACACCGGAAGTGACGGTTGCGGTTCAATGTGGCAAGCGTCTTAGAACGACTTCCTGCATCCCTTCTAAGGGTCTACCATCTCACAGGAAGTGACCTGGTGCATGCATCACTTAACGCCTGGAATGCAAGGCACAACACAAATTGGAATCTTTGGTTGGCGCGCATTCCAGAGACTGGTGATCATCAGAGAAACAGTACCGAATACACCAATACACGCCATACGTTCCTACCAGGCCTAACAGGACTGACATAATGGGACCCCTCCAAGACCTAACCGGGTAATGTAACACCCATTTTACTCCCCTACTTCTTACCTGTGATTGTCTGGCCCTAAATATAAGCTACAGCTTCTAAGTGTAAATATATTTTTATCACAATGACAGTCTATATATGAAAGAGGTAGTCAGGTCATTCATGTAAGTATGTACTCCATGTAAAGCACTATGATACAAAGGTCGTCTTGGGAAATCTTTATACAAATATACATATGGGGAGTCTTGGATAGATTCATGATCTCGTTTTAATTGTTACCTTTTTTTTTTATTATTATTATTATTGTAAGTGTTTTTTCCTTTTAATGCAATGTACAGTATCTGATCCAATCACATTACTTTAACTTATTGGCCCGTCCTTTGAGAGAGGAGTTAGAAACAGAGGGCATGTGACTTTGTGAGCATTTAAAGACCAGCTATTCGCATCCCAAATCCAGGTCTGGGCAAGAGGGGTCACCCTTGAAACGCGTCAACATCATTTGGAGATTGACATACCACAACCATTTCAGATCAGTGGACTATGCTTTATGGACAAGAGGCAGATTTGTATATATATATATATATATATATATATATATATATATATATATATATATATATATATATATATACAGATAGATAGATAGATAGATAGATAGATAGATAGATAGATAGATAGATAGATAGATAGATAGATAGATAGATAGATAGATAGATAGATAGATAGATAGATAGATAGATAGATAGATAGATAAGATAAGATAAGATAAGATAAGATAGATAGATCTATATATACATATCATTTTATTACGCCTGAAAAGTCATCTCATTTGTGAGTATGATGTACAAACATTTTTTTTAAATAAAATTGTTGCAAAGGTAATGCTCTAGGCTGGTAGGCCCTCTGTATTTTATTTTTTAGAGTCCATTTGGGTTTCCCCGACCTGTTTTGAAGTGTCAGCACAGCCATTACAGTGGCCAAACAAGTGGAGACGCTCTCATATAAGACCAAGTCATTTACAACTCTCAAGCGAGGGAGCATTTATTCCTTTTTTAAAGATGCCTACATACTGTATGTAGGCATCTTTACATATGGGTTATATTCACCATATGAGATTGAATGCACAATTTTCATAAAATGACGGACTCTTTAATCAGGATGTGCAGACTTCCCATTTAATTAGTTTAGAGCAGTTAAAATAATGGGAGATGATTGCTGATGGATTGTGTGGGTGAATGCCCATTGCTGTTTCTCCAATTTACAACAAGCATTGTTAGGCCAGTATGACTGTCATCATAATTATCTTTGCAATTAGTAGAAATCCAGTCATTTTCAATATTCCTAGTTTCCATAGAAAGATTTTATATGAGCGTTGGCTTGGATGTGGGATCAGGAGGTCACATAGGTCTGTCTAATGGTAGAATTCATCATTCACATATTACAGTCTGCTTAAATAGTTTTCATTTCAGCATTTACAAAGGGGTCAGAAGTGGCAGAAGGAGTATTTAATACACGGTAGGAGCATTATTGCAGATGTTTTTTGATTCATATTCATGCTGGAAGTGGTTTGTTGGGAAAGTATTTCCAGGCAGTAGGGATGTTCTAAGCTAACCGACAGTGATAGCCCTGGAAAATATGTTTATGGGTGACTATTTGTAGTGAAATATATGCATATTGTATGACACGCTTAACACAGATGGGAGATGAAAAGATCAAGCGCTGGAGGAATTGAAGACTAAGAACATTGATGAAGGTGGATATATTGCTTTTAAAGTATTGAGTGAACTGAATATAGATGAGTGAAGTTGCGACATTTGCTAAAATTTGATATTTGTTGAGTTTTAGAGTCAGTTCACACCATAGAAAAGCAGTCCGGATGCGTTCCAGATGCTTTTCTGCATGCACGTTTTTGACCAGTTTTTGATGCGTTCCAGTGTGTTTTTGGTGTGTTTTTGATGCAGTCTAGTGCATTTTTCCCCCTCTTATTCCCTAACCTTAAATAAGGACATGTGTGTTACAGTGCATTTTTGGTGCGTTTAGGTGCGTTCCAGTGCATTTTTGATGCATTTTACAGCATTCCAGTACAATCCAGTGCAGAAAAAAAACATGTTCTACTTTTTTTTTCTGGAACTGGAACGCACTGGAACTGCAAGCACTGGTGTGAATTATGCCATTGAAAAACCATATAACCTATTTTCCATGCGTTTTTGATGCAGAAAAAAATTGCACTGGACTTCATGTGGTGCGAACTGGCCCTTAGGGAAACAGCTTATAATCGACGGGGAAGGTGAAATTGAGGAGTTTTTTGAAAGTTGAACTGAACTATAAAAAAAATAATAACACAGGGGAAACCTTAACCTGTTCCCAGTCCAGGCTAACTGACCTCCTTCCATGCTGCTGCTCCAGTCCTGGAATAATAAGTCCATCAATGTCATCATAATGGTCATGCACTGTACATGATAACATCGTCACGAGCAGTCACATGGCTGAAGAAGATGCCTGGCTTCAGGGGACCAAAACTGGCACAAAGGAAGTCTACAGGCATTAGGATTATGGTAAGGAATGCTCTCTAATACATGTCCCCCACACCAAACAAGCATCAAATCCCTAATACAGTATATGGAGGGAGGGCCAAAGAAGATTTTTTTTTTACAGCTGACCAGAGTTTAACTTTAAAAGGTGCAATTGACAATAATTGTAATGGGAGTTTGGGAGGTTTCTTTTTTTAAGTTTCTAGGATCTGTTTTTGGACCCGGAAACTCTAACCCTAACAGCAACCCCAATGCTTACCCTAACCCTAATGTTAGCGGTATCATTAGAGATACCTATGGCTTTGTTGTTATAAAAAGTTGTGTGATTGACATGACAGTGCTGACTACAATGCTATGTGATGGGGCCTTTGAGCTGCTTTTGCTGTCCAAGTTCACTAAATTTGCTCTGCTCATTTCTAGTTCTGAAGGAAGTTATTGCCTCAAACACGCTTATAGCCAATGTCTGTGCAGAATTTATGACAGCTTTCATAATAGACAGATTACCTGCAGACAGCGTATATGGTAGTGTAAGCTCCACCTGTCATTGGACTTAGAGAGTTTGTACACAGATTCTAAACAAAGTCCTCTTGCCAATCCAGGACTGGCAGAATGGAAACAATTGGACTCAGTTTGGAAGGTTTGTTCTAGGACTAAAGCCCCGTACACATGCACAGATTGTTGGCCAACTGATCGGCCAATTTTTGTCCAGTGTTGTTTGTTGGTTGAAATGTGCTCTAGACTTGCACTGGACTTTTGTTGGCCAACAAAAACCAACTTCAGAAGTGATGTCATGTGATGGTTGACTTTCCCTGTGGTTTTTCTTCTCTGAGCATGCCCAGTCTTGCTCATCTGATTTTTGTCTGCCGAAATCTGTACTGACTGAGGAACAATCAGCAGTTGTTTGTTGGCCAACAAAAATTTTATAGCATGCACACCAGATTTTTTTCGGCCGAAAATTTGCAGTTGGTTGTCGGAAGCATCATACTAACAAGCCTACAATCGGCAGATCGGATGTTGGCCAACAATTTACGGGCCAACAATCTGTGCGTGTGTACGGGGCTTAAGGAACATGTTTTTCCAATGCTTCCTAAGCACATTTTAAACAGTTGGCCCATTAGTTCCTTCAGTATTTATTATTTTTCTTGTACTGTACATTTTTGTTGATAGCAAATCCTGCTCCTGTATAAGGAATGCTTTCACAAATTTTTGTTAAAGACTCAGGATCTTTGTTACCTCTATACATTTTCATAGTCAAAACTGAATGTATTCTTAAACCAACTGCTATCTATTTTTCTGCTTTGCACTTTAGAAAACAACTTTGTTAAAATCATATATTAAAATTGATCTTATTTTGCTGCCTATTTACAAGACAGTTATCAATTAGATCAGTTCTAAAATGACTGCGGATGCATGGAGCAAAACCGAGTATCAGGGCCAATTAGTACTGAATAATTGAATGGAAAGTGTGGTTATATGATAAATAAATTTGTCTGTGTATGTGGTCCTCATACAACTACTTCAGTTCAGTTGGACCCATAGATAGAGAACAAAAAACTGGTCTGGTCTTAGTTTGCTTGGTCCTCTTTTTTTCGTATTGGCAGTTATGCAATTTTTATTTAAACTGTTATTTTTCAATAATCTTTATTTGAATAAAGTCAAATGAGTAAAGTTTTGTTGCAGCACCTGTGCAACTATAAACCTTCAAAAGACCTTTTGGCAGGAGAAAAACTGGCTTAAAAAATGTGTCTATAGCCGCATATTGCAAATGCATGTAGGCACATTTAAGCATGTTTAGGCGCATCAAGCATTTGACCGCTAGTGGATTCCATTGGCCAGAATAATAATGTCTTATTGGCAATTGGAATAACACATTGGCAGGAGTACAACAATTTTTTTTTTTACACTGCATCCCCAATACAATAACAAATAGTTTACCCCTCCTATGAGGGATGTGCCTAATGCAGCGCATTGCATATGCAATTAGGCACATTTAGGCAAGTTTAAGCTCATCAAGTGTTTGACCGTTGATGGATTCCATTGGCCAGAAAAATAATGTATTATTGTCCTTTGGAATACTCCAATGCCAGGAGTACAATGTTTTTTTTTTTTTTTTTTTTTATCACCGCATCCCTAAAACAATAACAAATAGTTTTATCCCTCCTAAGAGAAGGAATAGGACAGAAATGTAAGGAATTTTTTAGGTGGATATATCAGATATATACATATTTTGCCAAAATGTAATCTTTTAATAATAAACCTTTGGTCACTCAAGAGTGGCTCATATTAAAAAAAAACCCTCTTAGTGTCTGCATTCGGAGGAGCCATGTGCTTTATAGCCTCTGCTTATTGTTTTTAACATTTGTAAGGCCATTGTCACCTTTTTTTAAAACGAGCCACTCTTGATCAAATGACCAAATGTTTATTGATAAAAGGTTATATTTGAGCAAAATCAGGTGACTTTTTAATGAAAAAGAAAAAATATATATATATTTTCATATAACATAGTTGATTACAGATTTATGTTTTTAAGGATTTTTTTTTTTCCTTTTTATAAAATTCTTCTTTTGTAGCACTTTTGTAGATAACATGTTTTAGAACAGTGCCTCTTTAAAGTGTAATTATAGAACAGACACCAGATTGCTGCTGGATGACTTGTCATACCAGTTTGGAGGACCCACAGTTTACTGTGCCTGGTGGTTACACTTCAACGTCAGTCTCTTGCCTTTCTAAAGTCATCAGCAGTCCCTGCTCCTGCTGCCTGGGTTATGTGATCCACATATTGCTAGGCATGCATCAAGCGCATAGGGAGTCGATATAATTAAAAGTGACAGAATGTACTAACATCTTATGGATAGAATCACTTTGTGCCAACCTCTGTGTAGCAGAAACAGCTGGTGGTCCACAGAAGTGCAATTAAAAATCAGATTAGAGGGGATATATAATAGATTCCTGCATAGTTATTCTGACAAGTGCTGCGCAGTCATGGAAACATAATGGAATCTAAGGATACAGTAGTCACAGATCATAGTCGCAAGATGAATACTCGTTATAGCAAGGCAAAGCTTCTACAAAGGGCACTTCACTTAAATAATACAGTGACATGTAATGTAATGCAATTCTATACATTCATATGAGCAGCTTCTCTATGTTGATTTTTGAGTCATTAATAGGCATCTGAAATAATCTAAATCTCCATTCTTGAATTGTTAAAATCTTTCAGTGATTACTTTTTTTTTGTATTTACTTGTATTCTCTCCTTGTTAGAGAAGAAGTGACTGTCTAAGTGTCAGGTTGTGTTATCTACTGACCTGAATCAGTGCTGACAACTAACACTTAAAAACTGTCATACAACGAAGGTGCTGTAAGGAATACATAAAGATAATCTAAAGGTTTTCTTTATTGCCAGTTTGCAGTTCTCAGCAACATAGATGGAGCTGGAGTTTTCAGCAATGAGCTCAGGCAGAAGACAGGTTAGCCTTTAAAGAGGAACTGCAGTCTGCTCACATAATTTGTAATAAAAACATATTTGCCATTTCGAAGCTTCTCTCCAACCACTTTGCATATTATTTTATATGTACTGTAATTCTGTACTTGTCAAATATGCTGCAGAAATCTCCCTACACTAAATCTGGCTGCAGCCATTTTAACTGTGGGCAGCTCAAGCTGCTGACTGTTCACTTCCTGGATTTTCACAGACACACAGAGCACTCTGCAGCTCTCCCTGGCTTTCCTATGACTAACCCCTACCTCCCTTGCTGGCAAACTCTCACAAGAGTTAGAGAGAGAGCTGTGCATGAAGTCATTTGCCAAGGCTAATTACCAGACAAGAATAAGGAAGTGGGCTGAATAAGGTATTTACTGGCAGAAAAAAAAATGTTTTACTATTTAAAGTTAAAACAACAAGGGCAGAGGATTTAATAGATGGAAAGATGAATAAATGACCAAAGAGCTGCTTTAAAAATTAAGGATAAACTGCATTCTGGAAGCTGTATCTAAAAAACTGAAACAGATGATAAAGGACTAGTTACCAGTATTGCCTGTGGCCTCCCTGCGGCTGATCTCTCTCCCATTACTGACTCACCATGTATTCTTCTGTACTCTGAATATATATATATATATATATATATATATATATATATATATATATATTATAGAAAATAATCAAACCCCCCCCCCCACACACACACACTCACACACACATATATATATATATATATATATATGTATATATATATTGTTTCTTTCCTAAATGTACATAACTGGATACTAACATATATAGGTAAAGTTTTTTTTTTTTTTATTTAATATTTTTATTGAGTCTCATTTCAATTTAACATACAACAATAAGAAAAAGACAATTCTTCCATATTACAAACTCATATTATCCCCCCTAAATCCTCCCTCCCTCAGCCCCATCTTCCCCTTGCATTAATACCCTTCCCTTATGGCAGTCCTACCTCTATTTACCTGATTAGGTTTAACATAGCCCAATTTTAATCATTCCCCTGTTCTTTCCATATTTCAATGTAATCTCTAGTTAGTCAATTTTTCCCATTTATTGGAGAAACATTCTATTTTTTCTTTGTCCATACTAAACAGGTATTCCATATCATGAATATATTTGACTCTACCGCACCACTCTAACCAATTTTTTGAAATTGTCCCTTTTGCTGAATTTAGCAGGTTTGGAATGATCTAATTTCTATATTGTTTTGAGGGCCTATTTGTTTAATGGAATAAACATGTCCAGGGGTCATCTATGATAGTCTCCCCCGTGATTTTCTTAATTCATTGTTGTATTCTTAACCAAAATCCTCGAATTTTGGGACATTCCAAGCAGATTTGAGCCATTGTGCCCAACACCTGACAACCTGTCCAACACATATTTAATTTCTCTGGCTGACATCTGTGCGCTATAACCGAAGTAATTTACCACCTTGAGAGACATTTATAATTCATCTCAATGGTGTTCACATCCCTGGCCATACAGTGTGCAGCTCTCAGCACACCATTCAATTCGTGCTCTTCCAAACCTAACCCTTTTTTTCTTTCCCAACTTTCTATGAATGGAAGTTTCCTCATACCCATCAGATCAGTTAACATCTTATATATTTGAGACATACTATGACTTAATTTTGCTGATGGATTACAAAGCTTTTCCACAAGGTTTAATTCTTTTTCCAATCTGATGGGTTGAGGAAGAGATCCTACAAAGTGTTTCAATTTCCTATATCGCCTCTCATTTAATATCGAACCTCCCCTATTTTTGAGTTTGTGTAAAGACCTAATTTTCCCATTATGTGTTATAGCTTTTAACTGCAAATCCCTTGACCAACCACCAAACTGTTTCTCTATTCCTGGTAAAAAATATTTTGGCCTTCTAGTGATAATAATGGTGAATTGTATTTCCATCCAGCCTGCTTATATAGTGCATCCCATATTTTAAATACTACTCTAGTTATTTCATTTATATAATTGTGTACCTCCCTATACTTTGGTGGGACCCAAATATTATTTTCCAAGTGTGTTTGACTTAATGTGATTTCCATCTCAACCCATCTTTTCCCCATCTTCTTCGCTGAGAGCTGCACACTGAACCCTGGGTTTTCCCCCTGCCATATGAAATTTAACATTGGTTTTAATTGTTTTAAAAAATTCTGGGGGAATAGCAATAGGTAACATTTGGAATCTATATAGTATTTTAGGCAGGATTATCATTTTAAACATATTTCTGCTGCCTAACCAAGAGTTTGGGTGGCTTACTGTATTCCTCATGTTTATAACTTTATCTCATCGAGCAGAGGTATGTAATTAGCTTGATATAATTTTCAGGTTATGTTTATCCCTAGAATGTTTTAATTTTTTTCTTCACCCTGGTAAACGGAAATTCCTTTTGTGGGGCTTGCTCTTCTTTTTTACTCAGTCCAATATTTAGAATTTCTGATTTAACTGGGTTTATTTTAAAATTCTTCAGTTCCTTGATGACATTTGGGAGAGTTATTCTGGGGCATCTGATATAAAATAAGACATCGTCTGAATATATTGCGATTTTCTGTTCTTCTTGTCCAATCTGTACTCCTCTTATATCTACATTATTCCTTATAGATGCCAATAATGGTTCTAATGACAGGACGAACAACAGGGGCGAGAGACGGCATCACCGTCTCGCCTCATTGCTCATCCTAAACTGTTGATAAACTTTACTTTCAACTATGCAGATGGATTCCTGTAGAAAAAAATCCTAACCATTGCGTCATCTTTGGTCGAATACCTAAATCCTTTATTGTTTCAAACATAAACTCCCAGTCCAACCTGTCAAAAGCTTTCTCAGCATTAATTGACAGTAGGAGGGCTGGAGTCTCTTGTCCCTTAAACTTATGTAATAACAGTTGAGTTCTTATCCCGTTATCTTTACCTTCTCTACATGGGATGTGGGTGTGGCTGGAGTTGGGTGTGGGTATGACTGGAAGGGGACCCTGGATTTATATTGCCTGGGGGGCTCTGAGGGTTCTCAGTCCACCCCTGGTGGTATACCTCTCCGGGCCGGGGCTTTTCCCTGATGGAGTGGAGAGTTCTTTAACGCTTCCCTTACTTCTTTTTGGGTAATTGGTGTCTCTAGAGCCTGTAGTTTTCCTATTTTTGGCAGCTTCGAATCCTTTATACATTCTTGTATCTTTTGTTTTCTAAGTTTTTCTTCTGCTAATGTGTCTTTTTTGATGAATAGAGTATAAAGTTTGATAAAAGTTTTTAAAAACGCTGACTATTTCCGTTGTTGAGTGCACCATTTCCCCTTTACTGTTCTTTATAGTTATTTGTTTTTTTATTTTTTAATAATCCTGCCAGATATTTCCCAGGTTTATTGTCCCATTTGCATCTTTCCTTGATGACCCTGTTAAAGCATTGTCTCATCTCTTCCTCCAACAATTTATCTCTTTTTAATATTAATGCTTTTTGTAACTCCGCATCTAAATTCTTTTTGTGTATTTGTTCCAGCTCGTGTATCTCTGATATTAGTCTATTTATTTGAATAGTTCTTTCCTTTTTTTTTTCTGGATCCTGTTGAGATAAGTATTCCCCCTAATATATGCTTTATGAGTTTCCAAGGTTGTTGCCAGGGAAACTTACGTGGTCTCATTTGCTAGGAAATATTGGTCCAGCTCCTCCTCTATTTCTTTTCCCACTTCCTCATCCTGCAATAGTTATTCATGTATCCTGGGGCCTTAAGAGTTTTATTTCCATAATAATTGGAGCATGATCTGAGATGGTCATTGACCCTATTGATGTACTGACCACTGCTTCTATCATCCTGTGCTCTATCATTATATAGTCCAATCTAGAGTACATCGAGTGCACGGGAGAATAGAATGAGTAATCCCTCTCTCCCGGATGTTGAATTCTCCATGCATCAACTAGTTGACATCAGAAAAGCTCATTCTTAACCTTCTTCAGTTGAGAGCCTCCCGTTTCCCGGGCCCTCAATGTACAATCCAAAGATGGATCCATGCAGATAATAAAATCTCATGCCACAAGAGGTCACCCTTTTTAAAGAACATAAAAAACAAAACACAGAGCGCTACAAAGACCTCCAGCATATGAAGGGTGGATGAACAGAACTAATAAGCAGCTGAATCCAGGGAGGGGGGGGGAGGGGAGGGAAGGGAAGGGAAGGGAGAAAAAAAAAAAAAACAAAAAAAAAAAAAAAAAAAAAAAAAAACACAGGCAATAAAAAAGGTTGTAGCTGCAAATAGACATAGGCATAAAATGGTACCATACAATAGGGGACAATGGGATACCATAAATAGGTTGATGATCCTAAAAGAGATAAAGTCCGTGGGCACTGAGCTGCTCTTCCACAGATGAGGAGGAAGAATCTGTATAGACAAAAAGAAGAGGGGAGAAGCGCTCTAAGTGCAGACAATTTATTGCAGATAACAAGGCAGGTGATATACACTCACTAGACATGAAGACTGAAAAGCTGTATGTGTCAAAGCAATCCTGCAGCCATCCTCTGGAGGGTGTCCTCTGGTCACAGGAAGCCGTATGCAGTACTGTCACTGGCGGTGGGAGGGAAGAAAGCCGGCTGTCTCCCACAACATCAGCGGTGAGCGGTCAAGCGGCTCGGATCTGCGGTTCCGTGTTGCGAGTGATGGATGGAGGCACTCTCACCCACAGGAATGGTGGGATCTGTCCGATGTGTTACGGCATGCACGACGTGTTTCTGAGCATGCGCGGGGTCCTCTGCACCCGGCGCGCTCTTTCATCAGGTGCTAGTAGTCCTAGCACCTGATGAAAGAGCGCGCCGGGTGCAGAGGACCCCGCGCATGCTCAGAAACGCGCCGTGCATGCCGTAACACATCGGACAGATCCCACCATCCCTGTGGGTGAGAGTGCCTCCATCCATCACTCGCAACACGGAACCGCAGATCCGAGCCGCTTGACCGCTCACCGCTGATGTTGTGGGAGACAGCCGGCTTTCTTCCCTCCCACCGCCAGTGACAGTACTGCATACGGCTTCCTGTGACCAGAGGACACCCTCCAGAGGATGGCTGCAGGATTGCTTTGACACATACAGCTTTTCAGTCTTCATGTCTAGTGAGTGTATATCACCTGCCTTGTTATCTGCAATAAATTGTCTGCACTTAGAGCGCTTCTCCCCTCTTCTTTTTACCCTTTTTAAAGAAGGACAATTCTGTTCTGGCGTAATTTGTTCTCCTGAAACCAGGCCCGTTGATATCCTGTTTAAATTCTTTCTTACTTCCATCTTTTTTGACCGGGCTCCTTGCTGTTTCTTAGATGACATTTTTTTCAGAGCTGTTCTCATGTACCATACATTTTTTAATCGTATTAGGGCTAGCACTTACTTTTGGGGATTTTGCTGCCGCTCTGCCTTTTGCTGGCCTACCCCTCATTCTTACATATTACTGATGTACAACTTATCAACTTTGTTTTGACCGTTACTTTAAATATTTTTAGATGTTTCTAAATATTTCGACTTCATGAGGCCCAAAGTCCCAAAGTCCCAGCGTCACAGTAGAAAAAAAAAGCAAAGTATGTCTCAATCAAAAAATAAAAGCCACAGCATACCCTGTCCTCACGTCTACGCCATGCAGCCTCCTTCCACCCAATAAAAAGCTATCTGACCTTCTGTAATAGGAGGTCTGTGCCCATATAGGTAAAGTTGATCCAGGAATCATCCAATTGCCTTTCGGGGGATCAGGAAATAATTGTTTTCCCTGCTGGAGTAAATTGGATCATGCTTTGCTGGGGTTTTTTGCCTTCCTCTGGATCAACTGTGGGTATACGATTGTGTATATGGGATTAGTAAAAAACATTTTTTGTTTTCTGTTGTTTTGTTTTCCTCTTTTTATTGGTTGAATTAGATGGACTTTGTGTCTTTTTTCAACCAAACCGGATGGCTTGCACCGAGGGTTCTTAAAGAGCTCAGCCAGGTGATTGCCAGACCCTTTTTCTTGATCTTTAAGGATAGTCTACAGACGGGTATGGTGCCAGCTGATTGGAAAAAAGCCAACGTGGTACCAATTTTTAAAAAAGGGCCGAGATATATCCCGGGAAACTATAGGCCGGTCAGCCTAACATCAGTAGTCTGCAAGATTTTGGAGGGGATGTTAAGGGACCACATACTAGACTTTAGTAATGAAAATGGTATTATTAGTAGTAATCAGCATGGATTCATGAAAAATCGTTCTTGCCAAACCAATCTATTAACCTTCTACGCTGAAGTGAGCTGCCACCTGGATAAAGGTAAGCCTGTGGATATGGTGTATCTGGACTTTGCAAAGGCATTTGACACCGTTCCCCACAAACGCTTACTGTACAAACTAAGGAATGTAGGTATGGACCATAGGGTGAGTACCTGGATAGAGAACTGGCTCCAGGGGAGAGTCCAGAGGGTGGTTATAAATGGGTAGTACTCGGATTGGGCGGGTGTGGAAAGTGGGGTCCCCCAAGGTTCTGTCCTGGGACCAATCCTGTTTATTTATTCATAAATGATCTAGAGGAGGGGATATCTAGTACAATCTCAGTATTTGCGGATGATACTAAACTAAGCATGCAAATATCTTCTATGCAGGATGTGGAAACCTTACAAACGGACCTGAACAAAATAATGGGGTGGGCAACTACATGGCAGATGAGGTTTAATGTTGAAAAATGTAAAGTAATGCACTTGGGCATCAGAAACACAAAAACAAGCTACTCACTGGGGGGGGGGGGGGACCTCTGGGTGAGTCTAGGATGGAAAAGGACCTGGGGGTACTGGTGGACAACAGGCTTGGCAGTGGCATGCAATGCCAAGCCGCTGCAAGCAAAGCCAACAGAATACTGGCATGTATAAAAAAGGGGATTCACTCCAGAAATAAAGAGATTATTCTCCCACTCTACAAGACTCTGGTCCGGCCACATCTGGAGTTTGCTGTCCAGTTCTGGGCACCGGTCCTCAGGAAGGATGTGCTGGAACTGGAGAGAGTCCAGAGAAGGGCAACAAAAATAATTAGGGGAATGGAGGGCATCGGCTATGAGGAAAGACTACAAGCACTGAACTTATTCTCTCTGGAGAACAGACGATTGAGAGGGGATATGATATCAATGTACAAATACTGTACTGGTGATGACCCTAGCATAAGGAACAAACTTTTTAGAGAAAGGGAATATAATAAGACATGTGGCCACTCACTAATACTAGAGGAGAAACAGTTTAACCTTAAAAAACGTAAGGGGTTCTTCACTGTCAGAGCAGTAAGGATGTTGAATTCTCTTCCACAAGCAGTCGTATCAGCAGGGAGCATCTTTAGTTTCAAAAAACTGTTAGATGGGCACCTTAAAGACCACAACATACAGGAGTATTTAATGTACGGTTAACAGCAAACACACACACACACACACACTGGATGATCTGATGTCTTTTTTCAACCTCACAAACTATGTAACTATGTAACCAAACTAGCTATGAAACTAACATAGTAATAACTATGTATATATATATTTCTAAGAAGCAGGTGAGGTACATGGATGTATGAATCAGGTGCATACACTTGACAGGCTCTAAGTTGTCAAACAAGCATCATCATCCAAAAAGTTTCTTGTTCAAAGTAGAAAGCATTTAAAAAAAAAAAAAAAAAAGGATTAAATACTTAAATGTTCTCTGATTGGATGAGCGAGAGAGGAGGGATGGATGACATCATGATGTCCAAGAACAGCTTGTATTCATTGAAAAAAAAATGCAAGACATTCTCTGAAAAGCGGTGATGCCAAGAAAGTGACTCCCTGTGTTCAGTATACAGATGGCAACTCGAGCAGCTCCTGGAAAAGAGCAGCACTGACTGTATGCACAGGCTACTACAGTGAATTTCTGCATCCCCAGCAGCCCTCCGGAAGACATGAAGAATTAGATGTAACCAAGCTGGACCAATGTAAGTTTAAAATCATTCCTGGAGTTTTGCTTTATTACAAAGACCTCCCTTGGCAGACTTCAGGTGAACACACAACATTGTTGCAGTTACACACTATAGTGCTACCCAAAACTTTCAAGGGATAAGGGCATCTTTAAAAAAAATTAGACATTGAAATAGTTATATTTGTATTAAATATATAATTATAGTCTTTACTTCTTGCTGCTAATATATTTTCTGGTTTACTATAAATGAATCAGCATTGCTGCTTTTAATAAATTATTCAAAGTGCTCAGTGTATATAGATAAAAATATGTGTATTATAATTTTTATATGCCGACCTTATATATTATATGTGTATATCAACCCTCCAGGTAATTCCAATAATCATTTTCTTCTTAATGTGTAAAACAACAATATTGAGGTAGATTATTAAATATAAAGTGCAGCAAAGTAATAAATAAATCCATATACAAAAAAGTGCCAAGTGAACAAAACAGTCCTTATAGTCTGTACTGACTATATAATAATGTGCAAAATTAACCCATTTAAAAAAGGGCCGAGATATATCCCGGGTAACTATAGGCCGGTCAGCCTAACATCAGTAGTCTACAAGATTTTGGAGGGGATGTTAAGGGACCACATACTAGACTTTAGTAATGAAAACGGTATTATTAGTATTAATCAGCATTGATTCATGAAAAATCGTTCTTGCCAAACCAATCTATTAACCAAAGTCCTTAAATTCAGCAATGAAATTGAAGTGAGGTAGAAATTTAAACGTGCTCAAACTGTGCAAACTTGTAAATCTTTTGTGCTACACTCCATGCTCCCCTCTTGTGTCCCCACTCACCAGACAACTAGAATTGGATGGGATGGGCTCAAGAGCAAGATCAGCAGTGAAGTAGATATATCTATAATTCTTCCTGATGAGAATCTAACCCTCCTGGGCTCCGGGACCTCTTTACATCAATGGCTCCCATATGAGGTGTTCACATAAAAGAAAATGCTCCATGGTGTGATATAATTTAAAAGATATTTATTAAATAAAAACATCCACTTACAGTATGAATCATTAAAAGCCCCACTCTCTACTCATGGTGGACGGCAAACCTGTTTGTGTTCCAACAACCGGAAACCGGAAGTGACGTCATACGTACAGATGTCAGCTTGACGCGTTTCGCCCCTCCCACTAGGCGTCTTTTGAAGCCGAGGCATCATACGTACATCTGCCTTTTATCTAGTAAACTCCACCTGTTCCACCCATTATGTATATTTATCTACGAGCATTCATCTGCGTCCGACGGAAGTCTCCTTGGAGGAGTGTTAAAACGGGAGAGAGGGAAGTGTCAGCACATGGTACAGACACTCTGCCAGCACTGCACCCACACGGAGGATGATCTCTTTTTTATGTCTGCTGCTGAGTGGTGGTGAACATTGAGGAAGTTATTACAACTGGCATTTAGTACCGCTGGGGAATTTGAGAATTTGAATGGTTGCCACATACACTGCGGACCCCGTGTGATTCATACCACATGCCCGATTGACCACTCATTCATTTGAGGGTCCACACATTACGGTAAGTGCTTTATCTGTGTGGAGCACTGTGGTGGAGTTACCATTGGGTTCGGATCACAATCTGGGAGCTGAATCTTTCCTCCATTTTCCATTTCTCCTCTTCAAAATCTACCCACGATAAGGACTTTTGTTTGCCATATTTTCTCTACAAGCCGATATGTATTTTTTGATCATATGTGCATATTGGGATTAACATCTTGTGTGGCGCTGTACTTTTTTGTTTTCTATATATTGTTTGGATTTTATCATATCCTTGGTACTGGCAGCCTATTCTATCAATTTTTTGCATACTAATAACCAGGTGGGCATATAGCATATTTAGTGATTGACTGATCACGGTTACTGGAGGTTTTGATTTATTTTGCTTATGCAGTACTAGCATACAGGCACGAACCTGCCCCCTACACGCACACACGCACCGGCGCCACAATGCACAAGGGCCAGCGCCACCACAACAACAAAGTCCAAACTGGCCACAAAAGCCTTCACATTCATCACGAGTGGGGAAGGGGGAAAAGCCCCACCTTTGCATTGTGGCGTCGGTGTGCGTGCGCATGTGGGGCCGGTTTGTGCCTGTACGCTAGTACTGCATAAGATCATGTGGGGTGGAGCTGGTGTGCATGCGTGGACTAGTTCAGGCGGGCTGTGGTTGGAGCCTTGACCTGGCATGCTGATGCAACACAAAACAAGTGCAAGCGACCAGTGCGTGTGCGCGAGCTTGTTCTCGTGGGGTGCATGCACGGCAATCCGGACTTTGATTGGAACCTGGTGGCATATTGGCAATTGATAGGTGTGTAGGCTGAGGAAGACACTGGTGAATATCTGGGGTGGATGGGCTGGATGCCTTTTGCAAACCTGGGGGATGTTGCCTGTGAATTGAACGTTCATTTCTTTACCATATGCCGTCTCCAAAGGTTTTTTTAGAGAATTTGGCAGTACATCCAACCGCAGATCACGGGTAACCATTTCAGCCCAGGACCTCCACATCCAGCTTCTTAACCTCCAAGATTGTCTGAGACCAGCCACCGGGACAGCTTCTGCAACAATCGGTTTGCATAACCAAAGAATTTCTGCATAAACTGTCAGAAGCTCATTTGCATGCTTATCATGGTCCAGCGTTATACAGTATATACTGTTGAAGGCAATCAAACCACCCATGCTCACAGCCCAGATCAGCTGTGCGTGGTGAGGCTGATTGCCACCTGCAGAGTCCGTCAGAGCTGATCTGGGCTGTGAGCATGGGAGATTTGATTGCTATCACCAGTATATATACAGCTGGACCATGGTAAGTATTCCTGTTCCTCCTTGCTGAAAGACAACACTGCTATATGAGTGCTGGTTGTGACAAGGACAGGTAAGTACCTCTGGCAACACTGCAAATGGCTGTAAAGCTGCAATACTTATTTTCTTCCTCTTTCTTGCTCTTTGCTAGTCCTTAACCACTTGCCGACGGCCCCATGCAGATTTACTGGGGCAGGGCAGCTCGGCTGCGCATATACATTGTGAGGAATTAGCTCGGTGGCGGGTGTGGATGACCCCTTGGGGGGTGCATTTTCACAAGAAGATAGCCGATAAGTGCTTGCAAACAACAGTTTGGTTTATTAATGCATTTTCTTCACCAGACTGCAAGCGTCAAAAACAGCAAAATAAAATAAAAGACAAAATAAATCCTTGCCTCTGTGGGCGGCTACCTTCTCACACTGGAACCTACCTAAGAGTCTGTCCCCAACCTACTGTTGGGCAGACTTTGCTGATCCTACTGCAGACCATCAATAGTTCATTTATAATCTCTTCACACAGCAAACAGTTCATTTAACATGTCCCTTTTCCTCTTCATATGGAACGTGTCCCTTTGTTTTCTCTCCACATAGAAAAACAGTCCATGTCCTCACCTTTGAGAAGTCTTCACACTTGTTTACCCTCCTTAGCGCACATCACTTCAGGGGGTCTTCTACCATGCTCACCAGCTTGTCGGGAGGCACTCATCTGTCTGTCCTCCTCTCCCAGCCCACACGGCAACAGGAGGCAGCAGTCCTTCTCCCAGGCTTCCTCAGCGTCGGGAGGCACACATCTGTCTGTCCTCCTCTCCCAGCCCACACGGTGACAGGAGGCAGCAATCCATAGACTTCCTCTGGACAAATTATAGAGGCCTTCATTTCCTCATTCCGAACAGCTAAAGGCCTTTCAACTTCTTTACACCTTCCTGCTGCCTTTGGCAGCCGACACCCTATAGTAATTGGTGAACTTTCCAAACCAGGTGGGAATGTGTCTCCTCTCTGTGACTACATCCCCAGATTTACCTGACTTCCTGTCACAACACGTAGATCTATGTGATTATATGCACGTGGTCTTGGCAGGGTGCACGCGACACCAGAGCCACGCTTCCACTGTGATTAGACACAGTGGGAGCCAGATCGCTGGAGGAGCGGGCACGATCGCCGCCGGCCTACCGCGATCTTCACAGAAACTGACAGGAGAGCCGCCTGCCAATGCAAACAAAGCAGGCGGCTCTCCTGTCACACAGGCACAGTGAGATTGTGTGTTTCAGCTAAGCTGAAACACCGATCTCTGTGTGCCTGTCACAGAGCCCCCCACTGTTAGTAAGCACATTTAGGCATACATTTAACTCATTGATCACCCTCAGTATTAACCCCTTCCCTGCCAGTGTCATTAGTACAGTAACAGTGCATATTATTTAACACTGATTACTTGATTAATGTCGCTGGTCCTCAAAAAGTGTAAAAAATGTCAGTTTGGGGTCCGATCTGTCCGCCGCAATGTTGCAGTCCTGCTAAAAATCGCTAATCGCTGTCATTACTAATAAAAACAAAACAAAACAAATGAAAACTCAAAAAATCTATCCCGTAGTTTGTAAACGCTATAACTTTTGCGCAAACCAATTAAAATATGCTTTTTGGGATTTTTTTTACCAAAAATATGTAGCAGAATACAAATTGGCCTAAATTGATAAAAAAATTAGATTTTTAAATTTTTTTTATTGGGAATGTTTTATAGCAGAAAGTAAAAAATATTGTGTTTGTTTCAAAATCGTCCCTCTTCTAAAAACCACAGAGGTGATCAAATACCATCAAAAGAAAGCTCTATTTGTGGGAAAAAAGGGCATCAATTGTATTTGGGTGCAGCGTCGCATGACCGCGCAATTGTTAATTAAAGTAACGCAGTGCTGAATCGCAAAAAATGGCCTGGTCATTAAGGGGGTAAAACCTTCTGGAGCTGTGGTTAATATAAATGTTTACTCAATCACAGAGAGATAGACATACCCATATGACATATAATCCTCTAATAATCATTACAACCATAGATTGATTCAGTTGGACTAGTCAACAATTTTTCCTTCATTCATTTTTTCTTTACTATCATATATTCTTTGAATATGTCTCAATTCATTTTTGAAGTACATATTTAAGGCATCCCCATTTAAAATAGTATCTTTATCACCACCAAGTAGTTTCCTTTAATACTTTCTTTTTACAGTTTTTTTAGGGGGTTAGTGTGTACAAGCTATTCGCCGCTTTTCCCTTTTTGTCTGACAAATAAGAATATCTATATCAATTTGGCTATTGGCGAATTGTTACTTTATTGCAGAGTAAACCCTTTTTTGGCCTCAGCTGCCTTTAAGTGCCGGGTTCAGTTGCAACTTTCCAAATACTAACTCTGATAAGAAGTATA
Source organism: Pelophylax lessonae (assembly GCF_965119305.1). Taxonomy (NCBI): domain Eukaryota; kingdom Metazoa; phylum Chordata; class Amphibia; order Anura; family Ranidae; genus Pelophylax; species Pelophylax lessonae. The sequence goes on from NC_138773.1 coordinate 98,188,791, forward strand.
CGCAGATATTGTGTTCAAGCTTGATTGGCAGATGTTCTGAGACAGTGGTTTTATACTATACATGTAAATGCGGAACTCATCATCAATACAAACTATGTAAGTTTTCCTGGAATACTGCATTGTTGAGTACTATATTTCTGATGATCTATTTTGTATTGATCTCTAGGTTTGTATTTATAGAGAATAACGCATTTTTGTACCCCTGAAGAAGAAGCTATGCAAGCTTTCAAACGCCTTGAAGCGTGTGCAAAAGATTGGTACGGCGCTACCTCATAGGTGATAAAGTGCTCAATGTGCAATATAAATAGATAAATAAATATATTAAAAAGTGCACTAATGTGTGAAATTGATATTGTGACCAGATATCAACTGCCAAGACATGTGCATAAACATATAAAAGTGCTGGTGCAAAATAGATCCAATTAAGAGATAACAAATATAAATAGTGAATTTTATTGTAAATATAAGTGATAAAAGTACTCTTTTCAGAAAACAAATAAAAAATGAGTAAATAAAATGAGTATATAAAAAGTAGAGAGGTAAAGAGTCTGTGTTATAGTAACCTCAGTGTCGCAACACCAGTGGAAAATGTAATGAGTTCTTGTCTAGTGCAGAAAACAAAAACTTCCACCCAAAATAATGAGCAAATAAATCAATCAGTGAAAAATAAAGGAAATTTTTTTTCTTAGGTTGCAACCATCCGTGTGACCACTAGATGTCGCACCTCTTATACAACCTGTAATAGATGTATCCCGTGGGACAATAATGTTGGGGGTCTCTCCGGTGTATTCCTCCCTTGTGAATCTCAAAGATAAGAAGGGGGAGAAGGAGGACCTCTTTGTGCAGTATAAATGGCAATTACAGGAAACGGATAGTAGTGACTTACAATTTAGCTGTCTACGATCAGCGCGAAAAACGCCGCCGCCCGACTTCCGGGTATCACGTGGTGACGTCAGCACGTCCTCCCAACGCGTTTTGTCATAGATGACGTCTTCCTGGGGATGCGGGCGGCGTGCTGACTCACCACTTAAATACCATACATAACTACCGCCCCATCCGGAGTCACCGGAAGCAGCCGGCGCCATCTTAAATCATGGAAAATGCCCATACTTAGCTGCTGTATACACAGCAACATCTTACCATTGAGAATACAAATATAAAAATACAGAAACCAATATCCCAATCTGAGCCGCCTCCAAAAGGGAACTGGTACAATTACCATTAAAGCGTACTCTCATCCCTGGTATTTCTACAAATAGAGCATTGACTCGTAACATGCCACGGTATAGCCAGAGAGTAACCGGACACAATTGGATATTAAATAAATGGATCAATAAATAACAAATATCCATTAAAAACCATAAAAACACATATATTATATATTAAATCAGGGCATAAATATGTACCTAAACTATGTAAAAAATTTTATTGTAAAAGAAAATTAATTAGTATTGGGTGATTCCAGAGAGTGAACTCCTAGACCACCAATAATAACTTCATAGATAAATTGCCCTGTAAATAAATACATAATATTGAATATATAAATACTACTTGGTTATAAAATAAATAAAAAATTATTGTCGTATCCTAAAAGAGGTATATAAAATAATCACATCTATTAAGATACATATGCATAAAATTATATAAATGTCCCGAATATATTAAAATTGTAATGATAAAAGTATAAGCATGTCCCAGGACTATTTTGGATGCAACTCACACTGGGTTTACACAGATTTATTATCTAAGAACGGAATCAAAAGTAAATAGAAAATTCTATAAAAATTCTATAAAATTAAGAATTATCTATAAAAGCATTTACATCTGTGTCTATATATATATATATATATATATATATATATATATATATATATATATATATATACCAAAGGGACTAAAAGTTTTGCTTTTATAAATCCAGGACATTTCCAACCTGGAAAGTCCCCTCACAAATGGCTCTCCTCTCCAGTGCGGAAAAAATCTATCGATACCCATGAATATGGTGTTGCGTGGATCTCTATTGTGTTTCAAGCAATAATGGTTAGACCCTAAATGTTTTTTGAATCCCTTTTTGATATTCGCTATGTGTTCATTACACCGAACATAAATGGGTCTTTTGGTCCTCCCTATATATTGCAAGCCACATGGGCATTGTAATAGATAGACAACCCCTGTTGTAGAGCAAGAAATAAAAGGCTTGATTGGGAACGTCAGCCCTGTACTCGTAGCGAAAAAGTCTTTGATATTTCTCTGCTTGCACTTGTTGACAGAACAAGTCTGGCAACGGTTACACCTATAGTAACCTGTTAACTGACTGAAGAAGCTTGGCCTGGGTTCAGGGGGGTTCAGAACATTAGGGGCCAGCTTGTCCCTTAAAGTAGGGGCACCTCTAAAGATCCCCTTAGGCTTTTCTGGTAACAGCTCGGACAGAGTACAATCACTTTTCAAGATGTGCCAGTGTCTGTGTATGATATTTTTAATACTCCTATGTTGTGTTGAAAACGTGGTGACAAATGGTGCAGTATAGGGAGAGTTATTCTGGGTCTAGCATGTAACACTGACCGCGGAGGAAATCACAATTATTGGTGGTGGATTCCTTTTCCTGCACTCATCACCCTGCACTGGATCTTTGCTGTTTGTTTTGGACATTTGTTTATACTATTCATTTAACGCTTTAAGCGTTATATTGGGACATTTATCATTTATTAATTTGTACATTCACTATTTAAGTTCATTGGTTGATAACAATCATTATATCACCTGCAGTTTTTTATTGTTAGTTTTTTTATTGTTAGTTTGATTCATAATCAACACCTCAATTTAGCGCGGCTTTTCTTTATATTTGTTAAAGTGCCTACAAAGTCCCAATTTATAGTGGAATCTTTCCTACAGTTTACATTTACATAGGGATGTGGCACCCTTTCTGAGAATGATCACCGTGATCACTTCTTTGGCGTTCATTTATGAAGCCCTATGGATCTTTGATCTTTATTGATATTTTGCACTTGAAATGTACCTAAACGTAAAGCCAGAAGTTTTGTCAGAATTTTGAGGTCACAATTAATCAATGAAATAGGGCAGTAGTTAAGGATGTCAGTGGAGTTTTTATTCGGTTTGGGTATTAAGCTAATGAAGGCCCTATTTTCATCAAAAGGAACCTCTCCACCGTTGCGTAGGGAATTAAAATAGAGAGTCATTTGAGGAGCCAACTGTTCAGAAATGTTTTTATATTAATTATTGGGGAGAACGTCGGGAACTGGTGATTTATTTAGGGACTATGTCTTAATGGAGGTGTGAATTTCTTCACTTGTAATGGGTTGGTCCATGAGTTCCCTATGGGATTCTGTGAGAGATGGTAAAGATAAGGTATTTAGGAAACTACTAATTAGGGATGATCGAACTTTTGAAAAGTTTGGTTCGACCAGAACACCAGAATTTCCCGAAAGTTCGGTTCGGATTCCAGAACCCCATTGAAATCAATGGGACCCGAACTTCGGGAATCAAAAAACACCATTTTGAAGTTCTAATAAATGCCCCTAAAAAGTGCCTAGGGTTCTGGATCATGCCCCAGGGACTATGAATCAGGCAAAAAAAGGTCTTAAAAATTGTCATTTTTGATAGAGAGCCAATTATTGAAAAAATTATTGAAAAAAAAATTTAGATTTCTTTGGATTTAGTGTCTGGGGGGGTCTAAAAATTGTACCTGTGAAGTTTCAACTCTGTAGCATGTCCAGAACCGGAAAAAAAAAACAGATTATTTTTCTTAGAATTTCAGTAGCGCAGGGATGGTGTTACCCTCCTTTCACACCTGGGCGTTTTTGTTTCAGGCATTTTTAAGGTGTTTTTTGGGCGTTTTTTGAAGGCGTTTGGAGGAAGGCATGACATCTGAACTTCTGTATAGGGGTATATATATATATATATATATATATATATATACACATGTGTGTGTGTATATATATATATATATATATATATATATATATATATATATGTGTATGTGTGTATATATATATATATATATATATATATATATATATACACCTAACCCAGAATCTGCATAGTGGGGTCACCCTGACATGGCAGAGTGGGGTCACCCTGGCATGGCAGAGTCAGGTCACCCTAAACTACACTACGGTCACCCTGACATGGCAGAGTGGGGTCACCCTGGCATGGCAGAGTCAGGTCACCCTATACTACACTACGGTCACCCTGACATGGCAGAGTCAGGACACCCTGGCATGGCAGAGTCAGGTCACCCTAAACTACACTATGGTCACCCTGACATGACAGAGTTCGGTCACCCTGGCATGGCAGAGTCAGGTCACTCTAAACTACACTACAGTCACCCTGACACTTAAAAGTATCCCTACAAAAACTAGATTATTGAATCTAACTATAGTGGTATATAGTGCCCTAACTACACTGCATATCCCTTTCCTCACACTAAAAAAACAGCTCCATACAGCAGAAGATAATTGCAAAATGACACTGGAGCTTTACAAGCAGCAGGAGAAACACAAATGCTTCCACTCTCTTCCACAGCCTCTGTATTACAGTGCTAGAGGTTTGGCGGGCTATGTTATATACTGGGGGAGTATTCACTCCTGATTGGCCTCTGGACCCCGTAGTCACTCCAATCACATTCCTAGCAGACTTCTGCCCCCTCAATTGGCTTTTACTGATGTTTCTGGGCCAATCACGGGCTTTTAAAGCCCAGTTCCTGTCCCATTGCAGATTCCTTGGGCGGTTCTGGTGACCGAATTCCGAACTTTTACAGCAAAAAGTTCAGAATTCGGCCGAATTTTGAACACCAAATGTTTGGGTCGAACCGATGGTCGACCCAAACCGTTCGATCATCCCTACTACTAATGGAAGCAGAAACAGAACCCTGAGGTGGGTTGTATAGTTTGGTATAAAATTCTTTCAGGAAAAAGGAATGCTCTTTAAACCAAAGGTGTATTTGCCATCATCCCTAAAAAGTATTGTCACAAAGTTTTTATATCCACTTTTTATGTGGTATTGTACAGGCAATTATTAATTTCAGCAAAAGAAAAAAAAACTTTTATTATACAAGAAAGATTTACATTTTATTAAGTTACATATAAAAGAGAACAAATCTCCTCCTGATGGGGGTCTTATAATCTTAAAGGTCAAAAATATTGATTTTCAACACAATAAGACGGTATGTTGAGGCTTATGTGAGCTCGATCAAAATTTGACAGAGACCTTATTGCTTTCCATATAAAATAACTTAGCCCATAGTGATAATTCCAGCTAATTGTAGGGATCCTTCATTCATACACTTTCTGTTGTGATGAATGCTACAAATATGCTGGGATTCCAATGCGTTTCAACATTCAAAATGGTCTTCTTCATGGAAGTTTTTTACCACTCTGTAAGCATAGATAACCAGCATTACACTTACATTCATTTTGTGTACATCAAAATAAATGCATCTCCTCTCTTTACACCTACTTTAAATGAGCATCTGGGCATATTAACGGCACCGCTGTAGTGTCAGGACAGACACCTCTACAGTCACGTTGCATACAAGGACCCCCTAGGCATTTAATATCTCCAAATGATATGCCTCTTATGGAGAATTTTTCCTCCATGGTGCACTGTGAATAATAAAAAAAAAAGATTTGTAATGAAAACTGTAACCGTGGTGTCCCAACGAATACATGAGTTTCCCCAATAAACTAACTTTGTATATACTTACAGTTAGGATTTATTAGGATGATTCCCTTAATGCTAATTGGAGGCCAATGAGGATGCTGTCTCCTAAGGGAGCAATGGTATTCCCTGGGGTCTATACCGCTTCCTCTCTTTACGCTAATGTGGAGAGAATGTCGTCACCGTGAGATCCCCGGCATTCTATATCGTAGATCGCGCATGCACCAACCTGCGCTGCGCGATCACGTTGCTACTCGTCCCCTGGGTCCTCCCCTCAAGCCCCTCAAGCCCCGTGCATGCGCGCATCTCTGACTATTTGCGCATGTGCGGGCCGCAATTGGACAAACAGGGGATAATTATAAGAACGCCGTCGACACAATGAGTTTAAGGCCTCCAATCAGATGTCTCATTGAAGTGAAACAAGGCTGAGCTACACCAACGTAGTTGGAGAGCTCGCCTCTCTGCCTGAAGTTTGCCCCAGCCATCCAGTGCTGGGGCTTTCCTGTGCTGGGTGTACATGACCGTCAAAGTGGCCATAGGTGCCATCATTTTACAAATCAAAACATTGTTGGTAATTCTAACATCTGTTTACATTTACAATCATTTCCAAAATATGATATTAATACATAAGTATATACTAGTAGCATCTCTCCCAAAAAAAAAAAAAAAAAGAGTGAGAGAAAATTCAAACAATAAGTATTAACACATTTATACAATTTACAATCTGTGAGTCAACCCAGCAAGTACAATCAACATTTACCTTTCTTCTCATGGGGTGATATTTTATTATTATATCTTTGGAAGAGGTTTGTTATGGGGCCATCTATAACAGTCAGATCTTTGATCAACCAAGGACCTAGAGTCTCCTATCTGCTTTCATGAGAAAACCCTATTAATCCGTCTTCCCAGAGGAAAAACCTTTTAGGAAGGGTCTGAAACTTTCTGTTTTATTTAGTCCAGGGGGTAATGGGAAATGTTGCATTAAGACGCCTAATCCATCGCATTTTGCGCTGGAGTAGTGTCTTATTCCAGTCCCCTCCCCTCATAGGGATATGCAGTCTCTCCAGGGCCATAAAGGTGTCCTGTATTTGTGTATTTTGCTATGTGTCTTCCCAAAGGTACATAAAGATGACCTACTTTCATGGTATGCATGTGTTAGTTCACCCGTTTTCTGAACTCTTGACGTGTTTTAACTACATAAAACAAGCCGGATTCACATTTGATTAGGTAAACTATGCCTTTGGTTTTACAGTTAACGAAATGCCTGGCTACAAATTTTTCTCAGTTTGGTAACCAGGTTCTTTACATTTCTTAATTACCACACATTGGGCACATCCTCCACATGGAAAGGTGCCCCTGTCCCGACAGGGGTCCCTCCTAGATTCTCCCTTGTATTCACTTTGTACAAGGGATTCCTGTATTGATCCTGCTTTTTTTATACGTAATTGATGGAACTGATGTAACTAATTTGGTATTATCGGAGCATCTGTTAAGATTGACCAGTGTTTTTCTAAGGCCCCTGGATTTCCATGTGTTCATTTGAGAATCTCAGAACTACCCTGGTCATTTCATTGGTTTTGTTAGTTATGAATCCTTGATAGTTTTTATTTTAAAATTAGAGACCTTTTCTGTCCATGACCCTAACCCTATTAAATGCCTTTTTCAGGCAGGATTTTGTATATCCCTTCAGCAATAACCACCTAGTGAGTTCATAAGCTTCCATCTGGAAGTCGTCATATGTGGTACAGTTCCCTTTAATACGTACAAATTGACTGTAGGGAATTTAGTTTTTTAGCGATTGTGGGTGGAAGCTGTTAGCATGCAACAAAGTGTTGCCTGCTGTCTCTTTTCTATATAGTTTGCTGCTGAGTCGTCCAACTGAATCCTTGCTGATGCAAACATCCAGGAATGGTACCTGTTTTAGAACATATGTCATTGTGAAAAACAAATTCCAATAATTTTGATTCATTTTTTCTGGGCCAGTCAAAACGATTAAGATATTGTCTATGTACCTTTGCCACATCGAGATGTGGCAAGTGTACATAGACAAGTCATCATTGGATAGAAAATACTGCTCCCACACCCTCAGGTATAAATTGGCGTAGGACAGGGCACAACTGGTCCCCATCACTACCCCACACACCTGAAGGTAGTGGGAGCCTTGAAATGAAAAAAACATTATGATATAGTATATTTTCAAGCATTTGCAGGATACATTTATTGAATTTCCAGTCATCCATGCTGTGTTGGCGCAGGACCTGCTTGACTGCAGTCAGTCCTTTATCTGCAGTATATGTATCTGTATACTGTTGTGCAGTGACTCCACATCAATTGTTACCAAAAAAGCTGTTTCAGGTATCTCTATGTCATCTAATATTTGCAGGAGATGTATTGTGTCTTTCGTATGTGATGCCAAACTCGTAACATGAGGTCTTTGATGTGTGTCAATTATTTGACTCATCCCTTCCGAGATGTATCCCTTACCGGAGACAATTGGTCTCCTCGGAGGGTTGGCCATATCTTTATGGACTTTTGGGAGTCAATGAAATGTAGGTATACGAGGGTGTTTTGTGCTTATAAATTCCCATAGTTCATGGGAAATTGTTCCTCCATTGATTGCTGCATCCACTAATTTATAGTATTCTTGGTGATACTGTATGTGTCAATCAATGCTAGCGAGATTTTTTTTTATAACACTTTCCATCTTTTAGGATTTTTTGACTCATATTCATATATCTTTCAATGCCAGTCGCTGTTTTTGGGTTAGGTTGTCAGTCCTAAGTTTACATTGTAGAGACTCTATGTCCTTGGTTGTCTGTTTCACAAATAATGCTATAGTGGGATTTTGATTTAATGATTTAATAGGAGGTTCCTGTGTTTCCTCTTCGCTATTCTCATCTATATTTTCTGGGTGCCATATTTCGGTGGAGTCATTAAGACCACCTTCATCTAAAAGTAAATTTAAATCTCGGATTGCTCGAAATTCAGCTGTTGTTAGATTGGGCTCTATTTCCTATTTTTCTATAGGATGTTTGGTGTACATACTTTTCAATAGCATGTTTCTCGCGAACAGATTTATATCTTTCACTGCCTCAAATCTGTCCATGCTCTTGCTGGGGCAAAAGGATAGACCCAAGGACAGTACCTGTCTTTCATCCTGCTAGTGAGTGAGAAGAGAGATTGATAATGGTCAATCCCCCTTCTCCATCATCTTGATTACAAAGGATTCTATCCCTGTGTTCATTTTGTGTGCTTGTTTTTGTTTTCCTAAAACAACTTTTATTTCTTGTGTGGTGGAATCCATATCTTTGTTTGCTCCTTTTGATTTAGGGCTCTTTCACACGGTCCGCCTCTGTAGGCGGATCCGTGCTGCTGAGCAGGGGATCGTAAACACAGATCCCCGCTGAGCAGGCAGGTAACAGCTCCCTCTCTGCTCTGTGTGCAGAGAGGGAGGTGTCAGAGCCCCATGCATCTCTATGGGGGAATCGCCTGTCCGCTCTCATCCGATCCTATCCGATCCCCTGGACGGATGGAAAATAGGGTTTCACGGACAGGATCGGATGGGGATGGCAGCGGGTGTCAGCGGACATGTCTCCGCTGACATCCACTGCCCCATAGGGATTCATGGAGCATCCGATCAGATCCGCCTAAAAAACTCACAGGTGGATCTGATCGGAACGCTCGTGTGAAAGCACCCTTAGTATGTGTTATGTTAGATTTCCTAACCATTTGAGTGTTTCCTCCCTGCGCAGAACTACCTTCAGTGCTGCTATTGTACCCATACCCATTACCACCAAGTGAAGCATCTGCGTGATCTGTCGCCATGGTGCATTTTTTGTTTTTCTGTTTAATTTCCCTTTCCGTTTCATTTCGTTTTTGGAAAGGACCCTTTCTTTTCTGAAAAGAGTGCTCTGTGTGAGAAAATTGGAAGTGTTAGAAGCAGAAGATGAATGCGATGAATCATAACCATTTTGGGCATCATTGTTTGTCAGATCTTGCTTTTTCCAACGAAACCTTTTTCCCACATTCCACATGTATGCTCTACCTTCACTGAAAGCAGTTCTATCTCTCCAATGATTTTTCTCCTTTTTTATATAAGATTTGTTTGCTGAAGGTTTCTAAATGCTCTTTAAGTTTCTTTTCGTGTTCAATATAAAGGGCATTTATTTTTAACGGAGTAAGTTGTATATATATATATATATATATATATATATATATATATATATAGAGCTTGAATTTCAACATTCAGATTTTTTATTTGTCTTTGATATTCCTCCTGCAATAGCATCATCAAATTCCTTTGAGCATTCGTTTAATCTACCTTCCCATTCTTTTTCATGTTATTTTTAATGTTACCAAGTGTGGAAAAGATTAGAATTTTCATTTCTATATGAAATCCTATATAAAATTCTAGGAATTCTCTAAGCATTTTTTGGGGATTTTGAGAAAGATTGCCTCCTGAGAGTCTAATTTTCGGGAGAGCTGTATATGAGTGTTTAGGGGTAAGTTTACGTGCTAACAATAAACCCGGTCAGTCACGCCAGGTAAAAAAGTTATGGTTAGCCCAGAGTAAGTATTTTTCCGCCTTCGTAGTAAGGCAAATTATAAGTTCCGTGTGGGCCTGTTCAAGTTGATGCAAAATCAGGGTGGGGGGAATGTTTGTGTTAGTTAGCTAGGGCTTTGTATTCCTTAGTTTTAGCAGTAATCACCTCGTTGCAAGCTTTCTTAAGTCTAGACAACAGCAGAATCAGAAAACCAGGAATCTAAACTTTCTGTGCTGCACAGTTGATGGCGGGGTTTGTCTCTTATACTTTATTAGTATCAAAATAATTTTTCAAGTGGTTATTCATATCTAGGCAATAAGATTCGTTACCAAGGATGGATTCATATAACCGTAAATGATATTTAGCCAATTTGTCTAAATCTCATTTGACCGTCATATTTGAGAACAATACAACTACAAGGTCGTGGTCGAACTAGGGCATTGAGACTATCTTAGCTGAAAGTAATTTGGGTAACAGCCCCAAAAGGACAAAAGGAGAAATATATGGTCAATACAGGAGTAGTGGTTTTGGGCTCCAGAAAAGTGAGAGTAGTCTCGAGCTGTAGGATTGGTCTCCTTCCAAGCATCAATAAGATCGTGATGATGTAACAGTTGAGCAAATCTGGGGCTCTGCTTAGGGGAGGATTGCAGTCGAGATGTCTGAGATTTGTCTAAACTATGATCTAGCCCCAAGTTAGAGTCACAGGCCAAAATTACATCCCCCTCGAACTATGGCGCTAAAGATCGTATTAGGAGCATAATAAACCAAAAATGTTACCAAGTTTTTTCCCAGGTGCCCCTTCACCAATAAGTAGTGCCCTTCTTTATCTTTTAATATCTTGGTTATTGTAAGGGAAAGCCGTCGTGACAAACAGAGCACCAACCCTCATTTTTTCTCTGTAGCATTAGCAAAGTAACAAACAGGGTTTCTTTATATATATATATATATATATATATATATATATATAGCGGGGAGTAAAATAAGTAAAATGCGTTTCCCAAAGGGCTACAATATCAGCACCCAGTGATCTATAGTAATTAAATACTTTATTACATTTAGCGGGGGGAGCCCAACCCTTGAACATTATGGGAAAAAGAAAAAGTAGAAAAAGAATTAGAAACAGAAAAATTAGCAAGAAGGAAAAAAGGTAAAAGATACATGGGCTTAAGAATGCCCAGTATCAAAGAGTGTAGCATAGCAATTAAATTGACCAACTGAAAACAGTGAATTTTATTACCACGTTGTCCAGAAACCAAGTTCTGGGAATATGGGAGTCTACGCCAAAGTCAACCAATGGGAAGAGTCAAACAAACTGGGAGAGAGCATAGCCTCCTCTCAGCACAGGTAATAAATAGTGAGTAACATAAAAAAGCCTTCTAGGAGCCCTTGAGCAGCCTAAAAAAACAAAAGGGGTAAAAAAGTTACAATAAGTCAACAATTCGTAGGTACATGGTGCATAACTAAAAAGGTAAATTTGCAAACCAAAAAGTCAGAGGTCACCTAGAGAATAAAAACCCCAGGTTTAAGGCACATAAAGGATAGTAACAAAACAGAGGCAGCAGCTAATATCCCATAAGACGACCACCAAGAAGCCACCGCCGTAGAAAGAGCCAGCTGACGTCGTTCAAGAAATTCCCAAGTAACTCGGCGTGGAGTTGCAGCTTTCTTTGATGATGGGGAAGACCAAAGAGGTGAAAGTGGAGGAGGGGGATCACTGGATCTTGATTGATTTCGATTCCAATTTAAGCAGAACTTTTTAACCGTCAGCGAAAGTAGAGAAGGAATATGATCTGCTGTTATAGGTGAAATGCAACCGGAAAGGATAGTTCCACTGGTAACAAATGTTCCGTTGAATCAGTGAAGAAGGTAAGGGTTTAAACGCTCTCCATTTTTAAATAGTAGCTTGTGAGATGTCTGCAAAAATCTGGATTTTAAAGCCTTCAACTTCCAGATCGGGATGTTCCCTAGCATACTTCATGACCACTTCTTTGACTCTGAAGAAATAGGGCTTCACAAGCACATCTCTGGGGGACCCATGAGGTTTTGAGGGAACTAAGGCCCTGTAAATGTGGTCGATTTCCATATGTATTTTATCAATATCTGGTACAGCAGATTGCATCAAAGAGTAGGTGATAGAAGTGAGATCTTTAACATTTCTGGCAGTCCCTGTATACGGAAATTTACCGCCTGGCATGAATTTCAAGATCATAATTTTAGCGTTAGCTTCCTCTAGTTGATCTTGAAGATCAGTGATCATGGAGGAATTTTGCACCACTCTGGACAGCATCATAAACTTTAGACTCAGTGCTGTCCAGGAGACATCCCAGTGCCTGGGAATCTTGTTTCAGATAAGAGGTTCATTTTGTGGTAGCTTTTGCTAATTCCCTCTGCAGCATGTCTGCAAAGTGGGCAAGAAGGATAGTGCCAGGAGAGCATGGTAATGGTGCAGGTAAAGGAGCTGGGGACCCCTCAGGACTGTCAGCTTCTGAATCCTAGCCACTGGTTTGACTGAGGAAGATGTCTGCTATGTCCCTGTCCAGAGCAGAGGAAGTGTGGAAAGCATGGCCTGGAGATTGTATAGAGGCTTGTGAAGGGGATCTGGCAGGGCTGGAATGAGTATAGGAAAGGTAAGCTGGCTCACCTGAAGATGAAGGGGTTTAGGGAGAGTCTATGTCACGTGCCTCTGAGCCAGGGGGCTTCAGTTTATCTCTCTGTGGCTGTGGCTGTCCCTTCCCTGTGGTTGCCATCTTGAATCCCTTCCCGGATACACGAGGCGGGTGGTGGGGACTGTTATAGGTTTTCCCCGCTGACTGGGATGACATGGAGCGGGTCTCTGTGTTGCGTACCTGCCGCCCCAACACAGTACTGGAGCGAGAGGGAGAAGAGGGCCGCTAATTAAGGCTGTATGTGCCAAGAGTGTGTGGAACAGTTCAGGCTTACATCCACTCCGGCTCTCCCCTCAAGTCATTTTAAATGGGATTAGACTCAGTCACTACAGGCACTACATTTAAAGGAATTTTTTCATTTTCATTGTTGCACTTTAGGTATAATTAAAATCACTGCTCCTGAAAAAACATTTGTTTAAAACATTTTTTTTATTGATACTTGTCCCCCAGGGCAGTACTCAGACCCCCATACCCCTTTTATTGCCAATTACTTGCATATAAGCCCTCAAAATGGGTACTTTTGTTTTTAGACTTTTGTTTATAGACTTCAATGGGGCTCGCCATTCGGGTTAGAACATTTCCCCTGTTCGGGAGTTCTGCTGCAAACCAGACAGGGGGTGTTCGGCCCAAGTCTAGTGTAAACATTTTTAAAACCTTGCTTATGTGTCTATAATTATTCATTCACAAGGTGGCAGCCATAGTTGCTGATTGTGTGTGTATTATGGAAAAATGTTACACATACTTACCATCATTTTCCTTCCCTGGTTCCTCCTCATGTCAGCCTACAAGCTATGTCCCCACTGACCCCTCCAGGACAACCTTCTTAAAAGCCTATAAAGGATGGCCCTCTCTCCTCAGCTTGTGTTCCTGGTGAATCTGAGACCTCGCAACGGCCATCTTGGGGGTTAGAAATCCAAAGCTAACATGGGGAAGAATCTATCTGGATAACATGATTGTGCAGAATGTTGCTTAAATGGGGCTTGTAGTAGGATATCGTTGAGATAGTAAAATATTCTGACACTCTTGAGCCTGAGAGTTGCAATGGTAGCCGACAACATCTTTGAAAGGAGTGGAGCAGAGGCCAAAAGAAAGGCAACAGAATTGGAAAGGTGCTCCCTCTACTGCGAATCTTAGAAAACGATTCACTGGATCTATAGTATTATGGAGATAAACATCTACCAGGTCGATTGAGGCCATACAGTCTCTCTTCCACCACCGAGATGATGGCGACTCCATTTTGAAGGGAGAAACCTTCATTAAGGTATTTAAAAACTTTAGATCTAGAATTGGTCTAAAGGGCTCCTGATGACTTTGTGACTAGAAAAAGAGGAGAATATATGCCTTTGTCCGCATTCCCATGCCGGAACCAGACAAATAGCTTGTAATCTCAGCTATTCCATTATTTATTTTTGCAAACAATGACATTTTTTGGGACACCAGAGTCTCCATGAAGGCAGTCTGAGGTGGTCTCTTGCTGAATTCTAGTCAGTGGGCTTACATGCCTGATTGGTCTTAATCTTGGTCCCCCTTGCAAAGTTAGAGCTACTTACTTTCCACTGGTGAAAAAAGAGACACACTGGCCTGTTTAAACTGGTCTCCTTAAAGCCATTCTTTGTTCTTCTGGAAGGATGAAATGTCTGGTGTTGTCTCTTTCTTTCCTGAGTAAAAAGGCCAGACTTGCCTCCTTAGACTCCCTGTATTGCAGCCTCCAGAGGCCTAGCAAAAAGCAACTTGTTGTCATAAGCTAATGAGAACAGGCTGTGTTTGGAGGCGTTATCTGCAGCTCAATGCTTCAACCATAACACCCTTCATACTTTCACTGAATGGCCATAAGCCTAGCTGTAATTTTTACCTGACCAATACCTGCTTCAGCCAAAAAATCCAAACACCATCTTGATTAAATGTAGGGGCGAAGAATCCCTACCTCTCAACACTTCCCGACACCCCGGACCCCAGATCCGAGACCCAAACTTTAAGGGCTGCTGCAAATTAGGTTAAGGCTGTTGCCTTACACGCTGCTCTTGCCATTGTGTATTGTCTTCTCAAATCAGTATCTACTTTCCTGTCCATCGGATCTTTGATGAAGACTGAATCCTCCTGCTGAAGCATTTTATGGTGGGCCAATCTTTGCAGGGATGCCTTCACCCTAGGCAGTGTGTCCCACAAAGCCGCATCTTTAGCACTAAAACAGTACAAATTTGAAGCTCTGTTGTAAATGTCTGGTTTTGCCCATTCTTCTTCCAAAATCTCTTGTATTTCAAAAATAAAAGGAAAAGAGGGCATGGACTTCTAAAGGTCAGGATAATATTTCCGTTGCTTTTTAGGCAGAGAAGCATCCTTCTGCCATCTCATCGCATCTTTTACTGCATCCACCAGGACGCAGGAACTGGGGAAAAATTTACTGAATGAGCCCCTGGATCCTCATCTGAATCTAACAGATAGACATCACTGTCAGGTTGAAACTGATTTGTAGCAGCCACCCAGTTAGAATAGTCCAGGAATGATGAAATCGCCTGGTCTCTGTGAGAAGTCTTTCTTAACGCACACTTCATCCCTTCTTTCACCGCAAACTTAATGTATTTTTTTTACCTTCCACGCGTCGGCTACTAAGTTGCTTGCCACATCTTTAAGACAGCTTGCACAAAGTTGTTTTCCTGACGGTGCCTGACTAGAGCAATTCCAACACATTCATCTGCGGAATATCTGAGGACGAAATAATTATCCCGCTTGGTGTTTTGATACTTTGTGATTCACCCCTGGTGACAAAGACCTGGAATGAGCTCTGTCTGCATGTTTACTCTTTCTTGTAACCTTGCGGTGAAGCAATCTTCCACGTGTAAACAATGACTTGTAGGTGAAACTTCCACAACGCTTTGCGGACGATTCACACTGGGGTTCCCCCTCCATATATATATAGATTTCTTTTAATAAATAAAAGTAAAAGAAGGAAAAAAAAATCACCCAACAGTACCTTGAGTCAGTGCACCTCGCTGGTGGCAAGAGGGAGGCAGCACTGAACATTGGGCACTTAAAGATCCAGACACATAGGGTTTCAATTGACACACTGTAAGCATGGCTTGCTCCCACAGGGACCCTTGCCCCTCTACATCTGTACTTACCGAGGCAGGGCAGTAAAGGAAGAGGAGGCAGCAGCAGTGTGACAGGGAGAGAGCAGATTTAGACCTCACATACAGCAGGCTCCAACAGCCCACTGAAAAGGAGGAACCCTCCAATGACCAGTCGGTGTCCCTCCAGCTCCGTGGCCTGAGAGGTGTTCTTGTTCCTCTGCGCCATGATGGGAGAGCTGGATGCAGACTGGCCGACAGGCAAGCCAGAGGGCATTGTGTAAATAAGGTGAAGGAGAGCTGAACCCTCTAAAACAAGAAACTGCCAGCCCTATCACAGTTATTTAAACTGCCAATACCCAACTCCAGAAGCCAGGCTTTTAGCCGGTATGAATAGAGTTTTAAGGCAGTTATCCATACTGCATTTTCCAAGTCCCTGCACCAAGGGTACCCACACAACTAGGGGGAGATTTACAGCCCTAAATTTGGGTCAAGGACAAAAAACCCACTAAAAACATTTTACTCCATGTAAACCTGATATTGTAGCACAACATTTAAAGCAGAAGTCAAGCTAGATATAAAAGACACAGATTAATGCAGCTCTGTATTTATTACTACATCAGTATTTTTTCTTTTAATGTAAACAGTGTAAATTCCTGAATTTGACTTGATTTTAGCCTTTTGCAGTACTTGTACACCTAAGCTCAGACTGGAAGAGAAAGAAACCGCTTAAAAAGCCAATCAGTTAATGTGTTGATACATAGCATGCTGATAGGAGAAGAAAGCAGAAATCTATGTGAGGGCACGTTTATGACAGCCTGGGCTCAGAGAAAATGGGTTGAATGATGCAGACTATCAT
Source organism: Pelophylax lessonae (assembly GCF_965119305.1). NCBI lineage: Eukaryota > Metazoa > Chordata > Amphibia > Anura > Ranidae > Pelophylax > Pelophylax lessonae. The sequence continues at coordinate 98,205,601 of NC_138773.1, forward strand.
TCAACATGGAAGGCTCTAAGCCACAGTTGTCATACACAAGGCCCACGGGCCGAATGCGGCCCGCCAGGCCATTTCATGTGGCCCTCACACCTCTCCTGCCATGGCACCTCCCCCCCTAGTCTCGCCCCATGTTGTCTCAGCAGTTGGCAGCAGAGAGGATGACAGAACTCCTCCACCAGATCCTGCACTTCACTGTGCAGCCGTGGAGGCACTGGTCTCTGCCACCCTCTTCCCCATCTCAGGAGTTGGCAGCAGAAAGGAGGACAGAACTTTCTACAGATCCTACTCCTCTGTGTACAGCTGCAGCACCCCCTTTGTCTCCGCATTCCCCTGGTCTTGACATTCAGCAGATTCTGGCAAGTTGACTGCAGCCCTCCTCTGGTCCTCTTCCAGACTCTGCACTTTCTGCTTCGCAACCCCTTCCCCGTCTTCTCCCAGGCAGAAGCACAAGATAAGAGGGGTGTACTATCATTTAAAGGGGGGGGGGCTCTTGAAATCTGCTGTGGGGAGTGCTCTGGACATCTAGTCTTACAGATATAACTGGTCCTTTGAAGGCAACCATAATACTGATGTGGCCCACGATGAAACTGAGTTTTAAACCCCTGATCTAAGCACTAGCCAGTCTTCACCAGAGCTGCTGATGGTGGAGATGGGTTTCACTGTGAGCTAATGCCAGGTCGCAGCTTTCTGGATTGCCCCACCAGGAATATAGCAACCGAGGGTCAACTAGCGGATGAAGCAGAAAGGGAACAAGTAGAAGTGATGTCAATGAAAAAGTGAAAATATTGGTAAGATGTAGTAAATGGCTTTGAGCAGGCAGAAGCATTGTCAATGAACAAAGCAATGGTCAGTAATGAGTGGTAGCGAAGATAAGGACAACGGCAAGAATACAAGGAGCAATATATCAGCTCGAGAGAGCACAATAATCTGGCAAAGAGGAAGTGCAGAGACATGACTTAAATAGGAAGTTCATGGGAGGACCAAAGAGTTCAAGCTTCAACAGAGACAAGGCAAAAAGCAGGAATGACCATAGGACCAGACAGGGAGATGTCCAGATTTTTAGGTAGCATGGTGAGAAGAGGCACAGCCAGAAACTGCAGAGCTCCCAGGTTCATATTTCAAGCCCTGGTGATGTTGGCCCCCCAAAAATGCATTGGATTTCATCAACACACTGCATTGCTTCTCCAGGTGAGTGACCACTGGTAATTCCTAGTTTCACAGTTCACAGTCCCTCCAATTGGGTGCCAGCCCATCTTGCATGCTGCTCAGCAACAGTCCACTTTATGGACTGAAGATGCAAAGAAGATCTGGGTGGCTGCACACTAACAGTCCACTTTATTCAGCATTAACATTAAAATTAAATGACCGGGGATATACAGTATATACAGTGAGGGACAATCAGGTAGACGTGTTTCATGCTACAATAGATGCCTATTAATTACCCAGTGGACCCATGCCCCAAATGCTATTTTTAAAGCCTAATGACAGCTGTCTCCCATCACAGGCAATGGGTCCACCTCCTACTGCATTGAGCCAGGTCTAAAGTAAAACCGGCTCTAAAATCCTGGTACAAATTTGGCAAACCCATACCGTGGGTTGGATCCAACCAGCATTCAGCTCCACAAAAGTGCATTAGCCAGAAACATAGGGATTAACGCATTGCAGTGTTTAAGATATTAAAAAAAAAATAAAAGCTCTAACCCACACCTCAACAACAAAATCAACAACAAAACATTCCTCAGGACAGTGCTATAATATCCTTAAAGGAGTTGTAAAGGCAGAAGTTTTTTTTTTTTATCTTAATGCATTCTATCCATTAAGACAGCCAATCCTGAGAGACAGGGGGTGGGGCCTGGTCACAGCTCCTTATCTGAATGGACACAGGGAGTTGTGACTCAGCTTGGGTGCCCCCCCAGCAAGCTGCTTGCGGTGGGGGCACTCAAGAGAAGGGAGGGGCTAGGAGCACAGAAGAGGGACCAGAGAAGAGAAGGATCCAAGCCACTCTATGCAAAACCAACTGCACAGAGTAGGTAAGTATAACATGTTTGTTTTTTGTTTTTTTGCTTTTTTTTTTTTTTTTAAACAAGACGTTACAATCACTTTAATCAAATCTTAATCTTGCATTTGGATTCTATATTCATTTTATGTTTGGAATAAATGTTTTTTGAACATGAACCTTTCAGTGTGGCACTTTGATTCCAGGTCCAAACAAGTGAATAAATAAATAACTAAATAAACCCTTCCGTATTCTTTCCAAATCTAAAAAAAAAAAGGTTTTGCTATACGTAAACTTTACAAGCAGCGAAAACTTTGGTGTACATCTTAGTCGTTTACTGTATGTTTTATTCACTGAGCTTATTGGTTATGGCAATATTGGGTGTGCATGTTAGCAAACCAAATGTCAGGTTCATCACTGCTGACTTTTTGCTTTGTATTATAGTTGTGTTATTGTATTAAGAGATCTATTTTTCTAAACCTCAGATCACACCCTTTCCACATTTGGTCTATGAAATAGGGGCACTTCCGGCTGTGTCTAAATAACATATCCCTTTAGTCTTACCAAGGCTCCCAATCATTGCACATTTTATCACATGTTGGTTGCAACAGGACTGAACCCATCAGACTAGAAGTAGATAGGTAATTACCATTTAACCACTTCAATATAGGGCACTTTCACCCCCTTCCTGCCAAGGCCAATTTTCAGCTTTTAGCGCTGTTGCATTTTGAATGACAATTGCGCGGTCATGCATCACTGTACCTAAACCAAATTTATTTCATTTTTTCCCACAAATAGAGCTTTCTTTTGGTGGTATTTGATCACCGCAAGGTTTTTTCTTTTTTGCTAAACAAATAAAAAAAAGACTGAAAAGTTTGAAAAAAAAAAAGTTTTTTTGTTTATGTTATACAATTTTGTTAATAGAAGAGAATACATTTTTTCCTGCACTGATGAGCACTGATGAGGCTGCACTGACAGGCACTGATGAGGAGGCACTGATGGGGTGGAACTGATGGGGTGGCACTAATATGCGGCACTGCTAGACAGCACTGATAGGCAGCACTGATGGGCATTGATATGTGGCACTGATAGGTAGCACTGATATGCAACATTGGTGGGCACTGATAGGCGGCATTGCTGGGCACTGATAGGTGGTATTGATGGGCACTGATGGGCACTGATAGGTGGCACTGATGGGAACTGATAGGCGGAACTGATCGGCACTGATGGACGCCACTAATGGGCACTGATAGGCGGCACTGGTGGGTGGGCAATAATGGGCACTGGTGGGCGGCACTGATAGATGGCAATGATGGGCACTGGTGGGCAGCACTGATCGGGAGGGCACTGGCGGGCAGCACTGATGGGGAGGGCACTGGCAGGCTCCCTGAGCTCTGATGGCCATCCCTTGTGGCCATGGTGGGCATCCCTGGGGTCATGGGTGAGCATGCCTGGGGTCATGGGTGGGCATCTCAGGTGGTTCTAGTGGCACCCCCCGAGGGTCTGCATTGGTAATCAATGAGCTGCTTACCAGTGCAGACCTCCCTCTGTCAGGAGAGCCGCAGATCGACTCTCCTCTACTCGTGCCTGTCAGGCACGAACTAAGGACAGCCGATCAACGGCTCTTCCTGGATACTATGTGACCAGCTGGGATTGGACACATCTGGTCACATGGTAAAGAGCCTATGTCAGTAGGCTCTTTACCGAGATCGGAGATGCGGTGTGTCAGAGTGACACCTCGCATCACCGATCGCTGCTCTGACATCATATGACGTCCGGTCAGGATAATGCAACCACTTTCCCGCTGTCAATCGCCTATAGGGCGGGCAGGAAGTGGTTAACCACTTGCCGACTGCCTAACGACGATTTAGTAGTAGTACTACGTCGCTAGCCTGTGAGGCTCTAGGGAGCGAGCATGCTCCGCTGGAGGCGCGCTCCCGCTCGCTCACGGACCCCCCCGCACGTGTGAGCGGCGGACCCGATGTCCGCCGGTCACTCCCAATCGTCGATTACACCTGGAGAAAGGCAGGCGGCTAATGTAAACAAAGCCGCCTGTCATTCTCCCCTGTGTAACAGCACAGATCATACGGTCCTGCTATGTAGGACTGTAGATCTCTGCTGTTACATCACAAGCCACATCCAATCACAGTTAGAAGCACACCCCTAGGGACACACTTAACCCCTCCTTCTCAAATAAAGTTAAGCCCTTCCCTGCCAGTGTCATTTTTACAGTAACAGTGCATATGTATAGCACTGATTACTGTAGTAATGTCAATGGTACCCCCAAAAGTGTCAAAAATGTCAGTCAAGGGTCTGATCTGTCTGCTGCAATGTCGCAGTCCCGCAAAAAAAAAATCGCAGATCGCCGCCATTACTCGTTAAAACAAAAAAACAATAAAAATGACAAAAATCTTTCCCTTAGTTAGTAAACGCAATAACTTTTGCGCAAACCAATCAAAATACGCTTTTTGTGATTTTTTTTACCAAACAGATGTAGCAGAAAACAAATTGGCCTAAAATGTTAAAAAAAAATAGATTTTTAAATTTTTTTGGGGGGGAATTTCTTATAAAAAAAATGTGAAAAATATTGTTATTTTTGCAAAATTGTCACTCTTTTTTTGTTTATAGCGCATGATCAAAAAAAATCGCACAGGTGATCAAATACCACCAAAAGAAAGCTCTGTTTGTGGGAAAAAAAGGACGTCAATTTCATTTGGGTACATCATCGCACGACTGCGCAATTGTCCGTTAAAGTCACGCAGTGCTAAATCGCAAAATAGGACCTGGTCAGGAAGGGGGTAAAATCTTCCGGGGCTTAAGTGGTAAAAGGGCAACTCCACTTTTTTTGAGAAAAAATCAGTTGCCTTTGGGTGGTCGATGTACATTGCAGGGATGTTAGGAAACTTTGCAGCTGATTTCTACTTTTTTCTTGCTTTTAAAAAATAGTGATTTTGCAGACTAAATTTGAATGGGAGGGTTTGGGTTATTATAATCACCTGGTGCACTCTGTGTTCTAATGAGAAAAACTGCAAGGTCTGCCTTAATTTTTGGAAATATCTCACCAAAACTAAAATTCCTGTTTCAGAGTTTGCCCAAAATCTGATTTGTATCTTAGTGCAGACTTTTGGGGAAATCAGTGAGCTAATCAAACAAGAAGGAAAATACATTTCTATGGGTGTTCTGGGTGTTGTCCAGAACACCATTAGGTTGCCATATTGCATTAAATGTTACAATTAAAAAAAAAAAAAGGAAGGCAATTTTTTAAGACAATGAATTACAACATGGCTTGTGTAGCAATTGTATATGCTTTATCTTTTATATTTGATATATTTTTTTTCCTTTACCCTTTAAGCCCCTAAAAATGCATTTATCTGTTTCTAAAGTCGTGGCAACATATCACAAGATCAACTACATTTTCTTCTGTAGGTTGTCTTAGACTTCAGTACACACCCAGAGCTTTAACTATGGATGTATTTTTTGTATATGGTCTCTTCCCAGTAACATGTCATTGCACTTTAGTTTGTTTTGTTTGGAGAGTCTTTTTTGGTGCATTCTTGTGGGTGAAGGAAGTTAGGATATGGGTGGTTGTGGTTGAGATCTCTTTTAACTTTAGATGGCAATTTGAAAGGAAAAGGGAAATCCCACAGTGATTTAATTTGACAATATGAACCACAATCCAAACAAATGAAAACCGCAGAAGATCAGAGGCAATGGACGTCATTTAAAAACAAAACAAAACAAAAAAAAACGGGTGAGCACTAAGTTCTCATTTAAATTGGTTATGCAAAGGAACAATGCAAGCTGAGAACATATGCCCTGTAATTCATACTGTATGTATGGAGCATATGGGGAATGTAAAGACACCCGACTGGAAGATAGAAAAAAAATATTTGGCAGGTTTAGTCTATAATCTCTACAAAGCAGTGTTGATGTGCAAAGTCCAGCAACTCACGGCACTCACTTAGATTCCCCTTTACTGCCAATAATCAGCAATCTAGCATTGTAGAAGGTATGAATAAAATTCACAAGAAGTATTGACAGCATCTTCTCCACCTCTCCGACTGCACATTCATAGACTTGAATTGGATAATAAGCCTTGCATTGCTACTGCAGTAGTAAAGCTCTATTCCATTTTATGGGGAGACACTGCTGCAGGTCTGGCAGGTGCAGGGGAAGATTTTGGCACTGAGGCTGCAAACACAGGAGGAAGCTGCTGCTGGAAAAAAAAACCCTGGCTAGGGGATGCTTAGATTTGGGTAGGGGGCTAAGTAGGGTGTGTTAGATTTTTTTAAAATGTATTTTGTAGTTGTATTAAAAAATCTAAAGCCTGGTACACATGGGCATTCGATCCACGTGTACAGCTGTCTTGCTGAAAAATCAGCATACGATCAATGGCTGAGAGTCCAGATCACTGTATTCCGGCAAATACAATGTCTCAGTGGGAAAGATCCGTGCATCAATATCGCTTGTGGTAATGCAAGGATCCATCAGATTTTTTTTTGTTCAACCTGCTTGGTGAACAAAAAAAAAAATGTATTAGTGTGCACCCAGCTTTACCCCAACCCTTTTCTTGAGAAAAGTGAGGAAGAGTAAAGCCTAGCACACACGATGAGGTTATTGGACGAATGATTGCCTATTTACTTTTGCATGCTAATCTCATATCAAAAATAAAGAGTTATGAAAATTCTCCTATGATAGAATAAAAATAGTGATGTCATGTGTTCTAGTGTATTTGTATTGTATTTTCGAACGGCAACTGTACTGATTGAATGAAAATCGTACGATCTGGAATCATACGCGAAAACATTTTGTGCTTGTCCAACCAGATAATATCAGATGGAATGTCATGATCGGTTCTTGAAAGCTGTGTGCAAACGATCAGATTATTGTACGATCACTTTGAAAGTGGAATTTTTCATATGATTTTCTGATTGTGTGTATACGGGTCATTAGAATCTTTGTCAAACTTTAATTGCTCTTTTGAGTCCTATGGGAAGATCTCCCCTCAATTCCTCACTTCCTTTTCTAATGGCCGTAACAATATCACTAAAAACATCAAAACTGTACACACCATTTTATGGCTCCACCTGACATCAGTATGTTACATCTGCTGTTGACTTTTTAGTAAAAAAAAAAATTTTGTGCATTCTCTTTGTTCAACTTGCCTGACTTTGGGGCTAGCTCTCACCCCCCCCCCCCCCCCCATTACCCTTTTTCATAAGAATGCTCATATTTGCCACCGAGGACCTATTATTGGATAATAGGATTGTGAGAAAACTTTTAAAATTTCAAACTTGCCAGCATGCTCATTTTAATGAATATTCAGTGGCCATATGGTATGCTCAGTTCAAATTAATTATTTTTGAAAATCCCTTCAGACTAATATTTTTATTAAAACAAATACCTAATTAGCAAAAATCATACCTGAAATAGACTTAACCATCTACATATTTATATGGGAAGCAATGTGGAGTGGGGTAAGGAGTTAGAACACATTCTGATACCCACCCTGCTAAAGTTACACTACAGAATGTTGCTAATTGTCCATGACAGACTCACAGCAGAGGCAGTGCGTAAAGATGCTTTAACCACTTCAATACAGGGCAGTTACTCTCCCTTCCTGCCAAGGCCAATTTTCAGCTTTTAGCACTGTTGCATTTTGAATGACAATTGCGTAGTCATGCAACACTGTACGTAACCCAAATGTATGTAATTTTTCCCCCACAAATAGAGCTTTCTTTTGGTGGTATTTTGCTACACAAATTTAAAAGACCGAAAAGTTTTATAAAAAAAATGTTTTTTTTTGTTTATGTTATACAATTTTGTAAATAGGTATGTTTTTTCCTGCACTGATGAGCAATGATGAGGCCGCACTGACAGGCACTGATGAGGAGGCACTGATGGGGGTGGCACTGATGGGGTGGAACTAATACGCAGCACTGATGGGCACTGATAGGCTGCACTGATATGTAGCACTGATGGGCACTGATATGTGGCACTGATGGGTAGCACTGATATGCAGCACTTATGGGCACTGATAGGTGGCCCTGATGGGCAATGATAGGCAGCACTGATCTGCATTGATGGGTGACACTGATGGGCACTGATAGGTGGCACTGGTGGGCAATAATGGGCACTGGTGGGCAGCACTGATAGATGGCAATGATGGGCACTGGTGGGCAGCACTGATAGATGGCAATGGTGGGCAGCACTGATGGGGAGGGCACTGGCAGGCTCCCTGAGCCCTGATTGCCATCCCTGGAGGCTATAGTGGGCATCCCTGGTAATCATGGATGGGCATCCCTGGTGGCTATGGGTGGGCATCCCTGGTGGCTCTAGTGACACCCCCCCAAAGGGTCTGTGCTGGTAATCAGTGCTCTGATTACCAGCACCAACCCCCCCCCCCTGTCAGGAGAGTCACAGATCGGCTCTCCTCTACTCGTGCCTGTCAGGCACAAACTGAGGAAAGCCGATCAATGGCTCTTCCTATTTACTATGTGACCAGCTGTGATTGGTCCCAGCTGGTCACATGATAAAGAGCCTACGTCAGTAGGCTCTTTACTGAGATCGGAGATGCGGTTTGTCAGAGTGACGGCAGGTCAGGATAATACAACCACCTTCCTGATGTTAATTGCCTATAGGTCGGGCGGAAAGTGGTTAAAGTATATCCAAGGCCTCCATCACATGGGCATATTTCTACATGCACTTGTGCATGGGCCGTGTTTGCCTGCATTACATAGTTACATAGTTACATAGTAGTTGACATAGTAGTCCATCCAGTTCAACCTGTACAGGTGTGTGTCAGTGGCCTGATGATTTCCCAAAACCCTGAATGTTGTGATCTGTGAGATGCACGTCCAAGAGTCTTTTAAAAGTAGCCATACTCCCCGCAGCTACCACCAATTGTGGAAGAGAGTTTCACATTTTCACCGCTCTTACAGTGAAGAACCCCTTACGCAGCTTAAGGTTAAACCACCTCTCCTCTAATCTCATTGTGTGGGCACGTGTCCTCTTGCAATCCTTGTGACTAAATAGTTTCTTACCTATGATGGGATCACCATTGAAGTATTTGTAAATCGCTATCATGTCCCCTCTCAGGCGTCTCCTCTCCAAGGAGAATAAATTAAGCGCTTGTAATCGCTCCTCGTAATTAAGGTCCTCCAATCCCCTAATCAGTTTAGTTGCCCTTCTCTGGACTCTCTCCAGTTGCAGCACATCCCTTCTGAGGATTGGTGACCAGAACTGGACAGAATACTCCAGGTGTGGCCGGACCAGGGTTTTATATAGTGGTAGGATTGTAGCTGTGTCTGCTTCCTTATGCATCCTAATATTCTGCTGGCTTTGACAGCTGCAGCTTGACATTGCATGCTATTAGTCTATCTTCTGCTAAAACCCCCAAATCCTTCTTCATCCTGGATTCCCCCAGAGGTTCGCCCCCCCAGAGCATAATTTGCATTTATGTTTTTTGCCGCCAAGTGCAATACCTTACACTTCTCTACATTAAATCTCATTTGTCACGTAGTTGCCCACTCTGTTATTTTGTTCAGATCATTCTGTAAGATTTTTATATCTTGATGAAAAGTTATTGCCCTACATATCTTTGTGTCATCCGTGAAAATTGAGATTGAGCTACTGATTCCGTCCTCTATGTTATTGACAAATAAATTGAACAAAATTGGTCCCAGGACTTAGCCCTGGGGGACCCCACTTACCACTGCAGACCAGTCTAAGTACACGTTATTTATCACCACCCTTTGGACATGCCCATGTAACTATTTTCTTTCTCTCTAAGAACAAACCTTGAAGTCGATGCCTGCAGACCTTAGTTTGTAGATCAAACGTTTGTGGGGAACTGTGTCGAATGCCTTAGCAAAATCCAGATACACCACATCCACAGGTCTCCCCCTATCTAACTCACAGCTCACCTCCTCGTAAAAAGTTAACTGATTGGTTTGGCAAGAACTTCCTTTTGTGAACCCGTGCTGCTGATTACTGCTGATTATACTGTTGATCTTAGCAAATTCTTGGATATAGTCCCTTATCAACCATTCCAATACCTTACATACAATTGATGTCAAGCAGACCGGTCTATAGTTTACCGGAATATCCCTTCTCCCTTTTTTAAACATTGATATCACATTAGCTTTTCTCCTGTCACCTGGTCCTGTCAATATACTGTCTGTGAAGATTAGGTACAACGGTCTAGAAATAACCCTACTGAGTTCCTTGAGTACTCTCGGGTGAAAGCCATCCAGTCCTGGTGATTTATTAGTGTTAATGTTATCAAGTCTTTCCTTGATTTCGCCCTCTGATAGCCACTGTGGCAAGTCTTGTGATGTTGTGCTAACCAGACAGTCCTGGTCTGTATACCCCTCCTTTTCCTGTATAAAAACCGAGGAGAAGGAAGTATTTAGCACAGTTGCCTTCTCTGTGTCCTCTGTAACCATCATCCCATCATTGTTAATTATGTGTGCAATGTGCTCTGGCCTCACTTTTTTGCTATTAATGTATTAAAGAACTTCTTAGGTTTTTTTTTTTTAATCTCCTCTGCTATGTGTCTCTCAAAGTCATTTTTAGCTGTCTTGATTCAGTTTTTACATTTCTTGTTAGATTCCTTGTATTGGTGGAAAGCCAATAATATCCTCTCCGTTTTATATTTCCTGAAGGCCATTTTTTTCGCTCTAATAAGCATTTTTACATTACGGTTTAGCCACCCTGGTTTGACCTTGGCTCTTCTAAATTTTTTTCCCATTGGAATGCACTGTGCGATACTTTTGTTTAATATGTTCCTAAAGCATTCCCATTTTTCCTCTGTGTTCAAAGATCCTAGGGTTAGGTCCCATTGGGATGGTATTGTATTGTTCTGTGCATCCAGTGCAGGCAAGTCCTATTCATGTCAATGGGTATACAGTGGTTGCCCAGACACAGCCGCTGCTCCGAACTTCACAGCTGTGGGGTGCGTACAGGTCCCTTAATGCAGGCAGTGTACACCTGCACACACCCACACTCATATAAATGTTAGATTGGGAGCAGCAGCTGGGTCCATGCAGCGGCTGCATCCCAATTGACACAAATGGGACTGCCTAAACTAGGATTCATGGAACACCTGTGCATCCCCGTGCAGACAAACACGGTCCTTATAAGAATGTATGCTTGGGTACGCCCCATGTGAAGGAGGTCTAAAGCAAAAATGTTTTACTTTTGGAATAAGTTAGCCTCAGGCTTTCTTTGCCATATTCATCCCACTTGGGAGATTTCCCTTAATTTCCTGTTTTTGTAGACATAAAAAATATAATTATATTTTATTACAGATCTGCAAGCTTCCCTTGGGGTTTCTGAATTTTCAGTTGTCTCTTTCCCTATTGGGACTCGATTATCATGGGACTGTGCCACTACACCATTATCATTATTGTTTTTAACGGTCACTTATAGGCTTGTAGCTTTACACTTCTCTTTGAGTTTTTAAGTGTTTATATCATTGCGTTGCATTGCTTTGCAAAATTTTTCATTTTCATATATATTTATATATATAATTTTTCATATAGCTATTTTATTCTGACGTCTTATTCTGACTTTAAGTTAGGTTCTTCTTATGCTCTGAATGAAAAGTGATACTCGAAACATGTCGGGAAGGCGGGAAGGATCAACAAATCAAATATTATGATTACTGCCACCTGCTGACTGGGATTTTTTCTGGCATTTTTTGGTTAAAAATTTAAATCAGTATTTTTTTCTACAAAAACACCTTTACAGGTTACCTGCTTAGAGGTTACCAACTTAGAGTTACAGAGGAGGTCTAGTGCTAGAATTATTGCTCTTGTTCTAACGTTTGTGGCGATATCTCAAATGTGTTGTGCGAATATCATTTACATATGTGTGTGTGTGACTTACATATGCATTTGTGTTCGCTTCTGCAGACAAGCACGGAGGGATGGGGCTCTTTAAGTTTTTTTTTCCTATTTATTTAACTTTTTATTTTTGCACTGTCCCTTTAATTTTTTATTTTTTTGATCACTTTTATTCCTATTACAAGGAATGTAAACATCCCTTGTAATATAAATAAGGATGACAGGTCTTATTTATGGAGAGATCTGGGGGACAAAAATACTCCAAATCTCTTCTTTACCTTTAAAAGCAAAGGATATTTTTTATTTTATCTTTTGTTTAAAAAAAAATAATTAAATTCCATCCTGGACTGGAAGTGACTTCATGACTTTGCTCCGGTCCTCCAAGGCCATAGAGGCGATCAAAGAGTATATACTGTTTAAACGCTTATGGGAGCAGCTAGCCGGTGGAAGGGGGCATCCCCTTCTGCTGCTTCGGACATGAGAAAGCTGACTGTCGGTTGTAAAAAGCAATGCCGGGGTTATTGCTGATATCCCGGTAAACCACTACCAAACCGCAACATATACAGTATATACATATTGTGGCCGGCCGGCAAGTGGTAACTTAACCACTTTACCACCGGAGGATTTTGCTGTCTTCCGTCCAGGCCACTTTTTGCGATTCGGCGCTGTGCGACTTTAACTGACAATAGCGTGGTCGTGCGACGTCGTACCCAAACGAAATTTACGTCCTTTTTTTCCCACAAACAGAGCTTTCTTTTGGTGGTATTTGATCACCTGTGCGATTTTTACTTTTTGCGCTATAAACAAAAAAAGAGCGTTTATTTTGAAAAAATAACAATATTTTTAACATTTTTTTATATGAAGTTCCCCCCCCAAAAAAATGTAAAAAATAAAAATTTTTTAAAATTTTTGGCCAATTTGTTTTCTGCTACATATGTTTGGTAAAAAAAATTGCAATAAGCTTATTTGGATTGGTTTGCGCAAAAGTTATTGCGTTTACTATCTAAGGGAAAGATTTCTGTCATTTTTGGTGTTTTTTTTTTTAACGCGTAATGGCGGTGATCTGCGATTTTTTTTGCGGGACAGATCGGACCCTTGACTGACATTTTTGACACTTTTGGGGGTACCAGTGACATTACTGCAGTAATCAGTGCTATATATATGCACTGTTACTGTAAAAATGACACTGGCAGTGAAGGGGTTAATTTAATTGGAGAGGGAGGGGTTAATGTATGCCTGGTGCTTACTGACATGTGGGGGGGGGGAGGTGACTTTGTGAGACAGGGACAGATCGGATGTCCCGACTCCCGCTGTGAATGAAAACAGTGGGAGCGCGCCTCCGGCGGCGCGCGAGCGCCGCCTACAGGGGGAGGAGTCCAGTGACGTAGACCTACGGGATCGTGCCACTTTGCCGCAGTACGCTCAATGTGAGCGGTGGGCAAGTGGTTAATGTCAGCAGTCTGTGATAGTGAGCCCTTGTAGTTTCCTAACTCGGGGTTCCCCAGGGCACGGAGTCTAAGACCCAGCCTCCTTCTTCACCAGGGCCTCTGATGGTGGAGATGGCCTTGCAGCAAACTGGAACCTGGTCGTGCCTCCCAGGTATGCCCAGCTGAGAATGCTGAGACGAGTACAGAGTACAACAACAGGAGACTGAAGGGAAAACTAGGAAACAAGCTGAGATCAGGGCAGGCAGCAAACAAGCATAGACAATATACAAAGCTGGGATCGGTACATGGGTAGTCAGACAGGATACACAAGTAATAAGCAGACAGGAGCTCAGAGAACTGAAATTTGCTCAGGCAAGGAGCACTGCACTACACACATGTATATACAGGGTTATAAACATCCGACTTATAAAAGACTCCAACTTACAAATGGAGGGAGACAACAGAAAGTGAGTGGAAATCTACCCCTAGGAAGGGAAATTCACTCATGTAAGAGTTATCATAGGAAAAAAGGTGTCCGCTCTGAAGCTTTTTTTACCAATCCTTGCTTCCACAACAACCCAAAATTTTAAAAATCCATTTGCCACAGGGACAGAAAGAGAGGTGAAATCTTCTGAACAGGGGCACAGACAGCAAAACAATTGTTACAGGGGTGTTAACCCTTCCCTATGCTATCCAAACAGCTTAAAAATAATTTTTCAGGCTGTAGCTACACTTAACAAATTTACCTGTTCCGTCTTACAAACAAATTCAACTTAAGAACAAATCTACAGACCCTATCTTGTTTGTAACCCGGGGATCGCCTGTAAAGGGAAGCAAACAGATAGGAGACCCAGGAAGTAATAGAAAGGAAAGGATATAAGCCCACAGGTGAACAGTGAAGCCAAACAACACATGAGAAGTCACAAATTTTGCAGAACACTGCAGCAAGGAGGTAAGAATTTCACAAAGAGAAATCTGCAGGCTAGACCATGACACTTAAGACTTTGTGTGGGGTTGTTTTGTCTCCCCATACCAACATTTGAGGTTTTAATGATGTTTTATCTGTTGAAATAGAGATGCAATAAATAGTTTTTGCATACATTTGAAGTTGTTGATTTTATTCAGTGCCAGAAAGTCCCATACACCCATGACCCATGTCAAATTCCTAACTGAATTGTTTATTCCTGTATGACCCTACAAACTCAAAATAAAGAATTTGCAAATACAGAGGCTAAATCTTCCCAGTGGGGTCAAAAGCTGAAAAAAAAAAGATTTGGCTATATACTGTATACACTTTACCTTTAATACAGGTTATCCAGGGATTTATACCAAAAGGAGAAATACAAAGTGCATGTTTTATACATTTGCTACTGATTTTATCCTCAGAATAGTTCTCTTTTAAATATCTTCGTACAGTATAATCTAATTTCCAGAATAATGTTAGGATATTCATGTGAATATTTCAACTTTTGGTGCATATCTAATATCAATTTAATACAGCTCACTTATAAATACTGTCTTTGTGCCAAATAGGAAAATGTTAACTTTGGACACAGTGGCCTCTTTGTTGGCAAATGAGCAATGCAGAAGTTTGACTGATGGATGAACGAGATGGGGCATGCACGGAGGCCGAGAGGAAAGTGAAAGACCCAAGAGGTGGCATTTTTCATAGATGACAACTTCATATCTTTCTTCAGAGACAGAATCTCAATCCTTCTGTCACCCTCTTATTAAACCTACAGGAAAGAGGAAGCATATTGTCTGCGGGCATAATCTATGGACTCTTTAGTGTCTTAAATCAACAGTCCCGCCTAATTTCCACAGGGAACGCACTTCCCATGGTCTTGGCTTTCTCTTTTTCTTTTTTGGTGTTGGCCCAATTCATCTTTGTTCTCATCCATAAAAGCTGTTTATTTTACTTTCCATTTTCCTGTTTGAAGTATTGCTTTACTTATCACAGAGCTGCTGGCAATTAAAACACACTTTCATCATTGTGGTTTTCAGCTGAGTGTAGCTGTGACTTTCATAAATCTGTTCTGCTCTTGCCTGGCTCTCGAAGATCATGTTAGCGATCCCCATCATTGACTCTCCAGTCAATACAATAAACTGTGTGAGTGCTTTTTTTATGCTTTCTTTATACACTGTTATATACTTTGGTAGTAACTGTTGATGTGAAAGACTTGTGAAACCAATGAAAGGTGGATCACAAACTTACATTAAATTCTCAGTCTACATTGCTTTCCAAGACGCTGCCAAGAAAATCCTTTAGGTCCCTAACTCTTTTTTGGGCTTTTTTTCAGGTACCACCGCCATGTCCATTCAAGTGGCAGCTGGTGCTCCATGAGCCAGGGAGGGCGGCAGGTGGACCACATCATACCCCCCCCTGGACCACACCAGCTCGCCAGCTCACACACCACCCCCCCACCCCCCATCGCCGGCTCACTTACA
Source organism: Pelophylax lessonae (assembly GCF_965119305.1). NCBI lineage: Eukaryota > Metazoa > Chordata > Amphibia > Anura > Ranidae > Pelophylax > Pelophylax lessonae. The sequence goes on from NC_138773.1 coordinate 98,221,320, forward strand.
TTAAAGCACTAAAGGTGCCCTGGAACACTCCTGCCTGGCCCCATTAGAAGCCTCCCATCAGCTTCATCTCCAGCGGTGGGGGCTTCCCCTGGCAGTGACGATGGTGGCTTCCCTGGCGTCTCCTCCTCCTCATTGGCCAATAGCATGGCCTCTCCTTTTGGCCAATCGGCAAACGGGTCTCATGACCTACTTCTTGACTGGCCAGGAGGAGGATCCATGTGACAATAGCGAATTTTCATTTGCTATTGTCACACAACTGGGTGGCTCGGGGGCAGTGCTCTGCGTCCCGAGCCCACCCTTTTTTTTAGCCTGTGAGAGCCTCTGGCTCTAATCACATGGTAAAAAAAAAATCCTCATTGAACTCCATGCGTCCGACACCCCGCATGTAGATTAGGGGGCCGGATGCATGGATAGGGGGGGCGGTGCCCCTGCGTCCCATATACACCAGCCGCCACTGGTCCATTCCACTATTCCCCAAGTTTGTTTTTCCCATCTCATTGCAGCTTTCTTATATGCTTTAACTTGCAAACATGGTGTTTTTGCGAGGAGAGTTACATTTTGCTAAACGTCCAAGCTTCTTATTAATCCTGTATATTGTTTTTCCATGGCAGTTGATTTGTTCAAACAGGAGTTTGTTCTTCACAATTCATTCATTTATTTAACCAATTACCGACTGCCCCACGCAGATTTACTGCGGCAGGGCGGCTCGGCTGAGCAAAATCACGTAGATCTACATGTTTATGTGCTCGCGGTCTCAGCGGCGCACACGCTCCCACTGTGATTAGACACAGTGGAAGACAGCTTGCAGGAGAAGCGGTGTGATCGCTGCCAGCCTCCCGTGCTTGTCAGAGGAACTGACAGAAGACCCGTCTGCTTATGTAAACAAAGCAGGTGAGTCTTCTCTCACACAGGCAGAGAGAGATCAGGAATTTCAGCTAAGCTGAAACCCCGATCTCTCTGTGCCTGTCACAGAGCCCTTCTCCCCCCACAGTCAGTAAGCACAGTTAAGCATACATTAACCCCTTTGATCACCCCCAGTGTTAACCCCTTCCCTGCCAGTGTCATTTATACAGTAACAGTGCATATTATTTAGCACTGATTACTGTATTAATGTCACCGGTCCCCAAAAAGTGTCAAAAATGTAATTTAGGGGTCCGATCTGTCCGCCGCAATCTCGCAGTCCCGCTAAAAATCGGTGATTGCCGCCATTACTAATAAAAAATAAATAAATAATAAAAATCCAAAAGTCTATCCTCTAGTTTGTAAATGCTATAACTTTTGCGCAAACCAATTATAATATGCTTTTTGGGATTGTTTTAACCAAATAAACATGTAGCAGAATACTAATTGGCCTAAACTGTTAAAAAAAATTGATTTTTTAAATTTTTTTATTGGGAATGTTTTATAGCAGAAAGTAAAAAATATTGTGTTTTTTCAAAATTGTCACTCTTTTTTTGTTTATAGCGCAAAATCTAAAAACCGCAGAGGTGATCAAATACCACCAAAAGAAAGCATTATTTGTGGGAAAAAAAGGACATCATTTGTATTTGTGTACAGCTTTGCACGACTGCAATTTTTCGTTAAAGAAACGCAGTGCCGAATTGCAAAAAATGGCCTGGTCACTAAGGGGGTGAATCCTTCCGGAGCTGAAGTGGTTAATTTACAAAAAAAAAAAAAAAAACATTTGCAAAAACTATACATATTACACAACACAAAAGAGGAAAAAAACTGAGAGAAGAAACCAAGTTTTCTGAAAGCAGTGGGCCTGCGTACCAGGTTATAAATTGGTATCCCTGGCTTGTAAACAAGAAAATATGGTACACGCATTGAACTGAGGTAAAAAGTGGATGTTTTTCTAATTGTACTGAATATTCAATTTGGGTTAAAGAGGTGTGTTTAAATACGGTCTAGTATAGAATGAGACAGTGTTGAATAGGGAATGTACAGCACAGTATCTGTGGAAATACATTAAAGGGGCCAAGATTAGACGTTGGTCACCTGTTCAGGGGTCAGTGGTAAGTGACTTACTACTTACTGAGCCCTGAAATCTATATCACTTACTATGGACCCCTGAACTCTGCATTACTTTTTTCTGAGCCCTGAACTCTGTGTCACTTACTATTGACCCCCAAACTCTGCAAAATTTACTGCTGACCTCTGAACTCTGTGTCATTACCTACTGACCTCTGCCTTATTTACTACTGACCTCTGAACTTTGCATCACTTACTACTGACCTCTGAACTCTGTATCACTTACTACTGACCTCTGAACCTTGTGTCACTACTGACCTCTGAACTTTGTGTCACTTACTACTGACCTCTGTGTCACTTACTACTGACCTCTGAACTCCGTATCACTTACTACTGACCTCTGAACTCCGTATCACTTACTACTGACCTCTTAACCTCTGTGTCACTTACTACTGACCTCTGAACTTTGTGTCACTTACTACTTATTTCTGAGTCACTTATTACTGAACTCTGCATCACTTACTACTGACCTCTGAACTTTGTGTCACTTACTACTAAATTCTGAGTCACTTATTACTGAACTCTGAGTCACTTACTACTGATCTCTGTATCACTTACTACTGACCTTTGTGTCACTTACTACTGACCTCTGAACTCTGTATCACTTACTACTGACCTCTGAACTCTGTATCACTTACTACTGATCTCTGAACTCTACATCACTTACCTCTGTGTCACTTACTATTCACCCCTGAACTCTGCATAATTTACTGCTTACCACTGAACTCTGTGTCATTACCTACTGACCTCTACATCACTTACTACTGACCTCTGAACTCTGCATCACTTACTACTGACCTCTGAACTTTGTGTTACTTACTACTGAATTCTGAGTCACTTACTGCTGACCTCTCTGTCACTTACTACTGACCTCTGAACTCTGTATCACTTACTACTGATCTCTGAACTCTACATCACTTACCTCTGTGTCACTTACTATTCACCCCTGAACTCTGCATAATTTATTGCTTACCTCTGAACTCTGTCATTACCTACTGACCTCTGCATCACTTACTACTGACCTCTGAACTCTGCATCACTTACTACTGACCTCTGAACTTTGTGTTACTTACTACTGAATTCTGAGTCACTTATTACTGAATTCTGAGTCACTTACTGCTGACCTCTCTGTCACTTACTACTGACCTCTGAACTTTGTGTCACTTACTACTAAATTCTGAGTCACTTATTACTGAATTCTGAGTCACTTACTATTGACCTCTGAACTTTTCATCATTTACTACAGAGTTCAGGGGTCAGGAGTAAGTGTGCAGAGTCCAGAGATCAATAGTAACCCATACGCAAGGGTCAGTAGTAAGTGAACCTCTGTTTTACAGTACAGTCAAACAACCTTTCCCTGCACAGCTTATAAACTGTTCTCCTCCTTTCATGGTACTCACAGTACTGCAGCTCTGGCTCGTCCCTTCCTCCTCTTCCCTGGTCCAGTAGGTGAGGCTAAATCACAGCCAATTACAGCCTTGCTACGGGGACTGGTCCATCTACCCCTTGGCACTGGCACTTAGCACCCACCCCCAGCATAAACAAACATTTCGATCTTAAAACTGCTGCAATTGCAGCTGCAGCTGGGGCCCAGAAGGAGGAACTAATGGTGTTTCCCCACACTTGTTGTGCAATGTGTGAGGGCACAGTGGGCCCCACCCCCTTTCAGACCCATTTCCCTTTCCCTCTTTCCTTCTTTCCCAGTTCTCCTACATAGGAAATACATTAAAACCTAGACCCTGAAGAAAAGGTAGGTGGGCAGTTTAGTACAGTACAAATTCCTCACTAAAGTGTTTTATTGTCAACAGTTGCTGGTTGCTAAAAAGTCTTAAACCTCTTTAAAATGTGTCTACGGCCAAAACTTGTTTCTTTGTTTTGAATAGAGTGGCCAAGTGTTTAGAACCCCAGTCCGATTTCTTTTGCTGTCTGTGTCTCCATTAGGGAGAGTCACATTCTTTCTCTGGTGATCACTGCCACCGGGACTGAAAGTGAGGGGAATTCTGAAATTTTGAGCTGTCACCACCAGAATAGCAATAAAGAAGGAATCTTTACACTGGGACATTTGTTCTTAAGGAGGCATTGTCCTCACTTTGAAGAGATTTCCTCTCATGCCTTTTCAACAGGATAGGAAGTAAATGAAAATACAGTATGTCCAATGGGACACAGAGGGCAAAAGAAAAAAATAACAGGGCATATAGCCTGTCCCATATCAAATGTAACAAAGATGTTATTTGGAAAGCCAATTTTTATTTTAATTGCTAGTTTCTATTAAAATTACAGCAGGTGAAAAAACTATTGCAGCCAGAAACAATTAGGATATATGCTGTGTGAAAAAACGCAGCAAGCCTGTTACCACTATAGTGTATGTGGACAGAGATAAGATGTTAAGAGGCCGCAGGACATATTACATTACATATTATATTGGACATAATATTGTATATTGCATTAAGAGTTTACATCTAATTTAACTATTTTTACCCCCTTCTTGCCCTGCCCAATTTTTAGCTTTCAGGGCTGTCACAATTTGAATGACAATTGCGCGGTCATGCAACACTGTCCCCTATTCAATTTGTATTATTTTTTTCACACAAATAGAGCTTTCTTTTTTTTCGGTGTATTTAATCACCACTGGGTTTTTTATTTTTTGCTAAATAAAGGAAAAAATACAATTAAAAAAAAAACACATTTTTCATAGCTTGTTTAAAATTTTGCAAACAGGTAATTTTTCTCTTTTACTGATGTGCACTGATGAGGCTGCACTGATGGGCACTAATAGGCTGCACTGATGGGCACTGATGAGGCAGCACCGATGAGCATTTATAGGCTGCACTGATCGACACTGATGAGGCGGCGCTGGTGGGCACTGATAAGGAGGGCGCTGATAGGTAGCATTGATAGGCAGCACTGATGGGGACTGATAGGTGGCACTGATGGGCACTGATAGGCAGCACTAAAGGGCACTGATAGGTGGCACTGATAGGCAGCGCTGATGGGCACTAGTACGTGGCACTAATAGGTGACACTGATGAAGAGGCACTGATGGGCACTGATAGGCAGCACTGGTGGACACTGTTGGGACTTCACTGATAACCAGGACACTGATAACCAGTGATTTGATTATCAGTGTACATCCCTTTTACACAGGCCAATTATCAGCTCTTCTCCCCTCTTCTCACACTGTCAACATGAGGAAAAGAATGCCAACAACCAGCTTCTATTTACATTGTGATCAGCTGTGATTGGTCACAGCTAATCATGTGGTAAAAAAACGCTGATTGGCTCTTTATCTCAATCTGTGATCAGCAGTGTCCAAAGGACACAGCAATCACAGAGCACCGCCCGCACTCCACAGTGGTTGCGCAGCAGGCACAATCATTGGAGTATGTCATATGACGCCCTCCCAGAACTGGCCAGCCGCGTTGTAGCCGTCATTCGGCTAAAGCATGGTTGGCAAGTGTTTAAGCATATCTATAGTCAAAATTTAAAATCATATATTCCACATTGTATTTCAATTATTGCTAGGCATCTGAATGATCTTTAAGTTTGTAAACTTAAATTCTGTGACACATTTAATTTTGTTCTGTGAGTAGGCACTGCTGTCTCACAGAATTGACAGAGCCTGCTTTATAAACTATGCAGATGCTGAGAGTAGGAGTTTCAGGAGGTGGAGTCAGTACAGGAAGCACTGCTTACAGGTAGCAAAATACCATGGGATATGTAGTCCTTATAAATTAAAAGCAAACAGCAGAGCATGCAGGGAATCCAGGAAGTTGTGGAAAGTGATGGTTAGCAGATAGGCAGCACTCACAACATGAAAGGAGATTTTTCAGGTAAGCTTATATTGGATTGTCAAATATAGCCATTGCTTGTAATGAGATTATAATACTGATGTTACGCAATGAAGGTGTTTTCTGTGACCTTAGATTTGCTTTAACAAACTTGACAGGGTCTAAAAGCTCAACGCTAATATCTTTCTATACACTTCATCAGCAGCACTTTTTGCTTTTCCTATCATAGTGAAAGCACATTGTCAATATGACTGTGAATGTGTCTTTTTTTAGCGAGAGTGCCGACTTATGCAAAAAGTGTATGTAAACCCTAACATTGAACTTCCTTATTCGCTCCCTTTTGGTTTGTTAAATATACGATTAAAAGTGTTTTGTTATACCTGTTCAATAAGTTAAAAAAATTAAAAAACTGTTGATCTTGCCAAAAATCTTGTGAGTTGGTAACTTTCTGTGTTCTTAGCCCATTCTGATTGTTCTCAGTTACATTGTTCACACCTGTCTCTGATGACTGCAGAACCCTGCCCTCTATGTTATGGACAATATTACAGGGCAGGTTCCATAATCCTATTTTGTTTGTTGTCCTGATTCAGATAGGTGAGCAAGTGTTGTCATTATAGGACTGAAAGAATCTTACTAGCAGAATCACTAGCTGAAATTAAAGAGAAAAAAAGTCTGATTAATAAAAAAGAAGGCAGTCACCACATCTATAGACCAATAAACTGCTTAAATATTACATTTTTGGGGGGTTTAGATGTGCTTGAAATTCACGTGTTTAGAAATACCCAATAGCATTTTATCCAATAGATCAGAATTTTATTTCAGTGTTATTGCTACTTTGTAAAGCATTTACACGAGGCCTCATAGAATCTGTTGGCATCACATTACATGTAAGTGCTAGATGAATGACATTAATTCTGGTTATGCTTGCAGTATCTCTTACCATTAAATGATAGAGCCGTGCTGATTGCCAGATTCCTGTATATACAGCTGCTTCAATGCCCTGGAGTATGACAGAGGAGTGGAGGCTGGGGGTGATGTACCATTTTTTGCAGGTGTCATGGCATTAGCTGCCATTTTAGGAATCTCTGTTACATAGCAACAGTGTAATATTTTTGCAGGTCTTCAATTAAAGACCATTGTGAATGCAAGTAGCCAGTTCAGCTAATGTTCATAATAGTAAAAGATTGATATACAGAATAAGCAATTCAGGAGGTCAGTAAACGTATAGGCCTTCATAAAAGCATCTAAAAAAATGGAGGAATTTATACTATTAATTAATATTATTAATATATTTGAAGAATTTTTTGGGGTTTACCCTACTATTTTTTGCAATCTGTCGTTCTTTTTACATTTTTGCGTACTTGATTTCCTTTTTACATATTCTGTTATATTCTTTATAACAATTAAACAATGATAGTGTTCCTTCATTTTTATATTTTTTTCAAAGCTCTTTTCTTCTTATTTATAGCTTTTTTAACTTTGGCCGTGAGCCACATAGCTTTTATTTTTAGCCTTTTAAATTTATTGCCCAAGGGAATATACTTTGCAGTGAGTTTGCATACAGTTTTTTTGAAAATTTCCCATTTCTGTTCTGTGCTCATGGATGCCAATATTCCCTCCCAGTCTAAATCATGGAGAGCAGTCCTCATCCTTGTAAAATTTGCCATTACTCCAGTCAATGTCTGGGTAGTTAAAATCCCCCATTATTATCACTGTCCCAGCGCTTGCAGCCCTTTCTATCTGTGCCAGAAGCTGAGTCTCCACCTCCTCATTAATACTGGGAGGTTTATAACAAACTCCAATGATAATCTTTGTATTACGCACATCTATGTACATTTCCACCCATACTGCTTCAGACTCATCACACTCTCGATCAACTAGGTCCTCTTTCACACTCTGAGATCACTTTTACATAGAGACAGACACCACCACCCCTCCGTTTTACCCTGTCTTTCCAAAAGAGAGCATAGCCAGGGATATTAATAGCCCAGTCATGTGAAGAATGAAGCCAAGATTCAGCAATACTAATTAAATCATAGTTCTCCTCATGCACCAGAGCTTCCAACTCACCTATTTTGCTTGGCAGACTTCTGGCATTGGTGAACAATCACTTTAATTTATTGTCACATTTTGCACACTTATTTTGCATATATTTTATTTTTAGTACAAATAGTACCATTTCCAATGGTTGTTTGTAACATGAGAACATTCTTATCCTCTGCCATAACTCTCCCCCACCTTTCCCCATTCCACCCACCAATAGGGGCTGACCCTTGTCTGACCTGTCTGCCCTATCATAATCTAATTCACCCTCCCCCCTCAATCCTAGTTTAAAACTCCTCCAGCCTTCCATGAACCTCTCCTCTAGCACAAAAGACCCCCTTCTATTTAGGTGCAAACCATCTTTAGCATATAGGTTGTACCCCAATGAAAAGTGAGCCCAGTGCTCTAAAATCCCAAATCCCTACTTCTTACACCAGGTCTTTAGCCATGCATTTAGTTCTGTAATCTCCCCCTGTCTTTCCTGTGTTGCGCATGGCACAGGCAATATTTCAGAGTGGTGTAGTTGCTAGCACTTTCACCTAGCAGCAAGAGGGTCGCTGGTTCAAATCCCAACCACGACACTTCCTGCCTGGAGTTTGCATGTTCTCCCTGTGCCTGTGTGGGTTTCCTCCTGGTACTCCGGTTTCCTCCCACACTCCAAAGGCATGCTGGTAGGTTAATTGGATCCTGTATAAAAAAAAAAGAATCGGCCCTACTGTGTATGTATGTGAGTTAGGGACCTTAGATTGTATGCTCCTTGAGGGCAGGGACTGATGTGAATGTGCAATGTAAATTGGCAGCGCTATATAAGTACCTGAAATAAATAAATAATAAAAATAAAATATCACCTTGGAGGTCCTTCCCTTCAACTTGCAGCCTAGTTCATTAAATTGGTTCTTAAGTAGCCTCCACCTTCCATATATTCTGACATTGGTTAAAATAAAAGACAGCTGGGTCATGCCCAGCGCCTCCCAGTAATTCAACCCGGGCCTCCACATGCCGAACCCTGGCACCAGGAAGACAGGAAACCATTAGGTTGAGGTGATCCTGGCATCAAATTATTCTATCAGTCCTTCTGATTATAGAATCCCCAATTACCACCAACTGTCTAGGCCTACCTACAGTACCCTCACCACCTCTACTAGACGGGCTGCTCTCCAGGCTGTTAGGGATAGCAGTGACTCTTTTAAGTGAGTCTCAAATTTTGTGCCAGCAGAATCTTTAAAATAAGGAACATCTTCAATAGGTATAGTAAGATGTTTGTTTACGACAGAGAAGGCAGGGTCTACCATAGGAATAGCCGACTTTATTTGCAAATCCTTTTTCTGCTGGATAGAAATCAGCAAAGACTTTTTGGGGGAGTAAAAATCCTTTCAGAATTGAACAGGGACTGTTTTGGAAGTCTGTGCCCAAGGGGGTGTGGTGGGATGGAAGAGAGTCAACCTGCATTATGAAAAGGGTTTTACAGACAGAGGGAATGCGTTTTTCAAAATTTTCAAGCATATTGTATGAAGCTCCCTCTTCAATCTATTTACAATGTAGGGGAGAGTAAGCTTTGGCTGCTTCATCCAATACTGCCTCAGTGTCCTCTTCATTTCCTTCTGATTCAGTGTCCTCTAGGCCAGGCATATTGGGTACGACTCCAACTGAGAAACGGGGGTGGGAGAAAAGGTGAGGTGTTTCTGAGCCTTGGATGTCTCTAATAAAGGCGCAATCTGTCCTAGGAATTGTGACAAAAATGCAGGAAATTCTGCGTTTGTCAAATAGACTGCTTGTTGTGCTCCTAAAATAAAGCTAGAATTGGATGCTGAGACTGATCTTAAAACCAGGTCCTGCTATAATGGAAGGAATGCATCATCACTCTGAGTTTGAGAGTTCTGCATTCCTTGGGCAGAGTGAATATATAAGTAAAAGTGAAGAAGGTACGTGAACCAATGTGTGTGGTAAAAAAGCAGCACTGTGATGTGAATAGGTGTATAGGAAAGGATTATAACATATAAATAAATATAGGTTATAAAAGTGCGCTTCTATAAATAATGAACAAACGTGTCATATCACCATATATAACAAATGAATAGAAAACGTATGATCAGTAAAAAATAGTCTTTATGTGGTGAAAAAAACTGGTGTGGTTTCACTAACATAAAAGGTGCTCAGGTGGCCTCTTACTGCAAAGTAAATCCAATAAAACGTAATAGTAAGTGAGATGACAGTGCAGTAGTGATGGTGACACCCTGTGATGAAGGTGGATTCTTACCACAAATTAGGGAGAAATGAGCCAAAGCTGTGGTACCGGAGAATCCAATTCCTGGTCAGCTAGAAATGGTGTATCCTCCAATGGGATGGATTAATCAGCTCCTTAACTACATGTATCCGGAATTCCTCCAGATATGGGAATTCAAGGAATTCAAGGAGAATATCTACCATGGAAAAAAGGAGGAGACTAATAATGCATTACTCAAGTTTTAATGAAATAACAAAAGGCAGACACTTACATACATCCGTGGTAAAATCATCAATGCTCGTATTAAAAACCACGGCCACCTGCAGTGTGGTCCATGATGTGTGACAGCGGCTGGCTCCCCCCAACGCGTTTCCACTGAATAGTCGGCTTCTGGGACTGGAGAGAGTAGATTTATGCCTGTTGTTTAGAGTTAACTCCCTTTTGCCTGTTCTCCACCATCACTACATGTGAAAGTATTTCCCCTTTGGGGTACTCAAGGCCTAGAATATAGTAGATAGGGTAAGCGGGTCCAGAAGGAGTGTGTGAAAACCCAGTTGTATACCATCCTGCAACAAATCCATGTGGCAAAAGAGCAGGAGGAAGCACCTGAGTCTCTTTAAAGGCTTCAGGCAGAAGTGGTATTAAAGTGTGCGATTATTAGTTTGATGCACCACCTGGTCATCCGAATGAGCCTGAGCTCTAAGTAGTTAAATTTTAGTGCCAAGTTTGAAAAGTTTATAATTGAATGTGAATACATTCCAAACATAGTTCCATTTTACATAGTAATGGTCAGACACCCTTTCCTACTTCTTCATGAAGTTTGAATTTATATAAAGTCCAGTCTTCGCCCGTCACGATGGGCATACTCCTGAAGGAGTCTTCAGGGACTGGGCTCCATTGTGATGGAGCATGACACCCTGGACCAGTATAGCACCCTATTGCTAACTCAATGAACTGCATGAAGTGCAAAGGTGAGCACCCCACACAGGATCCAGTCTCCAAAATAATATTACAGGCTATCTCTGCAGCATGGTGTCCAGGTACAGCTTCCAAGGTTTCACAGAGGTTGCACGGATCCAGATGTACTGCTTCTAAATGGGCATTAGAAGGTAGTGAGGGTTGATTGAATAATTAGAAGAGAAAATAAAAAAATAAAAATAAACTAGTGAAGCTGGTTTATCTGGGAAGGAGAAATGGTCCATAAAAAACAGACACTAGCAAAAAACTGAGGATTTACAGAGTGGGTTATGGTTATATGGGAGACACCCCAGGTGGGCGTGTCCTCAAAAGCTTGCCATTGTCCAATAACCTGATGGTAAGAGCCTCATACACCCATGGTGGGTGAATAAGTAAGTAGCCTATGTCCTGTACAATTAGGTAACTGTATGTGTTTACTGTAACAACCAGTTTAATTTTTGCTGTTATTTCTCTACCGTATATTAAAGCAATAAAATTGGCATCTATTTAGTCCCACTGGCCTCTAAAAAAAGTTTTAAAAAATATACTGTGTATAGAAGGGGGTGGTGAAAAAATTGGAGCACAAGGGGTGGTAAAGCCATTATGAAATCTGTTAAAGTGCTTTTCTTTTTTTTTTTTTGCATGTGCCTAGAAATTTGAATGGTAATGCAACAATCAATCAGAACACTGGGGTGGAATGTTCTGCTGAAAATAAAATCTCACTGCTTCCAAGTAAATTTACACTGATCAGCCATATCTTTATAAGCACTAACAGGTTAAGTCAATAACATTAATTATTTCATTATGATGGCATCTGGAAATCGGTGGGATATATCAGGCAGCAAGTAAGCACGTTGTCCTTGAAATTGATGTGTTGAAAACAGAAAAAATGGACATTGCAGTTTATCGTGTATAGAGCTGTGTAGCTGCAAAACAGTCAGGATGCCCATGATGACTTGTGTCCACAGCCAAAAGCACCGAAAAGCACCGACAATGGGCACATGAGCATCAGAATGACAATGAACCAATGGAAGAAGGTCTGATAAATTATGATTTTTTTTTTTCTTTTACATCATGTGGATGGCATGTGCATTGCTCACCTGGGGAAGAGATGCCAGTAAGATGCAGTATGGGAAGAAGGCAAACTGGTGAAGGCAGTAAAGCTTTTGGCAAAGTTCTGCTGGGAAACCTTGGGTCCATTCATGAGGCTGTTACTTGACATATACCACACGTTACCTAAACAGTGTTGCTGACCAAGTACACCCCAAGTAAACACCTTCATAAAAATGGTATTCCCTGATGGCAGTGACCTCTTTCAGTAGGATAATGCACCCTACCTCACTGCAAAATCATTCAAAAATGGTTTGAGGAACACAACAGAAAGTTTAAGATACTGCCTTGGCCATCTAATTCTCCAGATCGGAATCCACTCAAGCATCTATGGGATGTGCTGGAAAAACAAGTTCAATCCATGGAGGTCCCACCTCACAACTTACAGGGCTTAAATTATTTGCTACTGATGGCTTGGTGCCAGACACCACACCATACATTCAAGGTCTAGTGGCATCCATGCCTTAAAGGGTCAGGGCTGTTTTGGTGGCAAAAGAAAACCAAACCAATATTAGCTGGGTGGTCCAGTTATGAAATATCAGTGTATATTTACTGCACCTAAACAATGCAAGAAGGGACTGCACAGGTTTGCACATGGATTGGGGTCTCTTGTCATATTTCACCCTTATATTTCTCCAGGTTGCTACTATGTGTAAAGAGATCACTGGTCTGAGTAATGCCATACACAAGTTGACAGGTAAAAGAGAGTGTTAGTGAACAGTATAATAGCAAATACAAATTTAAAGGACAGCAGTTTCAAGTAAAAGGTCTTGCCTATTACAATTATGCTTAAAGACACTTGTTTTTTTTTCAGAACTCTGACTTCAGTGAGTCAGCATTTGTTTTAAAGTGTTAATTCACATTTACAGAAAAAAGTGTAAAGGTGAATTAACACCAGACACATTCGTCCCCCCAACTGTATTTACACTATATACAGGGTTGCATAGCTCTTCCCCACTCTTTCCTTTTTTCTCTGTGCAGTGCTTCTGTGACAAACCAGATCAATTCTAATTGGCCAATGTCATCACAGTGAATCAGTCTGGTCTGTCCTGGAAGCACCCCATGGAGAATAGTGGGGATTTCAAATCCCTGGACTGCTGCTTGGCAACCCAAGAGGTAAGTACAGCAAGGACTGGGGGGAGGGGAGGGGGGGGGGTGTCCAATGTTAGTTCACCTTTACATTTCTAATGTAAATGTGAACTAACCCTTTAAACACTACATGGGGAAATGTTAGTGGACAGCTTAACAATCACATCTGTATGAGGGTGTTGGACATTCCATTGCAAAATCACGAGCATTAATATATATGGTTGTCCCCCCCTTTATCACTACAGCTGCCTAGGCAGGCTTTACTGAAGATTTTGGACATGTGTGTGTGGGCCATAAGAGCATTTGTGAAGTCCAGCACTTATGGTGGAGAAGATCAGTCTCATTGTTTGCATTTAAAATCATCCCAAAAGTGTTCAGTAAAGTTAAGTTCTGGCTTTGTGCAGACCACTTAAGTTCCTCCATACCAAACTTGTAAAAAAAAATCTATATGGAGCTAACTTTATGCAGAGGGGCACAGTCATGCTGGAACAGAGGAGGACTCCCCCAAATTGTTGCTACAATTATTTGTGTGCTACAGCATTATCAATGTTTGTGTACTCTTTTGTAGCATTACCAGTACCCTTCACTGGAAACACCTGAACTTTGTAAAAGACTACATAAAAGAGTTTGAATTGAATGCTGTGCAACTACATCCCCAACACATTTCATTTGTTGAATATATACCAAAAAGAACAGATGCCAAAGTTTTTTCCACTCTACTAACTGTGAATATGTCATTAAAGTTTCTTTGAACTTTTATACTTAGAGTTTTAATAATTTACAAAAATATACAAATCAGATAAGAATTTACAAGATACATAGCAGGAGATTAGTTCAAAGGAAGTACAAAACATCACATAAATGGTGGTTTGATAGCAGTAAATGTATATAAAAAAAAGATTAAAAAAAACAAATGAATGAAGCCAATAGGAACATGTCAGGGTCCCAATATACGATTATAGTTAGATGCTCAATGTCCAGTGACTATGATTTTAAAGCTGCCACACAATCTGCATTCAGGATTTGTGAGACAGCCTTTCCGTTGTTTCCAGAACACTTCCTATGGTTAATTTTTATGCCAAGTGTAACTTCAAGTTGAGCTTATTTGTAGAGGATATGTAAGAAATGTATCCTATCTGGGACACATTTTCTTCAAGATCAAAACCCTAGCAACCGCTTTCATGGCTGCTATATTAGCATGATTTAGAAAAGTATTTGAATAATGTGGAGCTCAAGTGGAGTAAGGGCAAATTCTAGGTCTGGTTGCATGTTAGTTTGAGAAATGGAGGATATGAAGCAGAAGATAGTCCTAATAAGGAATGTGTTTAAAACATGTCCACCAGATATTATACTGGGTAGTAAGAAGGAGCATAAAAAGCTAGAGTATTTCTGCAGGTTCTGCAGGGGGCCTAGTGAAGAACAATCTAAAGTCCTGTGAATGCCACTGCTACTTTCTCCTTCAGGGGAGAGAGATACAACTTTTAAGGTTAAATGCCTGTGCTTATGACATTCAAGTTATGGGTTCTTTGGCCTCCTCTGTTTTTTGTAAGGTGAGGCACCCTGGAGAGTGACATGAAAGTTATTGCAACAAAACCCTATGGGACATTTAATCCCTATACCCTAAAATGGAAAAGATACAGAATTGTTCTGAAAAAGACTTTCTTCATTGTTGCCAATGTAAAACATTGTGTAATGGAAATGTAAAGTTTAATGTTCAGTAAAATGTATTTGGAAAAAACTATGCAGGTTTGAGATCTCTCTTCTTTTTCTAAGTGAGCTAGCCTATACCTTGAAAGCTTCTGTAGTATTTGAGGGCTGTTTGGGGAAGATGGTGGTTGAACTGCAATAAGTAGACATTATGATGGAACTAACAACTGGGTCTTCCATCATCCTAAAAAGACTGATTGCTGAAGGCTGCAATGTCGTGCTGGCTGGGTCGAGCATCAGTCCCTTGTGCAGTGACTGGGGCTACCAGAGTAGAGTTGCCTGAAAAGTAAAGCCTTGTACACACTACTAGTTTTTTTGTTGAACCCAGGGGGTTGAATGAAAAACAAAACGGACTGGACAGGTTCGGAGCCGCTGTACTAACAATCCAATATTAGTACAGAGATCTCACCTGCTGAGCTTTTGTATTCTGACAGGAGGACGGCCCCCTGCATTTGGCTGAGATCACTGATCGGGAGCCGGTCAGCAGACCTTTTATGGTCATGATGACCCTTCGACAGAACCTGGTCATACCTGGTGCCATACACACAAGCCGAATGTCGCCCAGTTGCTACTGAACAAGCCAATGCTGTCTGACATTAGGCCCATGTGTACTAGGCTTTAGTGTTCCCCTGACAGTATATTGCTGTGGAAAGTGACATACCACATGTGGAAAAAACAAAAACGTTTTTGCAGGATTCTGGGGCTTGGAAGAACATGCCAAAGAGGGGCTGTGGTACATATACAACACCTAAATAAGCTCTTAAACTATCTGTTGTGACCAATAGAAAGAAGTAACATTTTACTCGGTGGCTTGAGGACTGTCGAGCAAATGGGGCCTAATTACTATAGTTTTAAGTAAGGTGTGGTGAACTGACATATAATAAACCTGTTTGCACTTTAAACATCCAGTCATGTGCTATAAATTTGAAGAAAATAGAGCTTTTTGCCCTAAAAATAGATGCTTACCATGAAACAGATCCACTTCAAATTCCACTTTCACTCGGTTCCTCCAAAATGTGAATTTGTGTGAGGTGAATTTCACAGAATTGCACCACTTGCTGTGTGCAACTGTCCCTAATAAAAGCAACCCCCCCCCCCAAAAAAAAAACAAAAAAAACACAAATCTTATTGGGCAGAAATGATAAAAAATGTGATAAGTCACACATGAATGCAAAATTTATCATTTTGCCCCTCAGGCCAAACATGATAGCCAAAACTCCCTCTTTACCTTCAGTCTTACCTTTTCCTTTACTGAAAATCTGATTTTACTGCACAGAAGCTGCAGCATCATCTAGCTCATTTTTCCACACCCATATTGTGCCTTACCCATTCCTTTCATTCATTTGATTTCAGATATTTCAGCCATAGATGCTCTACCTCACTTGTGGGGTTATCTAAGTCTGCATGCAAAAGCATCTTGCCTGGGGACACCCACTGCTTCAGACCAGTGTTGCTAACCTACCAGATTGAAATTTACTGGCACGACATTCAAAATTTACTGGCACAGCCAACTTTTTACTGGCATTTCCACAAGTTACAGAATTACAGTTTTAAGTGCAAATTTCAGCATTTAGGAAACATACAATATGCAATTAGCAATGTGAATTAATATAAAATATTGTGGCAGAAAACATTTTTTATTTTATGTTTGATGTAGTACGTAAGTAGCCCAGGGACAGGACTCAGGAGTGCAAGAAATTAGGATGGGCAGACACTCACACATGAAATTGACTCTCACAGTGACACTGACAGCAATGTGCAGCAGCCCAGATCACACAACACGTCCCCTCCTGAGTCACAGTGACAGTCTCTCTCTAAGCCAGGTGGTCCCTTCAGTCCACTACAGTCCAAACAGCACTGACAGTCCTGCCCCCGGCTAGCCTTGCTCCCGTCCCGCAGACCTGCTCAGCTTCCTTGCACCATGACATCACACCACACATTCAAGTGCCCCCTCTGTCAGATCTGCCCCCCACCGGTGTATCAATTTCATATGTAAGCTGAAACACAGTCAATAACTAAAACAGAAACAGCTATGTAGGAGGCTTAATACAGCCAAACTCTGCTACTAACTTGAGTTTGTGGAAGACGGTTTCATTTCACAACAAGACACAAGGTAGTTATACTGCATCAGCAAGGTCTTTCCCAGGCAAAGATTTCAAAGCAGACTGCCATTTCAAGATGTGCTGTTTAAGCTCTTTTGAAGAAGCACAAAGAAACGGGCAATGTTGAGGACCGTAGATGCAGTGGTTCACCATAGAAACCTAAAGTAGCAGGTGAAAGACACATCATGCTTACTTCCCTTCAACATGGGAAGATGTCCAGCAGTGCCATTAGCACAGAACTGGTTGAAACCAGCGGGACCCAGGTACACCCATCTATCGTACAAAGAATTCTTTACAGAACTACACTTCATGGAAGATTCGCGTCCGAAAAGCCATACCTACAACATGGAAACAAGGCTAAGCAACTTAACTATGTATGAAAACATAGGAACTGGAGCACAAAAAAATCGCAGCAGGTGCTCTGGTATGATGAGCCAAAATGTTAAATATTTGTCTGTAGCAGGAGACAGTTTGTTCACCAGAGGGCTGAAGAGTGTCTGCATGGCAACATCGAAGCATG